>NW_027315724.1:9778754-10378754 GCF_026437365.1 Eucyclogobius newberryi | reverse complement strand
TTCGAAAAAAGTGCAAGAGCTATTCGAACCCTTTTTGCTGGGCAAGTAGGACCTGTAAATCTACACAATATGTAGTTTAAAGTTTGAGTCTATCATATTAGGTTTTGGATTTATAGCTGTTTTTGTGTCTATTGCTTCAAAAGCATTTTCAGATAATTTGTGTGTTCTGAAGAAACTACAAGAGATATCTAACCCAAACTTTCTGTGCAAGAGGGGCTTGTACATCTGCACAACATGTCTTTTAAAGTTTGAACTTATCTTATTGCATTTTTGAGTTATAGCAGTTTTTAAGTTTTTATTGCTCCAAAAGCCTTTTCAGCCCATGAACAGTTGTGTGAGTTTCAAAAAAAGTGCAAGAGCTATTCAAACCCTTTTTGCTGGGCAAGTAGGACCTGTAAATCTACACAATACATAGTTTAAAGTTTGAGTCTATCATATTAGGTTTTGGATTTATAGCTGTTTTTGTGTCTATTGCTTCAAAAGCATTTTCAGATAATTTGTGTGTTCTGAAGAAACTACAAGAGATATCTAACCCAAACTTTCCGTGCAAGAGGGGCTTGTACATCTGCACAACATGTCTTTTAAAGTTTGAACTTATCTTATTGCATTTTTGAGTTATAGCAGTTTTTAAGTTTTTATTGCTCCAAAAGCCTTTTCAGCCCATGAACAGTTGTTTGTGAGTTTCAAAAAAAGTGCAAGAGCTATTCGAACCCTTTTTGCTGGGCAAGTAAGGACCTGTAAATCTACACAATATATAGTTTAAAGTTTGAGTCTATCATATTAGGTTTTGGATTTATAGCTGTTTTTGTGTCTATTGCTTCAAAAGCATTTTCAGATAATTTGTGTGTTCTGAAGAAACTACAAGAGATATCTAACCCAAACTTTCCGTGCAAGAGGGGCTTGTACATCTGCACAACATGTCTTTTAAAGTTTGAACTTATCTTATTGCATTTTTGAGTTATAGCAGTTTTTAAGTTTTTATTGCTCCAAAAGCCTTTTCAGCCCATGAACAGTTGTTTGTGAGTTTTCGAAAAAAGTGCATGAGCTATTCGAACCCTTTTTGCTGGGCAAGTAGGACCTGTAAATCTACACAATATGTAGTTTAAAGTTTGAGTCTATCATATTAGGTTTTGGATTTATAGCTGTTTTTGTGTCTATTGCTTCAAAAGCATTTTCAGATAATTTGTGTGTTCTGAAGAAACTACAAGAGATATCTAACCCAAACTTTCTGTGCAAGAGGGGCTTGTACATCTGCACAACATGTCTTTTAAAGTTTGAACTTATCTTATTGCATTTTTGAGTTATAGCAGTTTTTACGTTTTTATTGCTCCAAAAGCCTTTTCAGCCCGTGAACAGTTGTTTGTGAGTTTTCGAATAAAGTGCAAGAGCTATTCGAACCCTTTTTGCTGGGCAAGTAGGACCTGTAAATCTACACAATATATAGTTTAAAGTTTGAGTCTATCATATTAGGTTTTGGATTTATAGCTGTTTTTGTGTCTATTGCTTCAAAAGCATTTTCAGATAATTTGTGTGTTCTGAAGAAACTACAAGAGATATCTAACCCAAACTTTCTGTGCAAGAGGGGCTTGTACATCTGCACAACGTGTCTTTTAAAGTTTGAACTTATCTTATTGAATTTTTGAGTTATAGCAGTTTTTACGTTTTTATTGCTCCAAAAGCCTTTTCAGCCCGTGAACAGTTGTTTGTGAGTTTTCGAAAAAAGTTCAAGAGCTATTCGAACCCTTTTTGCTGGGCAAGTAGGACATGTAAATCTACACAATATAGAGTTTAAAGTTTGAGTCTATCATATTAGGTTTTGGATTTATAGTTGTTTTTGTGTCTATTGCTTCAAAAGCATTTTCAGATAATTTGTGTGTTCTGAAGAAACTACAAGAGATATCTAACCCAAACTTTCTGTGCAAGAGGGGCTTGTACATCTGCACAACATGTCTTTTAAAGTTTGAACTTATCTTATTGCATTTTTGAGTTATAGCAGTTTTTACGTTTTTATTGCTCCAAAAGCCTTTTGTTTGTGCGTTTCGAAAAAAGTGCAAGAGCTATTCAAACCCTTTTTGCTGGGCAAGTAGGACTTGGAAATCTACACAATACATAGTTTAATGTTTGAGTCTATCATATTAGGTTTTGGATTTATAGCTGTTTTTGTGTCTATTGCTTCAAAAGCATTTTCAGATAATTTGTGTGTTCTGAAGAAACTACAAGAGATATCTAACCCAAACTTTCTGTGCAAGAGGGGCTTGTACATCTGCACAACATGTCTTTTAAAGTTTGAACTTATCTTATTGCATTTTTGAGTTATAGCAGTTTTTTAAGTTTTTATTGCTCCAAAAGCCTTTTCAGCCCATGAACAGTTGTTTGTGAGTTTCGAAAAAAGTGCAAGAGCTATTCGAACCCTTTTTGCTGGGCAAGTAGGACCTGTAAATCTACACAATATGTAGTTTAAAGTTTGAGTCTATCATATTAGGTTTTGGATTTATAGCTGTTTTTGTGTCTATTGCTTCAAAAGCATTTTCAGATAATTTGTGTGTTCTGAAGAAACTACAAGAGATATCTAACCCAAACTTTCTGTGCAAGAGGGGCTTGTACATCTGCACAACATGTCTTTTAAAGTTTGAACTTATCTTATTGAATTTTTGAGTTATAGCAGTTTTTACGTTTTTATTGCTCCAAAAGCCTTTTCAGCCCGTGAACAGTTGTTTGTGAGTTTTCGAAAAAAGTGCAAGAGCTATTCGAACCCTTTTTGCTGGGCAAGTAGGACATGTAAATCTACACAATATAGAGTTTAAAGTTTGAGTCTATCATATTAGGTTTTGGATTTATAGCTGTTTTTGTGTCTATTGCTTCAAAAGCATTTTCAGATAATTTGTGTGTTCTGAAGAAACTACAAGAGATATCTAACCCAAACTTTCTGTGCAAGAGGGGCTTGTACATCTGCACAACATGTCTTTTAAAGTTTGAACTTATCTTATTGCATTTTTGAGTTATAGCAGATTTTAAGTTTTTATTGCTCCAAAAGCCTTTTCAGCCCATGAACAGTTGTGTGAGTTTCAAAAAAAGTGCAAGAGCTATTCGAACCCTTTTTGCTGGGCAAGTAGGACCTGTAAATCTACACAATACATAGTTTAAAGTTTGAGTCTATCATATTAGGTTTTGGATTTATAGCTGTTTTTGTGTCTATTGCTTCAAAAGCATTTTCAGATAATTTGTGTGTTCTGAAGAAACTACAAGAGATATCTAACCCAAACTTTCTGTGCAAGAGGGGCTTGTACATCTGCACAACATGTCTTTTAAAGTTTGAACTTATCTTATTGCATTTTTGAGTTATTGCAGTTTTTAAGTTTTTATTGCTCCAAAAGCCTTTTCAGCCCATGAACAGTTGTTTGTGAGTTTCAAAAAAAGTGCAAGAGCTATTCGAACCCTTTTTGCTGGGCAAGTAGGACCTGTAAATCTACACAATATATAGTTTAAAGTTTGAGTCTATCATATTAGGTTTTGGATTTATAGCTGTTTTTGTGTCTATTGCTTCAAAAGCATTTTCAGATAATTTGTGTGTTCTGAAGAAACTACAAGAGATATCTAACCCAAACTTTCCGTGCAAGAGGGGCTTGTACATCTGCACAACATGTCTTTTAAAGTTTGAACTTATCTTATTGCATTTTTGAGTTATAGCAGTTTTTAAGTTTTTATTGCTCCAAAAGCCTTTTCAGCCCATGAACAGTTGTTTGTGAGTTTTCGAAAAAAGTGCAAGAGCTATTCGAACCCTTTTTGCTGGGCAAGTAGGACCTGTAAATCTACGCAATATGTAGTTTAAAGTTTGAGTCTATCATATTAGGTTTTGGATTTATAGCTGTTTTTGTGTCTATTGCTTCAAAAGCATTTTCAGATAATTTGTGTGTTCTGAAGAAACTACAAGAGATATCTAACCCAAACTTTCTGTGCAAGAGGGGCTTGTACATCTGCACAACGTGTCTTTTAAAGTTTGAACTTATCTTATTGAATTTTTGAGTTATAGCAGTTTTTACGTTTTTATTGCTCCAAAAGCCTTTTCAGCCCGTGAACAGTTGTTTGTGAGTTTTCGAAAAAAGTGCAAGAGCTATTCAAACCCTTTTTGCTGGGCAAGTAGGACATGTAAATCTACATAATATAGAGTTTAAAGTTTGAGTCTATCATATTAGGTTTTGGATTTATAGCTGTTTTTGTGTCTATTGCTTCAAAAGCATTTTCAGATAATTTGTGTGTTCTGAAGAAACTACAAGAGATATCTAACCCAAACTTTCTGTGCAAGAGGGGCTTGTACATCTGCACAACGTGTCTTTTAAAGTTTGAACTTATCTTATTGCATTTTTGAGTTATAGCAGTTTTTACGTTTTTATTGCTCCAAAAGCCTTTTCAGCCCGTGAACAGTTGTTTGTGAGTTTTCGAAAAAAGTGCAAGAGCTATTCGAACCCTTTTTGCTGGGCAAGTAGGACCTGTAAATCTACACAATATATAGCTTAAAGTTTGAGTCTATCAATATAGGTTTTGGATTTATAGCTGTTTTTGTGTCTATTGCTTCAAAAGCATTTTCAGATAATTTGTGTGTTCTGAAGAAACTACAAGAGATATCTAACCCAAACTTTCTGTGCAAGAGGGGCTTGTACATCTGCACAACATGTCTTTTAAAGTTTGAACTTATCTTATTGCATTTTTGAGTTATAGCAGTTTTTAAGTTTTTATTGCTCCAAAAGCCTTTTCAGCCCATGAACAGTTGTGTGAGTTTCAAAAAAAGTGCAAGAGCTATTCGAACCCTTTTTGCTGGGCAAGTAGGACCTGTAAATCTACACAATACAAAGTTTAAAGTTTGAGTCTATCATATTAGGTTTTGGATTTATAGCTGTTTTTGTGTCTATTGCTTCAAAAGCATTTTCAGATAATTTGTGTGTTCTGAAGAAACTACAAGAGATATCTAACCCAAACTTTCTGTGCAAGAGGGGCTTGTACATCTGCACAACGTGTCTTTTAAAGTTTGAACTTATCTTATTGAATTTTTGAGTTATAGCAGTTTTTACGTTTTTATTGCTCCAAAAGCCTTTTCAGCCCATGAACAGTTGTTTGTGAGTTTCAAAAAAAGTGCAAGAGCTATTCGAACCCTTTTTGCTGGGCAAGTAGGACCTGTAAATCTACACAATATATAGTTTAAAGTTTGAGTCTATCATATTAGGTTTTGGATTTATAGCTGTTTTTGTGTCTATTGCTTCAAAAGCATTTTCAGATAATTTGTGTGTTCTGAAGAAACTACAAGAGATATCTAACCCAAACTTTCCGTGCAAGAGGGGCTTGTACATCTGCACAACATGTCTTTTAAAGTTTGAACTTATCTTATTGCATTTTTGAGTTATAGCAGTTTTTAAGTTTTTATTGCTCCAAAAGCCTTTTCAGCCCATGAACAGTTGTTTGTGAGTTTTCGAAAAAAGTGCAAGAGCTATTCGAACCCTTTTTGCTGGGCAAGTAGGACCTGTAAATCTACGCAATATGTAGTTTAAAGTTTGAGTCTATCATATTAGGTTTTGGATTTATAGCTGTTTTTGTGTCTATTGCTTCAAAAGCATTTTCAGATAATTTGTGTGTTCTGAAGAAACTACAAGAGATATCTAACCCAAACTTTCTGTGCAAGAGGGGCTTGTACATCTGCACAACGTGTCTTTTAAAGTTTGAACTTATCTTATTGAATTTTTGAGTTATAGCAGTTTTTACGTTTTTATTGCTCCAAAAGCCTTTTCAGCCCGTGAACAGTTGTTTGTGAGTTTTCGAAAAAAGTGCAAGAGCTATTCAAACCCTTTTTGCTGGGCAAGTAGGACATGTAAATCTACATAATATAGAGTTTAAAGTTTGAGTCTATCATATTAGGTTTTGGATTTATAGCTGTTTTTGTGTCTATTGCTTCAAAAGCATTTTCAGATAATTTGTGTGTTCTGAAGAAACTACAAGAGATATCTAACCCAAACTTTCTGTGCAAGAGGGGCTTGTACATCTGCACAACGTGTCTTTTAAAGTTTGAACTTATCTTATTGCATTTTTGAGTTATAGCAGTTTTTACGTTTTTATTGCTCCAAAAGCCTTTTCAGCCCGTGAACAGTTGTTTGTGAGTTTTCGAAAAAAGTGCAAGAGCTATTCGAACCCTTTTTGCTGGGCAAGTAGGACCTGTAAATCTACACAATATATAGCTTAAAGTTTGAGTCTATCAATATAGGTTTTGGATTTATAGCTGTTTTTGTGTCTATTGCTTCAAAAGCATTTTCAGATAATTTGTGTGTTCTGAAGAAACTACAAGAGATATCTAACCCAAACTTTCTGTGCAAGAGGGGCTTGTACATCTGCACAACATGTCTTTTAAAGTTTGAACTTATCTTATTGCATTTTTGAGTTATAGCAGTTTTTAAGTTTTTATTGCTCCAAAAGCCTTTTCAGCCCATGAACAGTTGTGTGAGTTTCAAAAAAAGTGCAAGAGCTATTCGAACCCTTTTTGCTGGGCAAGTAGGACCTGTAAATCTACACAATACAAAGTTTAAAGTTTGAGTCTATCATATTAGGTTTTGGATTTATAGCTGTTTTTGTGTCTATTGCTTCAAAAGCATTTTCAGATAATTTGTGTGTTCTGAAGAAACTACAAGAGATATCTAACCCAAACTTTCTGTGCAAGAGGGGCTTGTACATCTGCACAACGTGTCTTTTAAAGTTTGAACTTATCTTATTGAATTTTTGAGTTATAGCAGTTTTTACGTTTTTATTGCTCCAAAAGCCTTTTCAGCCCGTGAACAGTTGTTTGTGAGTTTTCGAAAAAAGTGCAAGAGCTATTCGAACCCTTTTTGCTGGGCAAGTAGGAACTGTAAATCTACACAATATACAGTTTAAAGTTTGAGTCTATCATATTAGGTTTTGGATTTATAGCTGTTTTTGTGTCTATTGCTTCAAAAGCATTTTCAGATAATTTGTGTGTTCTGAAGAAACTACAAGAGATATCTAACCCAAACTTTCTGTGCAAGAGGGGCTTGTACATCTGCACAACGTGTCTTTTAAAGTTTGAACTTATCTTATTGCATTTTTGAGTTATAGCAGTTTTTACGTTTTTATTGCTCCAAAAGCCTTTTCAGCCCATGAACAGTTGTTTGTGAGTTTTCGAAAAAAGTGCAAGAGCTATTCGAACCCTTTTTGCTGGGCAAGTAGGACCTGTAAATCTACGCAATATGTAGTTTAAAGTTTGAGTCTATCATATTAGGTTTTGGATTTATAGCTGTTTTTGTGTCTATTGCTTCAAAAGCATTTTCAGATAATTTGTGTGTTCTGAAGAAACTACAAGAGATATCTAACCCAAACTTTCTGTGCAAGAGGGGCTTGTACATCTGCACAACGTGTCTTTTAAAGTTTGAACTTATCTTATTGAATTTTTGAGTTATAGCAGTTTTTACGTTTTTATTGCTCCAAAAGCCTTTTCAGCCCGTGAACAGTTGTTTGTGAGTTTTCGAAAAAAGTGCAAGAGCTATTCAAACCCTTTTTGCTGGGCAAGTAGGACATGTAAATCTACATAATATAGAGTTTAAAGTTTGAGTCTATCATATTAGGTTTTGGATTTATAGCTGTTTTTGTGTCTATTGCTTCAAAAGCATTTTCAGATAATTTGTGTGTTCTGAAGAAACTGCAAGAGATATCTAACCCAAACTTTCTGTGCAAGAGGGGCTTGTACATCTGCACAACGTGTCTTTTAAAGTTTGAACTTATCTTATTGCATTTTTGAGTTATAGCAGTTTTTACGTTTTTATTGCTCCAAAAGCCTTTTCAGCCCGTGAACAGTTGTTTGTGAGTTTTCGAAAAAAGTGCAAGAGCTATTCGAACCCTTTTTGCTGGGCAAGTAGGACCTGTAAATCTACACAATATATAGCTTAAAGTTTGAGTCTATCAATATAGGTTTTGGATTTATAGCTGTTTTTGTGTCTATTGCTTCAAAAGCATTTTCAGATAATTTGTGTGTTCTGAAGAAACTACAAGAGATATCTAACCCAAACTTTCTGTGCAAGAGGGGCTTGTACATCTGCACAACATGTCTTTTAAAGTTTGAACTTATCTTATTGCATTTTTGAGTTATAGCAGTTTTTAAGTTTTTATTGCTCCAAAAGCCTTTTCAGCCCATGAACAGTTGTGTGAGTTTCAAAAAAAGTGCAAGAGCTATTCGAACCCTTTTTGCTGGGCAAGTAGGACCTGTAAATCTACACAATACATAGTTTAAAGTTTGAGTCTATCATATTAGGTTTTGGATTTATAGCTGTTTTTGTGTCTATTGCTTCAAAAGCATTTTCAGATAATTTGTGTGTTCTGAAGAAACTACAAGAGATATCTAACCCAAACTTTCTGTGCAAGAGGGGCTTGTACATCTGCACAACGTGTCTTTTAAAGTTTGAACTTATCTTATTGAATTTTTGAGTTATAGCAGTTTTTACGTTTTTATTGCTCCAAAAGCCTTTTCAGCCCGTGAACAGTTGTTTGTGAGTTTTCGAAAAAAGTGCAAGAGCTATTCGAACCCTTTTTGCTGGGCAAGTAGGAACTGTAAATCTACACAATATACAGTTTAAAGTTTGAGTCTATCATATTAGGTTTTGGATTTATAGCTGTTTTTGTGTCTATTGCTTCAAAAGCATTTTCAGATAATTTGTGTGTTCTGAAGAAACTACAAGAGATATCTAACCCAAACTTTCTGTGCAAGAGGGGCTTGTACATCTGCACAACATGTCTTTTAAAGTTTGAACTTATCTTATTGCATTTTTGAGTTATAGCAGTTTTTAAGTTTTTATTGCTCCAAAAGCCTTTTCAGCCCATGAACAGTTGTGTGAGTTTCAAAAAAAGTGCAAGAGCTATTCGAACCCTTTTTGCTGGGCAAGTAGGACCTGTAAATCTAAACAATACATAGTTTAAAGTTTGAGTCTATCATATTAGGTTTTGGATTTATAGCTGTTTTTGTGTCTATTGCTTCAAAAGCATTTTCAGATAATTTGTGTGTTCTGAAGAAACTACAAGAGATATCTAACCCAAACTTTCTGTGCAAGAGGGGCTTGTACATCTGCACAACATGTCTTTTAAAGTTTGAACTTATCTCTGTATTTTTGAGTTATTGCAGTTTTTAAGTTTTTATTGCTCCAAAAGCCTTTTCAGCCCATGAACAGTTGTTTGTGAGTTTCAAAAAAAGTGCAAGAGCTATTCGAACCCTTTTTGCTGGGAGAGTAGGACCTGTAAATCTACACAATATATAGTTTAAAGTTTGAGTCTATCATATTAGGTTTTGGATTTATAGCTGTTTTTGTGTCTATTGCTTCAAAAGCATTTTCAGATAATTTGTGTGTTCTGAAGAAACTACAAGAGATATCTAACCCAAACTTTGCGTGCAAGAGGGGCTTGTACATCTGCACAACATGTCTTTTAAAGTTTGAACTTATCTTATTGCATTTTTGAGTTATAGCAGTTTTTAAGTTTTTATTGCTCCAAAAGCCTTTTCAGCCCATGAACAGTTGTTTGTGAGTTTTCGAAAAAAGTGCAAGAGCTATTCGAACCCTTTTTGCTGGGCAAGTAGGACCTGTAAATCTACGCAATATGTAGTTTAAAGTTTGAGTCTATCATATTAGGTTTTGGATTTATAGCTGTTTTTGTGTCTATTGCTTCAAAAGCATTTTCAGATAATTTGTGTGTTCTGAAGAAACTACAAGAGATATCTAACCCAAACTTTCTGTGCAAGAGGGGCTTGTACATTTGCACAACGTGTCTTTTAAAGTTTGAACTTATCTTATTGAATTTTTGAGTTATAGCAGTTTTTACGTTTTTATTGCTCCAAAAGCCTTTTCAGCCCGTGAACAGTTGTTTGTGAGTTTTCGAAAAAAGTGCAAGAGCTATTCGAACCCTTTTTGCTGGGCAAGTAGGACATGTAAATCTACATAATATAGAGTTTAAAGTTTGAGTCTATCATATTAGGTTTTGGATTTATAGCTGTTTTTGTGTCTATTGCTTCAAAAGCATTTTCAGATAATTTGTGTGTTCTGAAGAAACTACAAGAGATATCTAACCCAAACTTTCTGTGCAAGAGGGGCTTGTACATCTGCACAACATGTCTTTTAAAGTTTGAACTTATCTTATTGCATTTTTGAGTTATTGCAGTTTTTAAGTTTTTATTGCTCCAAAAGCCTTTTCAGCCCATGAACAGTTGTTTGTGAGTTTCAAAAAAAGTGCAAGAGCTATTCGAACCCTTTTTGCTGGGAGAGTAGGACCTGTAAATCTACACAATATATAGTTTAAAGTTTGAGTCTATCATATTAGGTTTTGGATTTATAGCTGTTTTTGTGTCTATTGCTTCAAAAGCATTTTCAGATAATTTGTGTGTTCTGAAGAAACTACAAGAGATATCTAACCCAAACTTTGCGTGCAAGAGGGGCTTGTACATCTGCACAACATGTCTTTTAAAGTTTGAACTTATCTTATTGCATTTTTGAGTTATAGCAGTTTTTAAGTTTTTATTGCTCCAAAAGCCTTTTCAGCCCATGAACAGTTGTTTGTGAGTTTTCGAAAAAAGTGCAAGAGCTATTCGAACCCTTTTTGCTGGGCAAGTAGGACCTGTAAATCTACGCAATATGTAGTTTAAAGTTTGAGTCTATCATATTAGGTTTTGGATTTATAGCTGTTTTTGTGTCTATTGCTTCAAAAGCATTTTCAGATAATTTGTGTGTTCTGAAGAAACTACAAGAGATATCTAACCCAAACTTTCTGTGCAAGAGGGGCTTGTACATCTGCACAACGTGTCTTTTAAAGTTTGAACTTATCTTATTGAATTTTTGAGTTATAGCAGTTTTTACGTTTTTATTGCTCCAAAAGCCTTTTCAGCCCGTGAACAGTTGTTTGTGAGTTTTCGAAAAAAGTGCAAGAGCTATTCGAACCCTTTTTGCTGGGCAAGTAGGACATGTAAATCTACATAATATAGAGTTTAAAGTTTGAGTCTATCATATTAGGTTTTGGATTTATAGCTGTTTTTGTGTCTATTGCTTCAAAAGCATTTTCAGATAATTTGTGTGTTCTGAAGAAACTACAAGAGATATCTAACCCAAACTTTCTGTGCAAGAGGGGCTTGTACATCTGCACAACGTGTCTTTTAAAGTTTGAACTTATCTTATTGCATTTTTGAGTTATAGCAGTTTTTACGTTTTTATTGCTCCAAAAGCCTTTTCAGCCCGTGAACAGTTGTTTGTGAGTTTTCGAAAAAAGTGCAAGAGCTATTCGAACCCTTTTTGCTGGGCAAGTAGGACCTGTAAATCTACACAATATATAGCTTAAAGTTTGAGTCTATCAATATAGGTTTTGGATTTATAGCTGTTTTTGTGTCTATTGCTTCAAAAGCATTTTCAGATAATTTGTGTGTTCTGAAGAAACTACAAGAGATATCTAACCCAAACTTTCTGTGCAAGAGGGGCTTGTACATCTGCACAACATGTCTTTTAAAGTTTGAACTTATCTTATTGCATTTTTGAGTTATAGCAGTTTTTAAGTTTTTATTGCTCCAAAAGCCTTTTCAGCCCATGAACAGTTGTGTGAGTTTCAAAAAAAGTGCAAGAGCTATTCGAACCCTTTTTGCTGGGCAAGTAGGACCTGTAAATCTACACAATACATAGTTTAAAGTTTGAGTCTATCATATTAGGTTTTGGATTTATAGCTGTTTTTGTGTCTATTGCTTCAAAAGCATTTTCAGATAATTTGTGTGTTCTGAAGAAACTACAAGAGATATCTAACCCAAACTTTCTGTGCAAGAGGGGCTTGTACATCTGCACAACATGTATTTTAAAGTTTGAACTTATCTTATTGCATTTTTGAGTTATTGCAGTTTTTAAGTTTTTATTGCTCCAAAAGCCTTTTCAGCCCATGAACAGTTGTTTGTGAGTTTCGAAAAAAGTGCAAGAGCTATTCGAACCCTTTTTGCTGGGCAAGTAGGACCTGTAAATCTACACAATATATAGTTTAAAGTTTGAGTCTATCATATTAGGTTTTGGATTTATAGCTGTTTTTGTGTCTATTGCTTCAAAAGCATTTTCAGATAATTTGTGTGTTCTGAAGAAACTACAAGAGATATCTCACCCAAACTTTCCGTGCAAGAGGGGCTTGTACATCTGCACAACATGTCTTTTAAAGTTTGAACTTATCTTATTGCATTTTTGAGTTATAGCAGTTTTTAAGTTTTTATTGCTCCAAAAGCCTTTTCAGCCCATGAACAGTTGTTTGTGAGTTTTCGAAAAAAGTGCAAGAGCTATTCGAACCCTTTTTGCTGGGCAAGTAGGACCTGTAAATCTACACAATATATAGTTTAAAGTTTGAGTCTATCATATTAGGTTTTGGATTTATAGCTGTTTTTGTGTCTATTGCTTCAAAAGCATTTTCAGATAATTTGTGTGTTCTGAAGAAACTACAAGAGATATCTAACCCAAACTTTCCGTGCAAGAGGGGCTTGTACATCTGCACAACATGTCTTTTAAAGTTTGAACTTATCTTATTGCATTTTTGAGTTATAGCAGTTTTTAAGTTTTTATTGCTCCAAAAGCCTTTTCAGCCCATGAACAGTTGTTTGTGAGTTTTCGAAAAAAGTGAAAGAGCTATTCGAACCCTTTTTGCTGGGCAAGTAGGACCTGTAAATCTACACAATATGTAGTTTAAAGTTTGAGTCTATCATATTAGGTTTTGGATTTATAGCTGTTTTTGTGTCTATTGCTTCAAAAGCATTTTCAGATAATTTGTGTGTTCTGAAGAAACTACAAGAGATATCTAACCCAAACTTTCTGTGCAAGAGGGGCTTGTACATCTGCACAACATGTCTTTTAAAGTTTTAACTTATCTTATTGAATTTTTGAGTTATAGCAGTTTTTACGTTTTTATTGCTCCAAAAGCCTTTTCAGCCCGTGAACAGTTGTTTGTGAGTTTTCGAAAAAAGTGCAAGAGCTATTCGAACCCTTTTTGCTGGGCAAATAGGACCTGTAAATCTACACAATATATAGTTTAAAGTTTGAGTCTATCATATTAAGTTTTGGATTTATAGCTGTTTTTGTGTCTTTTGCTTCAAAAGCATTTTCAGATAATTTGTGTGTTCTGAAGAAACTGCAAGAGATATCTAACCCAAACTTTCTGTGCAAGAGGGGCTTGTACATCTGCACAACATGTCTTTTAAAGTTTGAACTTATCTCTGTATTTTTGAGTTATTGCAGTTTTTAAGTTTTTATTGCTCCAAAAGCCTTTTCAGCCCATGAACAGTTGTGTGAGTTTCAAAAAAAGTGCAAGAGCTATTCGAACCCTTTTTGCTGGGCAAGTAGGACCTGTAAATCTAAACAATACATAGTTTAAAGTTTGAGTCTATCATATTAGGTTTTGGATTTATAGCTGTTTTTGTGTCTATTGCTTCAAAAGCATTTTCAGATAATTTGTGTGTTCTGAAGAAACTACAAGAGATATCTAACCCAAACTTTCTGTGCAAGAGGGGCTTGTACATCTGCACAACATGTCTTTTAAAGTTTGAACTTATCTCTGTATTTTTGAGTTATTGCAGTTTTTAAGTTTTTATTGCTCCAAAAGCCTTTTCAGCCCATGAACAGTTGTTTGTGAGTTTCAAAAAAAGTGCAAGAGCTATTCGAACCCTTTTTGCTGGGAGAGTAGGACCTGTAAATCTACACAATATATAGTTTAAAGTTTGAGTCTATCATATTAGGTTTTGGATTTATAGCTGTTTTTGTGTCTATTGCTTCAAAAGCATTTTCAGATAATTTGTGTGTTCTGAAGAAACTACAAGAGATATCTAACCCAAACTTTGCGTGCAAGAGGGGCTTGTACATCTGCACAACATGTCTTTTAAAGTTTGAACTTATCTTATTGCATTTTTGAGTTATAGCAGTTTTTAAGTTTTTATTGCTCCAAAAGCCTTTTCAGCCCATGAACAGTTGTTTGTGAGTTTTCGAAAAAAGTGCAAGAGCTATTCGAACCCTTTTTGCTGGGCAAGTAGGACCTGTAAATCTACGCAATATGTAGTTTAAAGTTTGAGTCTATCATATTAGGTTTTGGATTTATAGCTGTTTTTGTGTCTATTGCTTCAAAAGCATTTTCAGATAATTTGTGTGTTCTGAAGAAACTACAAGAGATATCTAACCCAAACTTTCTGTGCAAGAGGGGCTTGTACATTTGCACAACGTGTCTTTTAAAGTTTGAACTTATCTTATTGAATTTTTGAGTTATAGCAGTTTTTACGTTTTTATTGCTCCAAAAGCCTTTTCAGCCCGTGAACAGTTGTTTGTGAGTTTTCGAAAAAAGTGCAAGAGCTATTCGAACCCTTTTTGCTGGGCAAGTAGGACATGTAAATCTACATAATATAGAGTTTAAAGTTTGAGTCTATCATATTAGGTTTTGGATTTATAGCTGTTTTTGTGTCTATTGCTTCAAAAGCATTTTCAGATAATTTGTGTGTTCTGAAGAAACTACAAGAGATATCTAACCCAAACTTTCTGTGCAAGAGGGGCTTGTACATCTGCACAACATGTCTTTTAAAGTTTGAACTTATCTTATTGCATTTTTGAGTTATTGCAGTTTTTAAGTTTTTATTGCTCCAAAAGCCTTTTCAGCCCATGAACAGTTGTTTGTGAGTTTCAAAAAAAGTGCAAGAGCTATTCGAACCCTTTTTGCTGGGAGAGTAGGACCTGTAAATCTACACAATATATAGTTTAAAGTTTGAGTCTATCATATTAGGTTTTGGATTTATAGCTGTTTTTGTGTCTATTGCTTCAAAAGCATTTTCAGATAATTTGTGTCTTCTGAAGAAACTACAAGAGATATCTAACCCAAACTTTGCGTGCAAGAGGGGCTTGTACATCTGCACAACATGTCTTTTAAAGTTTGAACTTATCTTATTGCATTTTTGAGTTATAGCAGTTTTTAAGTTTTTATTGCTCCAAAAGCCTTTTCAGCCCATGAACAGTTGTTTGTGAGTTTTCGAAAAAAGTGCAAGAGCTATTCGAACCCTTTTTGCTGGGCAAGTAGGACCTGTAAATCTACGCAATATGTAGTTTAAAGTTTGAGTCTATCATATTAGGTTTTGGATTTATAGCTGTTTTTGTGTCTATTGCTTCAAAAGCATTTTCAGATAATTTGTGTGTTCTGAAGAAACTACAAGAGATATCTAACCCAAACTTTCTGTGCAAGAGGGGCTTGTACATCTGCACAACGTGTCTTTTAAAGTTTGAACTTATCTTATTGAATTTTTGAGTTATAGCAGTTTTTACGTTTTTATTGCTCCAAAAGCCTTTTCAGCCCGTGAACAGTTGTTTGTGAGTTTTCGAAAAAAGTGCAAGAGCTATTCGAACCCTTTTTGCTGGGCAAGTAGGACATGTAAATCTACATAATATAGAGTTTAAAGTTTGAGTCTATCATATTAGGTTTTGGATTTATAGCTGTTTTTGTGTCTATTGCTTCAAAAGCATTTTCAGATAATTTGTGTGTTCTGAAGAAACTACAAGAGATATCTAACCCAAACTTTCTGTGCAAGAGGGGCTTGTACATCTGCACAACGTGTCTTTTAAAGTTTGAACTTATCTTATTGCATTTTTGAGTTATAGCAGTTTTTACGTTTTTATTGCTCCAAAAGCCTTTTCAGCCCATGAACAGTTGTGTGAGTTTCAAAAAAAGTGCAAGAGCTATTCGAACCCTTTTTGCTGGGCAAGTAGGACCTGTAAATCTACACAATACATAGTTTAAAGTTTGAGTCTATCATATTAGGTTTTGGATTTATAGCTGTTTTTGTGTCTATTGCTTCAAAAGCATTTTCAGATAATTTGTGTGTTCTGAAGAAACTACAAGAGATATCTAACCCAAACTTTCTGTGCAAGAGGGGCTTGTACATCTGCACAACATGTATTTTAAAGTTTGAACTTATCTTATTGCATTTTTGAGTTATTGCAGTTTTTAAGTTTTTATTGCTCCAAAAGCCTTTTCAGCCCATGAACAGTTGTTTGTGAGTTTCGAAAAAAGTGCAAGAGCTATTCGAACCCTTTTTGCTGGGCAAGTAGGACCTGTAAATCTACACAATATATAGTTTAAAGTTTGAGTCTATCATATTAGGTTTTGGATTTATAGCTGTTTTTGTGTCTATTGCTTCAAAAGCATTTTCAGATAATTTGTGTGTTCTGAAGAAACTACAAGAGATATCTCACCCAAACTTTCCGTGCAAGAGGGGCTTGTACATCTGCACAACATGTCTTTTAAAGTTTGAACTTATCTTATTGCATTTTTGAGTTATAGCAGTTTTTAAGTTTTTATTGCTCCAAAAGCCTTTTCAGCCCATGAACAGTTGTTTGTGAGTTTTCGAAAAAAGTGCAAGAGCTATTCGAACCCTTTTTGCTGGGCAAGTAGGACCTGTAAATCTACACAATATATAGTTTAAAGTTTGAGTCTATCATATTAGGTTTTGGATTTATAGCTGTTTTTGTGTCTATTGCTTCAAAAGCATTTTCAGATAATTTGTGTGTTCTGAAGAAACTACAAGAGATATCTAACCCAAACTTTCCGTGCAAGAGGGGCTTGTACATCTGCACAACATGTCTTTTAAAGTTTGAACTTATCTTATTGCATTTTTGAGTTATAGCAGTTTTTAAGTTTTTATTGCTCCAAAAGCCTTTTCAGCCCATGAACAGTTGTTTGTGAGTTTTCGAAAAAAGTGCAAGAGCTATTCGAACCCTTTTTGCTGGGCAAGTAGGACCTGTAAATCTACACAATATGTAGTTTAAAGTTTGAGTCTATCATATTAGGTTTTGGATTTATAGCTGTTTTTGTGTCTATTGCTTCAAAAGCATTTTCAGATAATTTGTGTGTTCTGAAGAAACTACAAGAGATATCTAACCCAAACTTTCTGTGCAAGAGGGGCTTGTACATCTGCACAACATGTCTTTTAAAGTTTTAACTTATCTTATTGAATTTTTGAGTTATAGCAGTTTTTACGTTTTTATTGCTCCAAAAGCCTTTTCAGCCCGTGAACAGTTGTTTGTGAGTTTTCGAAAAAAGTGCAAGAGCTATTCGAACCCTTTTTGCTGGGCAAATAGGACCTGTAAATCTACACAATATATAGTTTAAAGTTTGAGTCTATCATATTAAGTTTTGGATTTATAGCTGTTTTTGTGTCTTTTGCTTCAAAAGCATTTTCAGATAATTTGTGTGTTCTGAAGAAACTACAAGAGATATCTAACCCAAACTTTCTGTGCAAGAGGGGCTTGTATATCTGCACAACATGTCTTTTAAAGTTTGAACTTATCTTATTGCATTTTTGAGTTATAGCAGTTTTTAAGTTTTTATTGCTCCAAAAGCCTTTTCAGCCCATGAACAGTTGTTTGTGAGTTTCAAAAAAAGTGCAAGAGCTATTCGAACCCTTTATGCTGGGCAAGTAGGACTTGTAAATCTACACAATATATAGTTTAAAGTTTGAGTCTATCATATTAGGTTTTGGATTTATAGCTGTTTTTGTGTCTATTGCTTCAAAAGCATTTTCAGATAATTTGTGTGTTCTGAAGAAACTACAAGAGATATCTAACCCAAACTTTCTGTGCAAGAGGGGCTTGTACATCTGCACAACATGTCTTTTAAAGTTTGAACTTATCTTATTGAATTTTTGAGTTATAGCAGTTTTTACGTTTTTATTTCTCCAAAAGCCTTTTCAGCCCGTGAACAGTTGTTTGTGAGTTTTCGAAAAAAGTGCAAGAGCTATTCGAACCCTTTTTGCTGGGCAAGTAGGACCTGTAAATCTACACAATACATAGTTTAAAGTTTGAGTCTATCATATTAGGTTTTGGATTTATAGCTGTTTTTGTGTCTATTGCTTCAAAAGCATTTTCAGATAATTTGTGTGTTCTGAAGAAACTACAAGAGATATCTAACCCAAACTTTCCGTGCAAGAGGGGCTTGTACATCTGCACAACATGTCTTTTAAAGTTTGAACTTATCTTATTGCATTTTTGAGTTATAGCAGTTTTTAAGTTTTTATTGCTCCAAAAGCCTTTTCAGCCCATGAACAGTTGTTTGTGAGTTTTCGAAAAAAGTGCAAGAGCTATTCGAACCCTTTTTGCTGGGCAAGTAGGACCTGTAAACCTACACAATATATAGTTTAAAGTTTGAGTCTATCATATTAGGTTTTGGATTTATAGCTGTTTTTGTGTCTATTGCTTCAAAAGCATTTTCAGATAATTTGTGTGTTCTGAAGAAACTACAAGAGATATCTAACCCAAACTTTCCGTGCAAGAGGGGCTTGTACATCTGCACAACATGTCTTTTAAAGTTTGAACTTATCTTATTGCATTTTTGAGTTATAGCAGTTTTTAAGTTTTTATTGCTCCAAAAGCCTTTTCAGCCCATGAACAGTTGTTTGTGAGTTTTCGAAAAAAGTGCAAGAGCTATTCGAACCCTTTTTGCTGGGCAAGTAGGACCTGTAAATCTACACAATATGTAGTTTAAAGTTTGAGTCTATCATATTAGGTTTTGGATTTATAGCTGTTTTTGTGTCTATTGCTTCAAAAGCATTTTCAGATAATTTGTGTGTTCTGAAGAAACTACAAGAGATATCTAACCCAAACTTTCCGTGCAAGAGGGGCTTGTACATCTGCACAACATGTCTTTTAAAGTTTGAACTTATCTTATTGCATTTTTGAGTTATAGCAGTTTTTAAGTTTTTATTGCTCCAAAAGCCTTTTCAGCCCATGAACAGTTGTTTGTGAGTTTTCGAAAAAAGTGCAAGAGCTATTCGAACCCTTTTTGCTGGGCAAGTAGGACCTGTAAATCTACACAATATATAGTTTAAAGTTTGAGTCTATCATATTAGGTTTTGGATTTATAGCTGTTTTTGTGTCTATTGCTTCAAAAGCATTTTCAGATAATTTGTGTGTTCTGAAGAAACTACAAGAGATATCTAACCCAAACTTTCCGTGCAAGAGGGGCTTGTACATCTGCACAACATGTCTTTTAAAGTTTGAACTTATCTTATTGCATTTTTGAGTTATAGCAGTTTTTAAGTTTTTATTGCTCCAAAAGCCTTTTCAGCCCATGAACAGTTGTTTGTGAGTTTTCGAAAAAAGTGCAAGAGCTATTCGAACCCTTTTTGCTGGGCAAGTAGGACCTGTAAATCTACACAATATATAGTTTAAAGTTTGAGTCTATCATATTAGGTTTTGGATTTATAGCTGTTTTTGTGTCTATTGCTTCAAAAGCATTTTCAGATAATTTGTGTGTTCTGAAGAAACTACAAGAGATATCTAACCCAAACTTTCCGTGCAAGAGGGGCTTGTACATCTGCACAACATGTCTTTTAAAGTTTGAACTTATCTTATTGCATTTTTGAGTTATAGCAGTTTTTAAGTTTTTATTGCTCCAAAAGCCTTTTCAGCCCATGAACAGTTGTTTGTGAGTTTTCGAAAAAAGTGCAAGAGCTATTCGAACCCTTTTTGCTGGGCAAGTAGGACCTGTAAATCTACACAATATGTAGTTTAAAGTTTGAGTCTATCATATTAGGTTTTGGATTTATAGCTGTTTTTGTGTCTATTGCTTCAAAAGCATTTTCAGATAATTTGTGTGTTCTGAAGAAACTACAAGAGATATCTAACCCAAACTTTCTGTGCAAGAGGGGCTTGTACATCTGCACAACATGTCTTTTAAAGTTTTAACTTATCTTATTGAATTTTTGAGTTATAGCAGTTTTTACGTTTTTATTGCTCCAAAAGCCTTTTCAGCCCGTGAACAGTTGTTTGTGAGTTTTCGAAAAAAGTGCAAGAGCTATTCGAACCCTTTTTGCTGGGCAAATAGGACCTGTAAATCTACACAATATATAGTTTAAAGTTTGAGTCTATCATATTAAGTTTTGGATTTATAGCTGTTTTTGTGTCTTTTGCTTCAAAAGCATTTTCAGATAATTTGTGTGTTCTGAAGAAACTACAAGAGATATCTAACCCAAACTTTCTGTGCAAGAGGGGCTTGTATATCTGCACAACATGTCTTTTAAAGTTTGAACTTATCTTATTGCATTTTTGAGTTATAGCAGTTTTTAAGTTTTTATTGCTCCAAAAGCCTTTTCAGCCCATGAACAGTTGTTTGTGAGTTTCAAAAAAAGTGCAAGAGCTATTCGAACCCTTTATGCTGGGCAAGTAGGACTTGTAAATCTACACAATATATAGTTTAAAGTTTGAGTCTATCATATTAGGTTTTGGATTTATAGCTGTTTTTGTGTCTATTGCTTCAAAAGCATTTTCAGATAATTTGTGTGTTCTGAAGAAACTACAAGAGATATCTAACCCAAACTTTCTGTGCAAGAGGGGCTTGTACATCTGCACAACATGTCTTTTAAAGTTTGAACTTATCTTATTGAATTTTTGAGTTATAGCAGTTTTTACGTTTTTATTTCTCCAAAAGCCTTTTCAGCCCGTGAACAGTTGTTTGTGAGTTTTCGAAAAAAGTGCAAGAGCTATTCGAACCCTTTTTGCTGGGCAAGTAGGACCTGTAAATCTACACAATACATAGTTTAAAGTTTGAGTCTATCATATTAGGTTTTGGATTTATAGCTGTTTTTGTGTCTATTGCTTCAAAAGCATTTTCAGATAATTTGTGTGTTCTGAAGAAACTACAAGAGATATCTAACCCAAACTTTCCGTGCAAGAGGGGCTTGTACATCTGCACAACATGTCTTTTAAAGTTTGAACTTATCTTATTGCATTTTTGAGTTATAGCAGTTTTTAAGTTTTTATTGCTCCAAAAGCCTTTTCAGCCCATGAACAGTTGTTTGTGAGTTTTCGAAAAAAGTGCAAGAGCTATTCGAACCCTTTTTGCTGGGCAAGTAGGACCTGTAAATCTACACAATATATAGTTTAAAGTTTGAGTCTATCATATTAGGTTTTGGATTTATAGCTGTTTTTGTGTCTATTGCTTCAAAAGCATTTTCAGATAATTTGTGTGTTCTGAAGAAACTACAAGAGATATCTAACCCAAACTTTCCGTGCAAGAGGGGCTTGTACATCTGCACAACATGTCTTTTAAAGTTTGAACTTATCTTATTGCATTTTTGAGTTATAGCAGTTTTTAAGTTTTTATTGCTCCAAAAGCCTTTTCAGCCCATGAACAGTTGTTTGTGAGTTTTCGAAAAAAGTGCAAGAGCTATTCGAACCCTTTTTGCTGGGCAAGTAGGACCTGTAAATCTACACAATATGTAGTTTAAAGTTTGAGTCTATCATATTAGGTTTTGGATTTATAGCTGTTTTTGTGTCTATTGCTTCAAAAGCATTTTCAGATAATTTGTGTGTTCTGAAGAAACTACAAGAGATATCTAACCCAAACTTTCTGTGCAAGAGGGGCTTGTACATCTGCACAACATGTCTTTTAAAGTTTTAACTTATCTTATTGAATTTTTGAGTTATAGCAGTTTTTACGTTTTTATTGCTCCAAAAGCCTTTTCAGCCCGTGAACAGTTGTTTGTGAGTTTTCGAAAAAAGTGCAAGAGCTATTCGAACCCTTTTTGCTGGGCAAGTAGGACCTGTAAATCTACACAATATATAGTTTAAAGTTTGAGTCTATCATATTAGGTTTTGGATTTATAGCTGTTTTTGTGTCTGTTGCTTCAAAAGCATTTTCAGATAATTTGTGTGTTCTGAAGAAACTACAAGAGATATCTAACCCAAACTTTCTGTGCAAGAGGGGCTTGTACATCTGCACAACATGTCTTTTAAAGTTTGAACTTATCTTATTGCATTTTTGAGTTATAGCAGTTTTTAAGTTTTTATTGCTCCAAAAGCCTTTTCAGCCCATGAACAGTTGTTTGTGAGTTTCGAAAAAAGTGCAAGAGCTATTCGAACCCTTTTTGCTGGGCAAGTAGGACCTGTAAATCTACACAATATGTAGTTTAAAGTTTGAGTCTATCATATTAGGTTTTGGATTTATAGCTGTTTTTGTGTCTATTGCTTCAAAAGCATTTTCAGATAATTTGTGTGTTCTGAAGAAACTACAAGAGATATCTAACCCAAACTTTCTGTGCAAGAGGGGCTTGTACATCTGCACAACATGTCTTTTAAAGTTTGAACTTATCTTATTGAATTTTTGAGTTATAGCAGTTTTTACGTTTTTATTTCTCCAAAAGCCTTTTCAGCCCGTGAACAGTTGTTTGTGAGTTTTCGAAAAAAGTGCAAGAGCTATTCGAACCCTTTTTGCTGGGCAAGTAGGACATGTAAATCTACACAATATAGAGTTTAAAGTTTGAGTCTATCATATTAGGTTTTGGATTTATAGCTGTTTTTGTGTCGATTGCTTCAAAAGCATTTTCAGATAATTTGTGTGTTCTGAAGAAACTACAAGAGATATCTAACCCAAACTTTCTGTGCAAGAGGGGCTTGTACATCTGCACAACGTGTCTTTTAAAGTTTGAACTTATCTTATTGAATTTTTGAGTTATAGCAGTTTTTACGTTTTTATTGCTCCAAAAGCCTTTTCAGCCCGTGAACAGTTGTTTGTGAGTTTTCGAAAAAAGTGCAAGAGCTATTCGAACCCTTTTTGCTGGGCAAGTAGGAACTGTAAATCTACACAATATACAGTTTAAAGTTTGAGTCTATCATATTAGGTTTTGGATTTATAGATGTTTTTGTGTCTATTGCTTCAAAAGCATTTTCAGATAATTTGTGTGTTCTGAAGAAACTACAAGAGATATCTAACCCAAACTTTCTGTGCAAGAGGGGCTTGTACATCTGCACAACATGTCTTTTAAAGTTTGAACTTATCTTATTGCATTTTTGAGTTATTGCAGTTTTTAAGTTTTTATTGCTCCAAAAGCCTTTTCAGCCCATGAACAGTTGTTTGTGAGTTTCAAAAAAAGTGCAAGAGCTATTCGAACCCTTTTTGCTGGGCAAGTAGGACCTGTAAATCTACACAATATAGAGTTTAAAGTTTGAGTCTATCATATTAGGTTTTGGATTTATAGCTGTTTTTGTGTCTATTGCTTCAAAAGCATTTTCAGATAATTTGTGTGTTCTGAAGAAACTACAAGAGATATCTAACCCAAACTTTCTGTGCAAGAGGGGCTTGTACATCTGCACAACATGTCTTTTAAAGTTTGAACTTATCTTATTGAATTTTTGAGTTATAGCAGTTTTTACGTTTTTATTGCTCCAAAAGCCTTTTCAGCCCGTGAACAGTTGTTTGTGAGTTTTCGAAAAAAGTGCAAGAGCTATTCGAACCCTTTTTGCTGGGCAAGTAGGACCTGTAAATCTACACAATATATAGTTTAAAGTTTGAGTCTATCATATTAGGTTTTGGATTTATAGCTGTTTTTGTGTCTGTTGCTTCAAAAGCATTTTCAGATAATTTGTGTGTTCTGAAGAAACTACAAGAGATATCTAACCCAAACTTTCTGTGCAAGAGGGGCTTGTACATCTGCACAACATGTCTTTTAAAGTTTGAACTTATCTTATTGCATTTTTGAGTTATTGCAGTTTTTAAGTTTTTATTTCTCCAAAAGCCTTTTCAGCCCGTGAACAGTTGTTTGTGAGTTTTCGAAAAAAGTGCAAGAGCTATTCGAACCCTTTTTGCTGGGCAAGTAGGACATGTAAATCTACACAATATAGAGTTTAAAGTTTGAGTCTATCATATTAGGTTTTGGATTTATAGCTGTTTTTGTGTCGATTGCTTCAAAAGCATTTTCAGGTAATTTGTGTGTTCTGAAGAAACTACAAGAGATATCTAACCCAAACTTTCTGTGCAAGAGGGGCTTGTACATCTGCACAACGTGTCTTTTAAAGTTTGAACTTATCTTATTGAATTTTTGAGTTATAGCAGTTTTTACGTTTTTATTGCTCCAAAAGCCTTTTCAGCCCGTGAACAGTTGTTTGTGAGTTTTCGAAAAAAGTGCAAGAGCTATTCGAACCCTTTTTGCTGGGCAAGTAGGAACTGTAAATCTACACAATATACAGTTTAAAGTTTGAGTCTATCATATTAGGTTTTGGATTTATAGATGTTTTTGTGTCTATTGCTTCAAAAGCATTTTCAGATAATTTGTGTGTTCTGAAGAAACTACAAGAGATATCTAACCCAAACTTTCTGTGCAAGAGGGGCTTGTACATCTGCACAACATGTCTTTTAAAGTTTGAACTTATCTTATTGCATTTTTGAGTTATTGCAGTTTTTAAGTTTTTATTGCTCCAAAAGCCTTTTCAGCCCATGAACAGTTGTTTGTGAGTTTCAAAAAAAGTGCAAGAGCTATTCGAACCCTTTTTGCTGGGCAAGTAGGACCTGTAAATCTACGCAATATGTAGTTTAAAATTTGAGTCTATCATATTAGGTTTTGGATTTATAGCTGTTTTTGTGTCTATTGCTTCAAAAGCATTTTCAGATAATTTGTGTGTTCTGAAGAAACTACAAGAGATATCTAACCCAAACTTTCTGTGCAAGAGGGGCTTGTACATCTGCACAACGTGTCTTTTAAAGTCTGAACTTATCTTATTGATTTTTTGAGTTATAGCAGTTTTTACGTTTTTATTGCTCCAAAAGCCTTTTCAGCCCGTGAACAGTTGTTTGTGAGTTTTCGAAAAAAGTGCCAGAGCTATTCGAACCCTTTTTGCTGGGCAAGTAGGACCTGTAAATCTACACAATATGTAGTTTAAAGTTTGAGTCTATCATATTAGGTTTTGGATTTATAGCTGTTTTTGTGTCTATTGCTTCAAAAGCATTTTCAGATAATTTGTGTGTTCTGAAGAAACTACAAGAGATATCTAACCCAAACTTTCTGTGCAAGAGGGGCTTGTACATCTGCACAACATGTCTTTTAAAGTTTTAACTTATCTTATTGAATTTTTGAGTTATAGCAGTTTTTAAGTTTTTATTGCTCCAAAAGCCTTTTCAGCCCGTGAACAGTTGTTTGTGAGTTTTCGAAAAAAGTGCAAGAGCTATTCGAACCCTTTTTGCTGGGCAAGTAGGACCTGTAAATCTACACAATATAGAGTTTAAAGTTTGAGTCTATCATATTAGGTTTTGGATTTATAGCTGTTTTTGTGTCTGTTGCTTCAAAAGCATTTTCAGATAATTTGTGTGTTCTGAAGAAACTACAAGAGATATCTAACCCAAACTTTCTGTGCAAGAGGGGCTTGTACATCTGCACAACATGTCTTTTAAAGTTTGAACTTATCTTATTGCATTTTTGAGTTATAGCAGTTTTTAAGTTTTTATTGCTCCAAAAGCCTTTTCAGCCCATGAACAGTTGTTTGTGAGTTTCGAAAAAAGTGCAAGAGCTATTCGAACCCTTTTTGCTGGGCAAGTAGGAACTGTAAATCTACACAATATACAGTTTAAAGTTTGAGTCTATCATATTAGGTTTTGGATTTATAGATGTTTTTGTGTCTATTGCTTCAAAAGCATTTTCAGATAATTTGTGTGTTCTGAAGAAACTACAAGAGATATCTAACCCAAACTTTCTGTGCAAGAGGGGCTTGTACATCTGCACAACATGTCTTTTAAAGTTTGAACTTATCTTATTGCATTTTTGAGTTATTGCAGTTTTTAAGTTTTTATTGCTCCAAAAGCCTTTTCAGCCCATGAACAGTTGTTTGTGAGTTTCAAAAAAAGTGCAAGAGCTATTCGAACCCTTTTTGCTGGGCAAGTAGGACCTGTAAATCTACACAATATAGAGTTTAAAGTTTGAGTCTATCATATTAGGTTTTGGATTTATAGCTGTTTTTGTGTCTATTGCTTCAAAAGCATTTTCAGATAATTTGTGTGTTCTGAAGAAACTACAAGAGATATCTAACCCAAACTTTCTGTGCAAGAGGGGCTTGTACATCTGCACAACATGTCTTTTAAAGTTTGAACTTATCTTATTGAATTTTTGAGTTATAGCAGTTTTTACGTTTTTATTGCTCCAAAAGCCTTTTCAGCCCGTGAACAGTTGTTTGTGAGTTTTCGAAAAAAGTGCAAGAGCTATTCGAACCCTTTTTGCTGGGCAAGTAGGACCTGTAAATCTACACAATATATAGTTTAAAGTTTGAGTCTATCATATTAGGTTTTGGATTTATAGCTGTTTTTGTGTCTGTTGCTTCAAAAGCATTTTCAGATAATTTGTGTGTTCTGAAGAAACTACAAGAGATATCTAACCCAAACTTTCTGTGCAAGAGGGGCTTGTACATCTGCACAACATGTCTTTTAAAGTTTGAACTTATCTTATTGCATTTTTGAGTTATAGCAGTTTTTAAGTTTTTATTTCTCCAAAAGCCTTTTCAGCCCGTGAACAGTTGTTTGTGAGTTTTCGAAAAAAGTGCAAGAGCTATTCGAACCCTTTTTGCTGGGCAAGTAGGACATGTAAATCTACACAATATAGAGTTTAAAGTTTGAGTCTATCATATTAGGTTTTGGATTTATAGCTGTTTTTGTGTCGATTGCTTCAAAAGCATTTTCAGGTAATTTGTGTGTTCTGAAGAAACTACAAGAGATATCTAACCCAAACTTTCTGTGCAAGAGGGGCTTGTACATCTGCACAACGTGTCTTTTAAAGTTTGAACTTATCTTATTGAATTTTTGAGTTATAGCAGTTTTTACGTTTTTATTGCTCCAAAAGCCTTTTCAGCCCGTGAACAGTTGTTTGTGAGTTTTCGAAAAAAGTGCAAGAGCTATTCGAACCCTTTTTGCTGGGCAAGTAGGAACTGTAAATCTACACAATATACAGTTTAAAGTTTGAGTCTATCATATTAGGTTTTGGATTTATAGATGTTTTTGTGTCTATTGCTTCAAAAGCATTTTCAGATAATTTGTGTGTTCTGAAGAAACTACAAGAGATATCTAACCCAAACTTTCTGTGCAAGAGGGGCTTGTACATCTGCACAACATGTCTTTTAAAGTTTGAACTTATCTTATTGCATTTTTGAGTTATTGCAGTTTTTAAGTTTTTATTGCTCCAAAAGCCTTTTCAGCCCATGAACAGTTGTTTGTGAGTTTCAAAAAAAGTGCAAGAGCTATTCGAACCCTTTTTGCTGGGCAAGTAGGACCTGTAAATCTACGCAATATGTAGTTTAAAATTTGAGTCTATCATATTAGGTTTTGGATTTATAGCTGTTTTTGTGTCTATTGCTTCAAAAGCATTTTCAGATAATTTGTGTGTTCTGAAGAAACTACAAGAGATATCTAACCCAAACTTTCTGTGCAAGAGGGGCTTGTACATCTGCACAACGTGTCTTTTAAAGTCTGAACTTATCTTATTGATTTTTTGAGTTATAGCAGTTTTTACGTTTTTATTGCTCCAAAAGCCTTTTCAGCCCGTGAACAGTTGTTTGTGAGTTTTCGAAAAAAGTGCCAGAGCTATTCGAACCCTTTTTGCTGGGCAAGTAGGACCTGTAAATCTACACAATATGTAGTTTAAAGTTTGAGTCTATCATATTAGGTTTTGGATTTATAGCTGTTTTTGTGTCTATTGCTTCAAAAGCATTTTCAGATAATTTGTGTGTTCTGAAGAAACTACAAGAGATATCTAACCCAAACTTTCTGTGCAAGAGGGGCTTGTACATCTGCACAACATGTCTTTTAAAGTTTTAACTTATCTTATTGAATTTTTGAGTTATAGCAGTTTTTAAGTTTTTATTGCTCCAAAAGCCTTTTCAGCCCGTGAACAGTTGTTTGTGAGTTTTCGAAAAAAGTGCAAGAGCTATTCGAACCCTTTTTGCTGGGCAAGTAGGACCTGTAAATCTACACAATATAGAGTTTAAAGTTTGAGTCTATCATATTAGGTTTTGGATTTATAGCTGTTTTTGTGTCTGTTGCTTCAAAAGCATTTTCAGATAATTTGTGTGTTCTGAAGAAACTACAAGAGATATCTAACCCAAACTTTCTGTGCAAGAGGGGCTTGTACATCTGCACAACATGTCTTTTAAAGTTTGAACTTATCTTATTGCATTTTTGAGTTATAGCAGTTTTTAAGTTTTTATTGCTCCAAAAGCCTTTTCAGCCCATGAACAGTTGTTTGTGAGTTTCGAAAAAAGTGCAAGAGCTATTCGAACCCTTTTTGCTGGGCAAGTAGGACCTGTAAATCTACACAATATGTAGTTTAAAGTTTGAGTCTATCATATTAGGTTTTGGATTTATAGCTGTTTTTGTGTCTATTGCTTCAAAAGCATTTTCAGATAATTTGTGTGTTCTGAAGAAACTACAAGAGATATCTAACCCAAACTTTCTGTGCAAGAGGGGCTTGTACATCTGCACAACATGTCTTTTAAAGTTTGAACTTATCTTATTGAATTTTTGAGTTATAGCAGTTTTTACGTTTTTATTTCTCCAAAAGCCTTTTCAGCCCGTGAACAGTTGTTTGTGAGTTTTCGAAAAAAGTGCAAGAGCTATTCGAACCCTTTTTGCTGGGCAAGTAGGACATGTAAATCTACACAATATAGAGTTTAAAGTTTGAGTCTATCATATTAGGTTTTGGATTTATAGCTGTTTTTGTGTCGATTGCTTCAAAAGCATTTTCAGATAATTTGTGTGTTCTGAAGAAACTACAAGAGATATCTAACCCAAACTTTCTGTGCAAGAGGGGCTTGTACATCTGCACAAAGTGTCTTTTAAAGTTTGAACTTATCTTATTGAATTTTTGAGTTATAGCAGTTTTTACGTTTTTATTGCTCCAAAAGCCTTTTCAGCCCGTGAACAGTTGTTTGTGAGTTTTCGAAAAAAGTGCAAGAGCTATTCGAACCCTTTTTGCTGGGCAAGTAGGAACTGTAAATCTACACAATATACAGTTTAAAGTTTGAGTCTATCATATTAGGTTTTGGATTTATAGATGTTTTTGTGTCTATTGCTTCAAAAGCATTTTCAGATAATTTGTGTGTTCTGAAGAAACTACAAGAGATATCTAACCCAAACTTTCTGTGCAAGAGGGGCTTGTACATCTGCACAACATGTCTTTTAAAGTTTGAACTTATCTTATTGCATTTTTGAGTTATTGCAGTTTTTAAGTTTTTATTGCTCCAAAAGCCTTTTCAGCCCATGAACAGTTGTTTGTGAGTTTCAAAAAAAGTGCAAGAGCTATTCGAACCCTTTTTGCTGGGCAAGTAGGACCTGTAAATCTACACAATATAGAGTTTAAAGTTTGAGTCTATCATATTAGGTTTTGGATTTATAGCTGTTTTTGTGTCTATTGCTTCAAAAGCATTTTCAGATAATTTGTGTGTTCTGAAGAAACTACAAGAGATATCTAACCCAAACTTTCTGTGCAAGAGGGGCTTGTACATCTGCACAACATGTCTTTTAAAGTTTGAACTTATCTTATTGAATTTTTGAGTTATAGCAGTTTTTACGTTTTTATTGCTCCAAAAGCCTTTTCAGCCCGTGAACAGTTGTTTGTGAGTTTTCGAAAAAAGTGCAAGAGCTATTCGAACCCTTTTTGCTGGGCAAGTAGGACCTGTAAATCTACACAATATATAGTTTAAAGTTTGAGTCTATCATATTAGGTTTTGGATTTATAGCTGTTTTTGTGTCTGTTGCTTCAAAAGCATTTTCAGATAATTTGTGTGTTCTGAAGAAACTACAAGAGATATCTAACCCAAACTTTCTGTGCAAGAGGGGCTTGTACATCTGCACAACATGTCTTTTAAAGTTTGAACTTATCTTATTGCATTTTTGAGTTATAGCAGTTTTTAAGTTTTTATTTCTCCAAAAGCCTTTTCAGCCCGTGAACAGTTGTTTGTGAGTTTTCGAAAAAAGTGCAAGAGCTATTCGAACCCTTTTTGCTGGGCAAGTAGGACATGTAAATCTACACAATATAGAGTTTAAAGTTTGAGTCTATCATATTAGGTTTTGGATTTATAGCTGTTTTTGTGTCGATTGCTTCAAAAGCATTTTCAGGTAATTTGTGTGTTCTGAAGAAACTACAAGAGATATCTAACCCAAACTTTCTGTGCAAGAGGGGCTTGTACATCTGCACAACGTGTCTTTTAAAGTTTGAACTTATCTTATTGAATTTTTGAGTTATAGCAGTTTTTACGTTTTTATTGCTCCAAAAGCCTTTTCAGCCCGTGAACAGTTGTTTGTGAGTTTTCGAAAAAAGTGCAAGAGCTATTCGAACCCTTTTTGCTGGGCAAGTAGGAACTGTAAATCTACACAATATACAGTTTAAAGTTTGAGTCTATCATATTAGGTTTTGGATTTATAGATGTTTTTGTGTCTATTGCTTCAAAAGCATTTTCAGATAATTTGTGTGTTCTGAAGAAACTACAAGAGATATCTAACCCAAACTTTCTGTGCAAGAGGGGCTTGTACATCTGCACAACATGTCTTTTAAAGTTTGAACTTATCTTATTGCATTTTTGAGTTATTGCAGTTTTTAAGTTTTTATTGCTCCAAAAGCCTTTTCAGCCCATGAACAGTTGTTTGTGAGTTTCAAAAAAAGTGCAAGAGCTATTCGAACCCTTTTTGCTGGGCAAGTAGGACCTGTAAATCTACGCAATATGTAGTTTAAAATTTGAGTCTATCATATTAGGTTTTGGATTTATAGCTGTTTTTGTGTCTGTTGATTCAAAAGCATTTTCAGATAATTTGTGTGTTCTGAAGAAACTACAAGAGATATCTAACCCAAACTTTCTGTGCAAGAGGGGCTTGTACATCTGCACAACGTGTCTTTTAAAGTCTGAACTTATCTTATTGATTTTTTGAGTTATAGCAGTTTTTACGTTTTTATTGCTCCAAAAGCCTTTTCAGCCTGTGAACAGTTGTTTGTGAGTTTTCGAAAAAAGTGCAAGAGCTATTCGAACCCTTTTTGCTGGGCAAGTAGGACATGTAAATCTACATAATATAGAGTTTAAAGTTTGAGTCTATCATATTAGGTTTTGGATTTATAGCTGTTTTTGTGTCTATTGCTTCAAAAGCATTTTCAGATAATTTGTGTGTTCTGAAGAAACTACAAGAGATATCTAACCCAAACTTTCTGTGCAAGAGGGGCTTGTACATCTGCACAACGTGTCTTTTAAAGTTTGAACTTATCTTATTGCATTTTTGAGTTATAGCAGTTTTTACGTTTTTATTGCTCCAAAAGCCTTTTCAGCCCGTGAACAGTTGTTTGTGAGTTTTCGAAAAAAGTGCAAGAGCTATTCGAACCCTTTTTGCTGGGCAAGTAGGACCTGTAAATCTACACAATATATAGCTTAAAGTTTGAGTCTATCAATATAGGTTTTGGATTTATAGCTGTTTTTGTGTCTATTGCTTCAAAAGCATTTTCAGATAATTTGTGTGTTCTGAAGAAACTACAAGAGATATCTAACCCAAACTTTCTGTGCAAGAGGGGCTTGTACATCTGCACAACATGTCTTTTAAAGTTTGAACTTATCTTATTGCATTTTTGAGTTATAGCAGTTTTTAAGTTTTTATTGCTCCAAAAGCCTTTTCAGCCCATGAACAGTTGTGTGAGTTTCAAAAAAAGTGCAAGAGCTATTCGAACCCTTTTTGCTGGGCAAGTAGGACCTGTAAATCTACACAATACATAGTTTAAAGTTTAAGTCTATCATATTAGGTTTTGGATTTATAGCTGTTTTTGTGTCTATTGCTTCAAAAGCATTTTCAGATAATTTGTGTGTTCTGAAGAAACTACAAGAGATATCTAACCCAAACTTTCTGTGCAAGAGGGGCTTGTACATCTGCACAACATGTCTTTTAAAGTTTGAACTTATCTTATTGCATTTTTGAGTTATTGCAGTTTTTAAGTTTTTATTGCTCCAAAAGCCTTTTCAGCCCATGAACAGTTGTTTGTGAGTTTCGAAAAAAGTGCAAGAGCTATTCGAACCCTTTTTGCTGGGCAAGTAGGACCTGTAAATCTACACAATATATAGTTTAAAGTTTGAGTCTATCATATTAGGTTTTGGATTTATAGCTGTTTTTGTGTCTATTGCTTCAAAAGCATTTTCAGATAATTTGTGTGTTCTGAAGAAACTACAAGAGATATCTCACCCAAACTTTCCGTGCAAGAGGGGCTTGTACATCTGCACAACATGTCTTTTAAAGTTTGAACTTATCTTATTGCATTTTTGAGTTATAGCAGTTTTTAAGTTTTTATTGCTCCAAAAGCCTTTTCAGCCCATGAACAGTTGTTTGTGAGTTTTCGAAAAAAGTGCAAGAGCTATTCGAACCCTTTTTGCTGGGCAAGTAGGACCTGTAAATCTACACAATATATAGTTTAAAGTTTGAGTCTATCATATTAGGTTTTGGATTTATAGCTGTTTTTGTGTCTATTGCTTCAAAAGCATTTTCAGATAATTTGTGTGTTCTGAAGAAACTACAAGAGATATCTCACCCAAACTTTCCGTGCAAGAGGGGCTTGTACATCTGCACAACAGGTCTTTTAAAGTTTGAACTAATCTTATTGCATTTTTGAGTTATAGCAGTTTTTAAGTTTTTATTGCTCCAAAAGCCTTTTCAGCCCATGAACAGTTGTTTGTGAGTTTTCGAAAAAAGTGCAAGAGCTATTCGAACCCTTTTTGCTGGGCAAGTAGGACCTGTAAATCTACACAATATATAGTTTAAAGTTTGAGTCTATCATATTAGGTTTTGGATTTATAGCTGTTTTTGTGTCTATTGCTTCAAAAGCATTTTCAGATAATTTGTGTGTTCTGAAGAAACTACAAGAGATATCTAACCCAAACTTTCTGTGCAAGAGGGGCTTGTACATCTGCACAACATGTCTTTTAAAGTTTGAACTTATCTTATTGAATTTTTGAGTTATAGCAGTTTTTACGTTTTTATTGCTCCAAAAGCCTTTTCAGCCCGTGAACAGTTGTTTGTGAGTTTTCGAAAAAAGTGCAAGAGCTATTCGAACCCTTTTTGCTGGGCAAGTAGGACATGTAAATCTACACAATATAGAGTTTAAAGTTTGAGTCTATCATATTAGGTTTTGGATTTATAGCTGTTTTTGTGTCTATTGCTTCAAAAGCATTTTCAGATAATTTGTGTGTTCTGAAGAAACTACAAGAGATATCTAACCCAAACTTTCTGTGCAAGAGGGGCTTGTACATCTGCACAACATGTCTTTTAAAGTTTGAACTTATCTTATTGAATTTTTGAGTTATAGCAGTTTTTAAGTTTTTATTTCTCCAAAAGCCTTTTCAGCCCGTGAACAGTTGTTTGTGAGTTTTCGAAAAAAGTGCAAGAGCTATTCGAACCCTTTTTGCTGGGCAAGTAGGACATGTAAATCTACACAATATAGAGTTTAAAGTTTGAGTCTATCATATTAGGTTTTGGATTTATAGCTGTTTTTGTGTCGATTGCTTCAAAAGCATTTTCAGGTAATTTGTGTGTTCTGAAGAAACTACAAGAGATATCTAACCCAAACTTTCTGTGCAAGAGGGGCTTGTACATCTGCACAACGTGTCTTTTAAAGTTTGAACTTATCTTATTGAATTTTTGAGTTATAGCAGTTTTTACGTTTTTATTGCTCCAAAAGCCTTTTCAGCCCGTGAACAGTTGTTTGTGAGTTTTCGAAAAAAGTGCAAGAGCTATTCGAACCCTTTTTGCTGGGCAAGTAGGAACTGTAAATCTACACAATATACAGTTTAAAGTTTGAGTCTATCATATTAGGTTTTGGATTTATAGATGTTTTTGTGTCTATTGCTTCAAAAGCATTTTCAGATAATTTGTGTGTTCTGAAGAAACTACAAGAGATATCTAACCCAAACTTTCTGTGCAAGAGGGGCTTGTACATCTGCACAACATGTCTTTTAAAGTTTGAACTTATCTTATTGCATTTTTGAGTTATTGCAGTTTTTAAGTATTTATTGCTCCAAAAGCCTTTTCAGCCCATGAACAGTTGTTTGTGAGTTTCAAAAAAAGTGCAAGAGCTATTCGAACCCTTTTTGCTGGGCAAGTAGGACCTGTAAATCTACGCAATATGTAGTTTAAAATTTGAGTCTATCATATTAGGTTTTGGATTTATAGCTGTTTTTGTGTCTATTGCTTCAAAAGCATTTTCAGATAATTTGTGTGTTCTGAAGAAACTACAAGAGATATCTAACCCAAACTTTCTGTGCAAGAGGGGCTTGTACATCTGCACAACGTGTCTTTTAAAGTCTGAACTTATCTTATTGATTTTTTGAGTTATAGCAGTTTTTACGTTTTTATTGCTCCAAAAGCCTTTTCAGCCCGTGAACAGTTGTTTGTGAGTTTTCGAAAAAAGTGCAAGAGCTATTCGAACCCTTTTTGCTGGGCAAGTAGGACATGTAAATCTACATAATATAGAGTTTAAAGTTTGAGTCTATCATATTAGGTTTTGGATTTATAGCTGTTTTTGTGTCTATTGCTTCAAAAGCATTTTCAGATAATTTGTGTGTTCTGAAGAAACTACAAGAGATATCTAACCCAAACTTTCTGTGCAAGAGGGGCTTGTACATCTGCACAACGTGTCTTTTAAAGTTTGAACTTATCTTATTGCATTTTTGAGTTATAGCAGTTTTTACGTTTTTATTGCTCCAAAAGCCTTTTCAGCCCGTGAACAGTTGTTTGTGAGTTTTCGAAAAAAGTGCAAGAGCTATTCGAACCCTTTTTGCTGGGCAAGTAGGACCTGTAAATCTACACAATATATAGCTTAAAGTTTGAGTCTATCAATATAGGTTTTGGATTTATAGCTGTTTTTGTGTCTATTGCTTCAAAAGCATTTTCAGATAATTTGTGTGTTCTGAAGAAACTACAAGAGATATCTAACCCAAACTTTCTGTGCAAGATGGGCTTGTACATCTGCACAACATGTCTTTTAAAGTTTGAACTTATCTTATTGCATTTTTGAGTTATAGCAGTTTTTAAGTTTTTATTGCTCCAAAAGCCTTTTCAGCCCATGAACAGTTGTGTGAGTTTCAAAAAAAGTGCAAGAGCTATTCGAACCCTTTTTGCTGGGCAAGTAGGACCTGTAAATCTACACAATACATAGTTTAAAGTTTGAGTCTATCATATTAGGTTTTGGATTTATAGCTGTTTTTGTGTCTATTGCTTCAAAAGCATTTTCAGATAATTTGTGTGTTCTGAAGAAACTACAAGAGATATCTAACCCAAACTTTCTGTGCAAGAGGGGCTTGTACATCTGCACAACATGTCTTTTAAAGTTTGAACTTATCTTATTGCATTTTTGAGTTATTGCAGTTTTTAAGTTTTTATTGCTCCAAAAGCCTTTTCAGCCCATGAACAGTTGTTTGTGAGTTTCGAAAAAAGTGCAAGAGCTATTCGAACCCTTTTTGCTGGGCAAGTAGGACCTGTAAATCTACACAATATATAGTTTAAAGTTTGAGTCTATCATATTAGGTTTTGGATTTATAGCTGTTTTTGTGTCTGTTGCTTCAAAAGCATTTTCAGATAATTTGTGTGTTCTGAAGAAACTACAAGAGATATCTAACCCAAACTTTCTGTGCAAGAGGGGCTTGTACATCTGCACAACATGTCTTTTAAAGTTTGAACTTATCTTATTGCATTTTTGAGTTATAGCAGTTTTTAAGTTTTTATTGCTCCAAAAGCCTTTTCAGCCCATGAACAGTTGTGTGAGTTTCAAAAAAAGTGCAAGAGCTATTCGAACCCTTTTTGCTGGGCAAGTAGGACCTGTAAATCTACACAATACATAGTTTAAAGTTTGAGTCTATCATATTAGGTTTTGGATTTATAGCTGTTTTTGTGTCTATTGCTTCAAAAGCATTTTCAGATAATTTGTGTGTTCTGAAGAAACTACAAGAGATATCTAACCCAAACTTTCTGTGCAAGAGGGGCTTGTACATCTGCACAACATGTCTTTTAAAGTTTGAACTTATCTTATTGCATTTTTGAGTTATAGCAGTTTTTAAGTTTTTATTGCTCCAAAAGCCTTTTCAGCCCATGAACAGTTGTGTGAGTTTCAAAAAAAGTGCAAGAGCTATTCGAACCCTTTTTGCTGGGCAAGTAGGACCTGTAAATCTACACAATACATAGTTTAAAGTTTGAGTCTATCATATTAGGTTTTGGATTTATAGCTGTTTTTGTGTCTATTGCTTCAAAAGCATTTTCAGATAATTTGTGTGTTCTGAAGAAACTACAAGAGATATCTAACCCAAACTTTCTGTGCAAGAGGGGCTTGTACATCTGCACAACATGTCTTTTAAAGTTTGAACTTATCTTATTGCATTTTTGAGTTATTGCAGTTTTTAAGTTTTTATTGCTCCAAAAGCCTTTTCAGCCCATGAACAGTTGTTTGTGAGTTTCGAAAAAAGTGCAAGAGCTATTCGAACCCTTTTTGCTGGGCAAGTAGGACCTGTAAATCTACACAATATATAGTTTAAAGTTTGAGTCTATCATATTAGGTTTTGGATTTATAGCTGTTTTTGTGTCTATTGCTTCAAAAGCATTTTCAGATAATTTGTGTGTTCTGAAGAAACTACAAGAGATATCTCACCCAAACTTTCCGTGCAAGAGGGGCTTGTACATCTGCACAACATGTCTTTTAAAGTTTGAACTTATCTTATTGCATTTTTGAGTTATAGCAGTTTTTAAGTTTTTATTGCTCCAAAAGCCTTTTCAGCCCATGAACAGTTGTTTGTGAGTTTTCGAAAAAAGTGCAAGAGCTATTCGAACCCTTTTTGCTGGGCAAGTAGGACCTGTAAATCTACACAATATGTAGTTTAAAGTTTGAGTCTATCATATTAGGTTTTGGATTTATAGCTGTTTTTGTGTCTATTGCTTCAAAAGCATTTTCAGATAATTTGTGTGTTCTGAAGAAACTACAAGAGATATCTAACCCAAACTTTCTGTGCAAGAGGGGCTTGTACATCTGCACAACATGTCTTTTAAAGTTTTAACTTATCTTATTGAATTTTTGAGTTATAGCAGTTTTTACGTTTTTATTGCTCCAAAAGCCTTTTCAGCGCGTGAACAGTTGTTTGTGAGTTTTCGAAAAAAGTGCAAGAGCTATTCGAACCCTTTTTGCTGGGCAAGTAGGACCTGTAAATCTACACAATATATAGTTTAAAGTTTGAGTCTATCATATTAGGTTTTGGATTTATAGCTGTTTTTGTGTCTGTTGCATCAAAAGCATTTTCAGATAATTTGTGTGTTCTGAAGAAACTACAAGAGATATCTAACCCAAACTTTCTGTGCAAGAGGGGCTTGTACATCTGCACAACATGTCTTTTAAAGTTTGAACTTATCTTATTGCATTTTTGAGTTATAGCAGTTTTTACGTTTTTATTTCTCCAAAAGCCTTTTCAGCCCGTGAACAGTTGTTTGTGAGTTTTCGAAAAAAGTGCAAGAGCTATTCGAACCCTTTTTGCTGGGCAAGTAGGACATGTAAATCTACACAATATAGAGTTTAAAGTTTGAGTCTATCATATTAGGTTTTGGATTTATAGCTGTTTTTGTGTCGATTGCTTCAAAAGCATTTTCAGGTAATTTGTGTGTTCTGAAGAAACTACAAGAGATATCTAACCCAAACTTTCTGTGCAAGAGGGGCTTGTACATCTGCACAACGTGTCTTTTAAAGTTTGAACTTATCTTATTGAATTTTTGAGTTATAGCAGTTTTTACGTTTTTATTGCTCCAAAAGCCTTTTCAGCCCGTGAACAGTTGTTTGTGAGTTTTCGAAAAAAGTGCAAGAGCTATTCGAACCCTTTTTGCTGGGCAAGTAGGAACTGTAAATCTACACAATATACAGTTTAAAGTTTGAGTCTATCATATTAGGTTTTGGATTTATAGATGTTTTTGTGTCTATTGCTTCAAAAGCATTTTCAGATAATTTGTGTGTTCTGAAGAAACTACAAGAGATATCTAACCCAAACTTTCTGTGCAAGAGGGGCTTGTACATCTGCACAACATGTCTTTTAAAGTTTGAACTTATCTTATTGCATTTTTGAGTTATTGCAGTTTTTTAAGTTTTTATTGCTCCAAAAGCCTTTTCAGCCCATGAACAGTTGTTTGTGAGTTTCAAAAAAAGTGCAAGAGCTATTCGAACCCTTTTTGCTGGGCAAGTAGGACCTGTAAATCTACGCAATATGTAGTTTAAAGTTTGAGTCTATCATATTAGGTTTTGGATTTATAGCTGTTTTTGTGTCTATTGCTTCAAAAGCATTTTCAGATAATTTGTGTGTTCTGAAGAAACTACAAGAGATATCTAACCCAAACTTTCTGTGCAAGAGGGGCTTGTACATCTGCACAACGTGTCTTTTAAAGTCTGAACTTATCTTATTGATTTTTTGAGTTATAGCAGTTTTTACGTTTTTATTGCTCCAAAAGCCTTTTCAGCCCGTGAACAGTTGTTTGTGAGTTTTCGAAAAAAGTGCAAGAGCTATTCGAACCCTTTTTGCTGGGCAAGTAGGACATGTAAATCTACATAATATAGAGTTTAAAGTTTGAGTCTATCATATTAGGTTTTGGATTTATAGCTGTTTTTGTGTCTATTGCTTCAAAAGCATTTTCAGATAATTTGTGTGTTCTGAAGAAACTACAAGAGATATCTAACCCAAACTTTCTGTGCAAGAGGGGCTTGTACATCTGCACAACGTGTCTTTTAAAGTTTGAACTTATCTTATTGCATTTTTGAGTTATAGCAGTTTTTACGTTTTTATTGCTCCAAAAGCCTTTTCAGCCCGTGAACAGTTGTTTGTGAGTTTTCGAAAAAAGTGCAAGAGCTATTCGAACCCTTTTTGCTGGGCAAGTAGGACCTGTAAATCTACACAATATATAGCTTAAAGTTTGAGTCTATCAATATAGGTTTTGGATTTATAGCTGTTTTTGTGTCTATTGCTTCAAAAGCATTTTCAGATAATTTGTGTGTTCTGAAGAAACTACAAGAGATATCTAACCCAAACTTTCTGTGCAAGAGGGGCTTGTAAATCTGCACAACATGTCTTTTAAAGTTTGAACTTATCTTATTGCATTTTTGAGTTATAGCAGTTTTTAAGTTTTTATTGCTCCAAAAGCCTTTTCAGCCCATGAACAGTTGTGTGAGTTTCAAAAAAAGTGCAAGAGCTATTCGAACCCTTTTTGCTGGGCAAGTAGGACCTGTAAATCTACACAATACATAGTTTAAAGTTTGAGTCTATCATATTAGGTTTTGGATTTATAGCTGTTTTTGTGTCTATTGCTTCAAAAGCATTTTCAGATAATTTGTGTGTTCTGAAGAAACTACAAGAGATATCTAACCCAAACTTTCTGTGCAAGAGGGGCTTGTACATCTGCACAACATGTCTTTTAAAGTTTGAACTTATCTTATTGCATTTTTGAGTTATTGCAGTTTTTAAGTTTTTATTGCTCCAAAAGCCTTTTCAGCCCATGAACAGTTGTTTGTGAGTTTCGAAAAAAGTGCAAGAGCTATTCGAACCCTTTTTGCTGGGCAAGTAGGACCTGTAAATCTACACAATATATAGTTTAAAGTTTGAGTCTATCATATTAGGTTTTGGATTTATAGCTGTTTTTGTGTCTATTGCTTCAAAAGCATTTTCAGATAATTTGTGTGTTCTGAAGAAACTACAAGAGATATCTCACCCAAACTTTCCGTGCAAGAGGGGCTTGTACATCTGCACAACATGTCTTTTAAAGTTTGAACTAATCTTATTGCATTTTTGAGTTATAGCAGTTTTTAAGTTTTTATTGCTCCAAAAGCCTTTTCAGCCCATGAACAGTTGTTTGTGAGTTTTCGAAAAAAGTGCAAGAGCTATTCGAACCCTTTTTGCTGGGCAAGTAGGACCTGTAAATCTACACAATATATAGTTTAAAGTTTGAGTCTATCATATTAGGTTTTGGATTTATAGCTGTTTTTGTGTCTATTGCTTCAAAAGCATTTTCAGATTATTTGTGTGTTCTGAAGAAACTACAAGAGATATCTAACCCAAACTTTCCGTGCAAGAGGGGCTTGTACATCTGCACAACATGTCTTTTAAAGTTTGAACTAATCTTATTGCATTTTTGAGTTATAGCAGTTTTTAAGTTTTTATTGCTCCAAAAGCCTTTTCAGCCCATGAACAGTTGTTTGTGAGTTTTCGAAAAAAGTGCAAGAGCTATTCGAACCCTTTTTGCTGGGCAAGTAGGACCTGTAAATCTACACAATATATAGTTTAAAGTTTGAGTCTATCATATTAGGTTTTGGATTTATAGCTGTTTTTGTGTCTATTGCTTCAAAAGCATTTTCAGATAATTTGTGTGTTCTGAAGAAACTACAAGAGATATCTAACCCAAACTTTCCGTGCAAGAGGGGCTTGTACATCTGCACAACATGTCTTTTAAAGTTTGAACTTATCTTATTGCATTTTTGAGTTATAGCAGTTTTTAAGTTTTTATTGCTCCAAAAGCCTTTTCAGCCCATGAACAGTTGTTTGTGAGTTTTCGAAAAAAGTGCAAGAGCTATTCGAACCCTTTTTGCTGGGCAAGTAGGACCTGTAAATCTACACAATATGTAGTTTAAAGTTTGAGTCTATCATATTAGGTTTTGGATTTATAGCTGTTTTTGTGTCTATTGCTTCAAAAGCATTTTCAGATAATTTGTGTGTTCTGAAGAAACTACAAGAGATATCTAACCCAAACTTTCTGTGCAAGAGGGGCTTGTACATCTGCACAACATGTCTTTTAAAGTTTGAACTTATCTTATTGAATTTTTGAGTTATAGCAGTTTTTACGTTTTTATTGCTCCAAAAGCCTTTTCAGCCCGTGAACAGTTGTTTGTGAGTTTTCGAAAAAAGTGCAAGAGCTATTCGAACCCTTTTTGCTGGGCAAGTAGGACATGTAAATCTACACAATATAGAGTTTAAAGTTTGAGTCTATCATATTAGGTTTTTGATTTATAGCTGTTTTTGTGTCTATTGCTTCAAAAGCATTTTCAGATAATTTGTGTGTTCTGAAGAAACTACAAGAGATATCTAACCCAAACTTTCTGTGCAAGAGGGGCTTGTACATCTGCACAACGTGTCTTTTAAAGTTTTAACTTATCTTATTGAATTTTTGAGTTATAGCAGTTTTTACGTTTTTATTGCTCCAAAAGCCTTTTCAGCCCGTGAACAGTTGTTTGTGAGTTTTCGAAAAAAGTGCAAGAGCTATTCGAACCCTTTTTGCTGGGCAAGTAGGACCTGTAAATCTACACAATATATAGTTTAAAGTTTGAGTCTATCATATTAGGTTTTGGATTTATAGCTGTTTTTGTGTCTGTTGCTTCAAAAGCATTTTCAGATAATTTGTGTGTTCTGAAGAAACTACAAGAGATATCTAACCCAAACTTTCTGTGCAAGAGGGGCTTGTACATCTGCACAACATGTCTTTTAAAGTTTGAACTTATCTTATTGCATTTTTGAGTTATAGCAGTTTTTAAGTTTTTATTGCTCCAAAAGCCTTTTCAGCCCATGAACAGTTGTGTGAGTTTCAAAAAAAGTGCAAGAGCTATTCGAACCCTTTTTGCTGGGCAAGTAGGACCTGTAAATCTACACAATACATAGTTTAAAGTTTGAGTCTATCATATTAGGTTTTGGATTTATAGCTGTTTTTGTGTCTATTGCTTCAAAAGCATTTTCAGATAATTTGTGTGTTCTGAAGAAACTACAAGAGATATCTAACCCAAACTTTCTGTGCAAGAGGGGCTTGTACATCTGCACAACATGTCTTTTAAAGTTTGAACTTATCTTATTGCATTTTTGAGTTATAGCAGTTTTTAAGTTTTTATTGCTCCAAAAGCCTTTTCAGCCCATGAACAGTTGTGTGAGTTTCAAAAAAAGTGCAAGAGCTATTCGAACACTTTTTGCTGGGCAAGTAGGACCTGTAAATCTACACAATACATAGTTTAAAGTTTGAGTCTATCATATTAGGTTTTGGATTTATAGCTGTTTTTGTTTCTATTGCTTCAAAAGCATTTTCAGATAATTTGTGTGTTCTGAAGAAACTACAAGAGATATCTAACCCAAACTTTCTGTGCAAGAGGGGCTTGTACATCTGCACAACATGTCTTTTAAAGTTTGAACTTATCTTATTGCATTTTTGAGTTATTGCAGTTTTTAAGTTTTTATTGCTCCAAAAGCCTTTTCAGCCCATGAACAGTTGTTTGTGAGTTTCGAAAAAAGTGCAAGAGCTATTCGAACCCTTTTTGCTGGGCAAGTAGGACCTGTAAATCTACACAATATATAGTTTAAAGTTTGAGTCTATCATATTAGGTTTTGGATTTATAGCTGTTTTTGTGTCTATTGCTTCAAAAGCATTTTCAGATAATTTGTGTGTTCTGAAGAAACTACAAGAGATATCTAACCCAAACTTTCCGTGCAAGAGGGGCTTGTACATCTGCACAACATGTCTTTTAAAGTTTGAACTTATCTTATTGCATTTTTGAGTTATAGCAGTTTTTAAGTTTTTATTGCTCCAAAAGCCTTTTCAGCCCATGAACAGTTGTTTGTGAGTTTTCGAAAAAAGTGCAAGAGCTATTCGAACCCTTTTTGCTGGGCAAGTAGGACCTGTAAATCTACACAATATGTAGTTTAAAGTTTGAGTCTATCATATTAGGTTTTGGATTTATAGCTGTTTTTGTGTCTATTGCTTCAAAAGCATTTTCAGATAATTTGTGTGTTCTGAAGAAACTACAAGAGATATCTAACCCAAACTTTCTGTGCAAGAGGGGCTTGTACATCTGCACAACATGTCTTTTAAAGTTTGAACTTATCTTATTGCATTTTTGAGTTATAGCAATTTTTAAGTTTTTATTGCTCCAAAAGCCTTTTCAGCCCATGAACAGTTGTGTGAGTTTCAAAAAAAGTGCAAGAGCTATTCGAACCCTTTTTGCTGGGCAAGTAGGACCTGTAAATCTACACAATACATAGTTTAAAGTTTGAGTCTATCATATTAGGTTTTGGATTTATAGCTGTTTTTGTGTCTATTGCTTCAAAAGCATTTTCAGATAATTTGTGTGTTCTGAAGAAACTACAAGAGATATCTAACCCAAACTTTCTGTGCAAGAGGGGCTTGTACATCTGCACAACATGTCTTTTAAAGTTTGAACTTATCTTATTGCATTTTTGAGTTATAGCAGTTTTTAAGTTTTTATTGCTCCAAAAGCCTTTTCAGCCCATGAACAGTTGTGTGAGTTTCAAAAAAAGTGCAAGAGCTATTCGAACCCTTTTTGCTGGGCAAGTAGGACCTGTAAATCTACACAATACATAGTTTAAAGTTTGAGTCTATCATATTAGGTTTTGGATTTATAGCTGTTTTTGTGTCTATTGCTTCAAAAGCATTTTCAGATAATTTGTGTGTTCTGAAGAAACTACAAGAGATATCTAACCCAAACTTTCTGTGCAAGAGGGGCTTGTACATCTGCACAACATGTCTTTTAAAGTTTGAACTTATCTTATTGCATTTTTGAGTTATTGCAGTTTTTAAGTTTTTATTGCTCCAAAAGCCTTTTCAGCCCATGAACAGTTGTTTTTGAGTTTCGAAAAAAGTGCAAGAGCTATTCGAACCCTTTTTGCTGGGCAAGTAGGACCTGTAAATCTACACAATATATAGTTTAAAGTTTGAGTCTATCATATTAGGTTTTGGATTTATAGCTGTTTTTGTGTCTATTGCTTAAAAAGCATTTTCAGATAATTTGTGTGTTCTGAAGAAACTACAAGAGATATCTAACCCAAACTTTCCGTGCAAGAGGGGCTTGTACATCTGCACAACATGTCTTTTAAAGTTTGAACTTATCTTATTGCATTTTTGAGTTATAGCAGTTTTTAATTTTTTATTGCTCCAAAAGCCTTTTCAGCCCATGAACAGTTGTTTGTGAGTTTTCGAAAAAAGTGCAAGAGCTATTCGAACCCTTTTTGCTGGGCAAGTAGGACCTGTAAATCTACACAATATGTAGTTTAAAGTTTGAGTCTATCATATTAGGTTTTGGATTTATAGCTGTTTTTGTGTCTATTGCTTCAAAAGCATTTTCAGATAATTTGTGTGTTCTGAAGAAACTACAAGAGATATCTAACCCAAACTTTCTGTGCAAGAGGGGCTTGTACATCTGCACAACATGTCTTTTAAAGTTTGAACTTATCTTATTGCATTTTTGAGTTATAGCAGTTTTTAAGTTTTTATTGCTCCAAAAGCCTTTTCAGCCCATGAACAGTTGTGTGAGTTTCAAAAAAAGTGCAAGAGCTATTCGAACCCTTTTTGCTGGGCAAGTAGGACCTGTAAATCTACACAATACATAGTTTAAAGTTTGAGTCTATCATATTAGGTTTTGGATTTATAGCTGTTTTTGTGTCTATTGCTTCAAAAGCATTTTCAGATAATTTGTGTGTTCTGAAGAAACTACAAGAGATATCTAACCCAAACTTTCTGTGCAAGAGGGGCTTGTACATCTGCACAACATGTCTTTTAAAGTTTGAACTTATCTTATTGCATTTTTGAGTTATAGCAGTTTTTAAGTTTTTATTGCTCCAAAAGCCTTTTCAGCCCATGAACAGTTGTGTGAGTTTCAAAAAAAGTGCAAGAGCTATTCGAACCCTTTTTGCTGGGCAAGTAGGACCTGTAAATCTACACAATACATAGTTTAAAGTTTGAGTCTATCATATTAGGTTTTGGATTTATAGCTGTTTTTGTGTCTATTGCTTCAAAAGCATTTTCATTAATTTGTGTGTTCTGAAGAAACTACAAGAGATATCTAACCCAAACTTTCTGTGCAAGAGGGGCTTGTACATCTGCACAACATGTCTTTTAAAGTTTGAACTTATCTTATTGCATTTTTGAGTTATTGCAGTTTTTAAGTTTTTATTGCTCCAAAAGCCTTTTCAGCCCATGAACAGTTGTTTGTGAGTTTCGAAAAAAGTGCAAGAGCTATTCGAACCCTTTTTGCTGGGCAAGTAGGACCTGTAAATCTACACAATATATAGTTTAAAGTTTGAGTCTATCATATTAGGTTTTGGATTTATAGCTGTTTTTGTGTCTATTGCTTCAAAAGCATTTTCAGATAATTTGTGTGTTCTGAAGAAACTACAAGAGATATCTAACCCAAACTTTCCGTGCAAGAGGGGCTTGTACATCTGCACAACATGTCTTTTAAAGTTTGAACTTATCTTATTGCATTTTTGAGTTATAGCAGTTTTTAAGTTTTTATTGCTCCAAAAGCCTTTTCAGCCCATGAACAGTTGTTTGTGAGTTTTCGAAAAAAGTGCAAGAGCTATTCGAACCCTTTTTGCTGGGCAAGTAGGACCTGTAAATCTACACAATATGTAGTTTAAAGTTTGAGTCTATCATATTAGGTTTTGGATTTATAGCTGTTTTTGTGTCTATTGCTTCAAAAGCATTTTCAGATAATTTGTGTGTTCTGAAGAAACTACAAGAGATATCTAACCCAAACTTTCTGTGCAAGAGGGGCTTGTACATCTGCACAACATGTCTTTTAAAGTTTGAACTTATCTTATTGCATTTTTGAGTTATAGCAGTTTTTAAGTTTTTATTGCTCCAAAAGCCTTTTCAGCCCATGAACAGTTGTGTGAGTTTCAAAAAAAGTGCAAGAGCTATTCGAACCCTTTTTGCTGGGCAAGTAGGACCTGTAAATCTACACAATACATAGTTTAAAGTTTGAGTCTATCATATTAGGTTTTGGATTTATAGCTGTTTTTGTGTCTATTGCTTCAAAAGCATTTTCAGATAATTTGTGTGTTCTGAAGAAACTACAAGAGATATCTAACCCAAACTTTCTGTGCAAGAGGGGCTTGTACATCTGCACAACATGTCTTTTAAAGTTTGAACTTATCTTATTGCATTTTTGAGTTATAGCAGTTTTTAAGTTTTTATTGCTCCAAAAGCCTTTTCAGCCCATGAACAGTTGTGTGAGTTTCAAAAAAAGTGCAAGAGCTATTCGAACCCTTTTTGCTGGGCAAGTAGGACCTGTAAATCTACACAATACATAGTTTAAAGTTTGAGTCTATCATATTAGGTTTTGGATTTAAAACTGTTTTTGTGTCTATTGCTTCAAAAGCATTTTCAGATAATTTGTGTGTTCTGAAGAAACTACAAGAGATATCTAACCCAAACTTTCTGTGCAAGAGGGGCTTGTACATCTGCACAACGTGTATTTTAAAGTTTGAACTTATCTTATTGAATTTTTGAGTTATAGCAGTTTTTACGTTTTTATTGCTCCAAAAGCCTTTTCAGCCCGTGAACAGTTGTTTGTGAGTTTTCGAAAAAAGTGCAAGAGCTATTCGAACCCTTTTTGCTGGGCAAGTAGGACCTGTAAATCTACACAATATATAGTTTAAAGTTTGAGTCTATCATATTAGGTTTTGGATTTATAGCTGTTTTTGTGTCTGTTGCTTCAAAAGCATTTTCAGATAATTTGTGTGTTCTGAAGAAACTACAAGAGATATCTAACCCAAACTTTCTGTGCAAGAGGGGCTTGTACATCTGCACAACATGTCTTTTAAAGTTTGAACTTATCTTATTGCATTTTTGAGTTATTGTAGTTTTTAAGTTTTTATTGCTCCAAAAGCCTTTTCAGCCCATGAACAGTTGTTTGTGAGTTTCGAAAAAAGTGCAAGAGCTATTCGAACCCTTTTTGCTGGGCAAGTAGGACATGTAAATCTACACAATATAGAGTTTAAAGTTTGAGTCTATCATATTAGGTTTTGGATTTATAGCTGTTTTTGTGTCTATTGCTTCAAAAGCATTTTCAGATAATTTGTGTGTTCTGAAGAAACTACAAGAGATATCTAACCCAAACTTTCTGTGCAAGAGGGGCTTGTACATCTGCACAACGTGTCTTTTAAAGTTTGAACTTATCTTATTGAATTTTTGAGTTATAGCAGTTTTTACGTTTTTATTGCTCCAAAAGCCTTTTCAGCCCGTGAACAGTTGTTTGTGAGTTTTCGAAAAAAGTGCAAGAGCTATTCGAACCCTTTTTGCTGGGCAAGTAGGACCTGTAAATCTACACAATATATAGTTTAAAGTTTGAGTCTATCATATTAGGTTTTGGATTTATAGCTGTTTTTGTGTCTGTTGCTTCAAAAGCATTTTCAGATAATTTGTGTGTTCTGAAGAAACTACAAGAGATATCTAACCCAAACTTTCTGTGCAAGAGGGGCTTGTACATCTGCACAACATGTCTTTTAAAGTTTGAACTTATCTTATTGCATTTTTGAGTTATAGCAGTTTTTAAGTTTTTATTGCTCCAAAAGCCTTTTCAGCCCATGAACAGTTGTGTGAGTTTCAAAAAAAGTGCAAGAGCTATTCGAACCCTTTTTGCTGGGCAAGTAGGACCTGTAAATCTACACAATATATAGTTTAAAGTTTGAGTTTATCATATTAGGTTTTGGATTTATAGCTGTTTTTGTGTCTGTTGCTTCAAAAGCATTTTCAGATAATTTGTGTGTTCTGAAGAAACTACAAGAGATATCTAACCCAAACTTTCTGTGCAAGAGGGGCTTGTACATCTGCACAACATGTCTTTTAAAGTTTGAACTTATCTTATTGCATTTTTGAGTTATTGCAGTTTTTAAGTTTTTATTGCTCCAAAAGCCTTTTCAGCCCATGAACAGTTGTTTGTGAGTTTCGAAAAAAGTGCAAGAGCTATTCGAACCCTTTTTGCTGGGCAAGTAGGAGCTGTAAATCTACACAATATAGAGTTTAAAGTTTGAATCTATCATATTAGGTTTTGGATTTATAGCTGTTTTTGTGTCTATTGCTTCAAAAGCATTTTCAGATAATTTGTGTGTTCTGAAGAAACTACAAGAGATATCTAACCCAAACTTTCCGTGCAAGAGGGGCTTGTACATCTGCACAACATGTCTTTTAAAGTTTGAACTTATCTTATTGCATTTTTGAGTAATAGCAGTTTTTAAGTTTTTATTGCTCCAAAAGCCTTTTCAGCCCATGAACAGTTGTTTGTGAGTTTTCGAAAAAAGTGCAAGAGCTATTCGAACCCTTTTTGCTGGGCAAGTAGGACCTGTAAATCTACACAATACATAGTTTAAAGTTTGAGTCTATCATATTAGGTTTTGGATTTATAGCTGTTTTTGTGTCTATTGCTTCAAAAGCATTTTCAGATAATTTGTGTGTTCTGAAGAAACTACAAGAGATATCTAACCCAAACTTTCTGTGCAAGAGGGGCTTGTACATCTGCACAACATGTCTTTTAAAGTTTGAACTTATCTTATTGCATTTTTGAGTTATTGCAGTTTTTAAGTTTTTATTGCTCCAAAAGCCTTTTCAGCCCATGAACAGTTGTTTGTGAGTTTCGAAAAAAGTGCAAGAGCTATTCGAACCCTTTTTGCTGGGCAAGTAGGACCTGTAAATCTACACAATATATAGTTTAAAGTTTGAGTCTATCATATTAGGTTTTGGATTTATAGCTGTTTTTGTGTCTATTGCTTCAAAAGCATTTTCAGATAATTTGTGTGTTCTGAAGAAACTACAAGAGATATCTAACCCAAACTTTCTGTGCAAGAGGGGCTTGTACATCTGCACAACATGTCTTTTAAAGTTTGAACTTATCTTATTGCATTTTTGAGTTATTGCAGTTTTTAAGTTTTTATTGCTCCAAAAGCCTTTTCAGCCCATGAACAGTTGTTTGTGAGTTTCGAAAAAAGTGCAAGAGCTATTCGAACCCTTTTTGCTGGGCAAGTAGGACATGTAAATCTACACAATATAGAGTTTAAAGTTTGAGTCTATCATATTAGGTTTTGGATTTATAGCTGTTTTTGTGTCTATTGCTTCAAAAGCATTTTCAGATAATTTGTGTGTTCTGAAGAAACTACAAGAGATATCTAACCCAAACTTTCTGTGCAAGAGGGGCTTGTACATCTGCACAACGTGTCTTTTAAAGTTTGAACTTATCTTATTGAATTTTTGAGTTATAGCAGTTTTTACGTTTTTATTGCTCCAAAAGCCTTTTCAGCCCGTGAACAGTTGTTTGTGAGTTTTCGAAAAAAGTGCAAGAGCTATTCGAACCCTTTTTGCTGGGCAAGTAGGACCTGTAAATCTACACAATATATAGTTTAAAGTTTGAGTCTATCATATTAGGTTTTGGATTTATAGCTGTTTTTGTGTCTGTTGCTTCAAAAGCATTTTCAGATAATTTGTGTGTTCTGAAGAAACTACAAGAGATATCTAACCCAAACTTTCCGTGCAAGAGGGGCTTGTACATCTGCACAACATGTCTTTTAAAGTTTGAACTTATCTTATTGCATTTTTGAGTTATAGCAGTTTTTAAGTTTTTATTGCTCCAAAAGCCTTTTCAGCCCATGAACAGTTGTTTGTGAGTTTTCGAAAAAAAGTGCAAGAGCTATTCGAACCCTTTTTGCTGGGCAAGTAGGACCTGTAAATCTACACAATACATAGTTTAAAGTTTGAGTCTATCATATTAGGTTTTGGATTTATAGCTGTTTTTGTGTCTATTGCTTCAAAAGCATTTTCAGATAATTTGTGTGTTCTGAAGAAACTACAAGAGATATCTAACCCAAACTTTCTGTGCAAGAGGGGCTTGTACATCTGCACAACATGTCTTTTAAAGTTTGAACTTATCTTATTGCATTTTTGAGTTATTGCAGTTTTTAAGTTTTTATTGCTCCAAAAGCCTTTTCAGCCCATGAACAGTTGTTTGTGAGTTTCGAAAAAAGTGCAAGAGCTATTCGAACCCTTTTTGCTGGGCAAGTAGGACATGTAAATCTACACAATATAGAGTTTAAAGTTTGAGTCTATCATATTAGGTTTTGGATTTATAGCTGTTTTTGTGTCTATTGCTTCAAAAGCATTTTCAGATAATTTGTGTGTTCTGAAGAAACTACAAGAGATATCTAACCCAAACTTTCTGTGCAAGAGGGGCTTGTACATCTGCACAACGTGTCTTTTAAAGTTTGAACTTATCTTATTGAATTTTTGAGTTATAGCAGTTTTTACGTTTTTATTGCTCCAAAAGCCTTTTCAGCCCGTGAACAGTTGTTTGTGAGTTTTCGAAAAAAGTGCAAGAGCTATTCGAACCCTTTTTGCTGGGCAAGTAGGACCTGTAAATCTACACAATATATAGTTTAAAGTTTGAGTCTATCATATTAGGTTTTGGATTTATAGCTGTTTTTGTGTCTATTGCTTCAAAAGCATTTTCAGATAATTTGTGTGTTCTGAAGAAACTACAAGAGATATCTAACCCAAACTTTCTGTGCAAGAGGGGCTTGTACATCTGCACAACATGTCTTTTAAAGTTTGAACTTATCTTATTGCATTTTTGAGTTATAGCAGTTTTTAAGTTTTTATTGCTCCAAAAGCCTTTTCAGCCCATGAACAGTTGTGTGAGTTTCAAAAAAAGTGCAAGAGCTATTCGAACCCTTTTTGCTGGGCAAGTAGGACCTGTAAATCTACACAATACATAGTTTAAAGTTTGAGTCTATCATATTAGGTTTTGGATTTATAGCTGTTTTTGTGTCTATTGCTTCAAAAGCATTTTCAGATAATTTGTGTGTTCTGAAGAAACTACAAGAGATATCTAACCCAAACTTTCCGTGCAAGAGGGGCTTGTACATCTGCACAACATGTCTTTTAAAGTTTGAACTTATCTTATTGCATTTTTGAGTTATAGCAGTTTTTAAGTTTTTATTGCTCCAAAAGCCTTTTCAGCCCATGAACAGTTGTTTGTGAGTTTTCGAAAAAAGTGCAAGAGCTATTCGAACCCTTTTTGCTGGGCAAGTAGGACCTGTAAATCTACACAATACATAGTTTAAAGTTTGAGTCTATCATATTAGGTTTTGGATTTATAGCTGTTTTTGTGTCTATTGCTTCAAAAGCATTTTCAGATAATTTGTGTGTTCTGAAGAAACTACAAGAGATATCTAACCCAAACTTTCTGTGCAAGAGGGGCTTGTACATCTGCACAACATGTCTTTTAAAGTTTGAACTTATCTTATTGCATTTTTGAGTTATTGCAGTTTTTAAGTTTTTATTGCTCCAAAAGCCTTTTCAGCCCATGAACAGTTGTTTGTGAGTTTCGAAAAAAGTGCAAGAGCTATTCGAACCCTTTTTGCTGGGCAAGTAGGACATGTAAATCTACACAATATAGAGTTTAAAGTTTGAGTCTATCATATTAGGTTTTGGATTTATAGCTGTTTTTGTGTCTATTGCTTCAAAAGCATTTTCAGATAATTTGTGTGTTCTGAAGAAACTACAAGAGATATCTAACCCAAACTTTCTGTGCAAGAGGGGCTTGTACATCTGCACAACGTGTCTTTTAAAGTTTGAACTTATCTTATTGAATTTTTGAGTTATAGCAGTTTTTACGTTTTTATTGCTCCAAAAGCCTTTTCAGCCCGTGAACAGTTGTTTGTGAGTTTTCGAAAAAAGTGCAAGAGCTATTCGAACCCTTTTTGCTGGGCAAGTAGGACCTGTAAATCTACACAATATGTAGTTTAAAGTTTGAGTCTATCATATTAGGTTTTGGATTTATAGCTGTTTTTGTGTCTATTGCTTCAAAAGCATTTTCAGATAATTTGTGTGTTCTGAAGAAACTACAAGAGATATCTAACCCAAACTTTCTGTGCAAGAGGGGCTTGTACATTTGCACAACATGTCTTTTAAAGTTTGAACTTATCTTATTGCATTTTTGAGTTATAGCAGTTTTTAAGTTTTTATTGCTCCAAAAGCCTTTTCAGCCCATGAACAGTTGTGTGAGTTTCAAAAAAAGTGCAAGAGCTATTCGAACCCTTTTTGCTGGGCAAGTAGGACCTGTAAATCTACACAATACATAGTTTAAAGTTTGAGTCTATCATATTAGGTTTTGGATTTATAGCTGTTTTTGTGTCTATTGCTTCAAAAGCATTTTCAGATAATTTGTGTGTTCTGAAGAAACTACAAGAGATATCTAACCCAAACTTTCTGTGCAAGAGGGGCTTGTACATCTGCACAACATGTCTTTTAAAGTTTGAACTTATCTTATTGCATTTTTGAGTTATTGCAGTTTTTAAGTTTTTATTGCTCCAAAAGCCTTTTCAGCCCATGAACAGTTGTTTGTGAGTTTCGAAAAAAGTGCAAGAGCTATTCGAACCCTTTTTGCTGGGCAAGTAGGACATGTAAATCTACACAATATAGAGTTTAAAGTTTGAGTCTATCATATTAGGTTTTGGATTTATAGCTGTTTTTGTGTCTGTTGCTTCAAAAGCATTTTCAGATAATTTGTGTGTTCTGAAGAAACTACAAGAGATATCTAACCCAAACTTTCTGTGCAAGAGGGGCTTGTACATCTGCACAACATGTCTTTTAAAGTTTGAACTTATCTTATTGCATTTTTGAGTTATTGCAGTTTTTAAGTTTTTATTGCTCCAAAAGCCTTTTCAGCCCATGAACAGTTGTTTGTGAGTTTCGAAAAAAGTGCAAGAGCTATTCGAACCCTTTTTGCTGGGCAAGTAGGACCTGTAAATCTACACAATATATAGTTTAAAGTTTGAGTCTATCATATTAGGTTTTGGATGTATAGCTGTTTTTGTGTCTATTGCTTCAAAAGCATTTTCAGATAATTTGTGTGTTCTGAAGAAACTACAAGAGATATCTAACCCAAACTTTCCGTGCAAGAGGGGCTTGTACATCTGCACAACATGTCTTTTAAAGTTTGAACTTATCTTATTGCATTTTTGAGTTATAGCAGTTTTTAAGTTTTTATTGCTCCAAAAGCCTTTTCAGCCCATGAACAGTTGTTTGTGAGTTTTCGAAAAAAGTGCAAGAGCTATTCGAACCCTTTTTGCTGGGCAAGTAGGACCTGTAAATCTACACAATATAGAGTTTAAAGTTTGAGTCTATCATATTAGGTTTTGGATTTATAGCTGTTTTTGTGTCTATTGCTTCAAAAGCATTTTCAGATAATTTGTGTGTTCTGAAGAAACTACAAGAGATATCTAACCCAAACTTTCTGTGCAAGAGGGGCTTGTACATCTGCACAACATGTCTTTTAAAGTTTGAACTTATCTTATTGCATTTTTGAGTTATAGCAGTTTTTAAGTTTTTATTGCTCCAAAAGCCTTTTCAGCCCATGAACAGTTGTGTGAGTTTCAAAAAAAGTGCAAGAGCTATTCGAACCCTTTTTGCTGGGCAAGTAGGACCTGTAAATCTACACAATATGTAGTTTAAAGTTTGAGTCTATCATATTAGGTTTTGGATTTATAGCTGTTTTTGTGTCTATTGCTTCAAAAGCATTTTCAGATAATTTGTGTGTTCTGAAGAAACTACAAGAGATATCTAACCCCAACTTTCTGTGCAAGAGGGGCTTGTACATCTGCACAACATGTCTTTTAAAGTTTGAACTTATCTTATTGCATTTTTGAGTTATTGCAGTTTTTAAGTTTTTATTGCTCCAAAAGCCTTTTCAGCCCATGAACAGTTGTTTGTGAGTTTCGAAAAAAGTGCAAGAGCTATTCGAACCCTTTTTGCTGGGCAAGTAGGACATGTAAATCTACACAATATAGAGTTTAAAGTTTGAGTCTATCATATTAGGTTTTGGATTTATAGCTGTTTTTGTGTCTATTGCTTCAAAAGCATTTTCAGATAATTTGTGTGTTCTGAAGAAACTACAAGAGATATCTAACCCAAACTTTCTGTGCAAGAGGGGCTTGTACATCTGCACAACGTGTCTTTTAAAGTTTGAACTTATCTTATTGAATTTTTGAGTTATAGCAGTTTTTACGTTTTTATTGCTCCAAAAGCCTTTTCAGCCCGTGAACAGTTGTTTGTGAGTTTTCGAAAAAAGTGCAAGAGCTATTCGAACCCTTTTTGCTGGGCAAGTAGGACCTGTAAATCTACACAATATGTAGTTTAAAGTTTGAGTCTATCATATTAGGTTTTGGATTTATAGCTGTTTTTGTGTCTATTGCTTCAAAAGCATTTTCAGATAATTTGTGTGTTCTGAAGAAACTACAAGAGATATCTAACCCAAACTTTCTGTGCAAGAGGGGCTTGTACATTTGCACAACATGTCTTTTAAAGTTTGAACTTATCTTATTGCATTTTTGAGTTATAGCAGTTTTTAAGTTTTTATTGCTCCAAAAGCCTTTTCAGCCCATGAACAGTTGTGTGAGTTTCAAAAAAAGTGCAAGAGCTATTCGAACCCTTTTTGCTGGGCAAGTAGGACCTGTAAATCTACACAATACATAGTTTAAAGTTTGAGTCTATCATATTAGGTTTTGGATTTATAGCTGTTTTTGTGTCTATTGCTTCAAAAGCATTTTCAGATAATTTGTGTGTTCTGAAGAAACTACAAGAGATATCTAACCCAAACTTTCTGTGCAAGAGGGGCTTGTACATCTGCACAACATGTCTTTTAAAGTTTGAACTTATCTTATTGCATTTTTGAGTTATTGCAGTTTTTAAGTTTTTATTGCTCCAAAAGCCTTTTCAGCCCATGAACAGTTGTTTGTGAGTTTCGAAAAAAGTGCAAGAGCTATTCGAACCCTTTTTGCTGGGCAAGTAGGACATGTAAATCTACACAATATAGAGTTTAAAGTTTGAGTCTATCATATTAGGTTTTGGATTTATAGCTGTTTTTGTGTCTGTTGCTTCAAAAGCATTTTCAGATAATTTGTGTGTTCTGAAGAAACTACAAGAGATATCTAACCCAAACTTTCTGTGCAAGAGGGGCTTGTACATCTGCACAACATGTCTTTTAAAGTTTGAACTTATCTTATTGCATTTTTGAGTTATTGCAGTTTTTAAGTTTTTATTGCTCCAAAAGCCTTTTCAGCCCATGAACAGTTGTTTGTGAGTTTCGAAAAAAGTGCAAGAGCTATTCGAACCCTTTTTGCTGGGCAAGTAGGACCTGTAAATCTACACAATATATAGTTTAAAGTTTGAGTCTATCATATTAGGTTTTGGATTTATAGCTGTTTTTGTGTCTATTGCTTCAAAAGCATTTTCAGATAATTTGTGTGTTCTGAAGAAACTACAAGAGATATCTAACCCAAACTTTCCGTGCAAGAGGGGCTTGTACATCTGCACAACATGTCTTTTAAAGTTTGAACTTATCTTATTGCATTTTTGAGTTATAGCAGTTTTTAAGTTTTTATTGCTCCAAAAGCCTTTTCAGCCCATGAACAGTTGTTTGTGAGTTTTCGAAAAAAGTGCAAGAGCTATTCGAACCCTTTTTGCTGGGCAAGTAGGACCTGTAAATCTACACAATATAGAGTTTAAAGTTTGAGTCAATCATATTAGGTTTTGGATTTATAGCTGTTTTTGTGTCTATTGCTTCAAAAGCATTTTCAGATAATTTGTGTGTTCTGAAGAAACTACAAGAGATATCTAACCCAAACTTTCTGTGCAAGAGGGGCTTGTACATCTGCACAACATGTCTTTTAAAGTTTGAACTTATCTTATTGCATTTTTGAGTTATAGCAGTTTTTAAGTTTTTATTGCTCCAAAAGCCTTTTCAGCCCATGAACAGTTGTGTGAGTTTCAAAAAAAGTGCAAGAGCTATTCGAACCCTTTTTGCTGGGCAAGTAGGACCTGTAAATCTACACAATATGTAGTTTAAAGTTTGAGTCTATCATATTAGGTTTTGGATTTATAGCTGTTTTTGTGTCTATTGCTTCAAAAGCATTTTCAGATAATTTGTGTGTTCTGAAGAAACTACAAGAGATATCTAACCCCAACTTTCTGTGCAAGAGGGGCTTGTACATCTGCACAACATGTCTTTTAAAGTTTGAACTTATCTTATTGCATTTTTGAGTTATTGCAGTTTTTAAGTTTTTATTGCTCCAAAAGCCTTTTCAGCCCATGAACAGTTGTTTGTGAGTTTCGAAAAAAGTGCAAGAGCTATTCGAACCCTTTTTGCTGGGCAAGTAGGACATGTAAATCTACACAATATAGAGTTTAAAGTTTGAGTCTATCATATTAGGTTTTGGATTTATAGCTGTTTTTGTGTCTATTGCTTCAAAAGCATTTTCAGATAATTTGTGTGTTCTGAAGAAACTACAAGAGATATCTAACCCAAACTTTCTGTGCAAGAGGGGCTTGTACATCTGCACAACGTGTCTTTTAAAGTTTGAACTTATCTTATTGAATTTTTGAGTTATAGCAGTTTTTACGTTTTTATTGCTCCAAAAGCCTTTTCAGCCCGTGAACAGTTGTTTGTGAGTTTTCGAAAAAAGTGCAAGAGCTATTCGAACCCTTTTTGCTGGGCAAGTAGGACCTGTAAATCTACACAATATATAGTTTAAAGTTTGAGTCTATCATATTAGGTTTTGGATTTATAGCTGTTTTTGTGTCTGTTGCTTCAAAAGCATTTTCAGATAATTTGTGTGTTCTGAAGAAACTACAAGAGATATCTAACCCAAACTTTCTGTGCAAGAGGGGCTTGTACATCTGCACAACATGTCTTTTAAAGTTTGAACTTATCTTATTGCATTTTTGAGTTATAGCAGTTTTTAAGTTTTTATTGCTCCAAAAGCCTTTTCAGCCCATGAACAGTTGTTTGTGAGTTTCGAAAAAAGTGCAAGAGCTATTCGAACCCTTTTTGCTGGGCAAGTAGGACCTGTAAATCTACACAATATATAGTTTAAAGTTTGAATCTATCATATTAGGTTTTGGATTTATAGCTGTTTTTGTGTCTATTGCTTCAAAAGCATTTTCAGATAATTTGTGTGTTCTGAAGAAACTACAAGAGATATCTAACCCAAACTTTCCGTGCAAGAGGGGCTTGTACATCTGCACAACATGTCTTTTAAAGTTTGAACTTATCTTATTGCATTTTTGAGTTATAGCAGTTTTTAAGTTTTATTTCTCCAAAAGCCTTTTCAGCCCATGAACAGTTGTTTGTGAGTTTTCGAAAAAAGTGCAAGAGCTATTCGAACCCTTTTTGCTGGGCAAGTAGGACCTGTAAATCTACACAATACATAGTTTAAAGTTTGAGTCTATCATATTAGGTTTTGGATTTATAGCTGTTTTTGTGTCTATTGCTTCAAAAGCATTTTCAGATAATTTGTGTGTTCTGAAGAAACTACAAGAGATATCTAACCCAAACTTTCTGTGCAAGAGGGGCTTGTACATCTGCACAACATGTCTTTTAAAGTTTGAACTTATCTTATTGCATTTTTGAGTTATAGCAGTTTTTAAGTTTTTATTGCTCCAAAAGCCTTTTCAGCCCATGAACAGTTGTTTGTGAGTTTTTCGAAAAAAGTGCAAGAGCTATTCGAACCCTTTTTGCTGGGCAAGAAGGACCTGTAAATCTACACAATACATAGTTTAAAGTTTGAGTCTATCATATTAGGTTTTGGATTTATAGCTGTTTTTGTGTCTATTGCTTCAAAAGCATTTTCAGATAATTTGTGTGTTCTGAAGAAACTACAAGAGATATCTAACCCAAACTTTCTGTGCAAGAGGGGCTTGTACATCTGCACAACATGTCTTTTAAAGTTTGAACTTATCTTATTGCATTTTTGAGTTATTGCAGTTTTTAAGTTTTTATTGCTCCAAAAGCCTTTTCAGCCCATGAACAGTTGTTTGTGAGTTTCGAAAAAAGTGCAAGAGCTATTCGAACCCTTTTTGCTGGGCAAGTAGGACATGTAAATCTACACAATATAGAGTTTAAAGTTTGAGTCTATCATATTAGGTTTTGGATTTATAGCTGTTTTTGTGTCTATTGCTTCAAAAGCATTTTCAGATAATTTGTGTGTTCTGAAGAAACTACAAGAGATATCTAACCCAAACTTTCTGTGCAAGAGGGGCTTGTACATCTGCACAACGTGTCTTTTAAAGTTTGAACTTATCTTATTGAATTTTTGAGTTATAGCAGTTTTTACGTTTTTATTGCTCCAAAAGCCTTTTCAGCCCGTGAACAGTTGTTTGTGAGTTTTCGAAAAAAGTGCAAGAGCTATTCGAACCCTTTTTGCTGGGCAAGTAGGACCTGTAAATCTACACAATATATAGTTTAAAGTTTGAGTCTATCATATTAGGTTTTGGATTTATAGCTGTTTTTGTGTCTATTGCTTCAAAAGCATTTTCAGATAATTTGTGTGTTCTGAAGAAACTACAAGAGATATCTAACCCAAACTTTCTGTGCAAGAGGGGCTTGTACATCTGCACAACATGTCTTTTAAAGTTTGAACCTATCTTATTGCATTTTTGAGTTATAGCAGTTTTTAAGTTTTTATTGCTCCAAAAGCCTTTTCAGCCCATGAACAGTTGTGTGAGTTTCAAAAAAAGTGCAAGAGCTATTCGAACCCTTTTTGCTGGGCAAGTAGGACCTGTAAATCTACACAATATGTAGTTTAAAGTTTGAGTCTATCATATTAGGTTTTGGATTTATAGCTGTTTTTGTGTCTATTGCTTCAAAAGCATTTTCAGATAATTTGTGTGTTCTGAAGAAACTACAAGAGATATCTAACCCAAACTTTCTGTGCAAGAGGGGCTTGTACATCTGCACAACATGTCTTTTAAAGTTTGAACTTATCTTATTGCATTTTTGAGTTATTGCAGTTTTTAAGTTTTTATTGCTCAAAAAGCCTTTTCAGCCCATGAACAGTTGTTTGTGAGTTTCGAAAAAAGTGCAAGAGCTATTCGAACCCTTTTTGCTGGGCAAGTAGGACATGTAAATCTACACAATATAGAGTTTAAAGTTTGAGTCTATCATATTAGGTTTTGGATTTATAGCTGTTTTTGTGTCTATTGCTTCAAAAGCATTTTCAGATAATTTGTGTGTTCTGAAGAAACTACAAGAGATATCTAACCCAAACTTTCTGTGCAAGAGGGGCTTGTACATCTGCACAACGTGTCTTTTAAAGTTTGAACTTATCTTATTGAATTTTTGAGTTATAGCAGTTTTTACGTTTTTATTGCTCCAAAAGCCTTTTCAGCCCGTGAACAGTTGTTTGTGAGTTTTCGAAAAAAGTGCAAGAGCTATTCGAACCCTTTTTGCTGGGCAAGTAGGACCTGTAAATCTACACAATATATAGTTTAAAGTTTGAGTCTATCATATTAGGTTTTGGATTTATAGCTGTTTTTGTGTCTGTTGCTTCAAAAGCATTTTCAGATAATTTGTGTGTTCTGAAGAAACTACAAGAGATATCTAACCCAAACTTTCTGTGCAAGAGGGGCTTGTACATCTGCACAACATGTCTTTTAAAGTTTGAACTTATCTTATTGCATTTTTGAGTTATTGCAGTTTTTAAGTTTTTATTGCTCCAAAAGCCTTTTCAGCCCATGAACAGTTGTTTGTGAGTTTCGAAAAAAGTGCAAGAGCTATTCGAACCCTTTTTGCTGGGCAAGTAGGACATGTAAATCTACACAATATAGAGTTTAAAGTTTGAGTCTATCATATTAGGTTTTGGATTTATAGCTGTTTTTGTGTCTATTGCTTCAAAAGCATTTTCAGATAATTTGTGTGTTCTGAAGAAACTACAAGAGATATCTAACCCAAACTTTCTGTGCAAGAGGGGCTTGTACATCTGCACAACATGTCTTTTAAAGTTTGAACTTATCTTATTGCATTTTTGAGTTATTGCAGTTTTTAAGTTTTTATTGCTCAAAAAGCCTTTTCAGCCCATGAACAGTTGTTTGTGAGTTTCGAAAAAAGTGCAAGAGCTATTCGAACCCTTTTTGCTGGGCAAGTAGGACATGTAAATCTACACAATATAGAGTTTAAAGTTTGAGTCTATCATATTAGGTTTTGGATTTATAGCTGTTTTTGTGTCTATTGCTTCAAAAGCATTTTCAGATAATTTGTGTGTTCTGAAGAAACTACAAGAGATATCTAACCCAAACTTTCTGTGCAAGAGGGGCTTGTACATCTGCACAACGTGTCTTTTAAAGTTTGAACTTATCTTATTGAATTTTTGAGTTATAGCAGTTTTTACGTTTTTATTGCTCCAAAAGCCTTTTCAGCCCGTGAACAGTTGTTTGTGAGTTTTCGAAAAAAGTGCAAGAGCTATTCGAACCCTTTTTGCTGGGCAAGTAGGACCTGTAAATCTACACAATATATAGTTTAAAGTTTGAGTCTATCATATTAGGTTTTGGATTTATAGCTGTTTTTGTGTCTGTTGCTTCAAAAGCATTTTCAGATAATTTGTGTGTTCTGAAGAAACTACAAGAGATATCTAACCCAAACTTTCTGTGCAAGAGGGGCTTGTACATCTGCACAACATGTCTTTTAAAGTTTGAACTTATCTTATTGCATTTTTGAGTTATTGCAGTTTTTAAGTTTTTATTGCTCCAAAAGCCTTTTCAGCCCATGAACAGTTGTTTGTGAGTTACGAAAAAAGTGCAAGAGCTATTCGAACCCTTTTTGCTGGGCAAGTAGGACATGTAAATCTACACAATATAGAGTTTAAAGTTTGAGTCTATCATATTAGGTTTTGGATTTATAGCTGTTTTTGTGTCTATTGCTTCAAAAGCATTTTCAGATAATTTGTGTGTTCTGAAGAAACTACAAGAGATATCTAACCCAAACTTTCTGTGCAAGAGGGGCTTGTACATCTGCACAACATGTCTTTTAAAGTTTGAACTTATCTTATTGCATTTTTGAGTTATTGCAGTTTTTAAGTTTTTATTGCTCCAAAAGCCTTTTCAGCCCATGAACAGTTGTTTGTGAGTTTCGAAAAAAGTGCAAGAGCTATTCGAACCCTTTTTGCTGGGCAAGTAGGACATGTAAATCTACACAATATAGAGTTTAAAGTTTGAGTCTATCATATTAGGTTTTGGATTTATAGCTGTTTTTGTGTCTATTGCTTCAAAAGCATTTTCAGATAATTTGTGTGTTCTGAAGAAACTACAAGAGATATCTAACCCAAACTTTCTGTGCAAGAGGGGCTTGTACATCTGCACAACATGTCTTTTAAAGTTTGAACTTATCTTATTGCATTTTTGAGTTATAGCAGTTTTTAAGTTTTTATTGCTCCAAAAGCCTTTTCAGCCCATGAACAGTTGTGTGAGTTTCAAAAAAAGTGCAAGAGCTATTCGAACCCTTTTTGCTGGGCAAGTAGGACCTGTAAATCTACACAATATGTAGTTTAAAGTTTGAGTCTATCATATTAGGTTTTGGATTTATAGCTGTTTTTGTGTCTATTGCTTCAAAAGCATTTTCAGATAATTTGTGTGTTCTGAAGAAACTACAAGAGATATCTAACCCAAACTTTCTGTGCAAGAGGGGCTTGTACATCTGCACAACATGTCTTTTAAAGTTTGAACTTATCTTATTGCATTTTTGAGTTATTGCAGTTTTTAAGTTTTTATTGCTCCAAAAGCCTTTTCAGCCCATGAACAGTTGTTTGTGAGTTTCGAAAAAAGTGCAAGAGCTATTCGAACCCTTTTTGCTGGGCAAGTAGGACATGTAAATCTACACAATATAGAGTTTAAAGTTTGAGTCTATCATATTAGGTTTTGGATTTATAGCTGTTTTTGTGTCTATTGCTTCAAAAGCATTTTCAGATAATTTGTGTGTTCTGAAGAAACTACAAGAGATATCTAACCCAAACTTTCTGTGCAAGAGGGGCTTGTACATCTGCACAACGTGTCTTTTAAAGTTTGAACTTATCTTATTGAATTTTTGAGTTATAGCAGTTTTTACGTTTTTATTGCTCCAAAAGCCTTTTCAGCCCGTGAACAGTTGTTTGTGAGTTTTCGAAAAAAGTGCAAGAGCTATTCGAACCCTTTTTGCTGGGCAAGTAGGACCTGTAAATCTACACAATATGTAGTTTAAAGTTTGAGTCTATCATATTAGGTTTTGGATTTATAGCTGTTTTTGTGTCTGTTGCTTCAAAAGCATTTTCAGATAATTTGTGTGTTCTGAAGAAACTACAAGAGATATCTAACCCAAACTTTCTGTGCAAGAGGGGCTTGTACATCTGCACAACATGTCTTTTAAAGTTTGAACTTATCTTATTGCATTTTTGAGTTATTGCAGTTTTTAAGTTTTTATTGCTCCAAAAGCCTTTTCAGCCCATGAACAGTTGTTTGTGAGTTTCGAAAAAAGTGCAAGAGCTATTCGAACCCTTTTTGCTGGGCAAGTAGGACATGTAAATCTACACAATATAGAGTTTAAAGTTTGAGTCTATCATATTAGGTTTTGGATTTATAGCTGTTTTTGTGTCTATTGCTTCAAAAGCATTTTCAGATAATTTGTGTGTTCTGAAGAAACTACAAGAGATATCTAACCCAAACTTTCTGTGCAAGAGGGGCTTGTACATCTGCACAACATGTCTTTTAAAGTTTGAACTTATCTTATTGCATTTTTGAGTTATTGCAGTTTTTAAGTTTTTATTGCTCCAAAAGCCTTTTCAGCCCATGAACAGTTGTTTGTGAGTTTCGAAAAAAGTGCAAGAGCTATTCGAACCCTTTTTGCTGGGCAAGTAGGACCTGTAAATCTACACAATATATAGTTTAAAGTTTGAGTCTATCATATTAGGTTTTGGATTTATAGCTGTTTTTGTGTCTGTTGCTTCAAAAGCATTTTCAGATAATTTGTGTGTTCTGAAGAAACTACAAGAGATATCTAACCCAAACTTTCTGTGCAAGAGGGGCTTGTACATCTGCACAACATGTCTTTTAAAGTTTGAACTTATCTTATTGCATTTTTGAGTTATTGCAGTTTTTAAGTTTTTATTGCTCCAAAAGCCTTTTCAGCCCATGAACAGTTGTTTGTGAGTTTCGAAAAAAGTGCAAGAGCTATTCGAACCCTTTTTGCTGGGCAAGTAGGACCTGTAAATCTACACAATATATAGTTTAAAGTTTGAGTCTATCATATTAGGTTTTGGATTTATAGCTGTTTTTGTGTCTGTTGCTTCAAAAGCATTTTCAGATAATTTGTGTGTTCTGAAGAAACTACAAGAGATATCTAACCCAAACTTTCTGTGCAAGAGGGGCTTGTACATCTGCACAACATGTCTTTTAAAGTTTGAACTTATCTTATTGCATTTTTGAGTTATTGCAGTTTTTAAGTTTTTATTGCTCCAAAAGCCTTTTCAGCCCATGAACAGTTGTTTGTGAGTTTCGAAAAAAGTGCAAGAGCTATTCGAACCCTTTTTGCTGGGCAAGTAGGACATGTAAATCTACACAATATAGAGTTTAAAGTTTGAGTCTATCATATTAGGTTTTGGATTTATAGCTGTTTTTGTGTCTATTGCTTCAAAAGCATTTTCAGATAATTTGTGTGTTCTGAAGAAACTACAAGAGATATCTAACCCAAACTTTCTGTGCAAGAGGGGCTTGTACATCTGCACAACGTGTCTTTTAAAGTTTGAACTTATCTTATTGAATTTTTGAGTTATAGCAGTTTTTACGTTTTTATTGCTCCAAAAGCCTTTTCAGCCCGTGAACAGTTGTTTGTGAGTTTTCGAAAAAAGTGCAAGAGCTATTCGAACCCTTTTTGCTGGGCAAGTAGGACCTGTAAATCTACACAATATATAGTTTAAAGTTTGAGTCTATCATATTAGGTTTTGGATTTATAGCTGTTTTTGTGTCTGTTGCTTCAAAAGCATTTTCAGATAATTTGTGTGTTCTGAAGAAACTACAAGAGATATCTAACCCAAACTTTCTGTGCAAGAGGGGCTTGTACATCTGCACAACATGTCTTTTAAAGTTTGAACTTATCTTATTGCATTTTTGAGTTATTGCAGTTTTTAAGTTTTTATTGCTCCAAAAGCCTTTTCAGCCCATGAACAGTTGTTTGTGAGTTTCGAAAAAAGTGCAAGAGCTATTCGAACACTTTTTGCTGGGCAAGTAGGACCTGTAAATCTACACAATATATAGTTTAAAGTTTGAATCTATCATATTAGGTTTTGGATTTATAGCTGTTTTTGTGTCTATTGCTTCAAAAGCATTTTCAGATAATTTGTGTGTTCTGAAGAAACTACAAGAGATATCTAACCCAAACTTTCCGTGCAAGAGGGGCTTGTACATCTGCACAACATGTCTTTTAAAGTTTGAACTTATCTTATTGCATTTTTGAGTTATAGCAGTTTTTAAGTTTTTATTGCTCCAAAAGCCTTTTCAGCCCATGAACAGTTGTTTGTGAGTTTTCGAAAAAAGTGCAAGAGCTATTCGAACCCTTTTTGCTGGGCAAGTAGGACCTGTAAATCTACACAATACATAGTTTAAAGTTTGAGTCTATCATATTAGGTTTTGGATTTATAGCTGTTTTTGTGTCTATTGCTTCAAAAGCATTTTCAGATAATTTGTGTGTTCTGAAGAAACTACAAGAGATATCTAACCCAAACTTTCTGTGCAAGAGGGGCTTGTACATCTGCACAACATGTCTTTTAAAGTTTGAACTTATCTTATTGCATTTTTGAGTTATTGCAGTTTTTAAGTTTTTATTGCTCCAAAAGCCTTTTCAGCCCATGAACAGTTGTTTGTGAGTTTCGAAAAAAGTGCAAGAGCTATTCGAACCCTTTTTGCTGGGCAAGTAGGACCTGTAAATCTACACAATATATAGTTTAAAGTTTGAGTCTATCATATTAGGTTTTGGATTTATAGCTGTTTTTGTGTCTATTGCTTCAAAAGCATTTTCAGATAATTTGTGTGTTCTGAAGAAACTACAAGAGATATCTAACCCAAACTTTCTGTTCAAGAGGGGCTTGTACATCTGCACAACATGTCTTTTAAAGTTTGAACTTATCTTATTGCATTTTTGAGTTATTGCAGTTTTTAAGTTTTCATTGCTCCAAAAGCCTTTTCAGCCCATGAACAGTTGTTTGTGAGTTTCGAAAAAAGTGCAAGAGCTATTCGAACCCTTTTTGCTGGGCAAGTAGGACATGTAAATCTACACAATATAGAGTTTAAAGTTTGAGTCTATCATATAAGGTTTTGGATTTATAGCTGTTTTTGTGTCTATTGCTTCAAAAGCATTTTCAGATAATTTGTGTGTTCTGAAGAAACTACAAGAGATATCTAACCCAAACTTTCTGTGCAAGAGGGGCTTGTACATCTGCACAACGTGTCTTTTAAAGTTTGAACTTATCTTATTGAATTTTTGAGTTATAGCAGTTTTTACGTTTTTATTGCTCCAAAAGCCTTTTCAGCCCGTGAACAGTTGTTTGTGAGTTTTCGAAAAAAGTGCAAGAGCTATTCGAACCCTTTTTGCTGGGCAAGTAGGACCTGTAAATCTACACAATATATAGTTTAAAGTTTGAGTCTATCATATTAGGTTTTGGATTTATAGCTGTTTTTGTGTCTGTTGCTTCAAAAGCATTTTCAGATAATTTGTGTGTCCTGAAGAAACTACAAGAGATATCTAACCCAAACTTTCTGTGCAAGAGGGGCTTGTACATCTGCACAACATGTCTTTTAAAGTTTGAACTTATCTTATTGCATTTTTGAGTTATTGCAGTTTTTAAGTTTTTATTGCTCCAAAAGCCTTTTCAGCCCATGAACAGTTGTTTGTGAGTTTCGAAAAAAGTGCAAGAGCTATTCGAACCCTTTTTGCTGGGCAAGTAGGACCTATAAATCTACACAATATATAGTTTAAAGTTTGAGTCTATCATATTAGGTTTTGGATTTATAGCTGTTTTTGTGTCTATTGCTTCAAAAGCATTTTCAGATAATTTGTGTGTTCTGAAGAAACTACAAGAGATATCTAACCCAAACTTTCTGTGCAAGAGGGGCTTGTACATCTGCACAACATGTCTTTTAAAGTTTGAACTTATCTTATTGCATTTTTGAGTTATTGCAGTTTTTAAGTTTTTATTGCTCCAAAAGCCTTTTCAGCCCATGAACAGTTGTTTGTGAGTTTCGAAAAAAGTGCAAGAGCTATTCGAACCCTTTTTGCTGGGCAAGTAGGACCTGTAAATCTACACAATATATAGTTTAAAGTTTGAGTCTATCATATTAGGTTTTGGATTTATAGCTGTTTTTGTGTCTATTGCTTCAAAAGCATTTTCAGATAATTTGTGTGTTCTGAAGAAACTACAAGAGATATCTAACCCAAACTTTCTGTTCAAGAGGGGCTTGTACATCTGCACAACATGTCTTTTAAAGTTTGAACTTATCTTATTGCATTTTTGAGTTATTGCAGTTTTTAAGTTTTCATTGCTCCAAAAGCCTTTTCAGCCCATGAACAGTTGTTTGTGAGTTTCGAAAAAAGTGCAAGAGCTATTCGAACCCTTTTTGCTGGGCAAGTAGGACATGTAAATCTACACAATATAGAGTTTAAAGTTTGAGTCTATCATATAAGGTTTTGGATTTATAGCTGTTTTTGTGTCTATTGCTTCAAAAGCATTTTCAGATAATTTGTGTGTTCTGAAGAAACTACAAGAGATATCTAACCCAAACTTTCTGTGCAAGAGGGGCTTGTACATCTGCACAACGTGTCTTTTAAAGTTTGAACTTATCTTATTGAATTTTTGAGTTATAGCAGTTTTTACGTTTTTATTGCTCCAAAAGCCTTTTCAGCCCGTGAACAGTTGTTTGTGAGTTTTCGAAAAAAGTGCAAGAGCTATTCGAACCCTTTTTGCTGGGCAAGTAGGACCTGTAAATCTACACAATATATAGTTTAAAGTTTGAGTCTATCATATTAGGTTTTGGATTTATAGCTGTTTTTGTGTCTGTTGCTTCAAAAGCATTTTCAGATAATTTGTGTGTCCTGAAGAAACTACAAGAGATATCTAACCCAAACTTTCTGTGCAAGAGGGGCTTGTACATCTGCACAACATGTCTTTTAAAGTTTGAACTTATCTTATTGCATTTTTGAGTTATTGCAGTTTTTAAGTTTTTATTGCTCCAAAAGCCTTTTCAGCCCATGAACAGTTGTTTGTGAGTTTCGAAAAAAGTGCAAGAGCTATTCGAACCCTTTTTGCTGGGCAAGTAGGACCTATAAATCTACACAATATATAGTTTAAAGTTTGAGTCTATCATATTAGGTTTTGGATTTATAGCTGTTTTTGTGTCTATTGCTTCAAAAGCATTTTCAGATAATTTGTGTGTTCTGAAGAAACTACAAGAGATATCTAACCCAAACTTTCCGTGCAAGAGGGGCTTGTACATCTGCACAACATGTCTTTTAAAGTTTGAACTTATCTTATTGCATTTTTGAGTTATAGCAGTTTTTAAGTTTTTATTGCTCCAAAAGCCTTTTCAGCCCATGAACAGTTGTTTGTGAGTTTTCGAAAAAAGTGCAAGAGCTATTCGAACCCTTTTTGCTGGGCAAGTAGGACCTGTAAATCTACACAATACATAGTTTAAAGTTTGAGTCTATCATATTAGGTTTTGGATTTATAGCTGTTTTTGTGTCTATTGCTTCAAAAGCATTTTCAGATAATTTGTGTGTTCTGAAGAAACTACAAGAGATATCTAACCCAAACTTTCTGTGCAAGAGGGGCTTGTACATCTGCACAACATGTCTTTTAAAGTTTGAACTTATCTTATTGCATTTTTGAGTTATTGCAGTTTTTAAGTTTTTATTGCTCCAAAAGCCTTTTCAGCCCATGAACAGTTGTTTGTGAGTTTCGAAAAAAGTGCAAGAGCTATTCGAACCCTTTTTGCTGGGCAAGTAGGACATGTAAATCTACACAATATAGAGTTTAAAGTTTGAGTCTATCATATTAGGTTTTGGATTTATAGCTGTTTTTGTGTCTATTGCTTCAAAAGCATTTTCAGATAATTTGTGTGTTCTGAAGAAACTACAAGAGATATCTAACCCAAACTTTCTGTGCAAGAGGGGCTTGTACATCTGCACAACGTGTCTTTTAAAGTTTGAACTTATCTTATTGAATTTTTGAGTTATAGCAGTTTTTACGTTTTTATTGCTCCAAAAGCCTTTTCAGCCCGTGAACAGTTGTTTGTGAGTTTTCGAAAAAAGTGCAAGAGCTATTCGAACCCTTTTTGCTGGGCAAGTAGGACCTGTAAATCTACACAATATATAGTTTAAAGTTTGAGTCTATCATATTAGGTTTTGGATTTATAGCTGTTTTTGTGTCTATTGCTTCAAAAGCATTTTCAGATAATTTGTGTGTTCTGAAGAAACTACAAGAGATATCTAACCCAAACTTTCCTTGCAAGAGGGGCTTGTACATCTGCACAACATGTCTTTTAAAGTTTGAACTTATCTTATTGCATTTTTGAGTTATAGCAGTTTTTAAGTTTTTATTGCTCCAAAAGCCTTTTCAGCCCATGAACAGTTGTTTGTGAGTTTTCGAAAAAAGTGCAAGAGCTATTCGAACCCTTTTTGCTGGGCAAGTAGGACCTGTAAATCTACACAATACATAGTTTAAAGTTTGAGTCTATCATATTAGGTTTTGGATTTATAGCTGTTTTTGTGTCTATTGCTTCAAAAGCATTTTCAGATAATTTGTGTGTTCTGAAGAAACTACAAGAGATATCTAACCCAAACTTTCTGTGCAAGAGGGGCTTGTACATCTGCACAACATGTCTTTTAAAGTTTGAACTTATCTTATTGCATTTTTGAGTTATTGCAGTTTTTAAGTTTTTATTGCTCCAAAAGCCTTTTCAGCCCATGAACAGTTGTTTGTGAGTTTCGAAAAAAGTGCAAGAGCTATTCGAACCCTTTTTGCTGGGCAAGTAGGACCTGTAAATCTACACAATATATAGTTTAAAGTTTGAGTCTATCATATTAGGTTTTGGATTTATAGCTGTTTTTGTGTCTATTGCTTCAAAAGCATTTTCAGATAATTTGTGTGTTCTGAAGAAACTACAAGAGATATCTAACCCAAACTTTCTGTGCAAGAGGGGCTTGTACATCTGCACAACATGTCTTTTAAAGTTTGAACTTATCTTATTGCATTTTTGAGTTATTGCAGTTTTTAAGTTTTTATTGCTCCAAAAGCCTTTTCAGCCCATGAACAGTTGTTTGTGAGTTTCGAAAAAAGTGCAAGAGCTATTCGAACCCTTTTTGCTGGGCAAGTAGGACATGTAAATCTACACAATATAGAGTTTAAAGTTTGAGTCTATCATATTAGGTTTTGGATTTATAGCTGTTTTTGTGTCTATTGCTTCAAAAGCATTTTCAGATAATTTGTGTGTTCTGAAGAAACTACAAGAGATATCTAACCCAAACTTTCTGTGCAAGAGGGGCTTGTACATCTGCACAACGTGTCTTTTAAAGTTTGAACTTATCTTATTGAATTTTTGAGTTATAGCAGTTTTTACGTTTTTATTGCTCCAAAAGCCTTTTCAGCCCGTGAACAGTTGTTTGTGAGTTTTCGAAAAAAGTGCAAGAGCTATTCGAACCCTTTTTGCTGGGCAAGTAGGACCTGTAAATCTACACAATATATAGTTTAAAGTTTGAGTCTATCATATTAGGTTTTGGATTTATAGCTGTTTTTGTGTCTGTTGCTTCAAAAGCATTTTCAGATAATTTGTGTGTTCTGAAGAAACTACAAGAGATATCTAACCCAAACTTTCTGTGCAAGAGGGGCTTGTACATCTGCACAACATGTCTTTTAAAGTTTGAACTTATCTTATTGCATTTTTGAGTTATTGCAGTTTTTAAGTTTTTATTGCTCCAAAAGCCTTTTCAGCCCATGAACAGTTGTTTGTGAGTTTCGAAAAAAGTGCAAGAGCTATTCGAACCCTTTTTGCTGGGCAAGTAGGACATGTAAATCTACACAATATAGAGTTTAAAGTTTGAGTCTATCATATTAGGTTTTGGATTTATAGCTGTTTTTGTGTCTATTGCTTCAAAAGCATTTTCAGATAATTTGTGTGTTCTGAAGAAACTACAAGAGATATCTAACCCAAACTTTCTGTGCAAGAGGGGCTTGTACATCTGCACAACATGTCTTTTAAAGTTTGAACTTATCTTATTGCATTTTTGAGTTATAGCAGTTTTTAAGTTTTTATTGCTCCAAAAGCCTTTTCAGCCCATGAACAGTTGTGTGAGTTTCAAAAAAAGTGCAAGAGCTATTCGAACCCTTTTTGCTGGGCAAGTAGGACCTGTAAATCTACACAATATGTAGTTTAAAGTTTGAGTCTATCATATTAGGTTTTGGATTTATAGCTGTTTTTGTGTCTATTGCTTCAAAAGCATTTTCAGATAATTTGTGTGTTCTGAAGAAACTACAAGAGATATCTAACCCAAACTTTCTGTGCAAGAGGGGCTTGTACATCTGCACAACATGTCTTTTAAAGTTTGAACTTATCTTATTGCATTTTTGAGTTATTGCAGTTTTTAAGTTTTTATTGCTCCAAAAGCCTTTTCAGCCCATGAACAGTTGTTTGTGAGTTTCGAAAAAAGTGCAAGAGCTATTCGAACCCTTTTTGCTGGGCAAGTAGGACATGTAAATCTACACAATATAGAGTTTAAAGTTTGAGTCTATCATATTAGGTTTTGGATTTATAGCTGTTTTTGTGTCTATTGCTTCAAAAGCATTTTCAGATAATTTGTGTGTTCTGAAGAAACTACAAGAGATATCTAACCCAAACTTTCTGTGCAAGAGGGGCTTGTACATCTGCACAACGTGTCTTTTAAAGTTTGAACTTATCTTATTGAATTTTTGAGTTATAGCAGTTTTTACGTTTTTATTGCTCCAAAAGCCTTTTCAGCCCGTGAACAGTTGTTTGTGAGTTTTCGAAAAAAGTGCAAGAGCTATTCGAACCCTTTTTGCTGGGCAAGTAGGACCTGTAAATCTACACAATATGTAGTTTAAAGTTTGAGTCTATCATATTAGGTTTTGGATTTATAGCTGTTTTTGTGTCTGTTGCTTCAAAAGCATTTTCAGATAATTTGTGTGTTCTGAAGAAACTACAAGAGATATCTAACCCAAACTTTCTGTGCAAGAGGGGCTTGTACATCTGCACAACATGTCTTTTAAAGTTTGAACTTATCTTATTGCATTTTTGAGTTATTGCAGTTTTTAAGTTTTTATTGCTCCAAAAGCCTTTTCAGCCCATGAACAGTTGTTTGTGAGTTTCGAAAAAAGTGCAAGAGCTATTCGAACCCTTTTTGCTGGGCAAGTAGGACATGTAAATCTACACAATATAGAGTTTAAAGTTTGAGTCTATCATATTAGGTTTTGGATTTATAGCTGTTTTTGTGTCTATTGCTTCAAAAGCATTTTCAGATAATTTGTGTGTTCTGAAGAAACTACAAGAGATATCTAACCCAAACTTTCTGTGCAAGAGGGGCTTGTACATCTGCACAACATGTCTTTTAAAGTTTGAACTTATCTTATTGCATTTTTGAGTTATTGCAGTTTTTAAGTTTTTATTGCTCCAAAAGCCTTTTCAGCCCATGAACAGTTGTTTGTGAGTTTCGAAAAAAGTGCAAGAGCTATTCGAACCCTTTTTGCTGGGCAAGTAGGACCTGTAAATCTACACAATATATAGTTTAAAGTTTGAGTCTATCATATTAGGTTTTGGATTTATAGCTGTTTTTGTGTCTGTTGCTTCAAAAGCATTTTCAGATAATTTGTGTGTTCTGAAGAAACTACAAGAGATATCTAACCCAAACTTTCTGTGCAAGAGGGGCTTGTACATCTGCACAACATGTCTTTTAAAGTTTGAACTTATCTTATTGCATTTTTGAGTTATTGCAGTTTTTAAGTTTTTATTGCTCCAAAAGCCTTTTCAGCCCATGAACAGTTGTTTGTGAGTTTCGAAAAAAGTGCAAGAGCTATTCGAACCCTTTTTGCTGGGCAAGTAGGACCTGTAAATCTACACAATATATAGTTTAAAGTTTGAGTCTATCATATTAGGTTTTGGATTTATAGCTGTTTTTGTGTCTGTTGCTTCAAAAGCATTTTCAGATAATTTGTGTGTTCTGAAGAAACTACAAGAGATATCTAACCCAAACTTTCTGTGCAAGAGGGGCTTGTACATCTGCACAACATGTCTTTTAAAGTTTGAACTTATCTTATTGCATTTTTGAGTTATTGCAGTTTTTAAGTTTTTATTGCTCCAAAAGCCTTTTCAGCCCATGAACAGTTGTTTGTGAGTTTCGAAAAAAGTGCAAGAGCTATTCGAACCCTTTTTGCTGGGCAAGTAGGACATGTAAATCTACACAATATAGAGTTTAAAGTTTGAGTCTATCATATTAGGTTTTGGATTTATAGCTGTTTTTGTGTCTATTGCTTCAAAAGCATTTTCAGATAATTTGTGTGTTCTGAAGAAACTACAAGAGATATCTAACCCAAACTTTCTGTGCAAGAGGGGCTTGTACATCTGCACAACGTGTCTTTTAAAGTTTGAACTTATCTTATTGAATTTTTGAGTTATAGCAGTTTTTACGTTTTTATTGCTCCAAAAGCCTTTTCAGCCCGTGAACAGTTGTTTGTGAGTTTTCGAAAAAAGTGCAAGAGCTATTCGAACCCTTTTTGCTGGGCAAGTAGGACCTGTAAATCTACACAATATATAGTTTAAAGTTTGAGTCTATCATATTAGGTTTTGGATTTATAGCTGTTTTTGTGTCTGTTGCTTCAAAAGCATTTTCAGATAATTTGTGTGTTCTGAAGAAACTACAAGAGATATCTAACCCAAACTTTCTGTGCAAGAGGGGCTTGTACATCTGCACAACATGTCTTTTAAAGTTTGAACTTATCTTATTGCATTTTTGAGTTATTGCAGTTTTTAAGTTTTTATTGCTCCAAAAGCCTTTTCAGCCCATGAACAGTTGTTTGTGAGTTTCGAAAAAAGTGCAAGAGCTATTCGAACACTTTTTGCTGGGCAAGTAGGACCTGTAAATCTACACAATATATAGTTTAAAGTTTGAATCTATCATATTAGGTTTTGGATTTATAGCTGTTTTTGTGTCTATTGTTTCAAAAGCATTTTCAGATAATTTGTGTGTTCTGAAGAAACTACAAGAGATATCTAACCCAAACTTTCCGTGCAAGAGGGGCTTGTACATCTGCACAACATGTCTTTTAAAGTTTGAACTTATCTTATTGCATTTTTGAGTTATAGCAGTTTTTAAGTTTTTATTGCTCCAAAAGCCTTTTCAGCCCATGAACAGTTGTTTGTGAGTTTTCGAAAAAAGTGCAAGAGCTATTCGAACCCTTTTTGCTGGGCAAGTAGGACCTGTAAATCTACACAATACATAGTTTAAAGTTTGAGTCTATCATATTAGGTTTTGGATTTATAGCTGTTTTTGTGTCTATTGCTTCAAAAGCATTTTCAGATAATTTGTGTGTTCTGAAGAAACTACAAGAGATATCTAACCCAAACTTTCTGTGCAAGAGGGGCTTGTACATCTGCACAACATGTCTTTTAAAGTTTGAACTTATCTTATTGCATTTTTGAGTTATTGCAGTTTTTAAGTTTTTATTGCTCCAAAAGCCTTTTCAGCCCATGAACAGTTGTTTGTGAGTTTCGAAAAAAGTGCAAGAGCTATTCGAACCCTTTTTGCTGGGCAAGTAGGACCTGTAAATCTACACAATATATAGTTTAAAGTTTGAGTCTATCATATTAGGTTTTGGATTTATAGCTGTTTTTGTGTCTATTGCTTCAAAAGCATTTTCAGATAATTTGTGTGTTCTGAAGAAACTACAAGAGATATCTAACCCAAACTTTCTGTTCAAGAGGGGCTTGTACATCTGCACAACATGTCTTTTAAAGTTTGAACTTATCTTATTGCATTTTTGAGTTATTGCAGTTTTTAAGTTTTCATTGCTCCAAAAGCCTTTTCAGCCCATGAACAGTTGTTTGTGAGTTTCGAAAAAAGTGCAAGAGCTATTCGAACCCTTTTTGCTGGGCAAGTAGGACATGTAAATCTACACAATATAGAGTTTAAAGTTTGAGTCTATCATATAAGGTTTTGGATTTATAGCTGTTTTTGTGTCTATTGCTTCAAAAGCATTTTCAGATAATTTGTGTGTTCTGAAGAAACTACAAGAGATATCTAACCCAAACTTTCTGTGCAAGAGGGGCTTGTACATCTGCACAACGTGTCTTTTAAAGTTTGAACTTATCTTATTGAATTTTTGAGTTATAGCCGTTTTTACGTTTTTATTGCTCCAAAAGCCTTTTCAGCCCGTGAACAGTTGTTTGTGAGTTTTCGAAAAAAGTGCAAGAGCTATTCGAACCCTTTTTGCTGGGCAAGTAGGACCTGTAAATCTACACAATATATAGTTTAAAGTTTGAGTCTATCATATTAGGTTTTGGATTTATAGCTGTTTTTGTGTCTGTTGCTTCAAAAGCATTTTCAGATAATTTGTGTGTCCTGAAGAAACTACAAGAGATATCTAACCCAAACTTTCTGTGCAAGAGGGGCTTGTACATCTGCACAACATGTCTTTTAAAGTTTGAACTTATCTTATTGCATTTTTGAGTTATTGCAGTTTTTAAGTTTTTATTGCTCCAAAAGCCTTTTCAGCCCATGAACAGTTGTTTGTGAGTTTCGAAAAAAGTGCAAGAGCTATTCGAACCCTTTTTGCTGGGCAAGTAGGACCTATAAATCTACACAATATATAGTTTAAAGTTTGAGTCTATCATATTAGGTTTTGGATTTATAGCTGTTTTTGTGTCTATTGCTTCAAAAGCATTTTCAGATAATTTGTGTGTTCTGAAGAAACTACAAGAGATATCTAACCCAAACTTTCTGTGCAAGAGGGGCTTGTACATCTGCACAACATGTCTTTTAAAGTTTGAACTTATCTTATTGCATTTTTGAGTTATTGCAGTTTTTAAGTTTTTATTGCTCCAAAAGCCTTTTCAGCCCATGAACAGTTGTTTGTGAGTTTCGAAAAAAGTGCAAGAGCTATTCGAACCCTTTTTGCTGGGCAAGTAGGACCTGTAAATCTACACAATATATAGTTTAAAGTTTGAGTCTATCATATTAGGTTTTGGATTTATAGCTGTTTTTGTGTCTATTGCTTCAAAAGCATTTTCAGATAATTTGTGTGTTCTGAAGAAACTACAAGAGATATCTAACCCAAACTTTCTGTTCAAGAGGGGCTTGTACATCTGCACAACATGTCTTTTAAAGTTTGAACTTATCTTATTGCATTTTTGAGTTATTGCAGTTTTTAAGTTTTCATTGCTCCAAAAGCCTTTTCAGCCCATGAACAGTTGTTTGTGAGTTTCGAAAAAAGTGCAAGAGCTATTCGAACCCTTTTTGCTGGGCAAGTAGGACATGTAAATCTACACAATATAGAGTTTAAAGTTTGAGTCTATCATATAAGGTTTTGGATTTATAGCTGTTTTTGTGTCTATTGCTTCAAAAGCATTTTCAGATAATTTGTGTGTTCTGAAGAAACTACAAGAGATATCTAACCCAAACTTTCTGTGCAAGAGGGGCTTGTACATCTGCACAACGTGTCTTTTAAAGTTTGAACTTATCTTATTGAATTTTTGAGTTATAGCAGTTTTTACGTTTTTATTGCTCCAAAAGCCTTTTCAGCCCGTGAACAGTTGTTTGTGAGTTTTCGAAAAAAGTGCAAGAGCTATTCGAACCCTTTTTGCTGGGCAAGTAGGACCTGTAAATCTACACAATATATAGTTTAAAGTTTGAGTCTATCATATTAGGTTTTGGATTTATAGCTGTTTTTGTGTCTGTTGCTTCAAAAGCATTTTCAGATAATTTGTGTGTTCTGAAGAAACTACAAGAGATATCTAACCCAAACTTTCTGTGCAAGAGGGGCTTGTACATCTGCACAACGTGTCTTTTAAAGTTTGAACTTATCTTATTGCATTTTTGAGTTATAGCAGTTTTTAAGTTTTTATTGCTCCAAAAGCCTTTTCAGCCCATGAACAGTTGTTTGTGAGTTTTCGAAAAAAGTGCAAGAGCTATTCGAACCCTTTTTGCTGGGCAAGTAGGACCTGTAAATCTACACAATACATAGTTTAAAGTTTGAGTCTATCATATTAGGTTTTGGATTTATAGCTGTTTTTGTGTCTATTGCTTCAAAAGCATTTTCAGATAATTTGTGTGTTCTGAAGAAACTACAAGAGATATCTAACCCAAACTTTCTGTGCAAGAGGGGCTTGTACATCTGCACAACATGTCTTTTAAAGTTTGAACTTATCTTATTGCATTTTTGAGTTATTGCAGTTTTTAAGTTTTTATTGCTCCAAAAGCCTTTTCAGCCCATGAACAGTTGTTTGTGAGTTTCGAAAAAAGTGCAAGAGCTATTCGAACCCTTTTTGCTGGGCAAGTAGGACATGTAAATCTACACAATATAGAGTTTAAAGTTTGAGTCTATCATATTAGGTTTTGGATTTATAGCTGTTTTTGTGTCTATTGCTTCAAAAGCATTTTCAGATAATTTGTGTGTTCTGAAGAAACTACAAGAGATATCTAACCCAAACTTTCTGTGCAAGAGGGGCTTGTACATCTGCACAACGTGTCTTTTAAAGTTTGAACTTATCTTATTGAATTTTTGAGTTATAGCAGTTTTTACGTTTTTATTGCTCCAAAAGCCTTTTCAGCCCGTGAACAGTTGTTTGTGAGTTTTCGAAAAAAGTGCAAGAGCTATTCGAACCCTTTTTGCTGGGCAAGTAGGACCTGTAAATCTACACAATATATAGTTTAAAGTTTGAGTCTATCATATTAGGTTTTGGATTTATAGCTGTTTTTGTGTCTATTGCTTCAAAAGCATTTTCAGATAATTTGTGTGTTCTGAAGAAACTACAAGAGATATCTAACCCAAACTTTCCTTGCAAGAGGGGCTTGTACATCTGCACAACATGTCTTTTAAAGTTTGAACTTATCTTATTGCATTTTTGAGTTATAGCAGTTTTTAAGTTTTTATTGCTCCAAAAGCCTTTTCAGCCCATGAACAGTTGTTTGTGAGTTTTCGAAAAAAGTGCAAGAGCTATTCGAACCCTTTTTGCTGGGCAAGTAGGACCTGTAAATCTACACAATACATAGTTTAAAGTTTGAGTCTATCATATTAGGTTTTGGATTTATAGCTGTTTTTGTGTCTATTGCTTCAAAAGCATTTTCAGATAATTTGTGTGTTCTGAAGAAACTACAAGAGATATCTAACCCAAACTTTCTGTGCAAGAGGGGCTTGTACATCTGCACAACATGTCTTTTAAAGTTTGAACTTATCTTATTGCATTTTTGAGTTATTGCAGTTTTTAAGTTTTTATTGCTCCAAAAGCCTTTTCAGCCCATGAACAGTTGTTTGTGAGTTTCGAAAAAAGTGCAAGAGCTATTCGAACCCTTTTTGCTGGGCAAGTAGGACCTGTAAATCTACACAATATATAGTTTAAAGTTTGAGTCTATCATATTAGGTTTTGGATTTATAGCTGTTTTTGTGTCTATTGCTTCAAAAGCATTTTCAGATAATTTGTGTGTTCTGAAGAAACTACAAGAGATATCTAACCCAAACTTTCTGTGCAAGAGGGGCTTGTACATCTGCACAACATGTCTTTTAAAGTTTGAACTTATCTTATTGCATTTTTGAGTTATTGCAGTTTTTAAGTTTTTATTGCTCCAAAAGCCTTTTCAGCCCATGAACAGTTGTTTGTGAGTTTCGAAAAAAGTGCAAGAGCTATTCGAACCCTTTTTGCTGGGCAAGTAGGACATGTAAATCTACACAATATAGAGTTTAAAGTTTGAGTCTATCATATTAGGTTTTGGATTTATAGCTGTTTTTGTGTCTATTGCTTCAAAAGCATTTTCAGATAATTTGTGTGTTCTGAAGAAACTACAAGAGATATCTAACCCAAACTTTCTGTGCAAGAGGGGCTTGTACATCTGCACAACGTGTCTTTTAAAGTTTGAACTTATCTTATTGAATTTTTGAGTTATAGCAGTTTTTACGTTTTTATTGCTCCAAAAGCCTTTTCAGCCCGTGAACAGTTGTTTGTGAGTTTTCGAAAAAAGTGCAAGAGCTATTCGAACCCTTTTTGCTGGGCAAGTAGGACCTGTAAATCTACACAATATATAGTTTAAAGTTTGAGTCTATCATATTAGGTTTTGGATTTATAGCTGTTTTTGTGTCTGTTGCTTCAAAAGCATTTTCAGATAATTTGTGTGTTCTGAAGAAACTACAAGAGATATCTAACCCAAACTTTCTGTGCAAGAGGGGCTTGTACATCTGCACAACATGTCTTTTAAAGTTTGAACTTATCTTATTGCATTTTTGAGTTATTGCAGTTTTTAAGTTTTTATTGCTCCAAAAGCCTTTTCAGCCCATGAACAGTTGTTTGTGAGTTTCGAAAAAAGTGCAAGAGCTATTCGAACCCTTTTTGCTGGGCAAGTAGGACATGTAAATCTACACAATATAGAGTTTAAAGTTTGAGTCTATCATATTAGGTTTTGGATTTATAGCTGTTTTTGTGTCTATTGCTTCAAAAGCATTTTCAGATAATTTGTGTGTTCTGAAGAAACTACAAGAGATATCTAACCCAAACTTTCTGTGCAAGAGGGGCTTGTACATCTGCACAACGTGTCTTTTAAAGTTTGAACTTATCTTATTGAATTTTTGAGTTATAGCAGTTTTTACGTTTTTATTGCTCCAAAAGCCTTTTCAGCCCGTGAACAGTTGTTTGTGAGTTTTCGAAAAAAGTGCAAGAGCTATTCGAACCCTTTTTGCTGGGCAAGTAGGACCTGTAAATCTACACAATATATAGTTTAAAGTTTGAGTCTATCATATTAGGTTTTGGATTTATAGCTGTTTTTGTGTCTATTGCTTCAAAAGCATTTTCAGATAATTTGTGTGTTCTGAAGAAACTACAAGAGATATCTAACCCAAACTTTCCTTGCAAGAGGGGCTTGTACATCTGCACAACATGTCTTTTAAAGTTTGAACTTATCTTATTGCATTTTTGAGTTATAGCAGTTTTTAAGTTTTTATTGCTCCAAAAGCCTTTTCAGCCCATGAACAGTTGTTTGTGAGTTTTCGAAAAAAGTGCAAGAGCTATTCGAACCCTTTTTGCTGGGCAAGTAGGACCTGTAAATCTACACAATACATAGTTTAAAGTTTGAGTCTATCATATTAGGTTTTGGATTTATAGCTGTTTTTGTGTCTATTGCTTCAAAAGCATTTTCAGATAATTTGTGTGTTCTGAAGAAACTACAAGAGATATCTAACCCAAACTTTCTGTGCAAGAGGGGCTTGTACATCTGCACAACATGTCTTTTAAAGTTTGAACTTATCTTATTGCATTTTTGAGTTATTGCAGTTTTTAAGTTTTTATTGCTCCAAAAGCCTTTTCAGCCCATGAACAGTTGTTTGTGAGTTTCGAAAAAAGTGCAAGAGCTATTCGAACCCTTTTTGCTGGGCAAGTAGGACCTGTAAATCTACACAATATATAGTTTAAAGTTTGAGTCTATCATATTAGGTTTTGGATTTATAGCTGTTTTTGTGTCTATTGCTTCAAAAGCATTTTCAGATAATTTGTGTGTTCTGAAGAAACTACAAGAGATATCTAACCCAAACTTTCTGTGCAAGAGGGGCTTGTACATCTGCACAACATGTCTTTTAAAGTTTGGACTTATCTTATTGCATTTTTGAGTTATTGCAGTTTTTAAGTTTTTATTGCTCCAAAAGCCTTTTCAGCCCATGAACAGTTGTTTGTGAGTTTCGAAAAAAGTGCAAGAGCTATTCGAACCCTTTTTGCTGGGCAAGTAGGACATGTAAATCTACACAATATAGAGTTTAAAGTTTGAGTCTATCATATTAGGTTTTGGATTTATAGCTGTTTTTGTGTCTATTGCTTCAAAAGCATTTTCAGATAATTTGTGTGTTCTGAAGAAACTACAAGAGATATCTAACCCAAACTTTCTGTGCAAGAGGGGCTTGTACATCTGCACAACGTGTCTTTTAAAGTTTGAACTTATCTTATTGAATTTTTGAGTTATAGCAGTTTTTACGTTTTTATTGCTCCAAAAGCCTTTTCAGCCCGTGAACAGTTGTTTGTGAGTTTTCGAAAAAAGTGCAAGAGCTATTCGAACCCTTTTTGCTGGGCAAGTAGGACCTGTAAATCTACACAATATATAGTTTAAAGTTTGAGTCTATCATATTAGGTTTTGGATTTATAGCTGTTTTTGTGTCTGTTGCTTCAAAAGCATTTTCAGATAATTTGTGTGTTCTGAAGAAACTACAAGAGATATCTAACCCAAACTTTCTGTGCAAGAGGGGCTTGTACATCTGCACAACATGTCTTTTAAAGTTTGAACTTATCTTATTGCATTTTTGAGTTATTGCAGTTTTTAAGTTTTTATTGCTCCAAAAGCCTTTTCAGCCCATGAACAGTTGTTTGTGAGTTTCGAAAAAAGTGCAAGAGCTATTCGAACCCTTTTTGCTGGGCAAGTAGGACCTGTAAATCTACACAATATATAGTTTAAAGTTTGAGTCTATCATATTAGGTTTTGGATTTATAGCTGTTTTTGTGTCTATTGCTTCAAAAGCATTTTCAGATAATTTGTGTGTTCTGAAGAAACTACAAGAGATATCTAACCCAAACTTTCCGTGCAAGAGGGGCTTGTACATCTGCCCAACATGTCTTTTAAAGTTTGAACTTATCTTATTGCATTTTTGAGTTATAGCAGTTTTTAAGTTTTTATTGCTCCAAAAGCCTTTTCAGCCCATGAACAGTTGTTTGTGAGTTTTCGAAAAAAGTGCAAGAGCTATTCGAACCCTTTTTGCTGGGCAAGTAGGACCTGTAAATCTACACAATACATAGTTTAAAGTTTGAGTCTATAATATTAGGTTTTGGATTTATAGCTGTTTTTGTGTCTATTGCTTCAAAAGCATTTTCAGATAATTTGTGTGTTCTGAAGAAACTACAAGAGATATCTAACCCAAACTTTCTGTGCAAGAGGGGCTTGTACATCTGCACAACATGTCTTTTAAAGTTTGAACTTATCTTATTGCATTTTTGAGTTATTGCAGTTTTTAAGTTTTTATTGCTCCAAAAGCCTTTTCAGCCCATGAACAGTTGTTTGTGAGTTTCGAAAAAAGTGCAAGAGCTATTCGAACCCTTTTTGCTGGGCAAGTAGGACCTGTAAATCTACACAATATATAGTTTAAAGTTTGAATCTATCATATTAGGTTTTGGATTTATAGCTGTTTTTGTGTCTATTGCTTCAAAAGCATTTTCAGATAATTTGTGTGTTCTGAAGAAACTACAAGAGATATCTAACCCAAACTTTCCGTGCAAGAGGGGCTTGTACATCTGCACAACATGTCTTTTAAAGTTTGAACTTATCTTATTGCATTTTTGAGTTATAGCAGTTTTTAAGTTTTTATTGCTCCAAAAGCCTTTTCAGCCCATGAACAGTTGTTTGTGAGTTTTCGAAAAAAGTGCAAGAGCTATTCGAACCCTTTTTGCTGGGCAAGTAGGACCTGTAAATCTACACAATACATAGTTTAAAGTTTGAGTCTATCATATTAGGTTTTGGATTTATAGCTGTTTTTGTGTCTATTGCTTCAAAAGCATTTTCAGATAATTTGTGTGTTCTGAAGAAACTACAAGAGATATCTAACCCAAACTTTCTGTGCAAGAGGGGCTTGTACATCTGCACAACATGTCTTTTAAAGTTTGAACTTATCTTATTGCATTTTTGAGTTATTGCAGTTTTTAAGTTTTTATTGCTCCAAAAGCCTTTTCAGCCCATGAACAGTTGTTTGTGAGTTTCGAAAAAAGTGCAAGAGCTATTCGAACCCTTTTTGCTGGGCAAGTAGGACCTGTAAATCTACACAATATATAGTTTAAAGTTTGAGTCTATCATATTAGGTTTTGGATTTATAGCTGTTTTTGTGTCTATTGCTTCAAAAGCATTTTCAGATAATTTGTGTGTTCTGAAGAAACTACAAGAGATATCTAACCCAAACTTTCCTTGCAAGAGGGGCTTGTACATCTGCACAACATGTCTTTTAAAGTTTGAACTTATCTTATTGCATTTTTGAGTTATAGCAGTTTTTAAGTTTTTATTGCTCCAAAAGCCTTTTCAGCCCATGAACAGTTGTTTGTGAGTTTCGAAAAAAGTGCAAGAGCTATTCGAACCCTTTTTGCTGGGCAAGTAGGACCTGTAAATCTACACAATATATAGTTTAAAGTTTGAGTCTATCATATTAGGTTTTGGATTTATAGCTGTTTTTGTGTCTATTGCTTCAAAAGCATTTTCAGATAATTTGTGTGTTCTGAAGAAACTACAAGAGATATCTAACCCAAACTTTCCGTGCAAGAGGGGCTTGTACATCTGCACAACATGTCTTTTAAAGTTTGAACTTATCTTATTGCATTTTTGAATTATAGCAGTTTTTAAGTTTTTATTGCTCCAAAAGCCTTTTCAGCCCATGAACAGTTGTTTGTGAGTTTCGAAAAAAGTGCAAGAGCTATTCGAACCCTTTTTGCTGGGCAAGTAGGACCTGTAAATCTACACAATATATAGTTTAAAGTTTGAGTCTATCATATTAGGTTTTGGATTTATAGCTGTTTTTGTGTCTATTGCTTCAAAAGCATTTTCAGATAATTTGTGTGTTCTGAAGAAACTACAAGAGATATCTAACCCAAACTTTCCGTGCAAGAGGGGCTTGTACATCTGCCCAACATGTCTTTTAAAGTTTGAACTTATCTTATTGCATTTTTGAGTTATAGCAGTTTTTAAGTTTTTATTGCTCCAAAAGCCTTTTCAGCCCATGAACAGTTGTTTGTGAGTTTTCGAAAAAAGTGCAAGAGCTATTCGAACCCTTTTTGCTGGGCAAGTAGGACCTGTAAATCTACACAATACATAGTTTAAAGTTTGAGTCTATAATATTAGGTTTTGGATTTATAGCTGTTTTTGTGTCTATTGCTTCAAAAGCATTTTCAGATAATTTGTGTGTTCTGAAGAAACTACAAGAGATATCTAACCCAAACTTTCTGTGCAAGAGGGGCTTGTACATCTGCACAACATGTCTTTTAAAGTTTGAACTTATCTTATTGCATTTTTGAGTTATTGCAGTTTTTAAGTTTTTATTGCTCCAAAAGCCTTTTCAGCCCATGAACAGTTGTTTGTGAGTTTCGAAAAAAGTGCAAGAGCTATTCGAACCCTTTTTGCTGGGCAAGTAGGACCTGTAAATCTACACAATATATAGTTTAAAGTTTGAATCTATCATATTAGGTTTTGGATTTATAGCTGTTTTTGTGTCTATTGCTTCAAAAGCATTTTCAGATAATTTGTGTGTTCTGAAGAAACTACAAGAGATATCTAACCCAAACTTTCCGTGCAAGAGGGGCTTGTACATCTGCACAACATGTCTTTTAAAGTTTGAACTTATCTTATTGCATTTTTGAGTTATAGCAGTTTTTAAGTTTTTATTGCTCCAAAAGCCTTTTCAGCCCATGAACAGTTGTTTGTGAGTTTTCGAAAAAAGTGCAAGAGCTATTCGAACCCTTTTTGCTGGGCAAGTAGGACCTGTAAATCTACACAATACATAGTTTAAAGTTTGAGTCTATCATATTAGGTTTTGGATTTATAGCTGTTTTTGTGTCTATTGCTTCAAAAGCATTTTCAGATAATTTGTGTGTTCTGAAGAAACTACAAGAGATATCTAACCCAAACTTTCTGTGCAAGAGGGGCTTGTACATCTGCACAACATGTCTTTTAAAGTTTGAACTTATCTTATTGCATTTTTGAGTTATTGCAGTTTTTAAGTTTTTATTGCTCCAAAAGCCTTTTCAGCCCATGAACAGTTGTTTGTGAGTTTCGAAAAAAGTGCAAGAGCTATTCGAACCCTTTTTGCTGGGCAAGTAGGACCTGTAAATCTACACAATATATAGTTTAAAGTTTGAGTCTATCATATTAGGTTTTGGATTTATAGCTGTTTTTGTGTCTATTGCTTCAAAAGCATTTTCAGATAATTTGTGTGTTCTGAAGAAACTACAAGAGATATCTAACCCAAACTTTCCTTGCAAGAGGGGCTTGTACATCTGCACAACATGTCTTTTAAAGTTTGAACTTATCTTATTGCATTTTTGAGTTATAGCAGTTTTTAAGTTTTTATTGCTCCAAAAGCCTTTTCAGCCCATGAACAGTTGTTTGTGAGTTTCGAAAAAAGTGCAAGAGCTATTCGAACCCTTTTTGCTGGGCAAGTAGGACCTGTAAATCTACACAATATATAGTTTAAAGTTTGAGTCTATCATATTAGGTTTTGGATTTATAGCTGTTTTTGTGTCTATTGCTTCAAAAGCATTTTCAGATAATTTGTGTGTTCTGAAGAAACTACAAGAGATATCTAACCCAAACTTTCCGTGCAAGAGGGGCTTGTACATCTGCACAACATGTCTTTTAAAGTTTGAACTTATCTTATTGCATTTTTGAATTATAGCAGTTTTTAAGTTTTTATTGCTCCAAAAGCCTTTTCAGCCCATGAACAGTTGTTTGTGAGTTTTCGAAAAAAGTGCAAGAGCTATTCGAACCCTTTTTGCTGGGCAAGTAGGACCTGTAAATCTACACAATACATAGTTTAAAGTTTGAGTCTATCATATTAGGTTTTGGATTTATAGCTGTTTTTGTGTCTATTGCTTCAAAAGCATTTTCAGATAATTTGTGTGTTCTGAAGAAACTACAAGAGATATCTAACCCAAACTTTCTGTGCAAGAGGGGCTTGTACATCTGCACAACATGTCTTTTAAAGTTTGAACTTATCTTATTGCATTTTTGAGTTATTGCAGTTTTTAAGTTTTTATTGCTCCAAAAGCCTTTTCAGCCCATGAACAGTTGTTTGTGAGTTTCGAAAAAAGTGCAAGAGCTATTCGAACCCTTTTTGCTGGGCAAGTAGGACATGTAAATCTACACAATATAGAGTTTAAAGTTTGAGTCTATCATATTAGGTTTTGGATTTATAGCTGTTTTTGTGTCTATTGCTTCAAAAGCATTTTCAGATAATTTGTGTGTTCTGAAGAAACTACAAGAGATATCTAACCCAAACTTTCTGTGCAAGAGGGGCTTGTACATCTGCATAACGTGTCTTTTAAAGTTTGAACTTATCTTATTGAATTTTTGAGTTATAGCAGTTTTTACGTTTTTATTGCTCCAAAAGCCTTTTCAGCCCGTGAACAGTTGTTTGTGAGTTTTCGAAAAAAGTGCAAGAGCTATTCGAACCCTTTTTGCTGGGCAAGTAGGACCTGTAAATCTACACAATATATAGTTTAAAGTTTGAGTCTATCATATTAGGTTTTGGATTTATAGCTGTTTTTGTGTCTATTGCTTCAAAAGCATTTTCAGATAATTTGTGTGTTCTGAAGAAACTACAAGAGATATCTAACCCAAACTTTCCTTGCAAGAGGGGCTTGTACATCTGCACAACATGTCTTTTAAAGTTTGAACTTATCTTATTGCATTTTTGAGTTATAGCAGTTTTTAAGTTTTTATTGCTCCAAAATCCTTTTCAGCCCATGAACAGTTGTTTGTGAGTTTTCGAAAAAAGTGCAAGAGCTATTCGAACCCTTTTTGCTGGGCAAGTAGGACCTGTAAATCTACACAATACATAGTTTAAAGTTTGAGTCTATCATATTAGGTTTTGGATTTATAGCTGTTTTTGTGTCTATTGCTTCAAAAGCATTTTCAGATAATTTGTGTGTTCTGAAGAAACTACAAGAGATATCTAACCCAAACTTTCTGTGCAAGAGGGGCTTGTACATCTGCACAACATGTCTTTTAAAGTTTGAACTTATCTTATTGCATTTTTGAGTTATTGCAGTTTTTAAGTTTTTATTGCTCCAAAAGCCTTTTCAGCCCATGAACAGTTGTTTGTGAGTTTCGAAAAAAGTGCAAGAGCTATTCGAACCCTTTTTGCTGGGCAAGTAGGACCTGTAAATCTACACAATATATAGTTTAAAGTTTGAGTCTATCATATTAGGTTTTGGATTTATAGCTGTTTTTGTGTCTATTGCTTCAAAAGCATTTTCAGATAATTTGTGTGTTCTGAAGAAACTACAAGAGATATCTAACCCAACCTTTCTGTGCAAGAGGGGCTTGTACATCTGCACAACATGTCTTTTAAAGTTTGAACTTATCTTATTGCATTTTTGAGTTATTGCAGTTTTTAAGTTTTTATTGCTCCAAAAGCCTTTTCAGCCCATGAACAGTTGTTTGTGAGTTTCGAAAAAAGTGCAAGAGCTATTCGAACCCTTTTTGCTGGGCAAGTAGGACATGTAAATCTACACAATATAGAGTTTAAAGTTTGAGTCTATCATATTAGGTTTTGGATTTATAGCTGTTTTTGTGTCTATTGCTTCAAAAGCATTTTCAGATAATTTGTGTGTTCTGAAGAAACTACAAGAGATATCTAACCCAAACTTTCTGTGCAAGAGGGGCTTGTACATCTGCACAACGTGTCTTTTAAAGTTTGAACTTATCTTATTGAATTTTTGAGTTATAGCAGTTTTTACGTTTTTATTGCTCCAAAAGCCTTTTCAGCCCGTGAACAGTTGTTTGTGAGTTTTCGAAAAAAGTGCAAGAGCTATTCGAACCCTTTTTGCTGGGCAAGTAGGACCTGTAAATCTACACAATACATAGTTTAAAGTTTGAGTCTATCATATTAGGTTTTGGATTTATAGCTGTTTTTGTGTCTGTTGCTTCAAAAGCATTTTCAGATAATTTGTGTGTTCTGAAGAAACTACAAGAGATATCTAACCCAAACTTTCTGTGCAAGAGGGGCTTGTACATCTGCACAACATGTCTTTTAAAGTTTGAACTTATCTTATTGCATTTTTGAGTTATTGCAGTTTTTAAGTTTTTATTGCTCCAAAAGCCTTTTCAGCCCATGAACAGTTGTTTGTGAGTTTCGAAAAAAGTGCAAGAGCTATTCGAACCCTTTTTGCTGGGCAAGTAGGACCTGTAAATCTACACAATATATAGTTTAAAGTTTGAGTCTATCATATTAGGTTTTGGATTTATAGCTGTTTTTGTGTCTATTGCTTCAAAAGCATTTTCAGATAATTTGTGTGTTCTGAAGAAACTACAAGAGATATCTAACCCAAACTTTCCGTGCAAGAGGGGCTTGTACATCTGCCCAACATGTCTTTTAAAGTTTGAACTTATCTTATTGCATTTTTGAGTTATAGCAGTTTTTAAGTTTTTATTGCTCCAAAAGCCTTTTCAGCCCATGAACAGTTGTTTGTGAGTTTTCGAAAAAAGTGCAAGAGCTATTCGAACCCTTTTTGCTGGGCAAGTAGGACCTGTAAATCTACACAATACATAGTTTAAAGTTTGAGTCTATCATATTAGGTTTTGGATTTATAGCTGTTTTTGTGTCTATTGCTTCAAAAGCATTTTCAGATAATTTGTGTGTTCTGAAGAAACTACAAGAGATATCTAACCCAAACTTTCTGTGCAAGAGGGGCTTGTACATCTGCACAACATGTCTTTTAAAGTTTGAACTTATCTTATTGCATTTTTGAGTTATTGCAGTTTTTAAGTTTTTATTGCTCCAAAAGCCTTTTCAGCCCATGAACAGTTGTTTGTGAGTTTCGAAAAAAGTGCAAGAGCTATTCGAACCCTTTTTGCTGGGCAAGTAAGACCTGTAAATCTACACAATATATAGTTTAAAGTTTGAGTCTATCATATTAGGTTTTGGATTTATAGCTGTTTTTGTGTCTATTGCTTCAAAAGCATTTTCAGATAATTTGTGTGTTCTGAAGAAACTACAAGAGATATCTAACCCAAACTTTCTGTGCAAGAGGGGCTTGTACATCTGCACAACATGTCTTTTAAAGTTTGAACTTATCTTATTGCATTTTTGAGTTATTGCAGTTTTTAAGTTTTTATTGCTCCAAAAGCCTTTTCAGCCCATGAACAGTTGTTTGTGAGTTTCGAAAAAAGTGCAAGAGCTATTCGAACCCTTTTTGCTGGGCAAGTAGGACATGTAAATCTACACAATATAGAGTTTAAAGTTTGAGTCTATCATATTAGGTTTTGGATTTATAGCTGTTTTTGTGTCTATTGCTTCAAAAGCATTTTCAGATAATTTGTGTGTTCTGAAGAAACTACAAGAGATATCTAACCCAAACTTTCTGTGCAAGAGGGGCTTGTACATCTGCACAACGTGTCTTTTAAAGTTTGAACTTATCTTATTGAATTTTTGAGTTATAGCAGTTTTTACGTTTTTATTGCTCCAAAAGCCTTTTCAGCCCGTGAACAGTTGTTTGTGAGTTTTCGAAAAAAGTGCAAGAGCTATTCGAACCCTTTTTGCTGGGCAAGTAGGACCTGTAAATCTACACAATATATAGTTTAAAGTTTGAGTCTATCATATTAGGTTTTGGATTTATAGCTGTTTTTGTGTCTGTTGCTTCAAAAGCATTTTCAGATAATTTGTGTGTTCTGAAGAAACTACAAGAGATATCTAACCCAAACTTTCTGTGCAAGAGGGGCTTGTACATCTGCACAACATGTCTTTTAAAGTTTGAACTTATCTTATTGCATTTTTGAGTTATTGCAGTTTTTAAGTTTTTATTGCTCCAAAAGCGTTTTCAGCCCATGAACAGTTGTTTGTGAGTTTCGAAAAAAGTGCAAGAGCTATTCGAACCCTTTTTGCTGGGCAAGTAGGACCTGTAAATCTACACAATATATAGTTTAAAGTTTGAGTCTATCATATTAGGTTTTGGATTTATAGCTGTTTTTGTGTCTATTGCTTCAAAAGCATTTTCAGATAATTTGTGTGTTCTGAAGAAACTACAAGAGATATCTAACCCAAACTTTCCGTGCAAGAGGGGCTTGTACATCTGCCCAACATGTCTTTTAAAGTTTGAACTTATCTTATTGCATTTTTGAGTTATAGCAGTTTTTAAGTTTTTATTGCTCCAAAAGCCTTTTCAGCCCATGAACAGTTGTTTGTGAGTTTTCGAAAAAAGTGCAAGAGCTATTCGAACCCTTTTTGCTGGGCAAGTAGGACCTGTAAATCTACACAATACATAGTTTAAAGTTTGAGTCTATCATATTAGGTTTTGGATTTATAGCTGTTTTTGTGTCTATTGCTTCAAAAGCATTTTCAGATAATTTGTGTGTTCTGAAGAAACTACAAGAGATATCTAACCCAAACTTTCTGTGCAAGAGGGGCTTGTACATCTGCACAACATGTCTTTTAAAGTTTGAACTTATCTTATTGCATTTTTGAGTTATTGCAGTTTTTAAGTTTTTATTGCTCCAAAAGCCTTTTCAGCCCATGAACAGTTGTTTGTGAGTTTCGAAAAAAGTGCAAGAGCTATTCGAACCCTTTTTGCTGGGCAAGTAGGACCTGTAAATCTACACAATATATAGTTTAAAGTTTGAGTCTATCATATTAGGTTTTGGATTTATAGCTGTTTTTGTGTCTATTGCTTCAAAAGCATTTTCAGATAATTTGTGTGTTCTGAAGAAACTACAAGAGATATCTAACCCAAACTTTCTGTGCAAGAGGGGCTTGTACATCTGCACAACATGTCTTTTAAAGTTTGAACTTATCTTATTGCATTTTTGAGTTATTGCAGTTTTTAAGTTTTTATTGCTCCAAAAGCCTTTTCAGCCCATGAACAGTTGTTTGTGAGTTTCGAAAAAAGTGCAAGAGCTATTCGAACCCTTTTTGCTGGGCAAGTAGGACATGTAAATCTACACAATATAGAGTTTAAAGTTTGAGTCTATCATATTAGGTTTTGGATTTATAGCTGTTTTTGTGTCTATTGCTTCAAAAGCATTTTCAGATAATTTGTGTGTTCTGAAGAAACTACAAGAGATATCTAACCCAAACTTTCTGTGCAAGAGGGGCTTGTACATCTGCACAACGTGTCTTTTAAAGTTTGAACTTATCTTATTGAATTTTTGAGTTATAGCAGTTTTTACGTTTTTATTGCTCCAAAAGCCTTTTCAGCCCGTGAACAGTTGTTTGTGAGTTTTCGAAAAAAGTGCAAGAGCTATTCGAACCCTTTTTGCTGGGCAAGTAGGACCTGTAAATCTACACAATATATAGTTTAAAGTTTGAGTCTATCATATTAGGTTTTGGATTTATAGCTGTTTTTGTGTCTGTTGCTTCAAAAGCATTTTCAGATAATTTGTGTGTTCTGAAGAAACTACAAGAGATATCTAACCCAAACTTTCTGTGCAAGAGGGGCTTGTACATCTGCACAACATGTCTTTTAAAGTTTGAACTTATCTTATTGCATTTTTGAGTTATTGCAGTTTTTAAGTTTTTATTGCTCCAAAAGCCTTTTCAGCCCATGAACAGTTGTTTGTGAGTTTCGAAAAAAGTGCAAGAGCTATTCGAACCCTTTTTGCTGGGCAAGTAGGACCTGTAAATCTACACAATATATAGTTTAAAGTTTGAGTCTATCATATTAGGTTTTGGATTTATAGCTGTTTTTGTGTCTATTGCTTCAAAAGCATTTTCAGATAATTTGTGTGTTCTGAAGAAACTACAAGAGATATCTAACCCAAACTTTCCGTGCAAGAGGGGCTTGTACATCTGCCCAACATGTCTTTTAAAGTTTGAACTTATCTTATTGCATTTTTGAGTTATAGCAGTTTTTAAGTTTTTATTGCTCCAAAAGCCTTTTCAGCCCATGAACAGTTGTTTGTGAGTTTTCGAAAAAAGTGCAAGAGCTATTCGAACCCTTTTTGCTGGGCAAGTAGGACCTGTAAATCTACACAATACATAGTTTAAAGTTTGAGTCTATAATATTAGGTTTTGGATTACAGCTGTTTTTGTGTCTATTGCTTCAAAAGCATTTTCAGATAATTTGTGTGTTCTGAAGAAACTACAAGAGATATCTAACCCAAACTTTCTGTGCAAGAGGGGCTTGTACATCTGCACAACATGTCTTTTAAAGTTTGAACTTATCTTATTGCATTTTTGAGTTATTGCAGTTTTTAAGTTTTTATTGCTCCAAAAGCCTTTTCAGCCCATGAACAGTTGTTTGTGAGTTTCGAAAAAAGTGCAAGAGCTATTCGAACCCTTTTTGCTGGGCAAGTAGGACCTGTAAATCTACACAATATAGAGTTTAAAGTTTGAGTCTATCATATTAGGTTTTGGATTTATAGCTGTTTTTGTGTCTATTGCTTCAAAAGCATTTTCAGATAATTTGTGTGTTCTGAAGAAACTATAAGAGATATCTAACCCAAACTTTCTGTGCAAGAGGGGCTTGTACATCTGCACAACATGTCTTTTAAAGTTTGAACTTATCTTATTGCATTTTTGAGTTATAGCAGTTTTTAAGTTTTTATTGCTCCAAAAGCCTTTTCAGCCCATGAACAGTTGTGTGAGTTTCAAAAAAAGTGCAAGAGCTATTCGAACCCTTTTTGCTGGGCAAGTAGGACCTGTAAATCTACACAATACATAGTTTAAAGTTTGAGTCTATCATATTAGGTTTTGGATTTATAGCTGTTTTTGTGTCTATTGCTTCAAAAGCATTTTCAGATAATTTGTGTGTTCTGAAGAAACTACAAGAGATATCTAACCCAAACTTTCTGTGCAAGAGGGGCTTGTACATCTGCACAACATGTCTTTTAAAGTTTGAACTTATCTTATTGCATTTTTGAGTTATTGCAGTTTTTAAGTTTTTATTGCTCCAAAAGCCTTTTCAGCCCATGAACAGTTGTTTGTGAGTTTCGAAAAAAGTGCAAGAGCTATTCGAACCCTTTTTGCTGGGCAAGTAGGACCTGTAAATCTACACAATATAGAGTTTAAAGTTTGAGTCTATCATATTAGGTTTTGGATTTATAGCTGTTTTTGTGTCTATTGCTTCAAAAGCATTTTCAGATAATTTGTGTGTTCTGAAGAAACTATAAGAGATATCTAACCCAAACTTTCTGTGCAAGAGGGGCTTGTACATCTGCACAACATGTCTTTTAAAGTTTGAACTTATCTTATTGCATTTTTGAGTTATAGCAGTTTTTAAGTTTTTATTGCTCCAAAAGCCTTTTCAGCCCATGAACAGTTGTGTGAGTTTCAAAAAAAGTGCAAGAGCTATTCGAACCCTTTTTGCTGGGCAAGTAGGACCTGTAAATCTACACAATACATAGTTTAAAGTTTGAGTCTATCATATTAGGTTTTGGATTTATAGCTGTTTTTGTGTCTATTGCTTCAAAAGCATTTTCAGATAATTTGTGTGTTCTGAAGAAACTACAAGAGATATCTAACCCAAACTTTCTGTGCAAGAGGGGCTTGTACATCTGCACAACATGTCTTTTAAAGTTTGAACTTATCTTATTGCATTTTTGAGTTATTGCAGTTTTTAAGTTTTTATTGCTCCAAAAGCCTTTTCAGCCCATGAACAGTTGTTTGTGAGTTTCGAAAAAAGTGCAAGAGCTATTCGAACCCTTTTTGCTGGGCAAGTAGGACCTGTAAATCTACACAATATATAGTTTAAAGTTTGAGTCTATCATATTAGGTTTTGGATTTATAGCTGTTTTTGTGTCTATTGCTTCAAAAGCATTTTCAGATAATTTGTGTGTTCTGAAGAAACTACAAGAGATATCTAACCCAAACTTTCTGTGCAAGAGGGGCTTGTACATCTGCACAACATGTCTTTTAAAGTTTGAACTTATCTTATTGCATTTTTGAGTTATTGCAGTTTTTAAGTTTTTATTGCTCCAAAAGCCTTTTCAGCCCATGAACAGTTGTTTGTGAGTTTCGAAAAAAGTGCAAGAGCTATTCGAACCCTTTTTGCTGGGCAAGTAGGACATGTAAATCTACACAATATAGAGTTTAAAGTTTGAGTCTATCATATTAGGTTTTGGATTTATAGCTGTTTTTGTGTCTATTGCTTCAAAAGCATTTTCAGATAATTTGTGTGTTCTGAAGAAACTACAAGAGATATCTAACCCAAACTTTCTGTGCAAGAGGGGCTTGTACATCTGCACAACGTGTCTTTTAAAGTTTGAACTTATCTTATTGAATTTTTGAGTTATAGCAGTTTTTACGTTTTTATTGCTCCAAAAGCCTTTTCAGCCCGTGAACAGTTGTTTGTGAGTTTTCGAAAAAAGTGCAAGAGCTATTCGAACCCTTTTTGCTGGGCAAGTAGGACCTGTAAATCTACACAATATATAGTTTAAAGTTTGAGTCTATCATATTAGGTTTTGGATTTATAGCTGTTTTTGTGTCTGTTGCTTCAAAAGCATTTTCAGATAATTTGTGTGTTCTGAAGAAACTACAAGAGATATCTAACCCAAACTTTCTGTGCAAGAGGGGCTTGTACATCTGCACAACATGTTTTTTAAAGTTTGAACTTATCTTATTGCATTTTTGAGTTATAGCAGTTTTTAAGTTTTTATTGCTCCAAAAGCCTTTTCAGCCCATGAACAGTTGTGTGAGTTTCAAAAAAAGTGCAAGAGCTATTCGAACCCTTTTTGCTGGGCAAGTAGGACCTGTAAATCTACACAATACATAGTTTAAAGTTTGAGTCTATCATATTAGGTTTTGGATTTATAGCTGTTTTTGTGTCTATTGCTTCAAAAGCATTTTCAGATAATTTGTGTGTTCTGAAGAAACTACAAGAGATATCTAACCCAAACTTTCTGTGCAAGAGGGGCTTGTACATCTGCACAACATGTCTTTTAAAGTTTGAACTTATCTTATTGCATTTTTGAGTTATTGCAGTTTTTAAGTTTTTATTGCTCCAAAAGCCTTTTCAGCCCATGAACAGTTGTTTGTGAGTTTCGAAAAAAGTGCAAGAGCTATTCGAACCCTTTTTGCTGGGCAAGTAGGACCTGTAAATCTACACAATATATAGTTTAAAGTTTGAGTCTATCATATAAGGTTTTGGATTTATAGCTGTTTTTGTGTCTATTGCTTCAAAAGCATTTTCAGATAATTTGTGTGTTCTGAAGAAACTACAAGAGATATCTAACCCAAACTTTCTGTGCAAGAGGGGCTTGTACATCTGCACAACGTGTCTTTTAAAGTTTGAACTTATCTTATTGCATTTTTGAGTTATAGCAGTTTTTACGTTTTTATTGCTCCAAAAGCCTTTTCAGCCCGTGAACAGTTGTTTGTGAGTTTTCGAAAAAAGTGCAAGAGCTATTCGAACCCTTTTTGCTGGGCAAGTAGGACCTGTAAATCTACACAATATATAGTTTAAAGTTTGAGTCTATCATATTAGGTTTTGGATTTATAGCTGTTTTTGTGTCTGTTGCTTCAAAAGCATTTTCAGATAATTTGTGTGTTCTGAAGAAACTACAAGAGATATCTAACCCAAACTTTCTGTGCAAGAGGGGCTTGTACATCTGCACAACATGTCTTTTAAAGTTTGAACTTATCTTATTGCATTTTTGAGTTATTGCAGTTTTTAAGTTTTTATTGCTCCAAAAGCCTTTTCAGCCCATGAACAGTTGTTTGTGAGTTTCGAAAAAAGTGCAAGAGCTATTCGAACCCTTTTTGCTGGGCAAGTAGGACCTGTAAATCTACACAATATATAGTTTACAGTTTGAGTCTATCATATTAGGTTTTGGATTTATAGCTGTTTTTGTGTCTATTGCTTCAAAAGCATTTTCAGATAATTTGTGTGTTCTGAAGAAACTACAAGAGATATCTAACCCAAACTTTCCGTGCAAGAGGGGCTTGTACATCTGCACAACATGTCTTTTAAAGTTTGAACTTATCTTATTGCATTTTTGAGTTATAGCAGTTTTTAAGTTTTTATTGCTCCAAAAGCCTTTTCAGCCCATGAACAGTTGTTTGTGAGTTTTCGAAAAAAGTGCAAGAGCTATTCGAACCCTTTTTGCTGGGCAAGTAGGACATGTAAATCTACACAATATAGAGTTTAAAGTTTGAGTCTATCATATTAGGTTTTGGATTTATAGCTGTTTTTGTGTCTATTGCTTCAAAAGCATTTTCAGATAATTTGTGTGTTCTGAAGAAACTACAAGAGATATCTAACCCAAACTTTCTGTGCAAGAGGGGCTTGTACATCTGCACAACGTGTCTTTTAAAGTTTGAACTTATCTTATTGAATTTTTGAGTTATAGCAGTTTTTACGTTTTTATTGCTCCAAAAGCCTTTTCAGCCCGTGAACAGTTGTTTGTGAGTTTTCGAAAAAAGTGCAAGAGCTATTCGAACCCTTTTTGCTGGGCAAGTAGGACCTGTAAATCTACACAATATATAGTTCAAAGTTTGAGTCTATCATATTAGGTTTTGGATTTATAGCTGTTTTTGTGTCTATTGCTTCAAAAGCATTTTCAGATAATTTGTGTGTTCTGAAGAAACTACAAGAGATATCTAACCCAAACTTTCTGTGCAAGAGGGGCTTGTACATCTGCACAACATGTCTTTTAAAGTTTGAACTTATCTTATTGCATTTTTGAGTTATAGCAGTTTTTAAGTTTTTATTGCTCCAAAAGCCTTTTCAGCCCATGAACAGTTGTGTGAGTTTCAAAAAAAGTGCAAGAGCTATTCGAACCCTTTTTGCTGGGCAAGTAGGACCTGTAAATCTACACAATACATAGTTTAAAGTTTGAGTCTATCATATTAGGTTTTGGATTTATAGCTGTTTTTGTGTCTATTGCTTCAAAAGCATTTTCAGATAATTTGTGTGTTCTGAAGAAACTACAAGAGATATCTAACCCAAACTTTCTGTGCAAGAGGGGCTTGTACATCTGCACAACATGTCTTTTAAAGTTTGAACTTATCTTATTGCATTTTTGAGTTATTGCAGTTTTTAAGTTTTTATTGCTCCAAAAGCCTTTTCAGCCCATGAACAGTTGTTTGTGAGTTTCGAAAAAAGTGCAAGAGCTATTCGAACCCTTTTTGCTGGGCAAGTAGGACATGTAAATCTACACAATATAGAGTTTAAAGTTTGAGTCTATCATATTAGGTTTTGGATTTATAGCTGTTTTTGTGTCTGTTGCTTCAAAAGCATTTTCAGATAATTTGTGTGTTCTGAAGAAACTACAAGAGATATCTAACCCAAACTTTCTGTGCAAGAGGGGCTTGTACATCTGCACAACATGTCTTTTAAAGTTTGAACTTATCTTATTGCATTTTTGAGTTATTGCAGTTTTTAAGTTTTTATTGCTCCAAAAGCCTTTTCAGCCCATGAACAGTTGTTTGTGAGTTTCGAAAAAAGTGCAAGAGCTATTCGAACCCTTTTTGCTGGGCAAGTAGGACCTGTAAATCTACACAATATATAGTTTAAAGTTTGAGTCTATCATATTAGGTTTTGGATTTATAGCTGTTTTTGTGTCTATTGCTTCAAAAGCATTTTCAGATAATTTGTGTGTTCTGAAGAAACTACAAGAGATATCTAACCCAAACTTTCCGTGCAAGAGGGGCTTGTACATCTGCACAACATGTCTTTTAAAGTTTGAACTTATCTTATTGCATTTTTGAGTTATAGCAGTTTTTAAGTTTTTATTGCTCCAAAAGCCTTTTCAGCCCATGAACAGTTGTTTGTGAGTTTTCGAAAAAAGTGCAAGAGCTATTCGAACCCTTTTTGCTGGGCAAGTAGGACCTGTAAATCTACACAATACATAGTTTAAAGTTTGAGTCTATCATATTAGGTTTTGGATTTATAGCTGTTTTTGTGTCTATTGCTTCAAAAGCATTTTCAGATAATTTGTGTGTTCTGAAGAAACTACAAGAGATATCTAACCCAAACTTTCTGTGCAAGAGGGGCTTGTACATCTGCACAACATGTCTTTTAAAGTTTAAACTTATCTTTTTGCATTTTTGAGTTATAGCAGTTTTTAAGTTTTTATTGCTCCAAAAGCCTTTTCAGCCCATGAACAGTTGTGTGAGTTTCAAAAAAAGTGCAAGAGCTATTCGAACCCTTTTTGCTGGGCAAGTAGGACCTGTAAATCTACATAATATATAGTTTAAAGTTTGAGTCTATCATATTAGGTTTTGGATTTATAGCTGTTTTTGTGTCTATTGCTTCAAAAGCATTTTCAGATAATTTGTGTGTTCTGAAGAAACTACAAGAGATATCTAACCCAAACTTTCTGTGCAAGAGGGGCTTGTACATCTGCACAACATGTCTTTTAAAGTTTGAACTTATCTTATTGCATTTTTGAGTTATAGCAGTTTTTAAGTTTTTATTGCTCCAAAAGCCTTTTCAGCCCATGAACAGTTGTGTGAGTTTCAAAAAAAGTGCAAGAGCTATTCGAACCCTTTTTGCTGGGCAAGTAGGACATGTAAATCTACACAATATAGAGTTTAAAGTTTGAGTCTATCATATAAGGTTTTGGATTTATAGCTGTTTTTGTGTGTATTGCTTCAAAAGCATTTTCAGATAATTTGTGTGTTCTGAAGAAACTACAAGAGATATCTAACCCAAACTTTCTGTGCAAGAGGGGCTTGTACATCTGCACAACGTGTCTTTTAAAGTTTGAACTTATCTTATTGAATTTTTGAGTTATAGCAGTTTTTACGTTTTTATTGCTCCAAAAGCCTTTTCAGCCCGTGAACAGTTGTTTGTGAGTTTTCGAAAAAAGTGCAAGAGCTATTCGAACCCTTTTTGCTGGGCAAGTAGGACCTGTAAATCTACACAATATATAGTTTAAAGTTTGAGTCTATCATATTAGGTTTTGGATTTATAGCTGTTTTTGTGTCTGTTGCTTCAAAATCATTTTCAGATAATTTGTGTGTCCTGAAGAAACTACAAGAGATATCTAACCCAAACTTTCTGTGCAAGAGGGGCTTGTACATCTGCACAACATGTCTTTTAAAGTTTGAACTTATCTTATTGCATTTTTGAGTTATTGCAGTTTTTAAGTTTTTATTGCTCCAAAAGCCTTTTCAGCCCATGAACAGTTGTTTGTGAGTTTCGAAAAAAGTGCAAGAGCTATTCGAACCCTTTTTGCTGGGCAAGTAGGACCTGTAAATCTACACAATATATAGTTTAAAGTTTGAGTCTATCATATTAGGTTTTGGATTTATAGCTGTTTTTGTGTCTATTGCTTCAAAAGCATTTTCAGATAATTTGTGTGTTCTGAAGAAACTACAAGAGATATCTAACCCAAACTTTCCGTGCAAGAGGGGCTTGTACATCTGCACAACATGTCTTTTAAAGTTTGAACTTATCTTATTGCATTTTTGAGTTATAGCAGTTTTTAAGTTTTTATTGCTCCAAAAGCCTTTTCAGCCCATGAACAGTTGTTTGTGAGTTTTCGAAAAAAGTGCAAGAGCTATTCGAACCCTTTTTGCTGGGCAAGTAGGACCTGTAAATCTACACAATACATAGTTTAAAGTTTGAGTCTATCATATTAGGTTTTGGATTTATAGCTGTTTTTGTGTCTATTGCTTCAAAAGCATTTTCAGATAATTTGTGTGTTCTGAAGAAACTACAAGAGATATCTAACCCAAACTTTCTGTGCAAGAGGGGCTTGTACATCTGCACAACATGTCTTTTAAAGTTTGAACTTATCTTATTGCATTTTTGAGTTATTGCAGTTTTTAAGTTTTTATTGCTCCAAAAGCCTTTTCAGCCCATGAACAGTTGTTTGTGAGTTTCGAAAAAAGTGCAAGAGCTATTCGAACCCTTTTTGCTGGGCAAGTAGGACATGTAAATCTACACAATATAGAGTTTAAAGTTTGAGTCTATCATATTAGGTTTTGGATTTATAGCTGTTTTTGTGTCTATTGCTTCAAAAGCATTTTCAGATAATTTGTGTGTTCTGAAGAAACTACAAGAGATATCTAACCCAAACTTTCTGTGCAAGAGGGGCTTGTACATCTGCACAACGTGTCTTTTAAAGTTTGAACTTATCTTATTGAATTTTTGAGTTATAGCAGTTTTTACGTTTTTATTGCTCCAAAAGCCTTTTCAGCCCGTGAACAGTTGTTTGTGAGTTTTCGAAAAAAGTGCAAGAGCTATTTGAACCCTTTTTGCTGGGCAAGTAGGACCTGTAAATCTACACAATATATAGTTTAAAGTTTGAGTCTATCATATTAGGTTTTGGATTTATAGCTGTTTTTGTGTCTATTGCTTCAAAAGCATTTTCAGATAATTTGTGTGTTCTGAAGAAACTACAAGAGATATCTAACCCAAACTTTCCTTGCAAGAGGGGCTTGTACATCTGCACAACATGTCTTTTAAAGTTTGAACTTATCTTATTGCATTTTTGAGTTATAGCAGTTTTTAAGTTTTTATTGCTCCAAAAGCCTTTTCAGCCCATGAACAGTTGTTTGTGAGTTTTCGAAAAAAGTGCAAGAGCTATTCGAACCCTTTTTGCTGGGCAAGTAGGACCTGTAAATCTACACAATACATAGTTTAAAGTTTGAGTCTATCATATTAGGTTTTGGATTTATAGCTGTTTTTGTGTCTATTGCTTCAAAAGCATTTTCAGATAATTTGTGTGTTCTGAAGAAACTACAAGAGATATCTAACCCAAACTTTCTGTGCAAGAGGGGCTTGTACATCTGCACAACATGTCTTTTAAAGTTTGAACTTATCTTATTGCATTTTTGAGTTATTGCAGTTTTTAAGTTTTTATTGCTCCAAAAGCCTTTTCAGCCCATGAACAGTTGTTTGTGAGTTTCGAAAAAAGTGCAAGAGCTATTCGAACCCTTTTTGCTGGGCAAGTAGGACCTGTAAATCTACACAATATATAGTTTAAAGTTTGAGTCTATCATATTAGGTTTTGGATTTATAGCTGTTTTTGTGTCTATTGCTTCAAAAGCATTTTCAGATAATTTGTGTGTTCTGAAGAAACTACAAGAGATATCTAACCCAAACTTTCTGTGCAAGAGGGGCTTGTACATCTGCACAACATGTCTTTTAAAGTTTGAACTTATCTTATTGCATTTTTGAGTTATAGCAGTTTTTAAGTTGTTATTGCTCCAAAAGCCTTTTCAGCCCATGAACAGTTGTTTGTGAGTTTTCGAAAAAAGTGCAAGAGCTATTCGAACCCTTTTTGCTGGGCAAGTAGGACCTGTAAATCTACACAATATGTAGTTTAAAGTTTGAGTCTATCATATTAGGTTTTGGATTTATAGCTGTTTTTGTGTCTATTGCTTCAAAAGCATTTTCAGATAATTTGTGTGTTCTGAAGAAACTACAAGAGATATCTAACCCAAACTTTCTGTGCAAGATGGGCTTGTACATCTGCACAACATGTCTTTTAAAGTTTGAACTTATCTTATTGCATTTTTGAGTTATAGCAGTTTTTAAGTTTTTATTGCTCCAAAAGCCTTTTCAGCCCATGAACAGTTGTGTGAGTTTCAAAAAAAGTGCAAGAGCTATTCGAACCCTTTTTGCTGGGCAAGTAGGACCTGTAAATCTACACAATACATAGTTTAAAGTTTGAGTCTATCATATTAGGTTTTGGATTTATAGCTGTTTTTGTGTCTATTGCTTCAAAAGCATTTTCAGATAATTTGTGTGTTCTGAAGAAACTACAAGAGATATCTAACCCAAACTTTCTGTGCAAGAGGGGCTTGTACATCTGCACAACATGTCTTTTAAAGTTTGAACTTATCTTATTGCATTTTTGAGTTATTGCAGTTTTTAAGTTTTTATTGCTCCAAAAGCCTTTTCAGCCCATGAACAGTTGTTTGTGAGTTTCGAAAAAAGTGCAAGAGCTATTCGAACCCTTTTTGCTGGGCAAGTAGGACCTGTAAATCTACACAATATATAGTTTAAAGTTTGAGTCTATCATATTAGGTTTTGGATTTATAGCTGTTTTTGTGTCTATTGCTTCAAAAGCATTTTCAGATAATTTGTGTGTTCTGAAGAAACTACAAGAGATATCTAACCCAAACTTTCCGTGCAAGAGGGGCTTGTACATCTGCACAACATGTCTTTTAAAGTTTGAACTTATCTTATTGCATTTTTGAGTTATAGCAGTTTTTACGTTTTTATTGCTCCAAAAGCCTTTTCAGCCCATGAACAGTTGTTTGTGAGTTTTCGAAAAAAGTGCAAGAGCTATTCGAACCCTTTTTGCTGGGCAAGTAGGACCTGTAAATCTACACAATACATAGTTTAAAGTTTGAGTCTATCATATTAGGTTTTGGATTTATAGCTGTTTTTGTGTCTATTGCTTCAAAAGCATTTTCAGATAATTTGTGTGTTCTGAAGAAACTACAAGAGATATCTAACCCAAACTTTCTGTGCAAGAGGGGCTTGTACATCTGCACAAGGTGTCTTTTAAAGTTTGAACTTATCTTATTGAATTTTTGAGTTATTGCAGTTTTTAAGTTTTTATTGCTCCAAAAGCCTTTTCAGCCCGTGAACAGTTGTTTGTGAGTTTTCGAAAAAAGTGCAAGAGCTATTCGAACCCTTTTTGCTGGGCAAGTAGGACCTGTAAATCTACACAATATATAGTTTAAAGTTTGAGTCTATCATATTAGGTTTTGGATTTATAGCTGTTTTTGTGTCTGTTGCTTCAAAAGCATTTTCAGATAATTTGTGTGTTCTGAAGAAACTACAAGAGATATCTAACCCAAACTTTCTGTGCAAGAGGGGCTTGTACATCTGCACAACATGTCTTTTAAAGTTTGAACTTATCTTATTGCATTTTTGAGTTATAGCAGTTTTTAAGTTTTTATTGCTCCAAAAGCCTTTTCAGCCCATGAACAGTTGTGTGAGTTTCAAAAAAAGTGCAAGAGCTATTCGAACCCTTTTTGCTGGGCAAGTAGGACCTGTAAATCTACACAATACATAGTTTAAAGTTTGAGTCTATCATATTAGGTTTTGGATTTATAGCTGTTTTTGTGTCTATTGCTTCAAAAGCATTTTCAGATAATTTGTGTGTTCTGAAGAAACTACAAGAGATATCTAACCCAAACTTTCTGTGCAAGAGGGGCTTGTACATCTGCACAACATGTATTTTAAAGTTTGAACTTATCTTATTGCATTTTTGAGTTATTGCAGTTTTTAAGTTTTTATTGCTCCAAAAGCCTTTTCAGCCCATGAACAGTTGTTTGTGAGTTTCGAAAAAAGTGCAAGAGCTATTCGAACCCTTTTTGCTGGGCAAGTAGGACATGTAAATCTACACAATATAGAGTTTAAAGTTTGAGTCTATCATATTAGGTTTTGGATTTATAGCTGTTTTTGTGTCTATTGCTTCAAAAGCATTTTCAGATAATTTGTGTGTTCTGAAGAAACTACAAGAGATATCTAACCCAAACTTTCTGTGCAAGAGGGGCTTGTACATCTGCACAACGTGTCTTTTAAAGTTTGAACTTATCTTATTGAATTTTTGAGTTATAGCAGTTTTTACGTTTTTATTGCTCCAAAAGCCTTTTCAGCCCGTGAACAGTTGTTTGTGAGTTTTCGAAAAAAGTGCAAGAGCTATTCGAACCCTTTTTGCTGGGCAAGTAGGACCTGTAAATCTACACAATATATAGTTTAAAGTTTGAGTCTATCATATTAGGTTTTGGATTTATAGCTGTTTTTGTGTCTGTTGCTTCAAAAGCATTTTCAGATAATTTGTGTGTTCTGAAGAAACTACAAGAGATATCTAACCCAAACTTTCTGTGCAAGAGGGGCTTGTACATCTGCACAACATGTCTTTTAAAGTTTGAACTTATCTTATTGCATTTTTGAGTTATTGCAGTTTTTAAGTTTTTATTGCTCCAAAAGCCTTTTCAGCCCATGAACAGTTGTTTGTGAGTTTCGAAAAAAGTGCAAGAGCTATTCGAACCCTTTTTGCTGGGCAAGTAGGACCTGTAAATCTACACAATATATAGTTTACAGTTTGAGTCTATCATATTAGGTTTTGGATTTATAGCTGTTTTTGTGTCTATTGCTTCAAAAGCATTTTCAGATAATTTGTGTGTTCTGAAGAAACTACAAGAGATATCTAACCCAAACTTTCCGTGCAAGAGGGGCTTGTACATCTGCACAACATGTCTCTTAAAGTTTGAACTTATCTTATTGCATTTTTGAGTTATAGCAGTTTTTAAGTTTTTATTGCTCCAAAAGCCTTTTCAGCCCGTGAACAGTTGTTTGTGAGTTTTCGAAAAAAGTGCAAGAGCTATTCGAACCCTTTTTGCTGGGCAAGTAGGACCTGTAAATCTACACAATACATAGTTTAAAGTTTGAGTCTATCATATTAGGTTTTGGATTTATAGCTGTTTTTGTGTCTATTGCTTCAAAAGCATTTTCAGATAATTTGTGTGTTCTGAAGAAACTACAAGAGATATCTAACCCAAACTTTCTGTGCAAGAGGGGCTTGTACATCTGCACAACGTGTCTTTTAAAGTTTGAACTTATCTTATTGAATTTTTGAGTTATAGCAGTTTTTACGTTTTTATTGCTCCAAAAGCCTTTTCAGCCCGTGAACAGTTGTTTGTGAGTTTTCGAAAAAAGTGCAAGAGCTATTCGAACCCTTTTTGCTGGGCAAGTAGGACCTGTAAATCTACACAATATATAGTTTAAAGTTTGAGTCTATCATATTAGGTTTTGGATTTATAGCTGTTTTTGTGTCTATTGCTTCAAAAGCATTTTCAGATAATTTGTGTGTTCTGAAGAAACTACAAGAGATATCTAACCCAAACTTTCTGTGCAAGAGGGGCTTGTACATCTGCACAACATGTCTTTTAAAGTTTGAACTTATCTTATTGCATTTTTGAGTTATAGCAGTTTTTAAGTTTTTATTGCTCCAAAAGCCTTTTCAGCCCATGAACAGTTGTGTGAGTTTCAAAAAAAGTGCAAGAGCTATTCGAACCCTTTTTGCTGGGCAAGTAGGACCTGTAAATCTACACAATACATAGTTTAAAGTTTGAGTCTATCATATTAGGTTTTGGATTTATAGCTGTTTTTGTGTCTATTGCTTCAAAAGCATTTTCAGATAATTTGTGTGTTCTGAAGAAACTACAAGAGATATCTAACCCAAACTTTCTGTGCAAGAGGGGCTTGTACATCTGCACAACATGTCTTTTAAAGTTTGAACTTATCTTATTGCATTTTTGAGTTATTGCAGTTTTTAAGTTTTTATTGCTCCAAAAGCCTTTTCAGCCCATGAACAGTTGTTTGTGAGTTTCGAAAAAAGTGCAAGAGCTATTCGAACCCTTTTTGCTGGGCAAGTAGGACATGTAAATCTACACAATATAGAGTTTAAAGTTTGAGTCTATCATATTAGGTTTTGGATTTATAGCTGTTTTTGTGTCTGTTGCTTCAAAAGCATTTTCAGATAATTTGTGTGTTCTGAAGAAACTACAAGAGATATCTAACCCAAACTTTCTGTGCAAGAGGGGCTTGTACATCTGCACAACGTGTCTTTTAAAGTTTGAACTTATCTTATTGCATTTTTGAGTTATAGCAGTTTTTAAGTTTTTATTGCTCCAAAAGCCTTTTCAGCCCATGAACAGTTGTTTGTGAGTTTTCGAAAAAAGTGCAAGAGCTATTCGAACCCTTTTTGCTGGGCAAGTAGGACCTGTAAATCTACACAATACATAGTTTAAAGTTTGAGTCTATCATATTAGGTTTTGGATTTATAGCTGTTTTTGTGTCTATTGCTTCAAAAGCATTTTCAGATAATTTGTGTGTTCTGAAGAAACTACAAGAGATATCTAACCCAAACTTTCTGTGCAAGAGGGGCTTGTACATCTGCACAACATGTCTTTGAAAGTTTGAACTTATCTTATTGCATTTTTGAGTTATTGCAGTTTTTAAGTTTTTATTGCTCCAAAAGCCTTTTCAGCCCATGAACAGTTGTTTGTGAGTTTCGAAAAAAGTGCAAGAGCTATTCGAACCCTTTTTGCTGGGCAAGTAGGACATGTAAATCTACACAATATAGAGTTTAAAGTTTGAGTCTATCATATTAGGTTTTGGATTTATAGCTGTTTTTGTGTCTATTGCTTCAAAAGCATTTTCAGATAATTTGTGTGTTCTGAAGAAACTACAAGAGATATCTAACCCAAACTTTCTGTGCAAGAGGGGCTTGTACATCTGCACAACGTGTATTTTAAAGTTTGAACTTATCTTATTGAATTTTTGAGTTATAGCAGTTTTTACGTTTTTATTGCTCCAAAAGCCTTTTCAGCCCGTGAACAGTTGTTTGTGAGTTTTCGAAAAAAGTGCAAGAGCTATTCGAACCCTTTTTGCTGGGCAAGTAGGACCTGTAAATCTACACAATATATAGTTTAAAGTTTGAGTCTATCATATTAGGTTTTGGATTTATAGCTGTTTTTGTGTCTATTGCTTCAAAAGCATTTTCAGATAATTTGTGTGTTCTGAAGAAACTACAAGAGATATCTAACCCAAACTTTCTGTGCAAGAGGGGCTTGTACATCTGCACAACGTGTATTTTAAAGTTTGAACTTATCTTATTGAATTTTTGAGTTATAGCAGTTTTTACGTTTTTATTGCTCCAAAAGCCTTTTCAGCCCGTGAACAGTTGTTTGTGAGTTTTCGAAAAAAGTGCAAGAGCTATTCGAACCCTTTTTGCTGGGCAAGTAGGACCTGTAAATCTACACAATATATAGTTTAAAGTTTGAGTCTATCATATTAGGTTTTGGATTTATAGCTGTTTTTGTGTCTATTGCTTCAAAAGCATTTTCAGATAATTTGTGTGTTCTGAAGAAACTACAAGAGATATCTAACCCAAACTTTCTGTGCAAGAGGGGCTTGTACATCTGCACAACATGTCTTTTAAAGTTTGAACTTATCTTATTGCATTTTTGAGTTATAGCAGTTTTTAAGTTTTTATTGCTCCAAAAGCCTTTTCAGCCCATGAACAGTTGTGTGAGTTTCAAAAAAAGTGCAAGAGCTATTCGAACCCTTTTTGCTGGGCAAGTAGGACCTGTAAATCTACACAATATGTAGTTTAAAGTTTGAGTCTATCATATTAGGTTTTGGATTTATAGCTGTTTTTGTGTCTATTGCTTCAAAAGCATTTTCAGATAATTTGTGTGTTCTGAAGAAACTACAAGAGATATCTAACCCAAACTTTCTGTGCAAGAGGGGCTTGTACATCTGCACAACATGTCTTTTAAAGTTTGAACTTATCTTATTGCATTTTTGAGTTATTGCAGTTTTTAAATTTTTATTGCTCCAAAAGCCTTTTCAGCCCATGAACAGTTGTTTGTGAGTTTCGAAAAAAGTGCAAGAGCTATTCGAACCCTTTTTGCTGGGCAAGTAGGACATGTAAATCTACACAATATAGAGTTTAAAGTTTGAGTCTATCATATTAGGTTTTGGATTTATAGCTGTTTTTGTGTCTATTGCTTCAAAAGCATTTTCAGATAATTTGTGTGTTCTGAAGAAACTACAAGAGATATCTAACCCAAACTTTCTGTGCAAGAGGGGCTTGTACATCTGCACAACATGTCTTTTAAAGTTTGAACTTATCTTATTGCATTTTTGAGTTATTGCAGTTTTTAAGTTTTTATTGCTCCAAAAGCCTTTTCAGCCCATGAACAGTTGTTTGTGAGTTTCGAAAAAAGTGCAAGAGCTATTCGAACCCTTTTTGCTGGGCAAGTAGGACATGTAAATCTACACAATATAGAGTTTAAAGTTTGAGTCTATCATATTAGGTTTTGGATTTATAGCTGTTTTTGTGTCTATTGCTTCAAAAGCATTTTCAGATAATTTGTGTGTTCTGAAGAAACTACAAGAGATATCTAACCCAAACTTTCTGTGCAAGAGGGGCTTGTACATCTGCACAACGTGTCTTTTAAAGTTTGAACTTATCTTATTGCATTTTTGAGTTATTGCAGTTTTTAAGTTTTTATTGCTCCAAAAGCCTTTTCAGCCCATGAACAGTTGTTTGTGAGTTTCGAAAAAAGTGCAAGAGCTATTCGAACCCTTTTTGCTGGGCAAGTAGGACCTGTAAATCTACACAATATAGAGTTTAAAGTTTGAGTCTATCATATTAGGTTTTGGATTTATAGCTGTTTTTGTGTCTATTGCTTCAAAAGCATTTTCAGATAATTTGTGTGTTCTGAAGAAACTATAAGAGATATCTAACCCAAACTTTCTGTGCAAGAGGGGCTTGTACATCTGCACAACATGTATTTTAAAGTTTGAACTTATCTTATTGCATTTTTGAGTTATAGCAGTTTTTAAGTTTTTATTGCTCCAAAAGCCTTTTCAGCCCATGAACAGTTGTGTGAGTTTCAAAAAAAGTGCAAGAGCTATTCGAACCCTTTTTGCTGGGCAAGTAGGACCTGTAAATCTACACAATACATAGTTTAAAGTTTGAGTCTATCATATTAGGTTTTGGATTTATAGCTGTTTTTGTGTCTATTGCTTCAAAAGCATTTTCAGATAATTTGTGTGTTCTGAAGAAACTACAAGAGATATCTAACCCAAACTTTCTGTGCAAGAGGGGCTTGTACATCTGCACAACATGTCTTTTAAAGTTTGAACTTATCTTATTGCATTTTTGAGTTATTGCAGTTTTTAAGTTTTTATTGCTCCAAAAGCCTTTTCAGCCCATGAACAGTTGTTTGTGAGTTTCGAAAAAAGTGCAATAGCTATTCAAACCCTTTTTGCTGGGCAAGTAGGACCTGTAAATCTACACAATATATAGTTTAAAGTTTGAGTCTATCATATTAGGTTTTGGATTTATAGCTGTTTTTGTGTCTATTGCTTCAAAAGCATTTTCAGATAATTTGTGTGTTCTGAAGAAACTACAAGAGATATCTAACCCAAACTTTCTGTGCAAGAGGGGCTTGTACATCTGCACAACATGTCTTTTAAAGTTTGAACTTATCTTATTGCATTTTTGAGTTATAGCAGTTTTTAAGTTTTTATTGCTCCAAAAGCCTTTTCAGCCCATGAACAGTTGTTTGTGAGTTTCGAAAAAAGTGCAAGAGCTATTCGAACCCTTTTTGCTGGGCAAGTAGGACATGTAAATCTACACAATATAGAGTTTAAAGTTTGAGTCTATCATATTAGGTTTTGGATTTATAGCTGTTTTTGTGTCTATTGCTTCAAAAGCATTTTCAGATAATTTGTGTGTTCTGAAGAAACTACAAGAGATATCTAACCCAAACTTTCTGTGCAAGAGGGGCTTGTACATCTGCACAACGTGTCTTTTAAAGTTTGAACTTATCTTATTGAATTTTTGAGTTATAGCAGTTTTTACGTTTTTATTGCTCCAAAAGCCTTTTCAGCCCGTGAACAGTTGTTTGTGAGTTTTCGAAAAAAGTGCAAGAGCTATTCGAACCCTTTTTGCTGGGCAAGTAGGACCTGTAAATCTACACAATATATAGTTTAAAGTTTGAGTCTATCATATTAGGTTTTGGATTTATAGCTGTTTTTGTGTCTGTTGCTTCAAAAGCATTTTCAGATAATTTGTGTGTTCTGAAGAAACTACAAGAGATATCTAACCCAAACTTTCTGTGCAAGAGGGGCTTGTACATCTGCACAACATGTTTTTTAAAGTTTGAACTTATCTTATTGCATTTTTGAGTTATAGCAGTTTTTAAGTTTTTATTGCTCCAAAAGCCTTTTCAGCCCATGAACAGTTGTGTGAGTTTCAAAAAAAGTGCAAGAGCTATTCGAACCCTTTTTGCTGGGCAAGTAGGACCTGTAAATCTACACAATACATAGTTTAAAGTTTGAGTCTATCATATTAGGTTTTGGATTTATAGCTGTTTTTGTGTCTATTGCTTCAAAAGCATTTTCAGATAATTTGTGTGTTCTGAAGAAACTACAAGAGATATCTAACCCAAACTTTCTGTGCAAGAGGGGCTTGTACATCTGCACAACATGTCTTTTAAAGTTTGAACTTATCTTATTGCATTTTTGAGTTATTGCAGTTTTTAAGTTTTTATTGCTCCAAAAGCCTTTTCAGCCCATAAACAGTTGTTTGTGAGTTTCGAAAAAAGTGCAATAGCTATTCGAACCCTTTTTGCTGGGCAAGTAGGACCTGTAAATCTACACAATATATAGTTTAAAGTTTGAGTCTATCATATTAGGTTTTGGATTTATAGCTGTTTTTGTGTCTATTGCTTCAAAAGCATTTTCAGATAATTTGTGTGTTCTGAAGAAACTACAAGAGATATCTAACCCAAACTTTCTGTGCAAGAGGGGCTTGTACATCTGCACAACATGTCTTTTAAAGTTTGAACTTATCTTATTGCATTTTTGAGTTATTGCAGTTTTTAAGTTTTTATTGCTCCAAAAGCCTTTTCAGCCCATGAACAGTTGTTTGTGAGTTTCGAAAAAAGTGCAAGAGCTATTCGAACCCTTTTTGCTGGGCAAGTAGGACATGTAAATCTACACAATATAGAGTTTAAAGTTTGAGTCTATCATATTAGGTTTTGGATTTATAGCTGTTTTTGTGTCTATTGCTTCAAAAGCATTTTCAGATAATTTGTGTGTTCTGAAGAAACTACAAGAGATATCTAACCCAAACTTTCTGTGCAAGAGGGGCTTGTACATCTGCACAACGTGTCTTTTAAAGTTTGAACTTATCTTATTGAATTTTTGAGTTATAGCAGTTTTTACGTTTTTATTGCTCCAAAAGCCTTTTCAGCCCGTGAACAGTTGTTTGTGAGTTTTCGAAAAAAGTGCAAGAGCTATTCGAACCCTTTTTGCTGGGCAAGTAGGACCTGTAAATCTACACAATATATAGTTTAAAGTTTGAGTCTATCATATTAGGTTTTGGATTTATAGCTGTTTTTGTGTCTGTTGCTTCAAAAGCATTTTCAGATAATTTGTGTGTTCTGAAGAAACTACAAGAGATATCTAACCCAAACTTTCTGTGCAAGAGGGGCTTGTACATCTGCACAACATGTTTTTTAAAGTTTGAACTTATCTTATTGCATTTTTGAGTTATAGCAGTTTTTAAGTTTTTATTGCTCCAAAAGCCTTTTCAGCCCATGAACAGTTGTGTGAGTTTCAAAAAAAGTGCAAGAGCTATTCGAACCCTTTTTGCTGGGCAAGTAGGACCTGTAAATCTACACAATACATAGTTTAAAGTTTGAGTCTATCATATTAGGTTTTGGATTTATAGCTGTTTTTGTGTCTATTGCTTCAAAAGCATTTTCAGATAATTTGTGTGTTCTGAAGAAACTACAAGAGATATCTAACCCAAACTTTCTGTGCAAGAGGGGCTTGTACATCTGCACAACATGTCTTTTAAAGTTTGAACTTATCTTATTGCATTTTTGAGTTATAGCAGTTTTTAAGTTTTTATTGCTCCAAAAGCCTTTTCAGCCCATGAACAGTTGTTTGTGAGTTTCGAAAAAAGTGCAAGAGCTATTCGAACCCTTTTTGCTGGGCAAGTAGGACATGTAAATCTACACAATATAGAGTTTAAAGTTTGAGTCTATCATATTAGGTTTTGGATTTATAGCTGTTTTTGTGTCTATTGCTTCAAAAGCATTTTCAGATAATTTGTGTGTTCTGAAGAAACTACAAGAGATATCTAACCCAAACTTTCTGTGCAAGAGGGGCTTGTACATCTGCACAACGTGTCTTTTAAAGTTTGAACTTATCTTATTGAATTTTTGAGTTATAGCAGTTTTTACGTTTTTATTGCTCCAAAAGCCTTTTCAGCCCGTGAACAGTTGTTTGTGAGTTTTCGAAAAAAGTGCAAGAGCTATTCGAACCCTTTTTGCTGGGCAAGTAGGACCTGTAAATCTACACAATATATAGTTTAAAGTTTGAGTCTATCATATTAGGTTTTGGATTTATAGCTGTTTTTGTGTCTGTTGCTTCAAAAGCATTTTCAGATAATTTGTGTGTTCTGAAGAAACTACAAGAGATATCTAACCCAAACTTTCTGTGCAAGAGGGGCTTGTACATCTGCACAACATGTTTTTTAAAGTTTGAACTTATCTTATTGCATTTTTGAGTTATAGCAGTTTTTAAGTTTTTATTGCTCCAAAAGCCTTTTCAGCCCGTGAACAGTTGTTTGTGAGTTTTCGAAAAAAGTGCAAGAGCTATTCGAACCCTTTTTGCTGGGCAAGTAGGACCTGTAAATCTACACAATATATAGTTTAAAGTTTGAGTCTATCATATTAGGTTTTGGATTTATAGCTGTTTTTGTGTCTGTTGCTTCAAAAGCATTTTCAGATAATTTGTGTGTTCTGAAGAAACTACAAGAGATATCTAACCCAAACTTTCTGTGCAAGAGGGGCTTGTACATCTGCACAACATGTTTTTTAAAGTTTGAACTTATCTTATTGCATTTTTGAGTTATAGCAGTTTTTAAGTTTTTATTGCTCCAAAAGCCTTTTCAGCCTATGAACAGTTGTGTGAGTTTCAAAAAAAGTGCAAGAGCTATTCGAACCCTTTTTGCTGGGCAAGTAGGACCTGTAAATCTACACAATACATAGTTTAAAGTTTGAGTCTATCATATTAGGTTTTGGATTTATAGCTGTTTTTGTGTCTATTGCTTCAAAAGCATTTTCAGATAATTTGTGTGTTCTGAAGAAACTACAAGAGATATCTAACCCAAACTTTCTGTGCAAGAGGGGCTTGTACATCTGCACAACATGTCTTTTAAAGTTTGAACTTATCTTATTGCATTTTTGAGTTATAGCAGTTTTTAAGTTTTTATTGCTCCAAAAGCCTTTTCAGCCCATGAACAGTTGTTTGTGAGTTTCGAAAAAAGTGCAAGAGCTATTCGAACCCTTTTTGCTGGGCAAGTAGGACATGTAAATCTACACAATATAGAGTTTAAAGTTTGAGTCTATCATATTAGGTTTTGGATTTATAGCTGTTTTTGTGTCTATTGCTTCAAAAGCATTTTCAGATAATTTGTGTGTTCTGAAGAAACTACAAGAGATATCTAACCCAAACTTTCTGTGCAAGAGGGGCTTGTACATCTGCACAACGTGTCTTTTAAAGTTTGAACTTATCTTATTGAATTTTTGAGTTATAGCAGTTTTTACGTTTTTATTGCTCCAAAAGCCTTTTCAGCCCGTGAACAGTTGTTTGTGAGTTTTCGAAAAAAGTGCAAGAGCTATTCGAACCCTTTTTGCTGGGCAAGTAGGACCTGTAAATCTACACAATATATAGTTTAAAGTTTGAGTCTATCATATTAGGTTTTGGATTTATAGCTGTTTTTGTGTCTGTTGCTTCAAAAGCATTTTCAGATAATTTGTGTGTTCTGAAGAAACTACAAGAGATATCTAACCCAAACTTTCTGTGCAAGAGGGGCTTGTACATCTGCACAACATGTTTTTTAAAGTTTGAACTTATCTTATTGCATTTTTGAGTTATAGCAGTTTTTAAGTTTTTATTGCTCCAAAAGCCTTTTCAGCCCATGAACAGTTGTGTGAGTTTCAAAAAAAGTGCAAGAGCTATTCGAACCCTTTTTGCTGGGCAAGTAGGACCTGTAAATCTACACAATACATAGTTTAAAGTTTGAGTCTATCATATTAGGTTTTGGATTTATAGCTGTTTTTGTGTCTATTGCTTCAAAAGCATTTTCAGATAATTTGTGTGTTCTGAAGAAACTACAAGAGATATCTAACCCAAACTTTCTGTGCAAGAGGGGCTTGTACATCTGCACAACATGTCTTTTAAAGTTTGAACTTATCTTATTGCATTTTTGAGTTATTGCAGTTTTTAAGTTTTTATTGCTCCAAAAGCCTTTTCAGCCCATGAACAGTTGTTTGTGAGTTTCGAAAAAAGTGCAAGAGCTATTCGAACCCTTTTTGCTGGGCAAGTAGGACCTGTAAATCTACACAATATATAGTTTAAAGTTTGAGTCTATCATATTAGGTTTTGGATTTATAGCTGTTTTTGTGTCTATTGCTTCAAAAGCATTTTCAGATAATTTGTGTGTTCTGAAGAAACTACAAGAGATATCTAACCCAAACTTTCTGTGCAAGAGGGGCTTGTACATCTGCACAACATGTCTTTTAAAGTTTGAACTTATCTTATTGCATTTTTGAGTTATTGCAGTTTTTAAGTTTTTATTGCTCCAAAAGCCTTTTCAGCCCATAAACAGTTGTTTGTGAGTTTCGAAAAAAGTGCAATAGCTATTCGAACCCTTTTTGCTGGGCAAGTAGGACCTGTAAATCTACACAATATATAGTTTAAAGTTTGAGTCTATCATATTAGGTTTTGGATTTATAGCTGTTTTTGTGTCTATTGCTTCAAAAGCATTTTCAGATAATTTGTGTGTTCTGAAGAAACTACAAGAGATATCTAACCCAAACTTTCTGTGCAAGAGGGGCTTGTACATCTGCACAACATGTCTTTTAAAGTTTGAACTTATCTTATTGCATTTTTGAGTTATTGCAGTTTTTAAGTTTTTATTGCTCCAAAAGCCTTTTCAGCCCATGAACAGTTGTTTGTGAGTTTCGAAAAAAGTGCAAGAGCTATTCGAACCCTTTTTGCTGGGCAAGTAGGACATGTAAATCTACACAATATAGAGTTTAAAGTTTGAGTCTATCATATTAGGTTTTGGATTTATAGCTGTTTTTGTGTCTATTGCTTCAAAAGCATTTTCAGATAATTTGTGTGTTCTGAAGAAACTACAAGAGATATCTAACCCAAACTTTCTGTGCAAGAGGGGCTTGTACATCTGCACAACGTGTCTTTTAAAGTTTGAACTTATCTTATTGAATTTTTGAGTTATAGCAGTTTTTACGTTTTTATTGCTCCAAAAGCCTTTTCAGCCCGTGAACAGTTGTTTGTGAGTTTTCGAAAAAAGTGCAAGAGCTATTCGAACCCTTTTTGCTGGGCAAGTAGGACCTGTAAATCTACACAATATATAGTTTAAAGTTTGAGTCTATCATATTAGGTTTTGGATTTATAGCTGTTTTTGTGTCTGTTGCTTCAAAAGCATTTTCAGATAATTTGTGTGTTCTGAAGAAACTACAAGAGATATCTAACCCAAACTTTCTGTGCAAGAGGGGCTTGTACATCTGCACAACATGTTTTTTAAAGTTTGAACTTATCTTATTGCATTTTTGAGTTATAGCAGTTTTTAAGTTTTTATTGCTCCAAAAGCCTTTTCAGCCCATGAACAGTTGTGTGAGTTTCAAAAAAAGTGCAAGAGCTATTCGAACCCTTTTTGCTGGGCAAGTAGGACCTGTAAATCTACACAATACATAGTTTAAAGTTTGAGTCTATCATATTAGGTTTTGGATTTATAGCTGTTTTTGTGTCTATTGCTTCAAAAGCATTTTCAGATAATTTGTGTGTTCTGAAGAAACTACAAGAGATATCTAACCCAAACTTTCTGTGCAAGAGGGGCTTGTACATCTGCACAACATGTCTTTTAAATTTTGAACTTATCTTATTGCATTTTTGAGTTATTGCAGTTTTTAAGTTTTTATTGCTCCAAAAGCCTTTTCAGCCCATGAACAGTTGTTTGTGAGTTTCGAAAAAAGTGCAATAGCTATTCGAACCCTTTTTGCTGGGCAAGTAGGACCTGTAAATCTACACAATATAGAGTTTAAAGTTTGAGTCTATCATATTAGGTTTTGGATTTATAGCTGTTTTTGTGTCTATTGCTTCAAAAGCATTTTCAGATAATTTGTGTGTTCTGAAGAAACTACAAGAGATATCTAACCCAAACTTTCTGTGCAAGAGGGGCTTGTACATCTGCACAACGTGTCTTTTAAAGTTTGAACTTATCCTATTGAATTTTTGAGTTATAGCAGTTTTTACGTTTTTATTGCTCCAAAAGCCTTTTCAGCCCGTGAACAGTTGTTTGTGAGTTTTCGAAAAAAGTGCAAGAGCTATTCGAACCCTTTTTGCTGGGCAAGTAGGACCTGTAAATCTACACAATATATAGTTTAAAGTTTGAGTCTATCATATTAGGTTTTGGATTTATAGCTGTTTTTGTGTCTGTTGCTTCAAAAGCATTTTCAGATAATTTGTGTGTTCTGAAGAAACTACAAGAGATATCTAACCCAAACTTTCTGTGCAAGAGGGGCTTGTACATCTGCACAACATGTTTTTTAAAGTTTGAACTTATCTTATTGCATTTTTGAGTTATAGCAGTTTTTAAGTTTTTATTGCTCCAAAAGCCTTTTCAGCCCATGAACAGTTGTGTGAGTTTCAAAAAAAGTGCAAGAGCTATTCGAACCCTTTTTGCTGGGCAAGTAGGACCTGTAAATCTACACAATACACAGTTTAAAGTTTGAGTCTATCATATTAGGTTTTGGATTTATAGCTGTTTTTGTGTCTATTGCTTCAAAAGCATTTTCAGATAATTTGTGTGTTCTGAAGAAACTACAAGAGATATCTAACCCAAACTTTCTGTGCAAGAGGGGCTTGTACATCTGCACAACATGTCTTTTAAAGTTTGAACTTATCTTATTGCATTTTTGAGTTATTGCAGTTTTTAAGTTTTTATTGCTCCAAAAGCCTTTTCAGCCCATGAACAGTTGTTTGTGAGTTTCGAAAAAAGTGCAAGAGCTATTCGAACCCTTTTTGCTGGGCAAGTAGGACCTGTAAATCTACACAATATATAGTTTAAAGTTTGAGTCTATCATATTAGGTTTTGGATTTATAGCTGTTTTTGTGTCTATTGCTTCAAAAGCATTTTCAGATAATTTGTGTGTTCTGAAGAAACTACAAGAGATATCTAACCCAAACTTTCCGTGCAAGAGGGGCTTGTACATCTGCACAACATGTCTTTTAAAGTTTGAACTTATCTTATTGCATTTTTGAGTTATAGCAGTTTTTAAGTTTTTATTGCTCCAAAAGCCTTTTCAGCCCATGAACAGTTGTTTGTGAGTTTTCGAAAAAAGTGCAAGAGCTATTCGAACCCTTTTTGCTGGGCAAGTAGGACCTGTAAATCTACACAATACATAGTTTAAAGTTTGAGTCTATAATATTAGGTTTTGGATTTATAGCTGTTTTTGTGTCTATTGCTTCAAAAGCATTTTCAGATAATTTGTGTGTTCTGAAGAAACTACAAGAGATATCTAACCCAAACTTTCTGTGCAAGAGGGGCTTGTACATCTGCACAACATGTCTTTTAAAGTTTGAACTTATCTTATTGCATTTTTGAGTTATTGCAGTTTTTAAGTTTTTATTGCTCCAAAAGCCTTTTCAGCCCATGAACAGTTGTTTGTGAGTTTCGAAAAAAGTGCAAGAGCTATTCGAACCCTTTTTGCTGGGCAAGTAGGACCTGTAAATCTACACAATATAGAGTTTAAAGTTTGAGTCTATCATATTAGGTTTTGGATTTATAGCTGTTTTTGTGTCTATTGCTTCAAAAGCATTTTCAGATAATTTGTGTGTTCTGAAGAAACTATAAGAGATATCTAACCCAAACTTTCTGTGCAAGAGGGGCTTGTACATCTGCACAACATGTAGTATAAAGTTTGAACTTATCTTATTGCATTTTTGAGTTATAGCAGTTTTTAAGTTTTTATTGCTCCAAAAGCCTTTTCAGCCCATGAACAGTTGTGTGAGTTTCAAAAAAAGTGCAAGAGCTATTCAAACCCTTTTTGCTGGGCAAGTAGGACCTGTAAATCTACACAATACATAGTTTAAAGTTTGAGTCTATCATATTAGGTTTTGGATTTATAGCTGTTTTTGTGTCTATTGCTTCAAAAGCATTTTCAGATAATTTGTGTGTTCTGAAGAAACTACAAGAGATATCTAACCCAAACTTTCTGTGCAAGAGGGGCTTGTACATCTGCACAACATGTCTTTTAAAGTTTGAACTTATCTTATTGCATTTTTGAGTTATTGCAGTTTTTAAGTTTTTATTGCTCCAAAAGCCTTTTCAGCCCATAAACAGTTGTTTGTGAGTTTCGAAAAAAGTGCAATAGCTATTCGAACCCTTTTTGCTGGGCAAGTAGGACCTGTAAATCTACACAATATATAGTTTAAAGTTTGAGTCTATCATATTAGGTTTTGGATTTATAGCTGTTTTTGTGTCTATTGCTTCAAAAGCATTTTCAGATAATTTGTGTGTTCTGAAGAAACTACAAGAGATATCTAACCCAAACTTTCTGTGCAAGAGGGGCTTGTACATCTGCACAACATGTCTTTTAAAGTTTGAACTTATCTTATTGCATTTTTGAGTTATTGCAGTTTTTAAGTTTTTATTGCTCCAAAAGCCTTTTCAGCCCATGAACAGTTGTTTGTGAGTTTCGAAAAAAGTGCAAGAGCTATTCGAACCCTTTTTGCTGGGCAAGTAGGACATGTAAATCTACACAATATAGAGTTTAAAGTTTGAGTCTATCATATTAGGTTTTGGATTTATAGCTGTTTTTGTGTCTATTGCTTCAAAAGCATTTTCAGATAATTTGTGTGTTCTGAAGAAACTACAAGAGATATCTAACCCAAACTTTCTGTGCAAGAGGGGCTTGTACATCTGCACAACGTGTCTTTTAAAGTTTGAACTTATCTTATTGAATTTTTGAGTTATAGCAGTTTTTACGTTTTTATTGCTCCAAAAGCCTTTTCAGCCCGTGAACAGTTGTTTGTGAGTTTTCGAAAAAAGTGCAAGAGCTATTCGAACCCTTTTTGCTGGGCAAGTAGGACCTGTAAATCTACACAATATATAGTTTAAAGTTTGAGTCTATCATATTAGGTTTTGGATTTATAGCTGTTTTTGTGTCTGTTGCTTCAAAAGCATTTTCAGATAATTTGTGTGTTCTGAAGAAACTACAAGAGATATCTAACCCAAACTTTCTGTGCAAGAGGGGCTTGTACATCTGCACAACATGTTTTTTAAAGTTTGAACTTATCTTATTGCATTTTTGAGTTATAGCAGTTTTTAAGTTTTTATTGCTCCAAAAGCCTTTTCAGCCCATGAACAGTTGTGTGAGTTTCAAAAAAAGTGCAAGAGCTATTCGAACCCTTTTTGCTGGGCAAGTAGGACCTGTAAATCTACACAATACATAGTTTAAAGTTTGAGTCTATCATATTAGGTTTTGGATTTATAGCTGTTTTTGTGTCTATTGCTTCAAAAGCATTTTCAGATAATTTGTGTGTTCTGAAGAAACTACAAGAGATATCTAACCCAAACTTTCTGTGCAAGAGGGGCTTGTACATCTGCACAACATGTCTTTTAAAGTTTGAACTTATCTTATTGCATTTTTGAGTTATTGCAGTTTTTAAGTTTTTATTGCTCCAAAAGCCTTTTCAGCCCATGAACAGTTGTTTGTGAGTTTCGAAAAAAGTGCAAGAGCTATTCGAACCCTTTTTGCTGGGCAAGTAGGACCTGTAAATCTACACAATATATAGTTTAAAGTTTGAGTCTATCATATTAGGTTTTGGATTTATAGCTGTTTTTGTGTCTATTGCTTCAAAAGCATTTTCAGATAATTTGTGTGTTCTGAAGAAACTACAAGAGATATCTAACCCAAACTTTCCGTGCAAGAGGGGCTTGTACATCTGCACAACATGTCTTTTAAAGTTTGAACTTATCTTATTGCATTTTTGAGTTATAGCAGTTTTCAAGTTTTTATTGCTCCAAAAGCCTTTTCAGCCCATGAACAGTTGTTTGTGAGTTTTCGAAAAAAGTGCAAGAGCTATTCGAACCCTTTTTGCTGGGCAAGTAGGACCTGTAAATCTACACAATACATAGTTTAAAGTTTGAGTCTATCATATTAGGTTTTGGATTTATAGCTGTTTTTGTGTCTATTGCTTCAAAAGCATTTTCAGATAATTTGTGTGTTCTGAAGAAACTACAAGAGATATCTAACCCAAACTTTCTGTGCAAGAGGGGCTTGTACATCTGCACAACGTGTCTTTTAAAGTTTGAACTTATCTTATTGAATTTTTGAGTTATAGCAGTTTTTACGTTTTTATTGCTCCAAAAGCCTTTTCAGCCCGTGAACAGTTGTTTGTGAGTTTTCGAAAAAAGTGCAAGAGCTATTCGAACCCTTTTTGCTGGGCAAGTAGGACCTGTAAATCTACACAATATATAGTTTAAAGTTTGAGTCTATCATATAAGGTTTTGGATTTATAGCTGTTTTTGTGTCTATTGCTTCAAAAGCATTTTCAGATAATTTGTGTGTTCTGAAGAAACTACAAGAGATATCTAACCCAAACTTTCCGTGCAAGAGGGGCTTGTACATCTGCACAACATGTCTTTTAAAGTTTGAACTTATCTTATTGCATTTTTGAGTTATAGCAGTTTTTAAGTTTTTATTGCTCCAAAAGCCTTTTCAGCCCATGAACAGTTGTGTGAGTTTCAAAAAAAGTGCAAGAGCTATTCGAACCCTTTTTGCTGGGCAAGTAGGACCTGTAAATCTACACAATACATAGTTTAAAGTTTGAGTCTATCATATTAGGTTTTGGATTTATAGCTGTTTTTGTGTCTATTGCTTCAAAAGCATTTTCAGATAATTTGTGTGTTCTGAAGAAACTACAAGAGATATCTAACCCAAACTTTCTGTGCAAGAGGGGCTTGTACATCTGCACAACATGTCTTTTAAAGTTTGAACTTATCTTATTGCATTTTTGAGTTATTGCAGTTTTTAAGTTTTTATTGCTCCAAAAGCCTTTTCAGCCCATGAACAGTTGTTTGTGAGTTTCGAAAAAAGTGCAAGAGCTATTCGAACCCTTTTTGCTGGGCAAGTAGGACATGTAAATCTACACAATATAGAGTTTAAAGTTTGAGTATATCATATTAGGTTTTGGATTTATAGCTGTTTTTGTGTCTGTTGCTTCAAAAGCATTTTCAGATAATTTGTGTGTTCTGAAGAAACTACAAGAGATATCTAACCCAAACTTTCCGTGCAAGAGGGGCTTGTACATCTGCACAACATGTCTTTTAAAGTTTGAACTTATCTTATTGCATTTTTGAGTTATAGCAGTTTTTAAGTTTTTATTGCTCCAAAAGCCTTTTCAGCCCATGAACAGTTGTTTGTGAGTTTTCGAAAAAAGTGCAAGAGCTATTCGAACCCTTTTTGCTGGGCAAGTAGGACCTGTAAATCTACACAATACATAGTTTAAAGTTTGAGTCTATCATATTAGGTTTTGGATTTATAGCTGTTTTTGTGTCTATTGCTTCAAAAGCATTTTCAGATAATTTGTGTGTTCTGAAGAAACTACAAGAGATATCTAACCCAAACTTTCTGTGCAAGAGGGGCTTGTACATCTGCACAACATGTCTTTTAAAGTTTGAACTTATCTTATTGCATTTTTGAGTTATTGCAGTTTTTAAGTTTTTATTGCTCCAAAAGCCTTTTCAGCCCATGAACAGTTGTTTGTGAGTTTCGAAAAAAGTGCAAGAGCTATTCGAACCCTTTTTGCTGGGCAAGTAGGACATGTAAATCTACACAATATAGAGTTTAAAGTTTGAGTCTATCATATTAGGTTTTGGATTTATAGCTGTTTTTGTGTCTATTGCTTCAAAAGCATTTTCAGATAATTTGTGTGTTCTGAAGAAACTACAAGAGATATCTAACCCAAACTTTCTGTGCAAGAGGGGCTTGTACATCTGCACAACGTGTATTTTAAAGTTTGAACTTATCTTATTGAATTTTTGAGTTATAGCAGTTTTTACGTTTTTCTTGCTCCAAAAGCCTTTTCAGCCCGTGAACAGTTGTTTGTGAGTTTTCGAAAAAAGTGCAAGAGCTATTCGAACCCTTTTTGCTGGGCAAGTAGGACCTGTAAATCTACATAATATATAGTTTAAAGTTTGAGTCTATCATATTAGGTTTTGGATTTATAGCTGTTTTTGTGTCTATTGCTTCAAAAGCATTTTCAGATAATTTGTGTGTTCTGAAGAAACTACAAGAGATATCTAACCCAAACTTTCTGTGCAAGAGGGGCTTGTACATCTGCACAACATGTCTTTTAAAGTTTGAACTTATCTTATTGCATTTTTGAGTTATAGCAGTTTTTAAGTTTTTATTGCTCCAAAAGCCTTTTCAGCCCATGAACAGTTGTGTGAGTTTCAAAAAAAGTGCAAGAGCTATTCGAACCCTTTTTGCTGGGCAAGTAGGACCTGTAAATCTACACAATATGTAGTTTAAAGTTTGAGTCTATCATATTAGGTTTTGGATTTATAGCTGTTTTTGTGTCTATTGCTTCAAAAGCATTTTCAGATAATTTGTGTGTTCTGAAGAAACTACAAGAGATATATAACCCAAACTTTCTGTGCAAGAGGGGCTTGTACATCTGCACAACATGTCTTTTAAAGTTTGAACTTATCTTATTGCATTTTTGAGTTATTGCAGTTTTTAAGTTTTTATTGCTCCAAAAGCCTTTTCAGCCCATGAACAGTTGTTTGTGAGTTTCGAAAAAAGTGCAAGAGCTATTCGAACCCTTTTTGCTGGGCAAGTAGGACATGTAAATCTACACAATATAGAGTTTAAAGTTTGAGTCTATCATATTAGGTTTTGGATTTATAGCTGTTTTTGTGTCTATTGCTTCAAAAGCATTTTCAGATAATTTGTGTGTTCTGAAGAAACTACAAGAGATATCTAACCCAAACTTTCTGTGCAAGAGGGGCTTGTACATCTGCACAACGTGTCTTTTAAAGTTTGAACTTATCTTATTGAATTTTTGAGTTATAGCAGTTTTTACGTTTTTATTGCTCCAAAAGCCTTTTCAGCCCGTGAACAGTTGTTTGTGAGTTTTCGAAAAAAGTGCAAGAGCTATTCGAACCCTTTTTGCTGGGCAAGTAGGACCTGTAAATCTACACAATATATAGTTTAAAGTTTGAGTCTATCATATTAGGTTTTGGATTTATAGCTGTTTTTGTGTCTGTTGCTTCAAAAGCATTTTCAGATAATTTGTGTGTTCTGAAGAAACTACAAGAGATATCTAACCCAAACTTTCTGTGCAAGAGGGGCTTGTACATCTGCACAACATGTCTTTTAAAGTTTGAACTTATCTTATTGCATTTTTGAGTTATTGCAGTTTTTAAGTTTTTATTGCTCCAAAAGCCTTTTCAGCCCATGAACAGTTGTTTGTGAGTTTCGAAAAAAGTGCAAGAGCTATTCGAACCCTTTTTGCTGGGCAAGTAGGACCTGTAAATCTACACAATATATAGTTTAAAGTTTGAGTCTATCATATTAGGTTTTGGATTTATAGCTGTTTTTGTGTCTATTGCTTCAAAAGCATTTTCAGATAATTTGTGTGTTCTGAAGAAACTACAAGAGATATCTAACCCAAACTTTCCGTGCAAGAGGGGCTTGTACATCTGCACAACATGTCTTTTAAAGTTTGAACTTATCTTATTGCATTTTTGAGTTATAGCAGTTTTTAAGTTTTTATTGCTCCAAAAGCCTTTTCAGCCCATGAACAGTTGTTTGTGAGTTTTCGAAAAAAGTGCAAGAGCTATTCGAACCCTTTTTGCTGGGCAAGTAGGACCTGTAAATCTACACAATACATAGTTTAAAGTTTGAGTCTATCATATTAGGTTTTGGATTTATAGCTGTTTTTGTGTCTATTGCTTCAAAAGCATTTTCAGATAATTTGTGTGTTCTGAAGAAACTACAAGAGATATCTAACCCAAACTTTCTGTGCAAGAGGGGCTTGTACATCTGCACAACATGTCTTTTAAAGTTTGAACTTATCTTATTGCATTTTTGAGTTATTGCAGTTTTTAAGTTTTTATTGCTCCAAAAGCCTTTTCAGCCCATGAACAGTTGTTTGTGAGTTTCGAAAAAAGTGCAAGAGCTATTCGAACCCTTTTTGCTGGGCAAGTAGGACCTGTAAATCTACACAATATAGAGTTTAAAGTTTGAGTCTATCATATTAGGTTTTGGATTTATAGCTGTTTTTGTGTCTATTGCTTCAAAAGCATTTTCAGATAATTTGTGTGTTCTGAAGAAACTACAAGAGATATCTAACCCAAACTTTCTGTGCAAGAGGGGCTTGTACATCTGCACAACATGTCTTTTAAAGTTTGAACTTATCTTATTGCATTTTTGAGTTATTGCAGTTTTTAAGTTTTTATTGCTCCAAAAGCCTTTTCAGCCCATGAACAGTTGTTTGTGAGTTTCGAAAAAAGTGCAAGAGCTATTCGAACCCTTTTTGCTGGGCAAGTAGGACATGTAAATCTACACAATATAGAGTTTAAAGTTTGAGTCTATCATATTAGGTTTTGGATTTATAGCTGTTTTTGTGTCTATTGCTTCAAAAGCATTTTCAGATAATTTGTGTGTTCTGAAGAAACTACAAGAGATATCTAACCCAAACTTTCTGTGCAAGAGGGGCTTGTACATCTGCACAACGTGTCTTTTAAAGTTTGAACTTATCTTATTGAATTTTTGAGTTATAGCAGTTTTTACGTTTTTATTGCTCCAAAAGCCTTTTCAGCCCTTGAACAGTTGTTTGTGAGTTTTCGAAAAAAGTGCAAGAGCTATTCGAACCCTTTTTGCTGGGCAAGTAGGACCTGTAAATCTACACAATATATAGTTTAAAGTTTGAGTCTATCATATTAGGTTTTGGATTTATAGCTGTTTTTGTGTCTATTGCATCAAAAGCATTTTCAGATAATTTGTGTGTTCTGAAGAAACTACAAGAGATATCTAACCCAAACTTTCTGTGCAAGAGGGGCTTGTACATCTGCACAACATGTCTTTTAAAGTTTGAACTTATCTTATTGCATTTTTGAGTTATAGCAGTTTTTAAGTTTTTATTGCTCCAAAAGCCTTTTCAGCCCATGAACAGTTGTGTGAGTTTCAAAAAAAGTGCAAGAGCTATTCGAACCCTTTTTGCTGGGCAAGTAGGACATGCAAATCTACACAATATAGAGTTTAAAGTTTGAGTCTATCATATTAGGTTTTGGATTTATAGCTGTTTTTGTGTCTGTTGCTTCAAAAGCATTTTCAGATAATTTGTGTGTTCTGAAGAAACTACAAGAGATATCTAACCCAAACTTTCTGTGCAAGAGGGGCTTGTACATCTGCACAACATGTCTTTTAAAGTTTGAACTTATCTTATTGCATTTTTGAGTTATTGCAGTTTTTAAGTTTTTATTGCTCCAAAAGCCTTTTCAGCCCATGAACAGTTGTTTGTGAGTTTCGAAAAAAGTGCAAGAGCTATTCGAACCCTTTTTGCTGGGCAAGTAGGACCTGTAAATCTACACAATACATAGTTTAAAGTTTGAGTCTATCATATTAGGTTTTGGATTTATAGCTGTTTTTGTGTCTATTGCTTCAAAAGCATTTTCAGATAATTTGTGTGTTCTGAAGAAACTACAAGAGATATCTAACCCAAACTTTCTGTGCAAGAGGGGCTTGTACATCTGCACAACATGTCTTTTAAAGTTTGAACTTATCTTATTGCATTTTTGAGTTATTGCAGTTTTTAAGTTTTTATTGCTCCAAAAGCCTTTTCAGCCCATGAACAGTTGTTTGTGAGTTTCGAAAAAAGTGCAAGAGCTATTCGAACCCTTTTTGCTGGGCAAGTAGGACATGTAAATCTACACAATATAGAGTTTAAAGTTTGAGTCTATCATATTAGGTTTTGGATTTATAGCTGTTTTTGTGTCTATTGCTTCAAAAGCATTTTCAGATAATTTGTGTGTTCTGAAGAAACTACAAGAGATATCTAACCCAAACTTTCTGTGCAAGAGGGGCTTGTACATCTGCACAACGTGTATTTTAAAGTTTGAACTTATCTTATTGAATTTTTGAGTTATAGCAGTTTTTACGTTTTTATTGCTCCAAAAGCCTTTTCAGCCCGTGAACAGTTGTTTGTGAGTTTTCGAAAAAAGTGCAAGAGCTATTCGAACCCTTTTTGCTGGGCAAGTAGGACCTGTAAATCTACACAATATATAGTTTAAAGTTTGAGTCTATCATATTAGGTTTTGGATTTATAGCTGTTTTTGTGTCTATTGCTTCAAAAGCATTTTCAGATAATTTGTGTGTTCTGAAGAAACTACAAGAGATATCTAACCCAAACTTTCTGTGCAAGAGGGGCTTGTACATCTGCACAACATGTCTTTTAAAGTTTGAACTTATCTTATTGCATTTTTGAGTTATTGCAGTTTTTACGTTTTTATTGCTCCAAAAGCCTTTTCAGCCCATGAACAGTTGTTTGTGAGTTTCGAAAAAAGTGCAAGAGCTATTCGAACCCTTTTTGCTGGGCAAGTAGGACATGTAAATCTACACAATATAGAGTTTAAAGTTTGAGTCTATCATATTAGGTTTTGGATTTATAGCTGTTTTTGTGTCTATTGCTTCAAAAGCATTTTCAGATAATTTGTGTGTTCTGAAGAAACTACAAGAGATATCTAACCCAAACTTTCTGTGCAAGAGGGGCTTGTACATCTGCACAACGTGTCTTTTAAAGTTTGAACTTATCTTATTGAATTTTTGAGTTATAGCAGTTTTTACGTTTTTATTGCTCCAAAAGCCTTTTCAGCCCGTGAACAGTTGTTTGTGAGTTTTCGAAAAAAGTGCAAGAGCTATTCGAACCCTTTTTGCTGGGCAAGTAGGACCTGTAAATCTACACAATATATAGTTTAAAGTTTGAGTCTATCATATTAGGTTTTGGATTTATAGCTGTTTTTGTGTCTGTTGCTTCAAAAGCATTTTCAGATAATTTGTGTGTTCTGAAGAAACTACAAGAGATATCTAACCCAAACTTTCTGTGCAAGAGGGGCTTGTACATCTGCACAACATGTCTTTTAAAGTTTGAACTTATCTTATTGCATTTTTGAGTTATTGCAGTTTTTAAGTTTTTATTGCTCCAAAAGCCTTTTCAGCCCATGAACAGTTGTTTGTGAGTTTCGAAAAAAGTGCAAGAGCTATTCGAACCCTTTTTGCTGGGCAAGTAGGACCTGTAAATCTACACAATATATAGTTTAAAGTTTGAGTCTATCATATTAGGTTTTGGATTTATAGCTGTTTTTGTGTCTATTGCTTCAAAAGCATTTTCAGATAATTTGTGTGTTCTGAAGAAACTACAAGAGATATCTAACCCAAACTTTCCGTGCAAGAGGGGCTTGTACATCTGCACAACATGTCTTTTAAAGTTTGAACTTATCTTATTGCATTTTTGAGTTATAGCAGTTTTTAAGTTTTTATTGCTCCAAAAGCCTTTTCAGCCCATGAACAGTTGTTTGTGAGTTTTCGAAAAAAGTGCAAGAGCTATTCGAACCCTTTTTGCTGGGCAAGTAGGACCTGTAAATCTACACAATACATAGTTTAAAGTTTGAGTCTATCATATTAGGTTTTGGATTTATAGCTGTTTTTGTGTCTATTGCTTCAAAAGCATTTTCAGATAATTTGTGTGTTCTGAAGAAACTACAAGAGATATCTAACCCAAACTTTCTGTGCAAGAGGGGCTTGTACATCTGCACAACATGTCTTTTAAAGTTTGAACTTATCTTATTGCATTTTTGAGTTATTGCAGTTTTTAAGTTTTTATTGCTCCAAAAGCCTTTTCAGCCCATGAACAGTTGTTTGTGAGTTTCGAAAAAAGTGCAAGAGCTATTCGAACCCTTTTTGCTGGGCAAGTAGGACCTGTAAATCTACACAATACATAGTTTAAAGTTTGAGTCTATCATATTAGGTTTTGGATTTATAGCTGTTTTTGTGTCTATTGCTTCAAAAGCATTTTCAGATAATTTGTGTGTTCTGAAGAAACTACAAGAGATATCTAACCCAAACTTTCTGTGCAAGAGGGGCTTGTACATCTGCACAACGTGTCTTTTAAAGTTTGAACTTATCTTATTGAATTTTTGAGTTATAGCAGTTTTTACGTTTTTATTGCTCCAAAAGCCTTTTCAGCCCGTGAACAGTTGTTTGTGAGTTTTCGAAAAAAGTGCAAGAGCTATTCGAACCCTTTTTGCTGGGCAAGTAGGACCTGTAAATCTACACAATATATAGTTTAAAGTTTGAGTCTATCATATTAGGTTTTGGATTTATAGCTGTTTTTGTGTCTGTTGCTTCAAAAGCATTTTCAGATAATTTGTGTGTTCTGAAGAAACTACAAGAGATATCTAACCCAAACTTTCTGTGCAAGAGGGGCTTGTACATCTGCACAACATGTTTTTTAAAGTTTGAACTTATCTTATTGCATTTTTGAGTTATAGCAGTTTTTAAGTTTTTATTGCTCCAAAAGCCTTTTCAGCCCATGAACAGTTGTGTGAGTTTCGAAAAAAGTGCAAGAGCTATTCCAACCCTTTTTGCTGGGCAAGTAGGACCTGTAAATCTACACAATATATAGTTTAAAGTTTGAGTCTATCATATAAGGTTTTGGATTTATAGCTGTTTTTGTGTCTATTGCTTCAAAAGCATTTTCAGATAATTTGTGTGTTCTGAAGAAACTACAAGAGATATCTAACCCAAACTTTCCGTGCAAGAGGGGCTTGTACATCTGCACAACATGTCTTTTAAAGTTTGAACTTATCTTATTGCATTTTTGAGTTATAGCAGTTTTTAAGTTTTTATTGCTCCAAAAGCCTTTTCAGCCCATGAACAGTTGTTTGTGAGTTTTCGAAAAAAGTGCAAGAGCTATTCGAACCCTTTTTGCTGGGCAAGTAGGACCTGTAAATCTACACAATATGTAGTTTAAAGTTTGAGTCTATCATATTAAGGTTTTGGATTTATAGCTGTTTTTGTGTCTATTGCTTCAAAAGCATTTTCAGATAATTTGTGTGTTCTGAAGAAACTACAAGAGATATCTAACCCAAACTTTCTGTGCAAGAGGGGCTTGTACATCTGCACAACATGTCTTTTAAAGTTTGAACTTATCTTATTGCATTTTTGAGTTATTGCAGTTTTTAAGTTTTTATTGCTCCAAAAGCCTTTTCAGCCCATGAACAGTTGTTTGTGAGTTTCGAAAAAAGTGCAAGAGCTATTCGAACCCTTTTTGCTGGGCAAGTAGGACCTGTAAATCTACACAATATATAGTTTAAAGTTTGAGTCTATCATATTAGGTTTTGGATTTATAGCTGTTTTTGTGTCTATTGCTTCAAAAGCATTTTCAGATAATTTGTGTGTTCTGAAGAAACTACAAGAGATATCTAACCCAAACTTTCCGTGCAAGAGGGGCTTGTACATCTGCACAACATGTCTTTTAAAGTTTGAACTTATCTTATTGCATTTTTGAGTTATAGCAGTTTTTAAGTTTTTATTGCTCCAAAAGCCTTTTCAGCCCATGAACAGTTGTTTGTGAGTTTTCGAAAAAAGTGCAAGAGCTATTCGAACCCTTTTTGCTGGGCAAGTAGGACCTGTAAATCTACACAATACATAGTTTAAAGTTTGAGTCTATCATATTAGGTTTTGGATTTATAGCTGTTTTTGTGTCTATTGCTTCAAAAGCATTTTCAGATAATTTGTGTGTTCTGAAGAAACTACAAGAGATATCTAACCCAAACTTTCTGTGCAAGAGGGGCTTGTACATCTGCACAACATGTCTTTTAAAGTTTGAACTTATCTTATTGCATTTTTGAGTTATTGCAGTTTTTAAGTTTTTATTGCTCCAAAAGCCTTTTCAGCCCATGAACAGTTGTTTGTGAGTTTCGAAAAAAGTGCAAGAGCTATTCGAACCCTTTTTGCTGGGCAAGTAGGACATGTAAATCTACACAATATAGAGTTTAAAGTTTGAGTCTATCATATTAGGTTTTGGATTTATAGCTGTTTTTGTGTCTATTGCTTCAAAAGCATTTTCAGATAATTTGTGTGTTCTGAAGAAACTACAAGAGATATCTAACCCAAACTTTCTGTGCAAGAGGGGCTTGTACATCTGCACAACATGTCTTTTAAAGTTTGAACTTATCTTATTGCATTTTTGAGTTATTGCAGTTTTTAAGTTTTTATTGCTCCAAAAGCCTTTTCAGCCCATGAACAGTTGTTTGTGAGTTTCGAAAAAAGTGCAAGAGCTATTCGAACCCTTTTTGCTGGGCAAGTAGGACATGTAAATCTACACAATATAGAGTTTAAAGTTTGAGTCTATCATATTAGGTTTTGGATTTATAGCTGTTTTTGTGTCTATTGCTTCAAAAGCATTTTCAGATAATTTGTGTGTTCTGAAGAAACTACAAGAGATATCTAACCCAAACTTTCTGTGCAAGAGGGGCTTGTACATCTGCACAACGTGTCTTTTAAAGTTTGAACTTATCTTATTGAATTTTTGAGTTATAGCAGTTTTTACGTTTTTATTGCTCCAAAAGCCTTTTCAGCCCGTGAACAGTTGTTTGTGAGTTTTCGAAAAAAGTGCAAGAGCTATTCGAACCCTTTTTGCTGGGCAAGTAGGACCTGTAAATCTACACAATATATAGTTTAAAGTTTGAGTCTATCATATTAGGTTTTGGATTTATAGCTGTTTTTGTGTCTGTTGCTTCAAAAGCATTTTCAGATAATTTGTGTGTTCTGAAGAAACTACAAGAGATATCTAACCCAAACTTTCTGTGCAAAAGGGGCTTGTACATCTGCACAACATGTCTTTTAAAGTTTGAACTTATCTTATTGCATTTTTGAGTTATTGCAGTTTTTAAGTTTTTATTGCTCCAAAAGCCTTTTCAGCCCATGAACAGTTGTTTGTGAGTTTCGAAAAAAGTGCAAGAGCTATTCGAACCCTTTTTGCTGGGCAAGTAGGACCTGTAAATCTACACAATATATAGTTTAAAGTTTGAGTCTATCATATTAGGTTTTGGATTTATAGCTGTTTTTGTGTCTATTGCTTCAAAAGCATTTTCAGATAATTTGTGTGTTCTGAAGAAACTACAAGAGATATCTAACCCAAACTTTCCGTGCAAGAGGGGCTTGTACATCTGCACAACATGTCTTTTAAAGTTTGAACTTATCTTATTGCATTTTTGAGTCATAGCAGTTTTTAAGTTTTTATTGCTCCAAAAGCCTTTTCAGCCCATGAACAGTTGTGTGAGTTTCAAAAAAAGTGCAAGAGCTATTCGAACCCTTTTTGCTGGGCAAGTAGGACCTGTAAATCTACACAATACATAGTTTAAAGTTTGAGTCTATCATATTAGGTTTTGGATTTATAGCTGTTTTTGTGTCTATTGCTTCAAAAGCATTTTCAGATAATTTGTGTGTTCTGAAGAAACTACAAGAGATATCTAACCCAAACTTTCTGTGCAAGAGGGGCTTGTACATCTGCACAACATGTCTTTTAAAGTTTGAACTTATCTTATTGCATTTTTGAGTTATTGCAGTTTTTAAGTTTTTATTGCTCCAAAAGCCTTTTCAGCCCATGAACAGTTGTTTGTGAGTTTCGAAAAAAGTGCAAGAGCTATTCGAACCCTTTTTGCTGGGCAAGTAGGACATGTAAATCTACACAATATAGAGTTTAAAGTTTGAGTCTATCATATTAGGTTTTGGATTTATAGCTGTTTTTGTGTCTGTTGCTTCAAAAGCATTTTCAGATAATTTGTGTGTTCTGAAGAAACTACAAGAGATATCTAACCCAAACTTTCTGTGCAAGAGGGGCTTGTACATCTGCACAACATGTCTTTTAAAGTTTGAACTTATCTTATTGCATTTTTGAGTTATTGCAGTTTTTAAGTTTTTATTGCTCCAAAAGCCTTTTCAGCCCATGAACAGTTGTTTGTGAGTTTCGAAAAAAGTGCAAGAGCTATTCGAACCCTTTTTGGTGGGCAAGTAGGACCTGTAAATCTACACAATATATAGTTCAAAGTTTGAGTCTATCATATTAGGTTTTGGATTTATAGCTGTTTTTGTGTCTATTGCTTCAAAAGCATTTTCAGATAATTTGTGTGTTCTGAAGAAACTACAAGAGATATCTAACCCAAACTTTCCGTGCAAGAGGGGCTTGTACATCTGCACAACATGTCTTTTAAAGTTTGAACTTATCTTATTGCATTTTTGAGTTATAGCAGTTTTTAAGTTTTTATTGCTCCAAAAGCCTTTTCAGCCCATGAACAGTTGTTTGTGAGTTTTCGAAAAAAGTGCAAGAGCTATTCGAACCCTTTTTGCTGGGCAAGTAGGACCTGTAAATCTACACAATACATAGTTTAAAGTTTGAGTCTATCATATTAGGTTTTGGATTTATAGCTGTTTTTGTGTCTATTGCTTCAAAAGCATTTTCAGATAATTTGTGTGTTCTGAAGAAACTACAAGAGATATCTAACCCAAACTTTCTGTGCAAGAGGGGCTTGTACATCTGCACAACATGTCTTTTAAAGTTTGAACTTATCTTATTGCATTTTTGAGTTATTGCAGTTTTTAAGTTTTTATTGCTCCAAAAGCCTTTTCAGCCCATGAACAGTTGTTTGTGAGTTTCGAAAAAAGTGCAAGAGCTATTCGAACCCTTTTTGCTGGGCAAGTAGGACATGTAAATCTACACAATATAGAGTTTAAAGTTTGAGTCTATCATATTAGGTTTTGGATTTATAGCTGTTTTTGTGTCTATTGCTTCAAAAGCATTTTCAGATAATTTGTGTGTTCTGAAAATACTACAAGAGATATCTAACCCAAACTTTCTGTGCAAGAGGGGCTTGTACATCTGCACAACGTGTCTTTTAAAGTTTGAACTTATCTTATTGAATTTTTGAGTTATAGCAGTTTTTACGTTTTTATTGCTCCAAAAGCCTTTTCAGCCCGTGAACAGTTGTTTGTGAGTTTTCGAAAAAAGTGCAAGAGCTATTCGAACCCTTTTTGCTGGGCAAGTAGGACCTGTAAATCTACACAATATATAGTTTAAAGTTTGAGTCTATCATATTAGGTTTTGGATTTATAGCTGTTTTTGTGTCTGTTGCTTCAAAAGCATTTTCAGATAATTTGTGTGTTCTGAAGAAACTACAAGAGATATCTAACCCAAACTTTCTGTGCAAGAGGGGCTTGTACATCTGCACAACATGTCTTTTAAAGTTTGAACTTATCTTATTGCATTTTTGAGTTATTGCAGTTTTTAAGTTTTTATTGCTCCAAAAGCCTTTTCAGCCCATGAACAGTTGTTTGTGAGTTTCGAAAAAAGTGCAAGAGCTATTCGAACCCTTTTTGCTGGGCAAGTAGGACCTGTAAATCTACACAATATATAGTTTAAAGTTTGAGTCTATCATATTAGGTTTTGGATTTATAGCTGTTTTTGTGTCTATTGCTTCAAAAGCATTTTCAGATAATTTGTGTGTTCTGAAGAAACTACAAGAGATATCTAACCCAAACTTTCCGTGCAAGAGGGGCTTGTACATCTGCACAACATGTCTTTTAAAGTTTGAACTTATCTTATTGCATTTTTGAGTTATAGCAGTTTTTAAGTTTTTATTGCTCCAAAAGCCTTTTCAGCCCATGAACAGTTGTTTGTGAGTTTTCGAAAAAAGTGCAAGAGCTATTCGAACCCTTTTTGCTGGGCAAGTAGGACCTGTAAATCTACACAATACATAGTTTAAAGTTTGAGTCTATCATATTAGGTTTTGGATTTATAGCTGTTTTTGTGTCTATTGCTTCAAAAGCATTTTCAGATAATTTGTGTGTTCTGAAGAAACTACAAGAGATATCTAACCCAAACTTTCTGTGCAAGAGGGGCTTGTACATCTGCACAACATGTCTTTTAAAGTTTGAACTTATCTTATTGCATTTTTGAGTTATTGCAGTTTTTAAGTTTTTATTGCTCCAAAAGCCTTTTTTAGCCCATGAACAGTTGTTTGTGAGTTTCAAAAAAAGTGCAAGAGCTATTCGAACCCTTTTTGCTGGGCAAGTAGGACCTGTAAATCTACACAATATATAGTTTAAAGTTTGAGTCTATCATATTAGGTTTTGGATTTATAGCTGTTTTTGTGTCTATTGCTTCAAAAGCATTTTCAGATAATTTGTGTGTTCTGAAGAAACTACAAGAGATATCTAACCCAAACTTTCCGTGCAAGAGGGGCTTGTACATCTGCACAACATTTCTTTTAAAGTTTGAACTTATCTTATTGCATTTTTGAGTTATAGCAGTTTTTAAGTTTTTATTGCTCCAAAAGCCTTTTCAGCCCATGAACAGTTGTTTGTGAGTTTTCGAAAAAAGTGCAAGAGCTATTCGAACCCTTTTTGCTGGGCAAGTAGGACCTGTAAATCTACACAATATGTAGTTTAAAGTTTGAGTCTATCATATTAGGTTTTGGATTTATAGCTGTTTTTGTGTCTATTGCTTCAAAAGCATTTTCAGATAATTTGTGTGTTCTGAAGAAACTACAAGAGATATCTAACCCAAACTTTCTGTGCAAGAGGGGCTTGTACATCTGCACAACGTGTCTTTTAAAGTTTGAACTTATCTTATTGCATTTTTGAGTTATAGCAGTTTTTACGTTTTTATTGCTCCAAAAGCCTTTTCAGCCCGTGAACAGTTGTTTGTGAGTTTTCGAAAAAAGTGCAAGAGCTATTCGAACCCTTTTTGCTGGGCAAGTAGGACCTGTAAATCTACACAATATATAGCTTAAAGTTTGAGTCTATCATATTAGGTTTTGGATTTATAGCTGTTTTTGTGTCTATAGCTTCAAAAGCATTTTCAGATAATTTGTGTGTTCTGAAGAAACTACAAGAGATATCTAACCCAAACTTTCTGTGCAAGAGGGGCTTGTACATCTGCACAACATGTCTTTTAAAGTTTGAACTTATCTTATTGCATTTTTGAGTTATAGCAGTTTTTAAGTTTTTATTGCTCCAAAAGCCTTTTCAGCCCATGAACAGTTGTGTGAGTTTCAAAAAAAGTGCAAGAGCTATTCGAACCCTTTTTGCTGGGCAAGTAGGACCTGTAAATCTACACAATACATAGTTTAAAGTTTGAGTCTATCATATTAGGTTTTGGATTTATAGCTGTTTTTGTGTCTATTGCTTCAAAAGCATTTTCAGATAATCTGTGTGTTCTGAAGAAACTACAAGAGATATCTAACCCAAACTTTCTGTGCAAGAGGGGCTTGTACATCTGCACAACATGTCTTTTAAAGTTTGAACTTATCTTATTGCATTTTTGAGTTATTGCAGTTTTTAAGTTTTTATTGCTCCAAAAGCCTTTTCAGCCCATGAACAGTTGTTTGTGAGTTTCGAAAAAAGTGCAAAAGCTATTCGAACCCTTTTTGCTGGGCAAGTAGGACCTGTAAATCTACACAATACATAGTTTAAAGTTTGAGTCTATCATATTAGGTTTTGGATTTGTAGCTGTTTTTGTGTCTATTGCTTCAAAAGCATTTTCAGATAATTTGTGTGTTCTGAAGAAACTACAAGAGATATCTAACCCAAACTTTCTGTGCAAGAGGGGCTTGTACATCTGCACATTATGTCTTTTAAAGTTTGAACTTATCTTATTGAATTTTTGAGTTATAGCAGTTTTTACGTTTTTATTGCTCCAAAAGCCTTTTCAGCCCATGAACAGTTGTTTGTGAGTTTCGAAAAAAGTGCAAGAGCTATTCGAACCCTTTTTGCTGGGCAAGTAGGACCTGTAAATCTACACAATATATAGTTTAAAGTTTGAGTCTATCATATTAGGTTTTGGATTTATAGCTGTTTTTGTGTCTTTTGCTTCAAAAGCATTTTCAGATAATTTGTGTGTTCTGAAGAAACTACAAGAGATATCTAACCCAAATTTTCTGTGCAAGAGGGGCTTGTACATCTGCACAACATGTCTTTTAAAGTTTGAACTTATCTTATTGCATTTTTGAGTTATAGCAGTTTTTAAGTTTTTATTGCTCCAAAAGCCTTTTCAGCCCATTAACAGTTTGTGAGTTTCGAAAAAAGTGCAAGAGCTATTCAAACCCTTTTTGCTGGGTAAGTAGGACCTGTAAATCTACACAATATATAGTTTAAAGTTTGAGTCTATCATATTAGGTTTTGGATATATAGCTGTTTTTGTGTCTATTGCTTCAAAAGCATTTTCAGATAATTTGTGTGTTCTGAAGAAACTACAAGAGATATCTAACCCAAACTTTCCGTGCAAGAGGGGCTTGTACATCTGCACAACATGTCTTTTAAAGTTTGAACTTATCTTATTGAATTTTTGAGTTATAGCAGTTTTTACGTTTTTATTGCTCCAAAAGCCTTTTCAGCCCGTGAACAGTTGTTTGTAAGTTTTCGAAAAAAGTGCAAGAGCTATTCAAACCCTTTTTGCTGGGCAAGTAGGACTTGTAAATCTACACAATATATAGTTTAAAGTTTGAGTCTATCATATTAGGTTTTGGATTTATAGCTGTTTTTGTGTCTATTGCTTCAAAAGCATTTTCAGATAATTTGTGTGTTCTGAAGAAACTACAAGAGATATCTAACCCAAACTTTCCGTGCAAGAGGGGCTTGTACATCTGCACAACATGTCTTTTAAAGTTTGAACTTATCTTATTGAATTTTTGAGTTATAGCAGTTTTTAAGTTTTTATTGCTCCAAAAGCCTTTTCAGCCCGTGAACAGTTGTTTGTGAGTTTTCGAAAAAAGTGCAAGAGCTATTCGAACCCTTTTTGCTGGGCAAGTAGGACCTGTAAATCTACACAATATATAGTTTAAAGTTTGAGTCTATCATATTAGGTTTTGGATTTATAGCTGTTTTTGTGTCTATTGCTTCAAAAGCATTTTCAGATAATTTGTGTGTTCTGAAGAAACTACAAGAGATATCTAACCCAAACTTTCTGGGCAAGAGGGGCTTGTACATCTGCACAACATGTCTTTTAAAGTTTGAACTTATCTTATTGCATTTTTGAGTTATAGCAGTTTTTACGTTTTTATTGCTCCAAAAGCCTTTTCAGCCCGTGAACAGTTGTTTGTGAGTTTTCGAAAAAAGTGCAAGAGCTATTCGAACCCTTTTTGCTGGGCAAGTAGGACCTGTAAATCTACACAATATATAGTTTAAAGTTTGAGTCTATCATATTAGGTTTTGGATTTATAGCTGTTTTTGTGTCTATTGCTTCAAAAGCATTTTCAGATAATTTGTGTGTTCTGAAGAAACTACAAGAGATATCTAACCCAAACTTTCTGTGCAAGAGGGGCTTGTACATCTGCACAACATGTCTTTTAAAGTTTGAACCTATCTTGTTGCATTTTTGAGTTATAACAGTTTTTACGTTTTTATTGCCCCAAAAGCCTTTTCAGCCCATGAACAGTTGTTTGTGAGTTTCGAAAAAAGTGCAAGAGCTATTCAAACCCTTTTTGCTGGGCAAGTAGGACCTGTAAATCTACACAATATATAGTTTAAAGTTTGAGTCTATCATATTAGGTTTTGGATTTATAGCTGTTTTTGTGTCTATTGCTTCAAAAGCATTTTCAGATAATTTGTGTGTTCTGAAGAAACTACAAGAGATATCTAACCCAAACTTTCTGTGCAAGAGGGGCTTGTACATCTGCACAACATGTCTTTTAAAGTTTGAACTTATCTTATTGCATTTTTGAGTTATTGCAGTTTTTAAGTTTTTATTGCTCCAAAAGCCTTTTCAGCCCATGAACAGTTGTTTGTGAGTTTCGAAAAAAGTGCAAGAGCTATTCGAACCCTTTTTGCTGGGCAAGTAGGACCTGTAAATCTACACAATATATAGTTTAAAGTTTGAGTCTATCATATTAGGTTTTGGATTTATAGCTGTTTTTGTGTCTATTGCTTCAAAAGCATTTTCAGATAATTTGTGTGTTCTGAAGAAACTACAAGAGATATCTAACCCAAACTTTCTGTGCAAGAGGGGCTTGTACATCTGCACAACATGTCTTTTAAAGTTTGAACCTATCTTGTTGCATTTTTGAGTTATAACAGTTTTTACGTTTTTATTGCCCCAAAAGCCTTTTCAGCCCATGAACAGTTGTTTGTGAGTTTCGAAAAAAGTGCAAGAGCTATTCAAACCCTTTTTGCTGGGCAAGTAGGACCTGTAAATCTACACAATATATAGTTTAAAGTTTGAGTCTATCATATTAGGTTTTGGATTTATAGCTGTTTTTGTGTCTATTGCTTCAAAAGCATTTTCAGATAATTTGTGTGTTCTGAAGAAACTACAAGAGATATCTAACCCAAACTTTCTGTGCAAGAGGGGCTTGTACATCTGCACAACATGTCTTTTAAAGTTTGAACTTATCTTATTGCATTTTTGAGTTATTGCAGTTTTTAAGTTTTTATTGCTCCAAAAGCCTTTTCAGCCCATGAACAGTTGTTTGTGAGTTTCGAAAAAAGTGCAAGAGCTATTCGAACCCTTTTTGCTGGGCAAGTAGGACCTGTAAATCTACACAATATATAGTTTAAAGTTTGAGTCTATCATATTAGGTTTTGGATTTATAGCTGTTTTTGTGTCTATTGCTTCAAAAGCATTTTCAGATAATTTGTGTGTTCTGAAGAAACTACAAGAGATATCTAACCCAAACTTTCTGTGCAAGAGGGGCTTGTACATCTGCACAACATGTCTTTTAAAGTTTGAACTTATCTTATTGCATTTTTGAGTTATTGCAGTTTTTAAGTTTTTATTGCTCCAAAAGCCTTTTTTAGCCCATGAACAGTTGTTTGTGAGTTTCAAAAAAAGTGCAAGAGCTATTCGAACCCTTTTTGCTGGGCAAGTAGGACCTGTAAATCTACACAATATATAGTTTAAAGTTTGAGTCTATCATATTAGGTTTTGGATTTATAGCTGTTTTTGTGTCTATTGCTTCAAAAGCATTTTCAGATAATTTGTGTGTTCTGAAGAAACTACAAGAGATATCTAACCCAAACTTTCTGTGCAAGAGGGGCTTGTACATCTGCACAACATGTCTTTTAAAGTTTGAACTTATCTTATTGCATTTTTGAGTTATTGCAGTTTTTAAGTTTTTATTGCTCCAAAAGCCTTTTCAGCCCATGAACAGTTGTTTGTGAGTTTCGAAAAAAGTGCAAGAGCTATTCGAACCCTTTTTGCTGGGCAAGTAGGACCTGTAAATCTACACAATATATAGTTTAAAGTTTGAGTCTATCATATTAGGTTTTGGATTTATAGCTGTTTTTGTGTCTATTGCTTCAAAAGCATTTTCAGATAATTTGTGTGTTCTGAAGAAACTACAAGAGATATCTAACCCAAACTTTCTGTGCAAGAGGGGCTTGTACATCTGCACAACATGTCTTTTAAAGTTTGAACTTATCTTATTGCATTTTTGAGTTATTGCAGTTTTTAAGTTTTTATTGCTCCAAAAGCCTTTTTTAGCCCATGAACAGTTGTTTGTGAGTTTCAAAAAAAGTGCAAGAGCTATTCGAACCCTTTTTGCTGGGCAAGTAGGACCTGTAAATCTACACAATATATAGTTTAAAGTTTGAGTCTATCATATTAGGTTTTGGATTTATAGCTGTTTTTGTGTCTATTGCTTCAAAAGCATTTTCAGATAATTTGTGTGTTCTGAAGAAACTACAAGAGATATCTAACCCAAACTTTCTGTGCAAGAGGGGCTTGTACATCTGCACAACATGTCTTTTAAAGTTTGAACTTATCTTATTGCATTTTTGAGTTATTGCAGTTTTTAAGTTTTTATTGCTCCAAAAGCCTTTTCAGCCCATGAACAGTTGTTTGTGAGTTTCGAAAAAAGTGCAAGAGCTATTCGAACCCTTTTTGCTGGGCAAGTAGGACCTGTAAATCTACACAATATATAGTTTAAAGTTTGAGTCTATCATATTAGGTTTTGGATTTATAGCTGTTTTTGTGTCTATTGCTTCAAAAGCATTTTCAGATAATTTGTGTGTTCTGAAGAAACTACAAGAGATATCTAACCCAAACTTTCCGTGCAAGAGGGGCTTGTACATCTGCACAACATGTCTTTTAAAGTTTGAACTTATCTTATTGCATTTTTGAGTTATAGCAGTTTTTAAGTTTTTATTGCTCCAAAAGCCTTTTCAGCCCATGAACAGTTGTTTGTGAGTTTTCGAAAAAAGTGCAAGAGCTATTCGAACCCTTTTTGCTGGGCAAGTAGGACCTGTAAATCTACACAATACATAGTTTAAAGTTTGAGTCTATCATATTAGGTTTTGGATTTATAGCTGTTTTTGTGTCTATTGCTTCAAAAGCATTTTCAGATAATTTGTGTGTTCTGAAGAAACTACAAGAGATATCTAACCCAAACTTTCTGTGCAAGAGGGGCTTGTACATCTGCACAACATGTCTTTTAAAGTTTGAACTTATCTTATTGCATTTTTGAGTTATTGCAGTTTTTAAGTTTTTATTGCTCCAAAAGCCTTTTCAGCCCATGAACAGTTGTTTGTGAGTTTCGAAAAAAGTGCAAGAGCTATTCGAACCCTTTTTGCTGGGCAAGTAGGACCTGTAAATCTACACAATATATAGTTTAAAGTTTGAGTCTATCATATTAGGTTTTGGATTTATAGCTGTTTTTGTGTCTATTGCTTCAAAAGCATTTTCAGATAATTTGTGTGTTCTGAAGAAACTACAAGAGATATCTAACCCAAACTTTCTGTGCAAGAGGGGCTTGTACATCTGCACAACATGTCTTTTAAAGTTTGAACTTATCTTATTGCATTTTTGAGTTATTGCAGTTTTTAAGTTTTTATTGCTCCAAAAGCCTTTTTTAGCCCATGAACAGTTGTTTGTGAGTTTCAAAAAAAGTGCAAGAGCTATTCGAACCCTTTTTGCTGGGCAAGTAGGACCTGTAAATCTACACAATATATAGTTTAAAGTTTGAGTCTATCATATTAGGTTTTGGATTTATAGCTGTTTTTGTGTCTATTGCTTCAAAAGCATTTTCAGATAATTTGTGTGTTCTGAAGAAACTACAAGAGATATCTAACCCAAACTTTCCGTGCAAGAGGGGCTTGTACATCTGCACAACATTTCTTTTAAAGTTTGAACTTATCTTATTGCATTTTTGAGTTATAGCAGTTTTTAAGTTTTTATTGCTCCAAAAGCCTTTTCAGCCCATGAACAGTTGTTTGTGAGTTTTCGAAAAAAGTGCAAGAGCTATTCGAACCCTTTTTGCTGGGCAAGTAGGACCTGTAAATCTACACAATATGTAGTTTAAAGTTTGAGTCTATCATATTAGGTTTTGGATTTATAGCTGTTTTTGTGTCTATTGCTTCAAAAGCATTTTCAGATAATTTGTGTGTTCTGAAGAAACTACAAGAGATATCTAACCCAAACTTTCTGTGCAAGAGGGGCTTGTACATCTGCACAACGTGTCTTTTAAAGTTTGAACTTATCTTATTGCATTTTTGAGTTATAGCAGTTTTTACGTTTTTATTGCTCCAAAAGCCTTTTCAGCCCGTGAACAGTTGTTTGTGAGTTTTCGAAAAAAGTGCAAGAGCTATTCGAACCCTTTTTGCTGGGCAAGTAGGACCTGTAAATCTACACAATATATAGCTTAAAGTTTGAGTCTATCATATTAGGTTTTGGATTTATAGCTGTTTTTGTGTCTATAGCTTCAAAAGCATTTTCAGATAATTTGTGTGTTCTGAAGAAACTACAAGAGATATCTAACCCAAACTTTCTGTGCAAGAGGGGCTTGTACATCTGCACAACATGTCTTTTAAAGTTTGAACTTATCTTATTGCATTTTTGAGTTATAGCAGTTTTTAAGTTTTTATTGCTCCAAAAGCCTTTTCAGCCCATGAACAGTTGTGTGAGTTTCAAAAAAAGTGCAAGAGCTATTCGAACCCTTTTTGCTGGGCAAGTAGGACCTGTAAATCTACACAATACATAGTTTAAAGTTTGAGTCTATCATATTAGGTTTTGGATTTATAGCTGTTTTTGTGTCTATTGCTTCAAAAGCATTTTCAGATAATCTGTGTGTTCTGAAGAAACTACAAGAGATATCTAACCCAAACTTTCCGTGCAAGAGGGGCTTGTACATCTGCACAACATGTCTTTTAAAGTTTGAACTTATCTTATTGCATTTTTGAGTTATTGCAGTTTTTAAGTTTTTATTGCTCCAAAAGCCTTTTCAGCCCATGAACAGTTGTTTGTGAGTTTCGAAAAAAGTGCAAAAGCTATTCGAACCCTTTTTGCTGGGCAAGTAGGACCTGTAAATCTACACAATACATAGTTTAAAGTTTGAGTCTATCATATTAGGTTTTGGATTTGTAGCTGTTTTTGTGTCTATTGCTTCAAAAGCATTTTCAGATAATTTGTGTGTTCTGAAGAAACTACAAGAGATATCTAACCCAAACTTTCTGTGCAAGAGGGGCTTGTACATCTGCACATTATGTCTTTTAAAGTTTGAACTTATCTTATTGAATTTTTGAGTTATAGCAGTTTTTACGTTTTTATTGCTCCAAAAGCCTTTTCAGCCCATGAACAGTTGTTTGTGAGTTTCGAAAAAAGTGCAAGAGCTATTCGAACCCTTTTTGCTGGGCAAGTAGGACCTGTAAATCTACACAATATATAGTTTAAAGTTTGAGTCTATCATATTAGGTTTTGGATTTATAGCTGTTTTTGTGTCTTTTGCTTCAAAAGCATTTTCAGATAATTTGTGTGTTCTGAAGAAACTACAAGAGATATCTAACCCAAATTTTCTGTGCAAGAGGGGCTTGTACATCTGCACAACATGTCTTTTAAAGTTTGAACTTATCTTATTGCATTTTTGAGTTATAGCAGTTTTTAAGTTTTTATTGCTCCAAAAGCCTTTTCAGCCCATTAACAGTTTGTGAGTTTCGAAAAAAGTGCAAGAGCTATTCAAACCCTTTTTGCTGGGTAAGTAGGACCTGTAAATCTACACAATATATAGTTTAAAGTTTGAGTCTATCATATTAGGTTTTGGATATATAGCTGTTTTTGTGTCTATTGCTTCAAAAGCATTTTCAGATAATTTGTGTGTTCTGAAGAAACTACAAGAGATATCTAACCCAAACTTTCCGTGCAAGAGGGGCTTGTACATCTGCACAACATGTCTTTTAAAGTTTGAACTTATCTTATTGAATTTTTGAGTTATAGCAGTTTTTACGTTTTTATTGCTCCAAAAGCCTTTTCAGCCCGTGAACAGTTGTTTGTAAGTTTTCGAAAAAAGTGCAAGAGCTATTCAAACCCTTTTTGCTGGGCAAGTAGGACTTGTAAATCTACACAATATATAGTTTAAAGTTTGAGTCTATCATATTAGGTTTTGGATTTATAGCTGTTTTTGTGTCTATTGCTTCAAAAGCATTTTCAGATAATTTGTGTGTTCTGAAGAAACTACAAGAGATATCTAACCCAAACTTTCCGTGCAAGAGGGGCTTGTACATCTGCACAACATGTCTTTTAAAGTTTGAACTTATCTTATTGAATTTTTGAGTTATAGCAGTTTTTAAGTTTTTATTGCTCCAAAAGCCTTTTCAGCCCGTGAACAGTTGTTTGTGAGTTTTCGAAAAAAGTGCAAGAGCTATTCGAACCCTTTTTGCTGGGCAAGTAGGACCTGTAAATCTACACAATATATAGTTTAAAGTTTGAGTCTATCATATTAGGTTTTGGATTTATAGCTGTTTTTGTGTCTATTGCTTCAAAAGCATTTTCAGATAATTTGTGTGTTCTGAAGAAACTACAAGAGATATCTAACCCAAACTTTCTGGGCAAGAGGGGCTTGTACATCTGCACAACATGTCTTTTAAAGTTTGAACTTATCTTATTGCATTTTTGAGTTATAGCAGTTTTTACGTTTTTATTGCTCCAAAAGCCTTTTCAGCCCGTGAACAGTTGTTTGTGAGTTTTCGAAAAAAGTGCAAGAGCTATTCGAACCCTTTTTGCTGGGCAAGTAGGACCTGTAAATCTACACAATATATAGTTTAAAGTTTGAGTCTATCATATTAGGTTTTGGATTTATAGCTGTTTTTGTGTCTATTGCTTCAAAAGCATTTTCAGATAATTTGTGTGTTCTGAAGAAACTACAAGAGATATCTAACCCAAACTTTCTGTGCAAGAGGGGCTTGTACATCTGCACAACATGTCTTTTAAAGTTTGAACCTATCTTGTTGCATTTTTGAGTTATAACAGTTTTTACGTTTTTATTGCCCCAAAAGCCTTTTCAGCCCATGAACAGTTGTTTGTGAGTTTCGAAAAAAGTGCAAGAGCTATTCAAACCCTTTTTGCTGGGCAAGTAGGACCTGTAAATCTACACAATATATAGTTTAAAGTTTGAGTCTATCATATTAGGTTTTGGATTTATAGCTGTTTTTGTGTCTATTGCTTCAAAAGCATTTTCAGATAATTTGTGTGTTCTGAAGAAACTACAAGAGATATCTAACCCAAACTTTCTGTGCAAGAGGGGCTTGTACATCTGCACAACATGTCTTTTAAAGTTTGAACTTATCTTATTGCATTTTTGAGTTATTGCAGTTTTTAAGTTTTTATTGCTCCAAAAGCCTTTTCAGCCCATGAACAGTTGTTTGTGAGTTTCGAAAAAAGTGCAAGAGCTATTCGAACCCTTTTTGCTGGGCAAGTAGGACCTGTAAATCTACACAATATATAGTTTAAAGTTTGAGTCTATCATATTAGGTTTTGGATTTATAGCTGTTTTTGTGTCTATTGCTTCAAAAGCATTTTCAGATAATTTGTGTGTTCTGAAGAAACTACAAGAGATATCTAACCCAAACTTTCTGTGCAAGAGGGGCTTGTACATCTGCACAACATGTCTTTTAAAGTTTGAACCTATCTTGTTGCATTTTTGAGTTATAACAGTTTTTACGTTTTTATTGCCCCAAAAGCCTTTTCAGCCCATGAACAGTTGTTTGTGAGTTTCGAAAAAAGTGCAAGAGCTATTCAAACCCTTTTTGCTGGGCAAGTAGGACCTGTAAATCTACACAATATATAGTTTAAAGTTTGAGTCTATCATATTAGGTTTTGGATTTATAGCTGTTTTTGTGTCTATTGCTTCAAAAGCATTTTCAGATAATTTGTGTGTTCTGAAGAAACTACAAGAGATATCTAACCCAAACTTTCTGTGCAAGAGGGGCTTGTACATCTGCACAACATGTCTTTTAAAGTTTGAACTTATCTTATTGCATTTTTGAGTTATTGCAGTTTTTAAGTTTTTATTGCTCCAAAAGCCTTTTCAGCCCATGAACAGTTGTTTGTGAGTTTCGAAAAAAGTGCAAGAGCTATTCGAACCCTTTTTGCTGGGCAAGTAGGACCTGTAAATCTACACAATATATAGTTTAAAGTTTGAGTCTATCATATTAGGTTTTGGATTTATAGCTGTTTTTGTGTCTATTGCTTCAAAAGCATTTTCAGATAATTTGTGTGTTCTGAAAAAACTACAAGAGATATCTAACCCAAACTTTCCGTGCAAGAGGGGCTTGTACATCTGCACAACATGTCTTTTAAAGTTTGAACTTATCTTATTGCATTTTTGAGTTATAGCAGTTTTTAAGTTTTTATTGCTCCAAAAGCCTTTTCAGCTCATGAACAGTTGTTTGTGAGTTTTCGAAAAAAGTGCAAGAGCTATTCGAACCCTTTTTGCTGGGCAAGTAGGACCTGTAAATCTACACAATATGTAGTTTAAAGTTTGAGTCTATCATATTAGGTTTTGGATTTATAGCTGTTTTTGTGTCTATTGCTTCAAAAGCATTTTCAGATAATTTGTGTGTTCTGAAGAAACTACAAGAGATATCTAACCCAAACTTTCTGTGCAAGAGGGGCTTGTACATCTGCACAACATGTCTTTTAAAGTTTGAACTTATCTTATTGAATTTTTGAGTTATAGCAGTTTTTACGTTTTTATTGCTCCAAAAGCCTTTTCAGCCCATGAACAGTTGTTTGTGAGTTTTCGAAAAAAGTGCAAGAGCTATTCGAACCCTTTTTGCTGGGCAAGTAGGACCTGTAAATCTACACAATATGTAGTTTAAAGTTTGAGTCTATCATATTAGGTTTTGGATTTATAGCTGTTTTTGTGTCTATTGCTTCAAAAGCATTTTCAGATAATTTGTGTGTTCTGAAGAAACTACAAGAGATATCTAACCCAAACTTTCTGTGCAAGAGGGGCTTGTACATCTGCACAACATGTCTTTTAAAGTTTGAACTTATCTTATTGAATTTTTGAGTTATAGCAGTTTTTACGTTTTTATTGCTCCAAAAGCCTTTTCAGCCCATGAACAGTTGTGTGCGTTTCGAAAAAAGTGCAAGAGCTATTCAAACCCTTTTTGCTGGGCAAGTAGGACCTGTAAATCTACACAATACATAGTTTAAAGTTTGAGTCTATCATATTAGGTTTTGGATTTATAGCTGTTTTTGTGTCTATTGCTTCAAAAGCATTTTCAGATAATTTGTGTGTTCTGAAGAAACTACAAGAGATATCTAACCCAAACTTTCTGTGCAAGAGGGGCTTGTACATCTGCACAACATGTCTTTTAAAGTTTGAACTTATCTTATTGCATTTTTGAGTTATAGCAGTTTTTAAGTTTTTATTGCTCCAAAAGCCTTTTCAGCCCATGAACAGTTGTTTGTGAGTTTCGAAAAAAGTGCAAGAGCTATTCGAACCCTTTTTGCTGGGCAAGTAGGACCTGTAAATCTACACAATACATAGTTTAAAGTTTGAGTCTATCATATTAGGTTTTGGATTTATAGCTATTTTTGTGTCTATTGCTTCAAAAGCATTTTCAGATAATTTGTGTGTTCTGAAGAAACTACAAGAGATATCTAACCCAAACTTTCTGTGCAAGAGGGGCTTGTACATCTGCACAACATGTCTTTTAAAGTTTGAACTTATCTTATTGCATTTTTGAGTTATAGCAGTTTTTACGTTTTTATTGCTCCAAAAGCCTTTTCAGCCCATGAACAGTTGTTTGTGAGTTTCAAAAAAAGTGCAAGAGCTATTCAAACCCTTTTTGCTGGGAAAGTAGGACCTGTAAATCTACACAATATATAGTTTAAAGTTTGAGTCTATCATATTAGGTTTTGGATTTATAGCTGTTTTTGTGTCTATTGCTTCAAAAGCATTTTCAGATAATTTGTGTGTTCTGAAGAAACTACAAGAGATATCTAACCCAAACTTTCTGTGCAAGAGGGGCTTGTACATCTGCACAACATGTCTTTTAAAGTTTGAACTTATCTTATTGCATTTTTGAGTTATAGCAGTTTTTAAGTTTTTATTGCTCCAAAAGCCTTTTCAGCCCATGAACAGTTGTTTGTGAGTTTCGAAAAAAGTGCAAGAGCTATTCGAACCCTTTTTGCTGGGCAAGTAGGACCTGTAAATCTACACAATACATAGTTTAAAGTTTGAGTCTATCATATTAGGTTTTGGATTTATAGCTATTTTTGTGTCTATTGCTTCAAAAGCATTTTCAGATAATTTGTGTGTTCTGAAGAAACTACAAGAGATATCTAACCCAAACTTTCTGTGCAAGAGGGGCTTGTACATCTGCACAACATGTCTTTTAAAGTTTGAACTTATCTTATTGCATTTTTGAGTTATAGCAGTTTTTAAGTTTTTATTGCTCCAAAAGCCTTTTCAGCCCATGAACAGTTGTTTGTGAGTTTCAAAAAAAGTGCAAGAGCTATTCAAACCCTTTTTGCTGGGAAAGTAGGACCTGTAAATCTACACAATATATAGTTTAAAGTTTGAGTCTATCATATTAGGTTTTGGATTTATAGCTGTTTTTGTGTCTATTGCTTCAAAAGCATTTTCAGATAATTTGTGTGTTCTGAAGAAACTACAAGAGATATCTAACCCAAACTTTCTGTGCAAGAGGGGCTTGTACATCTGCACAACATGTCTTTTAAAGTTTGAACTTATCTTATTGCATTTTTGAGTTATAGCAGTTTTTACGTTTTTATTGCTCCAAAAGCCTTTTCAGCCCATGAACAGTTGTTTGTGAATTTTCGAAAAAAGTGCAAAAGCTATTCGAACCCTTTTTGCTGGGCAAGTAGGACCTGTAAATCTACACAATACATAGTTTAAAGTTTGAGTCTATCATATTAGGTTTTGGATTTGTAGCTGTTTTTGTGTCTATTGCTTCAAAAGCATTTTCAGATAATTTGTGTGTTCTGAAGAAACTACAAGAGATATCTAACCCAAACTTTCCGTGCAAGAGGGGCTTGTACATCTGCAAAACATGTCTTTTAAAGTTTGAACTTATCTTATTGAATTTTTGAGTTATAGCAGTTTTTACGTTTTTATTGCTCCAAAAGCCTTTTCAGCCAATGAACAGTTGTGTGCGTTTCGAAAAAAGTGCAAGAGCTATTCAAACCCTTTTTGCTGGGCAAGTAGGACCTGTAAATATACACAATACATAGTTTAAAGTTTGAGTCTATCATATTAGGTTTTGGATTTATAGCTGTTTTTGTGTCTATTGCTTCAAAAGCATTTTCAGATAATTTGTGTGTTCTGAAGAAACTACAAGAGATATCTAACCCAAACTTTCTCTGCAAGAGGGGCTTGTACATCTGCACAACATGTCTTTTAAAGTTTGAACTTATCTTATTGAATTTTTGAGTTATAGCAGTTTTTACGTTTTTATTGCTCCAAAAGCCTTTTCAGCCCATGAACAGTTGTTTGTGAGTTTCGAAAAAAGTGCAAGAGCTATTCGAACCCTTTTTGCTGGGCAAGTAGGACCTGTAAATCTACACAATATATAGTTTAAAGTTTGAGTCTATCATATTAGGTTTTGGATTTATAGCTGTTTTTGTGTCTATTGCTTCAAAAGCATTTTCAGATAATTTGTGTGTTCTGAAGAAACTACAAGAGATATCTAACCCAAACTTTCTGTGCAAGAGGGGCTTGTACATCTGCACAACATGTCTTTTAAAGTTTGAACTTATCTTATTGCATTTTTGAGTTATAGCAGTTTTTAAGTTTTTATTGCTCCAAAAGCCTTTTCAGCCCATTAACAGTTTGTGAGTTTCGAAAAAAGTGCAAGAGCTATTCAAACCCTTTTTGCTGGGTAAGTAGGACCTGTAAATCTACACAATATATAGTTTAAAGTTTGAGTCTATCATATTAGGTTTTGGATATATAGCTGTTTTTGTGTCTATTGCTTCAAAAGCATTTTCAGATAATTTGTGTGTTCTGAAGAAACTACAAGAGATATCTAACCCAAACTTTCCGTGCAAGAGGGGCTTGTACATCTGCACAACATGTCTTTTAAAGTTTGAACTTATCTTATTGAATTTTTGAGTTATAGCAGTTTTTACGTTTTTATTGCTCCAAAAGCCTTTTCAGCCCGTGAACAGTTGTTTGTAAGTTTTCGAAAAAAGTGCAAGAGCTATTCAAACCCTTTTTGCTGGGCAAGTAGGACTTGTAAATCTACACAATATATAGTTTAAAGTTTGAGTCTATCATATTAGGTTTTGGATTTATAGCTGTTTTTGTGTCTATTGCTTCAAAAGCATTTTCAGATAATTTGTGTGTTCTGAAGAAACTACAAGAGATATCTAACCCAAACTTTCCGTGCAAGAGGGGCTTGTACATCTGCACAACATGTCTTTTAAAGTTTGAACTTATCTTATTGAATTTTTGAGTTATAGCAGTTTTTAAGTTTTTATTGCTCCAAAAGCCTTTTCAGCCCATGAACAGTTGTTTGTGAGTTTCGAAAAAAGTGCAAAAGCTATTCGAACCCTTTTTGCTGGGCAAGTAGGACCTGTAAATCTACACAATACATAGTTTAAAGTTTGAGTCTATCATATTAGGTTTTGGATTTGTAGCTGTTTTTGTGTCTATTGCTTCAAAAGCATTTTCAGATAATTTGTGTGTTCTGAAGAAACTACAAGAGATATCTAACCCAAACTTTCTGTGCAAGAGGGGCTTGTACATCTGCACATTATGTCTTTTAAAGTTTGAACTTATCTTATTGAATTTTTGAGTTATAGCAGTTTTTACGTTTTTATTGCTCCAAAAGCCTTTTCAGCCCATGAACAGTTGTTTGTGAGTTTCGAAAAAAGTGCAAGAGCTATTCGAACCCTTTTTGCTGGGCAAGTAGGACCTGTAAATCTACACAATATATAGTTTAAAGTTTGAGTCTATCATATTAGGTTTTGGATTTATAGCTGTTTTTGTGTCTTTTGCTTCAAAAGCATTTTCAGATAATTTGTGTGTTCTGAAGAAACTACAAGAGATATCTAACCCAAATTTTCTGTGCAAGAGGGGCTTGTACATCTGCACAACATGTCTTTTAAAGTTTGAACTTATCTTATTGCATTTTTGAGTTATAGCAGTTTTTAAGTTTTTATTGCTCCAAAAGCCTTTTCAGCCCATTAACAGTTTGTGAGTTTCGAAAAAAGTGCAAGAGCTATTCAAACCCTTTTTGCTGGGTAAGTAGGACCTGTAAATCTACACAATATATAGTTTAAAGTTTGAGTCTATCATATTAGGTTTTGGATATATAGCTGTTTTTGTGTCTATTGCTTCAAAAGCATTTTCAGATAATTTGTGTGTTCTGAAGAAACTACAAGAGATATCTAACCCAAACTTTCCGTGCAAGAGGGGCTTGTACATCTGCACAACATGTCTTTTAAAGTTTGAACTTATCTTATTGAATTTTTGAGTTATAGCAGTTTTTACGTTTTTATTGCTCCAAAAGCCTTTTCAGCCCGTGAACAGTTGTTTGTAAGTTTTCGAAAAAAGTGCAAGAGCTATTCAAACCCTTTTTGCTGGGCAAGTAGGACTTGTAAATCTACACAATATATAGTTTAAAGTTTGAGTCTATCATATTAGGTTTTGGATTTATAGCTGTTTTTGTGTCTATTGCTTCAAAAGCATTTTCAGATAATTTGTGTGTTCTGAAGAAACTACAAGAGATATCTAACCCAAACTTTCCGTGCAAGAGGGGCTTGTACATCTGCACAACATGTCTTTTAAAGTTTGAACTTATCTTATTGAATTTTTGAGTTATAGCAGTTTTTAAGTTTTTATTGCTCCAAAAGCCTTTTCAGCCCGTGAACAGTTGTTTGTGAGTTTTCGAAAAAAGTGCAAGAGCTATTCGAACCCTTTTTGCTGGGCAAGTAGGACCTGTAAATCTACACAATATATAGTTTAAAGTTTGAGTCTATCATATTAGGTTTTGGATTTATAGCTGTTTTTGTGTCTATTGCTTCAAAAGCATTTTCAGATAATTTGTGTGTTCTGAAGAAACTACAAGAGATATCTAACCCAAACTTTCTGGGCAAGAGGGGCTTGTACATCTGCACAACATGTCTTTTAAAGTTTGAACTTATCTTATTGCATTTTTGAGTTATAGCAGTTTTTACGTTTTTATTGCTCCAAAAGCCTTTTCAGCCCGTGAACAGTTGTTTGTGAGTTTTCGAAAAAAGTGCAAGAGCTATTCGAACCCTTTTTGCTGGGCAAGTAGGACCTGTAAATCTACACAATATATAGTTTAAAGTTTGAGTCTATCATATTAGGTTTTGGATTTATAGCTGTTTTTGTGTCTATTGCTTCAAAAGCATTTTCAGATAATTTGTGTGTTCTGAAGAAACTACAAGAGATATCTAACCCAAACTTTCTGTGCAAGAGGGGCTTGTACATCTGCACAACATGTCTTTTAAAGTTTGAACCTATCTTGTTGCATTTTTGAGTTATAACAGTTTTTACGTTTTTATTGCCCCAAAAGCCTTTTCAGCCCATGAACAGTTGTTTGTGAGTTTCGAAAAAAGTGCAAGAGCTATTCAAACCCTTTTTGCTGGGCAAGTAGGACCTGTAAATCTACACAATATATAGTTTAAAGTTTGAGTCTATCATATTAGGTTTTGGATTTATAGCTGTTTTTGTGTCTATTGCTTCAAAAGCATTTTCAGATAATTTGTGTGTTCTGAAGAAACTACAAGAGATATCTAACCCAAACTTTCTGTGCAAGAGGGGCTTGTACATCTGCACAACATGTCTTTTAAAGTTTGAACTTATCTTATTGCATTTTTGAGTTATTGCAGTTTTTAAGTTTTTATTGCTCCAAAAGCCTTTTCAGCCCATGAACAGTTGTTTGTGAGTTTCGAAAAAAGTGCAAGAGCTATTCGAACCCTTTTTGCTGGGCAAGTAGGACCTGTAAATCTACACAATATATAGTTTAAAGTTTGAGTCTATCATATTAGGTTTTGGATTTATAGCTGTTTTTGTGTCTATTGCTTCAAAAGCATTTTCAGATAATTTGTGTGTTCTGAAGAAACTACAAGAGATATCTAACCCAAACTTTCTGTGCAAGAGGGGCTTGTACATCTGCACAACATGTCTTTTAAAGTTTGAACCTATCTTGTTGCATTTTTGAGTTATAACAGTTTTTACGTTTTTATTGCCCCAAAAGCCTTTTCAGCCCATGAACAGTTGTTTGTGAGTTTCGAAAAAAGTGCAAGAGCTATTCAAACCCTTTTTGCTGGGCAAGTAGGACCTGTAAATCTACACAATATATAGTTTAAAGTTTGAGTCTATCATATTAGGTTTTGGATTTATAGCTGTTTTTGTGTCTATTGCTTCAAAAGCATTTTCAGATAATTTGTGTGTTCTGAAGAAACTACAAGAGATATCTAACCCAAACTTTCTGTGCAAGAGGGGCTTGTACATCTGCACAACATGTCTTTTAAAGTTTGAACTTATCTTATTGCATTTTTGAGTTATTGCAGTTTTTAAGTTTTTATTGCTCCAAAAGCCTTTTCAGCCCATGAACAGTTGTTTGTGAGTTTCGAAAAAAGTGCAAGAGCTATTCGAACCCTTTTTGCTGGGCAAGTAGGACCTGTAAATCTACACAATATATAGTTTAAAGTTTGAGTCTATCATATTAGGTTTTGGATTTATAGCTGTTTTTGTGTCTATTGCTTCAAAAGCATTTTCAGATAATTTGTGTGTTCTGAAAAAACTACAAGAGATATCTAACCCAAACTTTCCGTGCAAGAGGGGCTTGTACATCTGCACAACATGTCTTTTAAAGTTTGAACTTATCTTATTGCATTTTTGAGTTATAGCAGTTTTTAAGTTTTTATTGCTCCAAAAGCCTTTTCAGCTCATGAACAGTTGTTTGTGAGTTTTCGAAAAAAGTGCAAGAGCTATTCGAACCCTTTTTGCTGGGCAAGTAGGACCTGTAAATCTACACAATATATAGTTTAAAGTTTGAGTCTATCATATAAGGTTTTGGATTTATAGCTGTTTTTGTGTCTATTGCTTCAAAAGCATTTTCAGATAATTTGTGTGTTCTGAAGAAACTACAAGAGATATCTAACCCAAACTTTCCGTGCAAGAGGGGCTTGTACATCTGCACAACATGTCTTTTAAAGTTTGAACTTATCTTATTGCATTTTTGAGTTATAGCAGTTTTTAAGTTTTTATTGCTCCAAAAGCCTTTTCAGCCCATGAACAGTTGTGTGAGTTTCAAAAAAAGTGCAAGAGCTATTCGAACCCTTTTTGCTGGGCAAGTAGGACCTGTAAATCTACACAATACATAGTTTAAAGTTTGAGTCTATCATATTAGGTTTTGGATTTATAGCTGTTTTTGTGTCTATTGCTTCAAAAGCATTTTCAGATAATTTGTGTGTTCTGAAGAAACTACAAGAGATATCTAACCCAAACTTTCTGTGCAAGAGGGGCTTGTACATCTGCACAACATGTCTTTTAAAGTTTGAACTTATCTTATTGCATTTTTGAGTTATTGCAGTTTTTAAGTTTTTATTGCTCCAAAAGCCTTTTCAGCCCATGAACAGTTGTTTGTGAGTTTCGAAAAAAGTGCAAGAGCTATTCGAACCCTTTTTGCTGGGCAAGTAGGACATGTAAATCTACACAATATAGAGTTTAAAGTTTGAGTATATCATATTAGGTTTTGGATTTATAGCTGTTTTTGTGTCTGTTGCTTCAAAAGCATTTTCAGATAATTTGTGTGTTCTGAAGAAACTACAAGAGATATCTAACCCAAACTTTCCGTGCAAGAGGGGCTTGTACATCTGCACAACATGTCTTTTAAAGTTTGAACTTATCTTATTGCATTTTTGAGTTATAGCAGTTTTTAAGTTTTTATTGCTCCAAAAGCCTTTTCAGCCCATGAACAGTTGTTTGTGAGTTTTCGAAAAAAGTGCAAGAGCTATTCGAACCCTTTTTGCTGGGCAAGTAGGACCTGTAAATCTACACAATACATAGTTTAAAGTTTGAGTCTATCATATTAGGTTTTGGATTTATAGCTGTTTTTGTGTCTATTGCTTCAAAAGCATTTTCAGATAATTTGTGTGTTCTGAAGAAACTACAAGAGATATCTAACCCAAACTTTCTGTGCAAGAGGGGCTTGTACATCTGCACAACATGTCTTTTAAAGTTTGAACTTATCTTATTGCATTTTTGAGTTATTGCAGTTTTTAAGTTTTTATTGCTCCAAAAGCCTTTTCAGCCCATGAACAGTTGTTTGTGAGTTTCGAAAAAAGTGCAAGAGCTATTCGAACCCTTTTTGCTGGGCAAGTAGGACATGTAAATCTACACAATATAGAGTTTAAAGTTTGAGTCTATCATATTAGGTTTTGGATTTATAGCTGTTTTTGTGTCTATTGCTTCAAAAGCATTTTCAGATAATTTGTGTGTTCTGAAGAAACTACAAGAGATATCTAACCCAAACTTTCTGTGCAAGAGGGGCTTGTACATCTGCACAACGTGTATTTTAAAGTTTGAACTTATCTTATTGAATTTTTGAGTTATAGCAGTTTTTACGTTTTTCTTGCTCCAAAAGCCTTTTCAGCCCGTGAACAGTTGTTTGTGAGTTTTCGAAAAAAGTGCAAGAGCTATTCGAACCCTTTTTGCTGGGCAAGTAGGACCTGTAAATCTACATAATATATAGTTTAAAGTTTGAGTCTATCATATTAGGTTTTGGATTTATAGCTGTTTTTGTGTCTATTGCTTCAAAAGCATTTTCAGATAATTTGTGTGTTCTGAAGAAACTACAAGAGATATCTAACCCAAACTTTCTGTGCAAGAGGGGCTTGTACATCTGCACAACATGTCTTTTAAAGTTTGAACTTATCTTATTGCATTTTTGAGTTATAGCAGTTTTTAAGTTTTTATTGCTCCAAAAGCCTTTTCAGCCCATGAACAGTTGTGTGAGTTTCAAAAAAAGTGCAAGAGCTATTCGAACCCTTTTTGCTGGGCAAGTAGGACCTGTAAATCTACACAATATGTAGTTTAAAGTTTGAGTCTATCATATTAGGTTTTGGATTTATAGCTGTTTTTGTGTCTATTGCTTCAAAAGCATTTTCAGATAATTTGTGTGTTCTGAAGAAACTACAAGAGATATATAACCCAAACTTTCTGTGCAAGAGGGGCTTGTACATCTGCACAACATGTCTTTTAAAGTTTGAACTTATCTTATTGCATTTTTGAGTTATTGCAGTTTTTAAGTTTTTATTGCTCCAAAAGCCTTTTCAGCCCATGAACAGTTGTTTGTGAGTTTCGAAAAAAGTGCAAGAGCTATTCGAACCCTTTTTGCTGGGCAAGTAGGACATGTAAATCTACACAATATAGAGTTTAAAGTTTGAGTCTATCATATTAGGTTTTGGATTTATAGCTGTTTTTGTGTCTATTGCTTCAAAAGCATTTTCAGATAATTTGTGTGTTCTGAAGAAACTACAAGAGATATCTAACCCAAACTTTCTGTGCAAGAGGGGCTTGTACATCTGCACAACGTGTCTTTTAAAGTTTGAACTTATCTTATTGAATTTTTGAGTTATAGCAGTTTTTACGTTTTTATTGCTCCAAAAGCCTTTTCAGCCCGTGAACAGTTGTTTGTGAGTTTTCGAAAAAAGTGCAAGAGCTATTCGAACCCTTTTTGCTGGGCAAGTAGGACCTGTAAATCTACACAATATATAGTTTAAAGTTTGAGTCTATCATATTAGGTTTTGGATTTATAGCTGTTTTTGTGTCTGTTGCTTCAAAAGCATTTTCAGATAATTTGTGTGTTCTGAAGAAACTACAAGAGATATCTAACCCAAACTTTCTGTGCAAGAGGGGCTTGTACATCTGCACAACATGTCTTTTAAAGTTTGAACTTATCTTATTGCATTTTTGAGTTATTGCAGTTTTTAAGTTTTTATTGCTCCAAAAGCCTTTTCAGCCCATGAACAGTTGTTTGTGAGTTTCGAAAAAAGTGCAAGAGCTATTCGAACCCTTTTTGCTGGGCAAGTAGGACCTGTAAATCTACACAATATATAGTTTAAAGTTTGAGTCTATCATATTAGGTTTTGGATTTATAGCTGTTTTTGTGTCTATTGCTTCAAAAGCATTTTCAGATAATTTGTGTGTTCTGAAGAAACTACAAGAGATATCTAACCCAAACTTTCCGTGCAAGAGGGGCTTGTACATCTGCACAACATGTCTTTTAAAGTTTGAACTTATCTTATTGCATTTTTGAGTTATAGCAGTTTTTAAGTTTTTATTGCTCCAAAAGCCTTTTCAGCCCATGAACAGTTGTTTGTGAGTTTTCGAAAAAAGTGCAAGAGCTATTCGAACCCTTTTTGCTGGGCAAGTAGGACCTGTAAATCTACACAATACATAGTTTAAAGTTTGAGTCTATCATATTAGGTTTTGGATTTATAGCTGTTTTTGTGTCTATTGCTTCAAAAGCATTTTCAGATAATTTGTGTGTTCTGAAGAAACTACAAGAGATATCTAACCCAAACTTTCTGTGCAAGAGGGGCTTGTACATCTGCACAACATGTCTTTTAAAGTTTGAACTTATCTTATTGCATTTTTGAGTTATTGCAGTTTTTAAGTTTTTATTGCTCCAAAAGCCTTTTCAGCCCATGAACAGTTGTTTGTGAGTTTCGAAAAAAGTGCAAGAGCTATTCGAACCCTTTTTGCTGGGCAAGTAGGACCTGTAAATCTACACAATATAGAGTTTAAAGTTTGAGTCTATCATATTAGGTTTTGGATTTATAGCTGTTTTTGTGTCTATTGCTTCAAAAGCATTTTCAGATAATTTGTGTGTTCTGAAGAAACTACAAGAGATATCTAACCCAAACTTTCTGTGCAAGAGGGGCTTGTACATCTGCACAACATGTCTTTTAAAGTTTGAACTTATCTTATTGCATTTTTGAGTTATTGCAGTTTTTAAGTTTTTATTGCTCCAAAAGCCTTTTCAGCCCATGAACAGTTGTTTGTGAGTTTCGAAAAAAGTGCAAGAGCTATTCGAACCCTTTTTGCTGGGCAAGTAGGACATGTAAATCTACACAATATAGAGTTTAAAGTTTGAGTCTATCATATTAGGTTTTGGATTTATAGCTGTTTTTGTGTCTATTGCTTCAAAAGCATTTTCAGATAATTTGTGTGTTCTGAAGAAACTACAAGAGATATCTAACCCAAACTTTCTGTGCAAGAGGGGCTTGTACATCTGCACAACGTGTCTTTTAAAGTTTGAACTTATCTTATTGAATTTTTGAGTTATAGCAGTTTTTACGTTTTTATTGCTCCAAAAGCCTTTTCAGCCCTTGAACAGTTGTTTGTGAGTTTTCGAAAAAAGTGCAAGAGCTATTCGAACCCTTTTTGCTGGGCAAGTAGGACCTGTAAATCTACACAATATATAGTTTAAAGTTTGAGTCTATCATATTAGGTTTTGGATTTATAGCTGTTTTTGTGTCTATTGCATCAAAAGCATTTTCAGATAATTTGTGTGTTCTGAAGAAACTACAAGAGATATCTAACCCAAACTTTCTGTGCAAGAGGGGCTTGTACATCTGCACAACATGTCTTTTAAAGTTTGAACTTATCTTATTGCATTTTTGAGTTATAGCAGTTTTTAAGTTTTTATTGCTCCAAAAGCCTTTTCAGCCCATGAACAGTTGTGTGAGTTTCAAAAAAAGTGCAAGAGCTATTCGAACCCTTTTTGCTGGGCAAGTAGGACATGCAAATCTACACAATATAGAGTTTAAAGTTTGAGTCTATCATATTAGGTTTTGGATTTATAGCTGTTTTTGTGTCTGTTGCTTCAAAAGCATTTTCAGATAATTTGTGTGTTCTGAAGAAACTACAAGAGATATCTAACCCAAACTTTCTGTGCAAGAGGGGCTTGTACATCTGCACAACATGTCTTTTAAAGTTTGAACTTATCTTATTGCATTTTTGAGTTATTGCAGTTTTTAAGTTTTTATTGCTCCAAAAGCCTTTTCAGCCCATGAACAGTTGTTTGTGAGTTTCGAAAAAAGTGCAAGAGCTATTCGAACCCTTTTTGCTGGGCAAGTAGGACCTGTAAATCTACACAATACATAGTTTAAAGTTTGAGTCTATCATATTAGGTTTTGGATTTATAGCTGTTTTTGTGTCTATTGCTTCAAAAGCATTTTCAGATAATTTGTGTGTTCTGAAGAAACTACAAGAGATATCTAACCCAAACTTTCTGTGCAAGAGGGGCTTGTACATCTGCACAACATGTCTTTTAAAGTTTGAACTTATCTTATTGCATTTTTGAGTTATTGCAGTTTTTAAGTTTTTATTGCTCCAAAAGCCTTTTCAGCCCATGAACAGTTGTTTGTGAGTTTCGAAAAAAGTGCAAGAGCTATTCGAACCCTTTTTGCTGGGCAAGTAGGACATGTAAATCTACACAATATAGAGTTTAAAGTTTGAGTCTATCATATTAGGTTTTGGATTTATAGCTGTTTTTGTGTCTATTGCTTCAAAAGCATTTTCAGATAATTTGTGTGTTCTGAAGAAACTACAAGAGATATCTAACCCAAACTTTCTGTGCAAGAGGGGCTTGTACATCTGCACAACGTGTATTTTAAAGTTTGAACTTATCTTATTGAATTTTTGAGTTATAGCAGTTTTTACGTTTTTATTGCTCCAAAAGCCTTTTCAGCCCGTGAACAGTTGTTTGTGAGTTTTCGAAAAAAGTGCAAGAGCTATTCGAACCCTTTTTGCTGGGCAAGTAGGACCTGTAAATCTACACAATATATAGTTTAAAGTTTGAGTCTATCATATTAGGTTTTGGATTTATAGCTGTTTTTGTGTCTATTGCTTCAAAAGCATTTTCAGATAATTTGTGTGTTCTGAAGAAACTACAAGAGATATCTAACCCAAACTTTCTGTGCAAGAGGGGCTTGTACATCTGCACAACATGTCTTTTAAAGTTTGAACTTATCTTATTGCATTTTTGAGTTATTGCAGTTTTTACGTTTTTATTGCTCCAAAAGCCTTTTCAGCCCATGAACAGTTGTTTGTGAGTTTCGAAAAAAGTGCAAGAGCTATTCGAACCCTTTTTGCTGGGCAAGTAGGACATGTAAATCTACACAATATAGAGTTTAAAGTTTGAGTCTATCATATTAGGTTTTGGATTTATAGCTGTTTTTGTGTCTATTGCTTCAAAAGCATTTTCAGATAATTTGTGTGTTCTGAAGAAACTACAAGAGATATCTAACCCAAACTTTCTGTGCAAGAGGGGCTTGTACATCTGCACAACGTGTCTTTTAAAGTTTGAACTTATCTTATTGAATTTTTGAGTTATAGCAGTTTTTACGTTTTTATTGCTCCAAAAGCCTTTTCAGCCCGTGAACAGTTGTTTGTGAGTTTTCGAAAAAAGTGCAAGAGCTATTCGAACCCTTTTTGCTGGGCAAGTAGGACCTGTAAATCTACACAATATATAGTTTAAAGTTTGAGTCTATCATATTAGGTTTTGGATTTATAGCTGTTTTTGTGTCTGTTGCTTCAAAAGCATTTTCAGATAATTTGTGTGTTCTGAAGAAACTACAAGAGATATCTAACCCAAACTTTCTGTGCAAGAGGGGCTTGTACATCTGCACAACATGTCTTTTAAAGTTTGAACTTATCTTATTGCATTTTTGAGTTATTGCAGTTTTTAAGTTTTTATTGCTCCAAAAGCCTTTTCAGCCCATGAACAGTTGTTTGTGAGTTTCGAAAAAAGTGCAAGAGCTATTCGAACCCTTTTTGCTGGGCAAGTAGGACCTGTAAATCTACACAATATATAGTTTAAAGTTTGAGTCTATCATATTAGGTTTTGGATTTATAGCTGTTTTTGTGTCTATTGCTTCAAAAGCATTTTCAGATAATTTGTGTGTTCTGAAGAAACTACAAGAGATATCTAACCCAAACTTTCCGTGCAAGAGGGGCTTGTACATCTGCACAACATGTCTTTTAAAGTTTGAACTTATCTTATTGCATTTTTGAGTTATAGCAGTTTTTAAGTTTTTATTGCTCCAAAAGCCTTTTCAGCCCATGAACAGTTGTTTGTGAGTTTTCGAAAAAAGTGCAAGAGCTATTCGAACCCTTTTTGCTGGGCAAGTAGGACCTGTAAATCTACACAATACATAGTTTAAAGTTTGAGTCTATCATATTAGGTTTTGGATTTATAGCTGTTTTTGTGTCTATTGCTTCAAAAGCATTTTCAGATAATTTGTGTGTTCTGAAGAAACTACAAGAGATATCTAACCCAAACTTTCTGTGCAAGAGGGGCTTGTACATCTGCACAACATGTCTTTTAAAGTTTGAACTTATCTTATTGCATTTTTGAGTTATTGCAGTTTTTAAGTTTTTATTGCTCCAAAAGCCTTTTCAGCCCATGAACAGTTGTTTGTGAGTTTCGAAAAAAGTGCAAGAGCTATTCGAACCCTTTTTGCTGGGCAAGTAGGACCTGTAAATCTACACAATACATAGTTTAAAGTTTGAGTCTATCATATTAGGTTTTGGATTTATAGCTGTTTTTGTGTCTATTGCTTCAAAAGCATTTTCAGATAATTTGTGTGTTCTGAAGAAACTACAAGAGATATCTAACCCAAACTTTCTGTGCAAGAGGGGCTTGTACATCTGCACAACGTGTCTTTTAAAGTTTGAACTTATCTTATTGAATTTTTGAGTTATAGCAGTTTTTACGTTTTTATTGCTCCAAAAGCCTTTTCAGCCCGTGAACAGTTGTTTGTGAGTTTTCGAAAAAAGTGCAAGAGCTATTCGAACCCTTTTTGCTGGGCAAGTAGGACCTGTAAATCTACACAATATATAGTTTAAAGTTTGAGTCTATCATATTAGGTTTTGGATTTATAGCTGTTTTTGTGTCTGTTGCTTCAAAAGCATTTTCAGATAATTTGTGTGTTCTGAAGAAACTACAAGAGATATCTAACCCAAACTTTCTGTGCAAGAGGGGCTTGTACATCTGCACAACATGTTTTTTAAAGTTTGAACTTATCTTATTGCATTTTTGAGTTATAGCAGTTTTTAAGTTTTTATTGCTCCAAAAGCCTTTTCAGCCCATGAACAGTTGTGTGAGTTTCGAAAAAAGTGCAAGAGCTATTCCAACCCTTTTTGCTGGGCAAGTAGGACCTGTAAATCTACACAATATATAGTTTAAAGTTTGAGTCTATCATATAAGGTTTTGGATTTATAGCTGTTTTTGTGTCTATTGCTTCAAAAGCATTTTCAGATAATTTGTGTGTTCTGAAGAAACTACAAGAGATATCTAACCCAAACTTTCCGTGCAAGAGGGGCTTGTACATCTGCACAACATGTCTTTTAAAGTTTGAACTTATCTTATTGCATTTTTGAGTTATAGCAGTTTTTAAGTTTTTATTGCTCCAAAAGCCTTTTCAGCCCATGAACAGTTGTTTGTGAGTTTTCGAAAAAAGTGCAAGAGCTATTCGAACCCTTTTTGCTGGGCAAGTAGGACCTGTAAATCTACACAATATGTAGTTTAAAGTTTGAGTCTATCATATTAAGGTTTTGGATTTATAGCTGTTTTTGTGTCTATTGCTTCAAAAGCATTTTCAGATAATTTGTGTGTTCTGAAGAAACTACAAGAGATATCTAACCCAAACTTTCTGTGCAAGAGGGGCTTGTACATCTGCACAACATGTCTTTTAAAGTTTGAACTTATCTTATTGCATTTTTGAGTTATTGCAGTTTTTAAGTTTTTATTGCTCCAAAAGCCTTTTCAGCCCATGAACAGTTGTTTGTGAGTTTCGAAAAAAGTGCAAGAGCTATTCGAACCCTTTTTGCTGGGCAAGTAGGACCTGTAAATCTACACAATATATAGTTTAAAGTTTGAGTCTATCATATTAGGTTTTGGATTTATAGCTGTTTTTGTGTCTATTGCTTCAAAAGCATTTTCAGATAATTTGTGTGTTCTGAAGAAACTACAAGAGATATCTAACCCAAACTTTCCGTGCAAGAGGGGCTTGTACATCTGCACAACATGTCTTTTAAAGTTTGAACTTATCTTATTGCATTTTTGAGTTATAGCAGTTTTTAAGTTTTTATTGCTCCAAAAGCCTTTTCAGCCCATGAACAGTTGTTTGTGAGTTTTCGAAAAAAGTGCAAGAGCTATTCGAACCCTTTTTGCTGGGCAAGTAGGACCTGTAAATCTACACAATACATAGTTTAAAGTTTGAGTCTATCATATTAGGTTTTGGATTTATAGCTGTTTTTGTGTCTATTGCTTCAAAAGCATTTTCAGATAATTTGTGTGTTCTGAAGAAACTACAAGAGATATCTAACCCAAACTTTCTGTGCAAGAGGGGCTTGTACATCTGCACAACATGTCTTTTAAAGTTTGAACTTATCTTATTGCATTTTTGAGTTATTGCAGTTTTTAAGTTTTTATTGCTCCAAAAGCCTTTTCAGCCCATGAACAGTTGTTTGTGAGTTTCGAAAAAAGTGCAAGAGCTATTCGAACCCTTTTTGCTGGGCAAGTAGGACATGTAAATCTACACAATATAGAGTTTAAAGTTTGAGTCTATCATATTAGGTTTTGGATTTATAGCTGTTTTTGTGTCTATTGCTTCAAAAGCATTTTCAGATAATTTGTGTGTTCTGAAGAAACTACAAGAGATATCTAACCCAAACTTTCTGTGCAAGAGGGGCTTGTACATCTGCACAACATGTCTTTTAAAGTTTGAACTTATCTTATTGCATTTTTGAGTTATTGCAGTTTTTAAGTTTTTATTGCTCCAAAAGCCTTTTCAGCCCATGAACAGTTGTTTGTGAGTTTCGAAAAAAGTGCAAGAGCTATTCGAACCCTTTTTGCTGGGCAAGTAGGACATGTAAATCTACACAATATAGAGTTTAAAGTTTGAGTCTATCATATTAGGTTTTGGATTTATAGCTGTTTTTGTGTCTATTGCTTCAAAAGCATTTTCAGATAATTTGTGTGTTCTGAAGAAACTACAAGAGATATCTAACCCAAACTTTCTGTGCAAGAGGGGCTTGTACATCTGCACAACGTGTCTTTTAAAGTTTGAACTTATCTTATTGAATTTTTGAGTTATAGCAGTTTTTACGTTTTTATTGCTCCAAAAGCCTTTTCAGCCCGTGAACAGTTGTTTGTGAGTTTTCGAAAAAAGTGCAAGAGCTATTCGAACCCTTTTTGCTGGGCAAGTAGGACCTGTAAATCTACACAATATATAGTTTAAAGTTTGAGTCTATCATATTAGGTTTTGGATTTATAGCTGTTTTTGTGTCTGTTGCTTCAAAAGCATTTTCAGATAATTTGTGTGTTCTGAAGAAACTACAAGAGATATCTAACCCAAACTTTCTGTGCAAAAGGGGCTTGTACATCTGCACAACATGTCTTTTAAAGTTTGAACTTATCTTATTGCATTTTTGAGTTATTGCAGTTTTTAAGTTTTTATTGCTCCAAAAGCCTTTTCAGCCCATGAACAGTTGTTTGTGAGTTTCGAAAAAAGTGCAAGAGCTATTCGAACCCTTTTTGCTGGGCAAGTAGGACCTGTAAATCTACACAATATATAGTTTAAAGTTTGAGTCTATCATATTAGGTTTTGGATTTATAGCTGTTTTTGTGTCTATTGCTTCAAAAGCATTTTCAGATAATTTGTGTGTTCTGAAGAAACTACAAGAGATATCTAACCCAAACTTTCCGTGCAAGAGGGGCTTGTACATCTGCACAACATGTCTTTTAAAGTTTGAACTTATCTTATTGCATTTTTGAGTCATAGCAGTTTTTAAGTTTTTATTGCTCCAAAAGCCTTTTCAGCCCATGAACAGTTGTGTGAGTTTCAAAAAAAGTGCAAGAGCTATTCGAACCCTTTTTGCTGGGCAAGTAGGACCTGTAAATCTACACAATACATAGTTTAAAGTTTGAGTCTATCATATTAGGTTTTGGATTTATAGCTGTTTTTGTGTCTATTGCTTCAAAAGCATTTTCAGATAATTTGTGTGTTCTGAAGAAACTACAAGAGATATCTAACCCAAACTTTCTGTGCAAGAGGGGCTTGTACATCTGCACAACATGTCTTTTAAAGTTTGAACTTATCTTATTGCATTTTTGAGTTATTGCAGTTTTTAAGTTTTTATTGCTCCAAAAGCCTTTTCAGCCCATGAACAGTTGTTTGTGAGTTTCGAAAAAAGTGCAAGAGCTATTCGAACCCTTTTTGCTGGGCAAGTAGGACATGTAAATCTACACAATATAGAGTTTAAAGTTTGAGTCTATCATATTAGGTTTTGGATTTATAGCTGTTTTTGTGTCTGTTGCTTCAAAAGCATTTTCAGATAATTTGTGTGTTCTGAAGAAACTACAAGAGATATCTAACCCAAACTTTCTGTGCAAGAGGGGCTTGTACATCTGCACAACATGTCTTTTAAAGTTTGAACTTATCTTATTGCATTTTTGAGTTATTGCAGTTTTTAAGTTTTTATTGCTCCAAAAGCCTTTTCAGCCCATGAACAGTTGTTTGTGAGTTTCGAAAAAAGTGCAAGAGCTATTCGAACCCTTTTTGGTGGGCAAGTAGGACCTGTAAATCTACACAATATATAGTTCAAAGTTTGAGTCTATCATATTAGGTTTTGGATTTATAGCTGTTTTTGTGTCTATTGCTTCAAAAGCATTTTCAGATAATTTGTGTGTTCTGAAGAAACTACAAGAGATATCTAACCCAAACTTTCCGTGCAAGAGGGGCTTGTACATCTGCACAACATGTCTTTTAAAGTTTGAACTTATCTTATTGCATTTTTGAGTTATAGCAGTTTTTAAGTTTTTATTGCTCCAAAAGCCTTTTCAGCCCATGAACAGTTGTTTGTGAGTTTTCGAAAAAAGTGCAAGAGCTATTCGAACCCTTTTTGCTGGGCAAGTAGGACCTGTAAATCTACACAATACATAGTTTAAAGTTTGAGTCTATCATATTAGGTTTTGGATTTATAGCTGTTTTTGTGTCTATTGCTTCAAAAGCATTTTCAGATAATTTGTGTGTTCTGAAGAAACTACAAGAGATATCTAACCCAAACTTTCTGTGCAAGAGGGGCTTGTACATCTGCACAACATGTCTTTTAAAGTTTGAACTTATCTTATTGCATTTTTGAGTTATTGCAGTTTTTAAGTTTTTATTGCTCCAAAAGCCTTTTCAGCCCATGAACAGTTGTTTGTGAGTTTCGAAAAAAGTGCAAGAGCTATTCGAACCCTTTTTGCTGGGCAAGTAGGACATGTAAATCTACACAATATAGAGTTTAAAGTTTGAGTCTATCATATTAGGTTTTGGATTTATAGCTGTTTTTGTGTCTATTGCTTCAAAAGCATTTTCAGATAATTTGTGTGTTCTGAAAATACTACAAGAGATATCTAACCCAAACTTTCTGTGCAAGAGGGGCTTGTACATCTGCACAACGTGTCTTTTAAAGTTTGAACTTATCTTATTGAATTTTTGAGTTATAGCAGTTTTTACGTTTTTATTGCTCCAAAAGCCTTTTCAGCCCGTGAACAGTTGTTTGTGAGTTTTCGAAAAAAGTGCAAGAGCTATTCGAACCCTTTTTGCTGGGCAAGTAGGACCTGTAAATCTACACAATATATAGTTTAAAGTTTGAGTCTATCATATTAGGTTTTGGATTTATAGCTGTTTTTGTGTCTGTTGCTTCAAAAGCATTTTCAGATAATTTGTGTGTTCTGAAGAAACTACAAGAGATATCTAACCCAAACTTTCTGTGCAAGAGGGGCTTGTACATCTGCACAACATGTCTTTTAAAGTTTGAACTTATCTTATTGCATTTTTGAGTTATTGCAGTTTTTAAGTTTTTATTGCTCCAAAAGCCTTTTCAGCCCATGAACAGTTGTTTGTGAGTTTCGAAAAAAGTGCAAGAGCTATTCGAACCCTTTTTGCTGGGCAAGTAGGACCTGTAAATCTACACAATATATAGTTTAAAGTTTGAGTCTATCATATTAGGTTTTGGATTTATAGCTGTTTTTGTGTCTATTGCTTCAAAAGCATTTTCAGATAATTTGTGTGTTCTGAAGAAACTACAAGAGATATCTAACCCAAACTTTCCGTGCAAGAGGGGCTTGTACATCTGCACAACATGTCTTTTAAAGTTTGAACTTATCTTATTGCATTTTTGAGTTATAGCAGTTTTTAAGTTTTTATTGCTCCAAAAGCCTTTTCAGCCCATGAACAGTTGTTTGTGAGTTTTCGAAAAAAGTGCAAGAGCTATTCGAACCCTTTTTGCTGGGCAAGTAGGACCTGTAAATCTACACAATACATAGTTTAAAGTTTGAGTCTATCATATTAGGTTTTGGATTTATAGCTGTTTTTGTGTCTATTGCTTCAAAAGCATTTTCAGATAATTTGTGTGTTCTGAAGAAACTACAAGAGATATCTAACCCAAACTTTCTGTGCAAGAGGGGCTTGTACATCTGCACAACATGTCTTTTAAAGTTTGAACTTATCTTATTGCATTTTTGAGTTATTGCAGTTTTTAAGTTTTTATTGCTCCAAAAGCCTTTTTTAGCCCATGAACAGTTGTTTGTGAGTTTCAAAAAAAGTGCAAGAGCTATTCGAACCCTTTTTGCTGGGCAAGTAGGACCTGTAAATCTACACAATATATAGTTTAAAGTTTGAGTCTATCATATTAGGTTTTGGATTTATAGCTGTTTTTGTGTCTATTGCTTCAAAAGCATTTTCAGATAATTTGTGTGTTCTGAAGAAACTACAAGAGATATCTAACCCAAACTTTCCGTGCAAGAGGGGCTTGTACATCTGCACAACATTTCTTTTAAAGTTTGAACTTATCTTATTGCATTTTTGAGTTATAGCAGTTTTTAAGTTTTTATTGCTCCAAAAGCCTTTTCAGCCCATGAACAGTTGTTTGTGAGTTTTCGAAAAAAGTGCAAGAGCTATTCGAACCCTTTTTGCTGGGCAAGTAGGACCTGTAAATCTACACAATATGTAGTTTAAAGTTTGAGTCTATCATATTAGGTTTTGGATTTATAGCTGTTTTTGTGTCTATTGCTTCAAAAGCATTTTCAGATAATTTGTGTGTTCTGAAGAAACTACAAGAGATATCTAACCCAAACTTTCTGTGCAAGAGGGGCTTGTACATCTGCACAACGTGTCTTTTAAAGTTTGAACTTATCTTATTGCATTTTTGAGTTATAGCAGTTTTTACGTTTTTATTGCTCCAAAAGCCTTTTCAGCCCGTGAACAGTTGTTTGTGAGTTTTCGAAAAAAGTGCAAGAGCTATTCGAACCCTTTTTGCTGGGCAAGTAGGACCTGTAAATCTACACAATATATAGCTTAAAGTTTGAGTCTATCATATTAGGTTTTGGATTTATAGCTGTTTTTGTGTCTATAGCTTCAAAAGCATTTTCAGATAATTTGTGTGTTCTGAAGAAACTACAAGAGATATCTAACCCAAACTTTCTGTGCAAGAGGGGCTTGTACATCTGCACAACATGTCTTTTAAAGTTTGAACTTATCTTATTGCATTTTTGAGTTATAGCAGTTTTTAAGTTTTTATTGCTCCAAAAGCCTTTTCAGCCCATGAACAGTTGTGTGAGTTTCAAAAAAAGTGCAAGAGCTATTCGAACCCTTTTTGCTGGGCAAGTAGGACCTGTAAATCTACACAATACATAGTTTAAAGTTTGAGTCTATCATATTAGGTTTTGGATTTATAGCTGTTTTTGTGTCTATTGCTTCAAAAGCATTTTCAGATAATCTGTGTGTTCTGAAGAAACTACAAGAGATATCTAACCCAAACTTTCTGTGCAAGAGGGGCTTGTACATCTGCACAACATGTCTTTTAAAGTTTGAACTTATCTTATTGCATTTTTGAGTTATTGCAGTTTTTAAGTTTTTATTGCTCCAAAAGCCTTTTCAGCCCATGAACAGTTGTTTGTGAGTTTCGAAAAAAGTGCAAAAGCTATTCGAACCCTTTTTGCTGGGCAAGTAGGACCTGTAAATCTACACAATACATAGTTTAAAGTTTGAGTCTATCATATTAGGTTTTGGATTTGTAGCTGTTTTTGTGTCTATTGCTTCAAAAGCATTTTCAGATAATTTGTGTGTTCTGAAGAAACTACAAGAGATATCTAACCCAAACTTTCTGTGCAAGAGGGGCTTGTACATCTGCACATTATGTCTTTTAAAGTTTGAACTTATCTTATTGAATTTTTGAGTTATAGCAGTTTTTACGTTTTTATTGCTCCAAAAGCCTTTTCAGCCCATGAACAGTTGTTTGTGAGTTTCGAAAAAAGTGCAAGAGCTATTCGAACCCTTTTTGCTGGGCAAGTAGGACCTGTAAATCTACACAATATATAGTTTAAAGTTTGAGTCTATCATATTAGGTTTTGGATTTATAGCTGTTTTTGTGTCTTTTGCTTCAAAAGCATTTTCAGATAATTTGTGTGTTCTGAAGAAACTACAAGAGATATCTAACCCAAATTTTCTGTGCAAGAGGGGCTTGTACATCTGCACAACATGTCTTTTAAAGTTTGAACTTATCTTATTGCATTTTTGAGTTATAGCAGTTTTTAAGTTTTTATTGCTCCAAAAGCCTTTTCAGCCCATTAACAGTTTGTGAGTTTCGAAAAAAGTGCAAGAGCTATTCAAACCCTTTTTGCTGGGTAAGTAGGACCTGTAAATCTACACAATATATAGTTTAAAGTTTGAGTCTATCATATTAGGTTTTGGATATATAGCTGTTTTTGTGTCTATTGCTTCAAAAGCATTTTCAGATAATTTGTGTGTTCTGAAGAAACTACAAGAGATATCTAACCCAAACTTTCCGTGCAAGAGGGGCTTGTACATCTGCACAACATGTCTTTTAAAGTTTGAACTTATCTTATTGAATTTTTGAGTTATAGCAGTTTTTACGTTTTTATTGCTCCAAAAGCCTTTTCAGCCCGTGAACAGTTGTTTGTAAGTTTTCGAAAAAAGTGCAAGAGCTATTCAAACCCTTTTTGCTGGGCAAGTAGGACTTGTAAATCTACACAATATATAGTTTAAAGTTTGAGTCTATCATATTAGGTTTTGGATTTATAGCTGTTTTTGTGTCTATTGCTTCAAAAGCATTTTCAGATAATTTGTGTGTTCTGAAGAAACTACAAGAGATATCTAACCCAAACTTTCCGTGCAAGAGGGGCTTGTACATCTGCACAACATGTCTTTTAAAGTTTGAACTTATCTTATTGAATTTTTGAGTTATAGCAGTTTTTAAGTTTTTATTGCTCCAAAAGCCTTTTCAGCCCGTGAACAGTTGTTTGTGAGTTTTCGAAAAAAGTGCAAGAGCTATTCGAACCCTTTTTGCTGGGCAAGTAGGACCTGTAAATCTACACAATATATAGTTTAAAGTTTGAGTCTATCATATTAGGTTTTGGATTTATAGCTGTTTTTGTGTCTATTGCTTCAAAAGCATTTTCAGATAATTTGTGTGTTCTGAAGAAACTACAAGAGATATCTAACCCAAACTTTCTGGGCAAGAGGGGCTTGTACATCTGCACAACATGTCTTTTAAAGTTTGAACTTATCTTATTGCATTTTTGAGTTATAGCAGTTTTTACGTTTTTATTGCTCCAAAAGCCTTTTCAGCCCGTGAACAGTTGTTTGTGAGTTTTCGAAAAAAGTGCAAGAGCTATTCGAACCCTTTTTGCTGGGCAAGTAGGACCTGTAAATCTACACAATATATAGTTTAAAGTTTGAGTCTATCATATTAGGTTTTGGATTTATAGCTGTTTTTGTGTCTATTGCTTCAAAAGCATTTTCAGATAATTTGTGTGTTCTGAAGAAACTACAAGAGATATCTAACCCAAACTTTCTGTGCAAGAGGGGCTTGTACATCTGCACAACATGTCTTTTAAAGTTTGAACCTATCTTGTTGCATTTTTGAGTTATAACAGTTTTTACGTTTTTATTGCCCCAAAAGCCTTTTCAGCCCATGAACAGTTGTTTGTGAGTTTCGAAAAAAGTGCAAGAGCTATTCAAACCCTTTTTGCTGGGCAAGTAGGACCTGTAAATCTACACAATATATAGTTTAAAGTTTGAGTCTATCATATTAGGTTTTGGATTTATAGCTGTTTTTGTGTCTATTGCTTCAAAAGCATTTTCAGATAATTTGTGTGTTCTGAAGAAACTACAAGAGATATCTAACCCAAACTTTCTGTGCAAGAGGGGCTTGTACATCTGCACAACATGTCTTTTAAAGTTTGAACTTATCTTATTGCATTTTTGAGTTATTGCAGTTTTTAAGTTTTTATTGCTCCAAAAGCCTTTTCAGCCCATGAACAGTTGTTTGTGAGTTTCGAAAAAAGTGCAAGAGCTATTCGAACCCTTTTTGCTGGGCAAGTAGGACCTGTAAATCTACACAATATATAGTTTAAAGTTTGAGTCTATCATATTAGGTTTTGGATTTATAGCTGTTTTTGTGTCTATTGCTTCAAAAGCATTTTCAGATAATTTGTGTGTTCTGAAGAAACTACAAGAGATATCTAACCCAAACTTTCTGTGCAAGAGGGGCTTGTACATCTGCACAACATGTCTTTTAAAGTTTGAACCTATCTTGTTGCATTTTTGAGTTATAACAGTTTTTACGTTTTTATTGCCCCAAAAGCCTTTTCAGCCCATGAACAGTTGTTTGTGAGTTTCGAAAAAAGTGCAAGAGCTATTCAAACCCTTTTTGCTGGGCAAGTAGGACCTGTAAATCTACACAATATATAGTTTAAAGTTTGAGTCTATCATATTAGGTTTTGGATTTATAGCTGTTTTTGTGTCTATTGCTTCAAAAGCATTTTCAGATAATTTGTGTGTTCTGAAGAAACTACAAGAGATATCTAACCCAAACTTTCTGTGCAAGAGGGGCTTGTACATCTGCACAACATGTCTTTTAAAGTTTGAACTTATCTTATTGCATTTTTGAGTTATTGCAGTTTTTAAGTTTTTATTGCTCCAAAAGCCTTTTCAGCCCATGAACAGTTGTTTGTGAGTTTCGAAAAAAGTGCAAGAGCTATTCGAACCCTTTTTGCTGGGCAAGTAGGACCTGTAAATCTACACAATATATAGTTTAAAGTTTGAGTCTATCATATTAGGTTTTGGATTTATAGCTGTTTTTGTGTCTATTGCTTCAAAAGCATTTTCAGATAATTTGTGTGTTCTGAAGAAACTACAAGAGATATCTAACCCAAACTTTCTGTGCAAGAGGGGCTTGTACATCTGCACAACATGTCTTTTAAAGTTTGAACTTATCTTATTGCATTTTTGAGTTATTGCAGTTTTTAAGTTTTTATTGCTCCAAAAGCCTTTTTTAGCCCATGAACAGTTGTTTGTGAGTTTCAAAAAAAGTGCAAGAGCTATTCGAACCCTTTTTGCTGGGCAAGTAGGACCTGTAAATCTACACAATATATAGTTTAAAGTTTGAGTCTATCATATTAGGTTTTGGATTTATAGCTGTTTTTGTGTCTATTGCTTCAAAAGCATTTTCAGATAATTTGTGTGTTCTGAAGAAACTACAAGAGATATCTAACCCAAACTTTCTGTGCAAGAGGGGCTTGTACATCTGCACAACATGTCTTTTAAAGTTTGAACTTATCTTATTGCATTTTTGAGTTATTGCAGTTTTTAAGTTTTTATTGCTCCAAAAGCCTTTTCAGCCCATGAACAGTTGTTTGTGAGTTTCGAAAAAAGTGCAAGAGCTATTCGAACCCTTTTTGCTGGGCAAGTAGGACCTGTAAATCTACACAATATATAGTTTAAAGTTTGAGTCTATCATATTAGGTTTTGGATTTATAGCTGTTTTTGTGTCTATTGCTTCAAAAGCATTTTCAGATAATTTGTGTGTTCTGAAGAAACTACAAGAGATATCTAACCCAAACTTTCTGTGCAAGAGGGGCTTGTACATCTGCACAACATGTCTTTTAAAGTTTGAACTTATCTTATTGCATTTTTGAGTTATTGCAGTTTTTAAGTTTTTATTGCTCCAAAAGCCTTTTTTAGCCCATGAACAGTTGTTTGTGAGTTTCAAAAAAAGTGCAAGAGCTATTCGAACCCTTTTTGCTGGGCAAGTAGGACCTGTAAATCTACACAATATATAGTTTAAAGTTTGAGTCTATCATATTAGGTTTTGGATTTATAGCTGTTTTTGTGTCTATTGCTTCAAAAGCATTTTCAGATAATTTGTGTGTTCTGAAGAAACTACAAGAGATATCTAACCCAAACTTTCTGTGCAAGAGGGGCTTGTACATCTGCACAACATGTCTTTTAAAGTTTGAACTTATCTTATTGCATTTTTGAGTTATTGCAGTTTTTAAGTTTTTATTGCTCCAAAAGCCTTTTCAGCCCATGAACAGTTGTTTGTGAGTTTCGAAAAAAGTGCAAGAGCTATTCGAACCCTTTTTGCTGGGCAAGTAGGACCTGTAAATCTACACAATATATAGTTTAAAGTTTGAGTCTATCATATTAGGTTTTGGATTTATAGCTGTTTTTGTGTCTATTGCTTCAAAAGCATTTTCAGATAATTTGTGTGTTCTGAAGAAACTACAAGAGATATCTAACCCAAACTTTCCGTGCAAGAGGGGCTTGTACATCTGCACAACATGTCTTTTAAAGTTTGAACTTATCTTATTGCATTTTTGAGTTATAGCAGTTTTTAAGTTTTTATTGCTCCAAAAGCCTTTTCAGCCCATGAACAGTTGTTTGTGAGTTTTCGAAAAAAGTGCAAGAGCTATTCGAACCCTTTTTGCTGGGCAAGTAGGACCTGTAAATCTACACAATACATAGTTTAAAGTTTGAGTCTATCATATTAGGTTTTGGATTTATAGCTGTTTTTGTGTCTATTGCTTCAAAAGCATTTTCAGATAATTTGTGTGTTCTGAAGAAACTACAAGAGATATCTAACCCAAACTTTCTGTGCAAGAGGGGCTTGTACATCTGCACAACATGTCTTTTAAAGTTTGAACTTATCTTATTGCATTTTTGAGTTATTGCAGTTTTTAAGTTTTTATTGCTCCAAAAGCCTTTTCAGCCCATGAACAGTTGTTTGTGAGTTTCGAAAAAAGTGCAAGAGCTATTCGAACCCTTTTTGCTGGGCAAGTAGGACCTGTAAATCTACACAATATATAGTTTAAAGTTTGAGTCTATCATATTAGGTTTTGGATTTATAGCTGTTTTTGTGTCTATTGCTTCAAAAGCATTTTCAGATAATTTGTGTGTTCTGAAGAAACTACAAGAGATATCTAACCCAAACTTTCTGTGCAAGAGGGGCTTGTACATCTGCACAACATGTCTTTTAAAGTTTGAACTTATCTTATTGCATTTTTGAGTTATTGCAGTTTTTAAGTTTTTATTGCTCCAAAAGCCTTTTTTAGCCCATGAACAGTTGTTTGTGAGTTTCAAAAAAAGTGCAAGAGCTATTCGAACCCTTTTTGCTGGGCAAGTAGGACCTGTAAATCTACACAATATATAGTTTAAAGTTTGAGTCTATCATATTAGGTTTTGGATTTATAGCTGTTTTTGTGTCTATTGCTTCAAAAGCATTTTCAGATAATTTGTGTGTTCTGAAGAAACTACAAGAGATATCTAACCCAAACTTTCCGTGCAAGAGGGGCTTGTACATCTGCACAACATTTCTTTTAAAGTTTGAACTTATCTTATTGCATTTTTGAGTTATAGCAGTTTTTAAGTTTTTATTGCTCCAAAAGCCTTTTCAGCCCATGAACAGTTGTTTGTGAGTTTTCGAAAAAAGTGCAAGAGCTATTCGAACCCTTTTTGCTGGGCAAGTAGGACCTGTAAATCTACACAATATGTAGTTTAAAGTTTGAGTCTATCATATTAGGTTTTGGATTTATAGCTGTTTTTGTGTCTATTGCTTCAAAAGCATTTTCAGATAATTTGTGTGTTCTGAAGAAACTACAAGAGATATCTAACCCAAACTTTCTGTGCAAGAGGGGCTTGTACATCTGCACAACGTGTCTTTTAAAGTTTGAACTTATCTTATTGCATTTTTGAGTTATAGCAGTTTTTACGTTTTTATTGCTCCAAAAGCCTTTTCAGCCCGTGAACAGTTGTTTGTGAGTTTTCGAAAAAAGTGCAAGAGCTATTCGAACCCTTTTTGCTGGGCAAGTAGGACCTGTAAATCTACACAATATATAGCTTAAAGTTTGAGTCTATCATATTAGGTTTTGGATTTATAGCTGTTTTTGTGTCTATAGCTTCAAAAGCATTTTCAGATAATTTGTGTGTTCTGAAGAAACTACAAGAGATATCTAACCCAAACTTTCTGTGCAAGAGGGGCTTGTACATCTGCACAACATGTCTTTTAAAGTTTGAACTTATCTTATTGCATTTTTGAGTTATAGCAGTTTTTAAGTTTTTATTGCTCCAAAAGCCTTTTCAGCCCATGAACAGTTGTGTGAGTTTCAAAAAAAGTGCAAGAGCTATTCGAACCCTTTTTGCTGGGCAAGTAGGACCTGTAAATCTACACAATACATAGTTTAAAGTTTGAGTCTATCATATTAGGTTTTGGATTTATAGCTGTTTTTGTGTCTATTGCTTCAAAAGCATTTTCAGATAATCTGTGTGTTCTGAAGAAACTACAAGAGATATCTAACCCAAACTTTCCGTGCAAGAGGGGCTTGTACATCTGCACAACATGTCTTTTAAAGTTTGAACTTATCTTATTGCATTTTTGAGTTATTGCAGTTTTTAAGTTTTTATTGCTCCAAAAGCCTTTTCAGCCCATGAACAGTTGTTTGTGAGTTTCGAAAAAAGTGCAAAAGCTATTCGAACCCTTTTTGCTGGGCAAGTAGGACCTGTAAATCTACACAATACATAGTTTAAAGTTTGAGTCTATCATATTAGGTTTTGGATTTGTAGCTGTTTTTGTGTCTATTGCTTCAAAAGCATTTTCAGATAATTTGTGTGTTCTGAAGAAACTACAAGAGATATCTAACCCAAACTTTCTGTGCAAGAGGGGCTTGTACATCTGCACATTATGTCTTTTAAAGTTTGAACTTATCTTATTGAATTTTTGAGTTATAGCAGTTTTTACGTTTTTATTGCTCCAAAAGCCTTTTCAGCCCATGAACAGTTGTTTGTGAGTTTCGAAAAAAGTGCAAGAGCTATTCGAACCCTTTTTGCTGGGCAAGTAGGACCTGTAAATCTACACAATATATAGTTTAAAGTTTGAGTCTATCATATTAGGTTTTGGATTTATAGCTGTTTTTGTGTCTTTTGCTTCAAAAGCATTTTCAGATAATTTGTGTGTTCTGAAGAAACTACAAGAGATATCTAACCCAAATTTTCTGTGCAAGAGGGGCTTGTACATCTGCACAACATGTCTTTTAAAGTTTGAACTTATCTTATTGCATTTTTGAGTTATAGCAGTTTTTAAGTTTTTATTGCTCCAAAAGCCTTTTCAGCCCATTAACAGTTTGTGAGTTTCGAAAAAAGTGCAAGAGCTATTCAAACCCTTTTTGCTGGGTAAGTAGGACCTGTAAATCTACACAATATATAGTTTAAAGTTTGAGTCTATCATATTAGGTTTTGGATATATAGCTGTTTTTGTGTCTATTGCTTCAAAAGCATTTTCAGATAATTTGTGTGTTCTGAAGAAACTACAAGAGATATCTAACCCAAACTTTCCGTGCAAGAGGGGCTTGTACATCTGCACAACATGTCTTTTAAAGTTTGAACTTATCTTATTGAATTTTTGAGTTATAGCAGTTTTTACGTTTTTATTGCTCCAAAAGCCTTTTCAGCCCGTGAACAGTTGTTTGTAAGTTTTCGAAAAAAGTGCAAGAGCTATTCAAACCCTTTTTGCTGGGCAAGTAGGACTTGTAAATCTACACAATATATAGTTTAAAGTTTGAGTCTATCATATTAGGTTTTGGATTTATAGCTGTTTTTGTGTCTATTGCTTCAAAAGCATTTTCAGATAATTTGTGTGTTCTGAAGAAACTACAAGAGATATCTAACCCAAACTTTCCGTGCAAGAGGGGCTTGTACATCTGCACAACATGTCTTTTAAAGTTTGAACTTATCTTATTGAATTTTTGAGTTATAGCAGTTTTTAAGTTTTTATTGCTCCAAAAGCCTTTTCAGCCCGTGAACAGTTGTTTGTGAGTTTTCGAAAAAAGTGCAAGAGCTATTCGAACCCTTTTTGCTGGGCAAGTAGGACCTGTAAATCTACACAATATATAGTTTAAAGTTTGAGTCTATCATATTAGGTTTTGGATTTATAGCTGTTTTTGTGTCTATTGCTTCAAAAGCATTTTCAGATAATTTGTGTGTTCTGAAGAAACTACAAGAGATATCTAACCCAAACTTTCTGGGCAAGAGGGGCTTGTACATCTGCACAACATGTCTTTTAAAGTTTGAACTTATCTTATTGCATTTTTGAGTTATAGCAGTTTTTACGTTTTTATTGCTCCAAAAGCCTTTTCAGCCCGTGAACAGTTGTTTGTGAGTTTTCGAAAAAAGTGCAAGAGCTATTCGAACCCTTTTTGCTGGGCAAGTAGGACCTGTAAATCTACACAATATATAGTTTAAAGTTTGAGTCTATCATATTAGGTTTTGGATTTATAGCTGTTTTTGTGTCTATTGCTTCAAAAGCATTTTCAGATAATTTGTGTGTTCTGAAGAAACTACAAGAGATATCTAACCCAAACTTTCTGTGCAAGAGGGGCTTGTACATCTGCACAACATGTCTTTTAAAGTTTGAACCTATCTTGTTGCATTTTTGAGTTATAACAGTTTTTACGTTTTTATTGCCCCAAAAGCCTTTTCAGCCCATGAACAGTTGTTTGTGAGTTTCGAAAAAAGTGCAAGAGCTATTCAAACCCTTTTTGCTGGGCAAGTAGGACCTGTAAATCTACACAATATATAGTTTAAAGTTTGAGTCTATCATATTAGGTTTTGGATTTATAGCTGTTTTTGTGTCTATTGCTTCAAAAGCATTTTCAGATAATTTGTGTGTTCTGAAGAAACTACAAGAGATATCTAACCCAAACTTTCTGTGCAAGAGGGGCTTGTACATCTGCACAACATGTCTTTTAAAGTTTGAACTTATCTTATTGCATTTTTGAGTTATTGCAGTTTTTAAGTTTTTATTGCTCCAAAAGCCTTTTCAGCCCATGAACAGTTGTTTGTGAGTTTCGAAAAAAGTGCAAGAGCTATTCGAACCCTTTTTGCTGGGCAAGTAGGACCTGTAAATCTACACAATATATAGTTTAAAGTTTGAGTCTATCATATTAGGTTTTGGATTTATAGCTGTTTTTGTGTCTATTGCTTCAAAAGCATTTTCAGATAATTTGTGTGTTCTGAAGAAACTACAAGAGATATCTAACCCAAACTTTCTGTGCAAGAGGGGCTTGTACATCTGCACAACATGTCTTTTAAAGTTTGAACCTATCTTGTTGCATTTTTGAGTTATAACAGTTTTTACGTTTTTATTGCCCCAAAAGCCTTTTCAGCCCATGAACAGTTGTTTGTGAGTTTCGAAAAAAGTGCAAGAGCTATTCAAACCCTTTTTGCTGGGCAAGTAGGACCTGTAAATCTACACAATATATAGTTTAAAGTTTGAGTCTATCATATTAGGTTTTGGATTTATAGCTGTTTTTGTGTCTATTGCTTCAAAAGCATTTTCAGATAATTTGTGTGTTCTGAAGAAACTACAAGAGATATCTAACCCAAACTTTCTGTGCAAGAGGGGCTTGTACATCTGCACAACATGTCTTTTAAAGTTTGAACTTATCTTATTGCATTTTTGAGTTATTGCAGTTTTTAAGTTTTTATTGCTCCAAAAGCCTTTTCAGCCCATGAACAGTTGTTTGTGAGTTTCGAAAAAAGTGCAAGAGCTATTCGAACCCTTTTTGCTGGGCAAGTAGGACCTGTAAATCTACACAATATATAGTTTAAAGTTTGAGTCTATCATATTAGGTTTTGGATTTATAGCTGTTTTTGTGTCTATTGCTTCAAAAGCATTTTCAGATAATTTGTGTGTTCTGAAAAAACTACAAGAGATATCTAACCCAAACTTTCCGTGCAAGAGGGGCTTGTACATCTGCACAACATGTCTTTTAAAGTTTGAACTTATCTTATTGCATTTTTGAGTTATAGCAGTTTTTAAGTTTTTATTGCTCCAAAAGCCTTTTCAGCTCATGAACAGTTGTTTGTGAGTTTTCGAAAAAAGTGCAAGAGCTATTCGAACCCTTTTTGCTGGGCAAGTAGGACCTGTAAATCTACACAATATGTAGTTTAAAGTTTGAGTCTATCATATTAGGTTTTGGATTTATAGCTGTTTTTGTGTCTATTGCTTCAAAAGCATTTTCAGATAATTTGTGTGTTCTGAAGAAACTACAAGAGATATCTAACCCAAACTTTCTGTGCAAGAGGGGCTTGTACATCTGCACAACATGTCTTTTAAAGTTTGAACTTATCTTATTGAATTTTTGAGTTATAGCAGTTTTTACGTTTTTATTGCTCCAAAAGCCTTTTCAGCCCATGAACAGTTGTTTGTGAGTTTTCGAAAAAAGTGCAAGAGCTATTCGAACCCTTTTTGCTGGGCAAGTAGGACCTGTAAATCTACACAATATGTAGTTTAAAGTTTGAGTCTATCATATTAGGTTTTGGATTTATAGCTGTTTTTGTGTCTATTGCTTCAAAAGCATTTTCAGATAATTTGTGTGTTCTGAAGAAACTACAAGAGATATCTAACCCAAACTTTCTGTGCAAGAGGGGCTTGTACATCTGCACAACATGTCTTTTAAAGTTTGAACTTATCTTATTGAATTTTTGAGTTATAGCAGTTTTTACGTTTTTATTGCTCCAAAAGCCTTTTCAGCCCATGAACAGTTGTGTGCGTTTCGAAAAAAGTGCAAGAGCTATTCAAACCCTTTTTGCTGGGCAAGTAGGACCTGTAAATCTACACAATACATAGTTTAAAGTTTGAGTCTATCATATTAGGTTTTGGATTTATAGCTGTTTTTGTGTCTATTGCTTCAAAAGCATTTTCAGATAATTTGTGTGTTCTGAAGAAACTACAAGAGATATCTAACCCAAACTTTCTGTGCAAGAGGGGCTTGTACATCTGCACAACATGTCTTTTAAAGTTTGAACTTATCTTATTGCATTTTTGAGTTATAGCAGTTTTTAAGTTTTTATTGCTCCAAAAGCCTTTTCAGCCCATGAACAGTTGTTTGTGAGTTTCGAAAAAAGTGCAAGAGCTATTCGAACCCTTTTTGCTGGGCAAGTAGGACCTGTAAATCTACACAATACATAGTTTAAAGTTTGAGTCTATCATATTAGGTTTTGGATTTATAGCTATTTTTGTGTCTATTGCTTCAAAAGCATTTTCAGATAATTTGTGTGTTCTGAAGAAACTACAAGAGATATCTAACCCAAACTTTCTGTGCAAGAGGGGCTTGTACATCTGCACAACATGTCTTTTAAAGTTTGAACTTATCTTATTGCATTTTTGAGTTATAGCAGTTTTTACGTTTTTATTGCTCCAAAAGCCTTTTCAGCCCATGAACAGTTGTTTGTGAGTTTCAAAAAAAGTGCAAGAGCTATTCAAACCCTTTTTGCTGGGAAAGTAGGACCTGTAAATCTACACAATATATAGTTTAAAGTTTGAGTCTATCATATTAGGTTTTGGATTTATAGCTGTTTTTGTGTCTATTGCTTCAAAAGCATTTTCAGATAATTTGTGTGTTCTGAAGAAACTACAAGAGATATCTAACCCAAACTTTCTGTGCAAGAGGGGCTTGTACATCTGCACAACATGTCTTTTAAAGTTTGAACTTATCTTATTGCATTTTTGAGTTATAGCAGTTTTTAAGTTTTTATTGCTCCAAAAGCCTTTTCAGCCCATGAACAGTTGTTTGTGAGTTTCGAAAAAAGTGCAAGAGCTATTCGAACCCTTTTTGCTGGGCAAGTAGGACCTGTAAATCTACACAATACATAGTTTAAAGTTTGAGTCTATCATATTAGGTTTTGGATTTATAGCTATTTTTGTGTCTATTGCTTCAAAAGCATTTTCAGATAATTTGTGTGTTCTGAAGAAACTACAAGAGATATCTAACCCAAACTTTCTGTGCAAGAGGGGCTTGTACATCTGCACAACATGTCTTTTAAAGTTTGAACTTATCTTATTGCATTTTTGAGTTATAGCAGTTTTTAAGTTTTTATTGCTCCAAAAGCCTTTTCAGCCCATGAACAGTTGTTTGTGAGTTTCAAAAAAAGTGCAAGAGCTATTCAAACCCTTTTTGCTGGGAAAGTAGGACCTGTAAATCTACACAATATATAGTTTAAAGTTTGAGTCTATCATATTAGGTTTTGGATTTATAGCTGTTTTTGTGTCTATTGCTTCAAAAGCATTTTCAGATAATTTGTGTGTTCTGAAGAAACTACAAGAGATATCTAACCCAAACTTTCTGTGCAAGAGGGGCTTGTACATCTGCACAACATGTCTTTTAAAGTTTGAACTTATCTTATTGCATTTTTGAGTTATAGCAGTTTTTACGTTTTTATTGCTCCAAAAGCCTTTTCAGCCCATGAACAGTTGTTTGTGAATTTTCGAAAAAAGTGCAAAAGCTATTCGAACCCTTTTTGCTGGGCAAGTAGGACCTGTAAATCTACACAATACATAGTTTAAAGTTTGAGTCTATCATATTAGGTTTTGGATTTGTAGCTGTTTTTGTGTCTATTGCTTCAAAAGCATTTTCAGATAATTTGTGTGTTCTGAAGAAACTACAAGAGATATCTAACCCAAACTTTCCGTGCAAGAGGGGCTTGTACATCTGCAAAACATGTCTTTTAAAGTTTGAACTTATCTTATTGAATTTTTGAGTTATAGCAGTTTTTACGTTTTTATTGCTCCAAAAGCCTTTTCAGCCAATGAACAGTTGTGTGCGTTTCGAAAAAAGTGCAAGAGCTATTCAAACCCTTTTTGCTGGGCAAGTAGGACCTGTAAATATACACAATACATAGTTTAAAGTTTGAGTCTATCATATTAGGTTTTGGATTTATAGCTGTTTTTGTGTCTATTGCTTCAAAAGCATTTTCAGATAATTTGTGTGTTCTGAAGAAACTACAAGAGATATCTAACCCAAACTTTCTCTGCAAGAGGGGCTTGTACATCTGCACAACATGTCTTTTAAAGTTTGAACTTATCTTATTGAATTTTTGAGTTATAGCAGTTTTTACGTTTTTATTGCTCCAAAAGCCTTTTCAGCCCATGAACAGTTGTTTGTGAGTTTCGAAAAAAGTGCAAGAGCTATTCGAACCCTTTTTGCTGGGCAAGTAGGACCTGTAAATCTACACAATATATAGTTTAAAGTTTGAGTCTATCATATTAGGTTTTGGATTTATAGCTGTTTTTGTGTCTATTGCTTCAAAAGCATTTTCAGATAATTTGTGTGTTCTGAAGAAACTACAAGAGATATCTAACCCAAACTTTCTGTGCAAGAGGGGCTTGTACATCTGCACAACATGTCTTTTAAAGTTTGAACTTATCTTATTGCATTTTTGAGTTATAGCAGTTTTTAAGTTTTTATTGCTCCAAAAGCCTTTTCAGCCCATTAACAGTTTGTGAGTTTCGAAAAAAGTGCAAGAGCTATTCAAACCCTTTTTGCTGGGTAAGTAGGACCTGTAAATCTACACAATATATAGTTTAAAGTTTGAGTCTATCATATTAGGTTTTGGATATATAGCTGTTTTTGTGTCTATTGCTTCAAAAGCATTTTCAGATAATTTGTGTGTTCTGAAGAAACTACAAGAGATATCTAACCCAAACTTTCCGTGCAAGAGGGGCTTGTACATCTGCACAACATGTCTTTTAAAGTTTGAACTTATCTTATTGAATTTTTGAGTTATAGCAGTTTTTACGTTTTTATTGCTCCAAAAGCCTTTTCAGCCCGTGAACAGTTGTTTGTAAGTTTTCGAAAAAAGTGCAAGAGCTATTCAAACCCTTTTTGCTGGGCAAGTAGGACTTGTAAATCTACACAATATATAGTTTAAAGTTTGAGTCTATCATATTAGGTTTTGGATTTATAGCTGTTTTTGTGTCTATTGCTTCAAAAGCATTTTCAGATAATTTGTGTGTTCTGAAGAAACTACAAGAGATATCTAACCCAAACTTTCCGTGCAAGAGGGGCTTGTACATCTGCACAACATGTCTTTTAAAGTTTGAACTTATCTTATTGAATTTTTGAGTTATAGCAGTTTTTAAGTTTTTATTGCTCCAAAAGCCTTTTCAGCCCATGAACAGTTGTTTGTGAGTTTCGAAAAAAGTGCAAAAGCTATTCGAACCCTTTTTGCTGGGCAAGTAGGACCTGTAAATCTACACAATACATAGTTTAAAGTTTGAGTCTATCATATTAGGTTTTGGATTTGTAGCTGTTTTTGTGTCTATTGCTTCAAAAGCATTTTCAGATAATTTGTGTGTTCTGAAGAAACTACAAGAGATATCTAACCCAAACTTTCTGTGCAAGAGGGGCTTGTACATCTGCACATTATGTCTTTTAAAGTTTGAACTTATCTTATTGAATTTTTGAGTTATAGCAGTTTTTACGTTTTTATTGCTCCAAAAGCCTTTTCAGCCCATGAACAGTTGTTTGTGAGTTTCGAAAAAAGTGCAAGAGCTATTCGAACCCTTTTTGCTGGGCAAGTAGGACCTGTAAATCTACACAATATATAGTTTAAAGTTTGAGTCTATCATATTAGGTTTTGGATTTATAGCTGTTTTTGTGTCTTTTGCTTCAAAAGCATTTTCAGATAATTTGTGTGTTCTGAAGAAACTACAAGAGATATCTAACCCAAATTTTCTGTGCAAGAGGGGCTTGTACATCTGCACAACATGTCTTTTAAAGTTTGAACTTATCTTATTGCATTTTTGAGTTATAGCAGTTTTTAAGTTTTTATTGCTCCAAAAGCCTTTTCAGCCCATTAACAGTTTGTGAGTTTCGAAAAAAGTGCAAGAGCTATTCAAACCCTTTTTGCTGGGTAAGTAGGACCTGTAAATCTACACAATATATAGTTTAAAGTTTGAGTCTATCATATTAGGTTTTGGATATATAGCTGTTTTTGTGTCTATTGCTTCAAAAGCATTTTCAGATAATTTGTGTGTTCTGAAGAAACTACAAGAGATATCTAACCCAAACTTTCCGTGCAAGAGGGGCTTGTACATCTGCACAACATGTCTTTTAAAGTTTGAACTTATCTTATTGAATTTTTGAGTTATAGCAGTTTTTACGTTTTTATTGCTCCAAAAGCCTTTTCAGCCCGTGAACAGTTGTTTGTAAGTTTTCGAAAAAAGTGCAAGAGCTATTCAAACCCTTTTTGCTGGGCAAGTAGGACTTGTAAATCTACACAATATATAGTTTAAAGTTTGAGTCTATCATATTAGGTTTTGGATTTATAGCTGTTTTTGTGTCTATTGCTTCAAAAGCATTTTCAGATAATTTGTGTGTTCTGAAGAAACTACAAGAGATATCTAACCCAAACTTTCCGTGCAAGAGGGGCTTGTACATCTGCACAACATGTCTTTTAAAGTTTGAACTTATCTTATTGAATTTTTGAGTTATAGCAGTTTTTAAGTTTTTATTGCTCCAAAAGCCTTTTCAGCCCGTGAACAGTTGTTTGTGAGTTTTCGAAAAAAGTGCAAGAGCTATTCGAACCCTTTTTGCTGGGCAAGTAGGACCTGTAAATCTACACAATATATAGTTTAAAGTTTGAGTCTATCATATTAGGTTTTGGATTTATAGCTGTTTTTGTGTCTATTGCTTCAAAAGCATTTTCAGATAATTTGTGTGTTCTGAAGAAACTACAAGAGATATCTAACCCAAACTTTCTGGGCAAGAGGGGCTTGTACATCTGCACAACATGTCTTTTAAAGTTTGAACTTATCTTATTGCATTTTTGAGTTATAGCAGTTTTTACGTTTTTATTGCTCCAAAAGCCTTTTCAGCCCGTGAACAGTTGTTTGTGAGTTTTCGAAAAAAGTGCAAGAGCTATTCGAACCCTTTTTGCTGGGCAAGTAGGACCTGTAAATCTACACAATATATAGTTTAAAGTTTGAGTCTATCATATTAGGTTTTGGATTTATAGCTGTTTTTGTGTCTATTGCTTCAAAAGCATTTTCAGATAATTTGTGTGTTCTGAAGAAACTACAAGAGATATCTAACCCAAACTTTCTGTGCAAGAGGGGCTTGTACATCTGCACAACATGTCTTTTAAAGTTTGAACCTATCTTGTTGCATTTTTGAGTTATAACAGTTTTTACGTTTTTATTGCCCCAAAAGCCTTTTCAGCCCATGAACAGTTGTTTGTGAGTTTCGAAAAAAGTGCAAGAGCTATTCAAACCCTTTTTGCTGGGCAAGTAGGACCTGTAAATCTACACAATATATAGTTTAAAGTTTGAGTCTATCATATTAGGTTTTGGATTTATAGCTGTTTTTGTGTCTATTGCTTCAAAAGCATTTTCAGATAATTTGTGTGTTCTGAAGAAACTACAAGAGATATCTAACCCAAACTTTCTGTGCAAGAGGGGCTTGTACATCTGCACAACATGTCTTTTAAAGTTTGAACTTATCTTATTGCATTTTTGAGTTATTGCAGTTTTTAAGTTTTTATTGCTCCAAAAGCCTTTTCAGCCCATGAACAGTTGTTTGTGAGTTTCGAAAAAAGTGCAAGAGCTATTCGAACCCTTTTTGCTGGGCAAGTAGGACCTGTAAATCTACACAATATATAGTTTAAAGTTTGAGTCTATCATATTAGGTTTTGGATTTATAGCTGTTTTTGTGTCTATTGCTTCAAAAGCATTTTCAGATAATTTGTGTGTTCTGAAGAAACTACAAGAGATATCTAACCCAAACTTTCTGTGCAAGAGGGGCTTGTACATCTGCACAACATGTCTTTTAAAGTTTGAACCTATCTTGTTGCATTTTTGAGTTATAACAGTTTTTACGTTTTTATTGCCCCAAAAGCCTTTTCAGCCCATGAACAGTTGTTTGTGAGTTTCGAAAAAAGTGCAAGAGCTATTCAAACCCTTTTTGCTGGGCAAGTAGGACCTGTAAATCTACACAATATATAGTTTAAAGTTTGAGTCTATCATATTAGGTTTTGGATTTATAGCTGTTTTTGTGTCTATTGCTTCAAAAGCATTTTCAGATAATTTGTGTGTTCTGAAGAAACTACAAGAGATATCTAACCCAAACTTTCTGTGCAAGAGGGGCTTGTACATCTGCACAACATGTCTTTTAAAGTTTGAACTTATCTTATTGCATTTTTGAGTTATTGCAGTTTTTAAGTTTTTATTGCTCCAAAAGCCTTTTCAGCCCATGAACAGTTGTTTGTGAGTTTCGAAAAAAGTGCAAGAGCTATTCGAACCCTTTTTGCTGGGCAAGTAGGACCTGTAAATCTACACAATATATAGTTTAAAGTTTGAGTCTATCATATTAGGTTTTGGATTTATAGCTGTTTTTGTGTCTATTGCTTCAAAAGCATTTTCAGATAATTTGTGTGTTCTGAAAAAACTACAAGAGATATCTAACCCAAACTTTCCGTGCAAGAGGGGCTTGTACATCTGCACAACATGTCTTTTAAAGTTTGAACTTATCTTATTGCATTTTTGAGTTATAGCAGTTTTTAAGTTTTTATTGCTCCAAAAGCCTTTTCAGCTCATGAACAGTTGTTTGTGAGTTTTCGAAAAAAGTGCAAGAGCTATTCGAACCCTTTTTGCTGGGCAAGTAGGACCTGTAAATCTACACAATATGTAGTTTAAAGTTTGAGTCTATCATATTAGGTTTTGGATTTATAGCTGTTTTTGTGTCTATTGCTTCAAAAGCATTTTCAGATAATTTGTGTGTTCTGAAGAAACTACAAGAGATATCTAACCCAAACTTTCTGTGCAAGAGGGGCTTGTACATCTGCACAACATGTCTTTTAAAGTTTGAACTTATCTTATTGAATTTTTGAGTTATAGCAGTTTTTACGTTTTTATTGCTCCAAAAGCCTTTTCAGCCCATGAACAGTTGTTTGTGAGTTTTCGAAAAAAGTGCAAGAGCTATTCGAACCCTTTTTGCTGGGCAAGTAGGACCTGTAAATCTACACAATATGTAGTTTAAAGTTTGAGTCTATCATATTAGGTTTTGGATTTATAGCTGTTTTTGTGTCTATTGCTTCAAAAGCATTTTCAGATAATTTGTGTGTTCTGAAGAAACTACAAGAGATATCTAACCCAAACTTTCTGTGCAAGAGGGGCTTGTACATCTGCACAACATGTCTTTTAAAGTTTGAACTTATCTTATTGAATTTTTGAGTTATAGCAGTTTTTACGTTTTTATTGCTCCAAAAGCCTTTTCAGCCCATGAACAGTTGTGTGCGTTTCGAAAAAAGTGCAAGAGCTATTCAAACCCTTTTTGCTGGGCAAGTAGGACCTGTAAATCTACACAATACATAGTTTAAAGTTTGAGTCTATCATATTAGGTTTTGGATTTATAGCTGTTTTTGTGTCTATTGCTTCAAAAGCATTTTCAGATAATTTGTGTGTTCTGAAGAAACTACAAGAGATATCTAACCCAAACTTTCTGTGCAAGAGGGGCTTGTACATCTGCACAACATGTCTTTTAAAGTTTGAACTTATCTTATTGCATTTTTGAGTTATAGCAGTTTTTAAGTTTTTATTGCTCCAAAAGCCTTTTCAGCCCATGAACAGTTGTTTGTGAGTTTCGAAAAAAGTGCAAGAGCTATTCGAACCCTTTTTGCTGGGCAAGTAGGACCTGTAAATCTACACAATACATAGTTTAAAGTTTGAGTCTATCATATTAGGTTTTGGATTTATAGCTATTTTTGTGTCTATTGCTTCAAAAGCATTTTCAGATAATTTGTGTGTTCTGAAGAAACTACAAGAGATATCTAACCCAAACTTTCTGTGCAAGAGGGGCTTGTACATCTGCACAACATGTCTTTTAAAGTTTGAACTTATCTTATTGCATTTTTGAGTTATAGCAGTTTTTACGTTTTTATTGCTCCAAAAGCCTTTTCAGCCCATGAACAGTTGTTTGTGAGTTTCAAAAAAAGTGCAAGAGCTATTCAAACCCTTTTTGCTGGGAAAGTAGGACCTGTAAATCTACACAATATATAGTTTAAAGTTTGAGTCTATCATATTAGGTTTTGGATTTATAGCTGTTTTTGTGTCTATTGCTTCAAAAGCATTTTCAGATAATTTGTGTGTTCTGAAGAAACTACAAGAGATATCTAACCCAAACTTTCTGTGCAAGAGGGGCTTGTACATCTGCACAACATGTCTTTTAAAGTTTGAACTTATCTTATTGCATTTTTGAGTTATAGCAGTTTTTAAGTTTTTATTGCTCCAAAAGCCTTTTCAGCCCATGAACAGTTGTTTGTGAGTTTCGAAAAAAGTGCAAGAGCTATTCGAACCCTTTTTGCTGGGCAAGTAGGACCTGTAAATCTACACAATACATAGTTTAAAGTTTGAGTCTATCATATTAGGTTTTGGATTTATAGCTATTTTTGTGTCTATTGCTTCAAAAGCATTTTCAGATAATTTGTGTGTTCTGAAGAAACTACAAGAGATATCTAACCCAAACTTTCTGTGCAAGAGGGGCTTGTACATCTGCACAACATGTCTTTTAAAGTTTGAACTTATCTTATTGCATTTTTGAGTTATAGCAGTTTTTAAGTTTTTATTGCTCCAAAAGCCTTTTCAGCCCATGAACAGTTGTTTGTGAGTTTCAAAAAAAGTGCAAGAGCTATTCAAACCCTTTTTGCTGGGAAAGTAGGACCTGTAAATCTACACAATATATAGTTTAAAGTTTGAGTCTATCATATTAGGTTTTGGATTTATAGCTGTTTTTGTGTCTATTGCTTCAAAAGCATTTTCAGATAATTTGTGTGTTCTGAAGAAACTACAAGAGATATCTAACCCAAACTTTCTGTGCAAGAGGGGCTTGTACATCTGCACAACATGTCTTTTAAAGTTTGAACTTATCTTATTGCATTTTTGAGTTATAGCAGTTTTTACGTTTTTATTGCTCCAAAAGCCTTTTCAGCCCATGAACAGTTGTTTGTGAATTTTCGAAAAAAGTGCAAAAGCTATTCGAACCCTTTTTGCTGGGCAAGTAGGACCTGTAAATCTACACAATACATAGTTTAAAGTTTGAGTCTATCATATTAGGTTTTGGATTTGTAGCTGTTTTTGTGTCTATTGCTTCAAAAGCATTTTCAGATAATTTGTGTGTTCTGAAGAAACTACAAGAGATATCTAACCCAAACTTTCCGTGCAAGAGGGGCTTGTACATCTGCAAAACATGTCTTTTAAAGTTTGAACTTATCTTATTGAATTTTTGAGTTATAGCAGTTTTTACGTTTTTATTGCTCCAAAAGCCTTTTCAGCCAATGAACAGTTGTGTGCGTTTCGAAAAAAGTGCAAGAGCTATTCAAACCCTTTTTGCTGGGCAAGTAGGACCTGTAAATATACACAATACATAGTTTAAAGTTTGAGTCTATCATATTAGGTTTTGGACTTATAGCTGTTTTTGTGTCTATTGCTTCAAAAGCATTTTCAGATAATTTGTGTGTTCTGAAGAAACTACAAGAGATATCTAACCCAAACTTTCTCTGCAAGAGGGGCTTGTACATCTGCACAACATGTCTTTTAAAGTTTGAACTTATCTTATTGAATTTTTGAGTTATAGCAGTTTTTACGTTTTTATTGCTCCAAAAGCCTTTTCAGCCCATGAACAGTTGTTTGTGAGTTTCGAAAAAAGTGCAAGAGCTATTCGAACCCTTTTTGCTGGGCAAGTAGGACCTGTAAATCTACACAATATATAGTTTAAAGTTTGAGTCTATCATATTAGGTTTTGGATTTATAGCTGTTTTTGTGTCTATTGCTTCAAAAGCATTTTCAGATAATTTGTGTGTTCTGAAGAAACTACAAGAGATATCTAACCCAAACTTTCTGTGCAAGAGGGGCTTGTACATCTGCACAACATGTCTTTTAAAGTTTGAACTTATCTTATTGCATTTTTGAGTTATAGCAGTTTTTAAGTTTTTATTGCTCCAAAAGCCTTTTCAGCCCATTAACAGTTTGTGAGTTTCGAAAAAAGTGCAAGAGCTATTCAAACCCTTTTTGCTGGGTAAGTAGGACCTGTAAATCTACACAATATATAGTTTAAAGTTTGAGTCTATCATATTAGGTTTTGGATATATAGCTGTTTTTGTGTCTATTGCTTCAAAAGCATTTTCAGATAATTTGTGTGTTCTGAAGAAACTACAAGAGATATCTAACCCAAACTTTCCGTGCAAGAGGGGCTTGTACATCTGCACAACATGTCTTTTAAAGTTTGAACTTATCTTATTGAATTTTTGAGTTATAGCAGTTTTTACGTTTTTATTGCTCCAAAAGCCTTTTCAGCCCGTGAACAGTTGTTTGTAAGTTTTCGAAAAAAGTGCAAGAGCTATTCAAACCCTTTTTGCTGGGCAAGTAGGACTTGTAAATCTACACAATATATAGTTTAAAGTTTGAGTCTATCATATTAGGTTTTGGATTTATAGCTGTTTTTGTGTCTATTGCTTCAAAAGCATTTTCAGATAATTTGTGTGTTCTGAAGAAACTACAAGAGATATCTAACCCAAACTTTCCGTGCAAGAGGGGCTTGTACATCTGCACAACATGTCTTTTAAAGTTTGAACTTATCTTATTGAATTTTTGAGTTATAGCAGTTTTTAAGTTTTTATTGCTCCAAAAGCCTTTTCAGCCCGTGAACAGTTGTTTGTGAGTTTTCGAAAAAAGTGCAAGAGCTATTCGAACCCTTTTTGCTGGGCAAGTAGGACCTGTAAATCTACACAATATATAGTTTAAAGTTTGAGTCTATCATATTAGGTTTTGGATTTATAGCTGTTTTTGTGTCTATTGCTTCAAAAGCATTTTCAGATAATTTGTGTGTTCTGAAGAAACTACAAGAGATATCTAACCCAAACTTTCTGTGCAAGAGGGGCTTGTACATCTGCACAACATGTCTTTTAAAGTTTGAACTTATCTTATTGCATTTTTGAGTTATAGCAGTTTTTACGTTTTTATTGCTCCAAAAGCCTTTTCAGCCCGTGAACAGTTGTTTGTGAGTTTTCGAAAAAAGTGCAAGAGCTATTCGAACCCTTTTTGCTGGGCAAGTAGGACCTGTAAATCTACACAATATATAGTTTAAAGTTTGAGTCTATCATATTAGGTTTTGGATTTATAGCTGTTTTTGTGTCTATTGCTTCAAAAGCATTTTCAGATAATTTGTGTGTTCTGAAGAAACTACAAGAGATATCTAACCCAAACTTTCTGTGCAAGAGGGGCTTGTACATCTGCACAACATGTCTTTTAAAGTTTGAACCTATCTTGTTGCATTTTTGAGTTATAACAGTTTTTACGTTTTTATTGCCCCAAAAGCCTTTTCAGCCCATGAACAGTTGTTTGTGAGTTTCGAAAAAAGTGCAAGAGCTATTCAAACCCTTTTTGCTGGGCAAGTAGGACCTGTAAATCTACACAATATATAGTTTAAAGTTTGAGTCTATCATATTAGGTTTTGGATTTATAGCTGTTTTTGTGTCTATTGCTTCAAAAGCATTTTCAGATAATTTGTGTGTTCTGAAGAAACTACAAGAGATATCTAACCCAAACTTTCTGTGCAAGAGGGGCTTGTACATCTGCACAACATGTCTTTTAAAGTTTGAACTTATCTTATTGCATGTTTGAGTTATTGCAGTTTTTAAGTTTTTATTGCTCCAAAAGCCTTTTCAGCCCATGAACAGTTGTTTGTGAGTTTCGAAAAAAGTGCAAGAGCTATTCGAACCCTTTTTGCTGGGCAAGTAGGACCTGTAAATCTACACAATATATAGTTTAAAGTTTGAGTCTATCATATTAGGTTTGGGATTTATAGCTGTTTTTGTGTCTATTGCTTCAAAAGCATTTTCAGATAATTTGTGTGTTCTGAAAAAACTACAAGAGATATCTAACCCAAACTTTCCGTGCAAGAGGGTCTTGTACATCTGCACAACATGTCTTTTAAAGTTTGAACTTATCTTATTGCATTTTTGAGTTATAGCAGTTTTTAAGTTTTTATTGCTCCAAAAGCCTTTTCAGCTCATGAACAGTTGTTTGTGAGTTTTCGAAAAAAGTGCAAGAGCTATTCGAACCCTTTTTGCTGGGCAAGTAGGACCTGTAAATCTACACAATATGTAGTTTAAAGTTTGAGTCTATCATATTAGGTTTTGGATTTATAGCTGTTTTTGTGTCTATTGCTTCAAAAGCATTTTCAGATAATTTGTGTGTTCTGAAGAAACTACAAGAGATATCTAACCCAAACTTTCTGTGCAAGAGGGGCTTGTACATCTGCACAACATGTCTTTTAAAGTTTGAACTTATCTTATTGAATTTTTGAGTTATAGCAGTTTTTACGTTTTTATTGCTCCAAAAGCCTTTTCAGCCCGTGAACAGTTGTTTGTGAGTTTTCGAAAAAAGTGCAAGAGCTATTCGAACCCTTTTTGCTGGGCAAGTAGGACCTGTAAATCTACACAATATGTAGTTTAAAGTTTGAGTCTATCATATTAGGTTTTGGATTTATAGCTGTTTTTGTGTCTATTGCTTCAAAAGCATTTTCAGATAATTTGTGTGTTCTGAAGAAACTACAAGAGATATCTAACCCAAACTTTCTGTGCAAGAGGGGCTTGTACATCTGCACAACATGTCTTTTAAAGTTTGAACTTATCTTATTGAATTTTTGAGTTATAGCAGTTTTTACGTTTTTATTGCTCCAAAAGCCTTTTCAGCCCATGAACAGTTGTGTGCGTTTCGAAAAAAGTGCAAGAGCTATTCAAACCCTTTTTGCTGGGCAAGTAGGACCTGTAAATCTACACAATACATAGTTTAAAGTTTGAGTCTATCATATTAGGTTTTGGATTTATAGCTGTTTTTGTGTCTATTGCTTCAAAAGCATTTTCAGATAATTTGTGTGTTCTGAAGAAACTACAAGAGATATCTAACCCAAACTTTCTGTGCAAGAGGGGCTTGTACATCTGCACAACATGTCTTTTAAAGTTTGAACTTATCTTATTGCATTTTTGAGTTATAGCAGTTTTTAAGTTTTTATTGCTCCAAAAGCCTTTTCAGCCCATGAACAGTTGTTTGTGAGTTTCGAAAAAAGTGCAAGAGCTATTCGAACCCTTTTTGCTGGGCAAGTAGGACCTGTAAATCTACACAATACATAGTTTAAAGTTTGAGTCTATCATATTAGGTTTTGGATTTATAGCTATTTTTGTGTCTATTGCTTCAAAAGCATTTTCAGATAATTTGTGTGTTCTGAAGAAACTACAAGAGATATCTAACCCAAACTTTCTGTGCAAGAGGGGCTTGTACATCTGCACAACATGTCTTTTAAAGTTTGAACTTATCTTATTGCATTTTTGAGTTATAGCAGTTTTTAAGTTTTTATTGCTCCAAAAGCCTTTTCAGCCCATGAACAGTTGTTTGTGAGTTTCAAAAAAAGTGCAAGAGCTATTCAAACCCTTTTTGCTGGGAAAGTAGGACCTGTAAATCTACACAATATATAGTTTAAAGTTTGAGTCTATCATATTAGGTTTTGGATTTATAGCTGTTTTTGTGTCTATTGCTTCAAAAGCATTTTCAGATAATTTGTGTGTTCTGAAGAAACTACAAGAGATATCTAACCCAAACTTTCTGTGCAAGAGGGGCTTGTACATCTGCACAACATGTCTTTTAAAGTTTGAACTTATCTTATTGCATTTTTGAGTTATAGCAGTTTTTACGTTTTTATTGCTCCAAAAGCCTTTTCAGCCCATGAACAGTTGTTTGTGAATTTTCGAAAAAAGTGCAAAAGCTATTCGAACCCTTTTTGCTGGGCAAGTAGGACCTGTAAATCTACACAATACATAGTTTAAAGTTTGAGTCTATCATATTAGGTTTTGGATTTGTAGCTGTTTTTGTGTCTATTGCTTCAAAAGCATTTTCAGATAATTTGTGTGTTCTGAAGAAACTACAAGAGATATCTAACCCAAACTTTCCGTGCAAGAGGGGCTTGTACATCTGCAAAACATGTCTTTTAAAGTTTGAACTTATCTTATTGAATTTTTGAGTTATAGCAGTTTTTACGTTTTTATTGCTCCAAAAGCCTTTTCAGCCAATGAACAGTTGTGTGCGTTTCGAAAAAAGTGCAAGAGCTATTCAAACCCTTTTTGCTGGGCAAGTAGGACCTGTAAATATACACAATACATAGTTTAAAGTTTGAGTCTATCATATTAGGTTTTGGATTTATAGCTGTTTTTGTGTCTATTGCTTCAAAAGCATTTTCAGATAATTTGTGTGTTCTGAAGAAACTACAAGAGATATCTAACCCAAACTTTCTCTGCAAGAGGGGCTTGTACATCTGCACAACATGTCTTTTAAAGTTTGAACTTATCTTATTGAATTTTTGAGTTATAGCAGTTTTTACGTTTTTATTGCTCCAAAAGCCTTTTCAGCCCATGAACAGTTGTTTGTGAGTTTCGAAAAAAGTGCAAGAGCTATTCGAACCCTTTTTGCTGGGCAAGTAGGACCTGTAAATCTACACAATATATAGTTTAAAGTTTGAGTCTATCATATAAGGTTTTGGATTTATAGCTGTTTTTGTGTCTATTGCTTCAAAAGCATTTTCAGATAATTTGTGTGTTCTGAAGAAACTACAAGAGATATCTAACCCAAACTTTCTGTGCAAGAGGGGCTTGTACATCTGCACAACATGTCTTTTAAAGTTTGAACTTATCTTATTGCATTTTTGAGTTATAGCAGTTTTTAAGTTTTTATTGCTCCAAAAGCCTTTTCAGCCCATTAACAGTTTGTGAGTTTCGAAAAAAGTGCAAGAGCTATTCAAACCCTTTTTGCTGGGTAAGTAGGACCTGTAAATCTACACAATATATAGTTTAAAGTTTGAGTCTATCATATTAGGTTTTGGATATATCGCTGTTTTTGTGTCTATTGCTTCAAAAGCATTTTCAGATAATTTGTGTGTTCTGAAGAAACTACAAGAGATATCTAACCCAAACTTTCCGTGCAAGAGGGGCTTGTACATCTGCACAACATGTCTTTTAAAGTTTGAACTTATCGTATTGAATTTTTGAGTTATAGCAGTTTTTACGTTTTTATTGCTCCAAAAGCCTTTTCAGCCCGTGAACAGTTGTTTGTAAGTTTTCGAAAAAAGTGCAAGAGCTATTCAAACCCTTTTTGCTGGGCAAGTAGGACTTGTAAATCTACACAATATATAGTTTAAAGTTTGAGTCTATCATATTAGGTTTTGGATTTATAGCTGTTTTTGTGTCTATTGCTTCAAAAGCATTTTCAGATAATTTGTGTGTTCTGAAGAAACTACAAGAGATATCTAACCCAAACTTTCCGTGCAAGAGGGGCTTGTACATCTGCACAACATGTATTTTAAAGTTTGAACTTATCTTATTGAATTTTTGAGTTATAGCAGTTTTTAAGTTTTTATTGCTCCAAAAGCCTTTTCAGCCCGTGAACAGTTGTTTGTGAGTTTTCGAAAAAAGTGCAAGAGCTATTCGAACCCTTTTTGCTGGGCAAGTAGGACCTGTAAATCTACACAATATATAGTTTAAAGTTTGAGTCTATCATATTAGGTTTTGGATTTATAGCTGTTTTTGTGTCTATTGCTTCAAAAGCATTTTCAGATAATTTGTGTGTTCTGAAGAAACTACAAGAGATATCTAACCCAAACTTTCTGTGCAAGAGGGGCTTGTACATCTGCACAACATGTCTTTTAAAGTTTGAACTTATCTTATTGAATTTTTGAGTTATAGCAGTTTTTACGTTTTTATTGCTCCAAAAGCCTTTTCAGCCCGTGAACAGTTGTTTGTGAGTTTTCGAAAAAAGTGCAAGAGCTATTCGAACCCTTTTTGCTGGGCAAGTAGGACCTGTAAATCTACACAATATGTAGTTTAAAGTTTGAGTCTATCATATTAGGTTTTGGATTTATAGCTGTTTTTGTGTCTATTGCTTCAAAAGCATTTTCAGATAATTTGTGTGTTCTGAAGAAACTACAAGAGATATCTAACCCAAACTTTCTGTGCAAGAGGGGCTTGTACATCTGCACAACATGTCTTTTAAAGTTTGAACTTATCTTATTGAATTTTTGAGTTATAGCAGTTTTTACGTTTTTATTGCTCCAAAAGCCTTTTCAGCCCATGAACAGTTGTGTGCGTTTCGAAAAAAGTGCAAGAGCTATTCAAACCCTTTTTGCTGGGCAAGTAGGACCTGTAAATCTACACAATACATAGTTTAAAGTTTGAGTCTATCATATTAGGTTTTGGATTTATAGCTGTTTTTGTGTCTATTGCTTCAAAAGCATTTTCAGATAATTTGTGTGTTCTGAAGAAACTACAAGAGATATCTAACCCAAACTTTCTGTGCAAGAGGGGCTTGTACATCTGCACAACATGTCTTTTAAAGTTTGAACTTATCTTATTGCATTTTTGAGTTATAGCAGTTTTTAAGTTTTTATTGCTCCAAAAGCCTTTTCAGCCCATGAACAGTTGTTTGTGAGTTTCGAAAAAAGTGCAAGAGCTATTCGAACCCTTTTTGCTGGGCAAGTAGGACCTGTAAATCTACACAATACATAGTTTAAAGTTTGAGTCTATCATATTAGGTTTTGGATTTATAGCTATTTTTGTGTCTATTGCTTCAAAAGCATTTTCAGATAATTTGTGTGTTCTGAAGAAACTACAAGAGATATCTAACCCAAACTTTCTGTGCAAGAGGGGCTTCTACATTTGCACAACATGTCTTTTAAAGTTTGAACTTATCTTATTGCATTTTTGAGTTATAGCAGTTTTTAAGTTTTTATTGCTCCAAAAGCCTTTTCAGCCCATGAACAGTTGTTTGTGAGTTTCAAAAAAAGTGCAAGAGCTATTCAAACCCTTTTTGCTGGGAAAGTAGGACCTGTAAATCTACACAATATATAGTTTAAAGTTTGAGTCTATCATATTAGGTTTTGGATTTATAGCTGTTTTTGTGTCTATTGCTTCAAAAGCATTTTCAGATAATTTGTGTGTTCTGAAGAAACTACAAGAGATATCTAACCCAAACTTTCTGTGCAAGAGGGGCTTGTACATCTGCACAACATGTCTTTTAAAGTTTGAACTTATCTTATTGCATTTTTGAGTTATAGCAGTTTTTACGTTTTTATTGCTCCAAAAGCCTTTTCAGCCCATGAACAGTTGTTTGTGAATTTTCGAAAAAAGTGCAAAAGCTATTCGAACCCTTTTTGCTGGGCAAGTAGGACCTGTAAATCTACACAATACATAGTTTAAAGTTTGAGTCTATCATATTAGGTTTTGGATTTGTAGCAGTTTTTGTGTCTATTGCTTCAAAAGCATTTTCAGATAATTTGTGTGTTCTGAAGAAACTACAAGAGATATCTAACCCAAACTTTCCGTGCAAGAGGGGCTTGTACATCTGCAAAACATGTCTTTTAAAGTTTGAACTTATCTTATTGAATTTTTGAGTTATAGCAGTTTTTACGTTTTTATTGCTCCAATAGCCTTTTCAGCCAATGAACAGTTGTGTGCGTTTCGAAAAAAGTGCAAGAGCTATTCAAACCCTTTTTGCTGGGCAAGTAGGACCTGTAAATATACACAATACATAGTTTAAAGTTTGAGTCTATCATATTAGGTTTTGGATTTATAGCTGTTTTTGTGTCTATTGCTTCAAAAGCATTTTCAGATAATTTGTGTGTTCTGAAGAAACTACAAGAGATATCTAACCCAAACTTTCTGTGCAAGAGGGGCTTGTACATCTGCACAACATGTCTTTTAAAGTTTGAACTTATCTTATTGAATTTTTGAGTTATAGCAGTTTTTACGTTTTTATTGCTCCAAAAGCCTTTTCAGCCCATGAACAGTTGTTTGTGAGTTTCGAAAAAAGTGCAAGAGCTATTCGAACCCTTTTTGCTGGGCAAGTAGGACCTGTAAATCTACACAATATATAGTTTAAAGTTTGAGTCTATCATATTAGGTTTTGGATTTATAGCTGTTTTTGTGTCTATTGCTTCAAAAGCATTTTCAGATAATTTGTGTGTTCTGAAGAAACTACAAGAGATATCTAACCCAAACTTTCCGTGCAAGAGGGGCTTGTACATCTGCACAACATGTCTTTTAAAGTTTGAACTTATCTTATTGCATTTTTGAGTTATAGCAGTTTTTAAGTTTTTATTGCTCCAAAAGCCTTTTCAGCCCATGAACAGTTGTTTGTGAGTTTTCGAAAAAAGTGCAAGAGCTATTCGAACCCTTTTTGCTGGGCAAGTAGGACCTGTAAATCTACACAATATGTAGTTTAAAGTTTGAGTCTATCATATTAGGTTTTGGATTTATAGCTGTTTTTGTGTCTATTGCTTCAAAAGCATTTTCAGATAATTTGTGTGTTCTGAAGAAACTACAAGAGATATCTAACCCAAACTTTCTGTGCAAGAGGGGCTTGTACATCTGCACAACATGTCTTTTAAAGTTTGAACTTATCTTATTGAATTTTTGAGTTATAGCAGTTTTTACGTTTTTATTGCTCCAAAAGCCTTTTCAGCCCATGAACAGTTGTGTGCGTTTCGAAAAAAGTGCAAGAGCTATTCAAACCCTTTTTGCTGGGCAAGTAGGACCTGTAAATCTACACAATACATAGTTTAAAGTTTGAGTCTATCATATTAGGTTTTGGATTTATAGCTGTTTTTGTGTCTATTGCTTCAAAAGCATTTTCAGATAATTTGTGTGTTCTGAAGAAACTACAAGAGATATCTAACCCAAACTTTCTGTGCAAGAGGGGCTTGTACATCTGCACAACATGTCTTTTAAAGTTTGAACTTATCTTATTGCATTTTTGAGTTATAGCAGTTTTTAAGTTTTTATTGCTCCAAAAGCCTTTTCAGCCCATGAACAGTTGTTTGTGAGTTTCGAAAAAAGTGCAAGAGCTATTCGAACCCTTTTTGCTGGGCAAGTAGGACCTGTAAATCTACACAATACATAGTTTAAAGTTTGAGTCTATCATATTAGGTTTTGGATTTATAGCTATTTTTGTGTCTATTGCTTCAAAAGCATTTTCAGATAATTTGTGTGTTCTGAAGAAACTACAAGAGATATCTAACCCAAACTTTCTGTGCAAGAGGGGCTTCTACATCTGCACAACATGTCTTTTAAAGTTTGAACTTATCTTATTGCATTTTTGAGTTATAGCAGTTTTTAAGTTTTTATTGCTCCAAAAGCCTTTTCAGCCCATGAACAGTTGTTTGTGAGTTTCAAAAAAAGTGCAAGAGCTATTCAAACCCTTTTTGCTGGGAAAGTAGGACCTGTAAATCTACACAATATATAGTTTAAAGTTTGAGTCTATCATATTAGGTTTTGGATTTATAGCTGTTTTTGTGTCTATTGCTTCAAAAGCATTTTCAGATAATTTGTGTGTTCTGAAGAAACTACAAGAGATATCTAACCCAAACTTTCCGTGCAAGAGGGGCTTGTACATCTGCAAAACATGTCTTTTAAAGTTTGAACTTATCTTATTGAATTTTTGAGTTATAGCAGTTTTTACGTTTTTATTGCTCCAAAAGCCTTTTCAGCCAATGAACAGTTGTGTGCGTTTCGAAAAAAGTGCAAGAGCTATTCAAACCCTTTTTGCTGGGCAAGTAGGACCTGTAAATATACACAATACATAGTTTAAAGTTTGAGTCTATCATATTAGGTTTTGGATTTATAGCTGTTTTTGTGTCTATTGCTTCAAAAGCATTTTCAGATAATTTGTGTGTTCTTAAGAAACTACAAGAGATATCTAACCCAAACTTTCTCTGCAAGAGGGGCTTGTACATCTGCACAACATGTCTTTTAAAGTTTGAACTTATCTTATTGAATTTTTGAGTTATAGCAGTTTTTACGTTTTTATTGCTCCAAAAGCCTTTTCAGCCCATGAACAGTTGTTTGTGAGTTTCGAAAAAAGTGCAAGAGCTATTCAAACCCTTTTTGCTGGGCAAGTAGGACCTGTAAATCTACACAATATATAGTTTAAAGTTTGAGTCTATCATATTAGGTTTTGGATTTATAGCTGTTTTTGTGTCTATTGCTTCAAAAGCATTTTCAGATAATTTGTGTGTTCTGAAGAAACTACAAGAGATATCTAACCCAAACTTTCCGTGCAAGAGGGGCTTGTACATCTGCACAACATGTCTTTTAAAGTTTGAACTTATCTTATTGCATTTTTGAGTTATAGCAGTTTTTAAGTATTTATTGCTCCAAAAGCCTTTTCAGCCCATGAACAGTTGTTTGTGAGTTTTCGAAAAAAGTGCAAGAGCTATTCGAACCCTTTTTGCTGGGCAAGTAGGACCTGTAAATCTACACAATATGTAGTTTAAAGTTTGAGTCTATCATATTAGGTTTTGGATTTATAGCTGTTTTTGTGTCTATTGCTTCAAAAGCATTTTCAGATAATTTGTGTGTTCTGAAGAAACTACAAGAGATATCTAACCCAAACTTTCTGTGCGAGAGGGGCTTGTACATCTGCACAACATGTCTTTTAAAGTTTGAACTTATCTTATTGCATTTTTGAGTTATTGCAGTTTTTAAGTTTTTATTGCTCCAAAAGCCTTTTCAGCCCATGAACAGTTGTTTGTGAGTTTTCGAAAAAAGTGCAAGAGCTATTCGAACCCTTTTTGCTGGGCAAGTAGGACATGTAAATCTACACAATATAGAGTTTAAAGTTTGAGTCTATCATATTAGGTTTTGGATTTATAGCTGTTTTTGTGTCTATTGCTTCAAAAGCATTTTCAGATAATTTGTGTGTTCTGAAGAAACTACAAGAGATATCTAACCCAAACTTTCTCTGCAAGAGGGGCTTGTACATCTGCACAACGTGTCTTTTAAAGTTTGAACTTATCTTATTGAATTTTTGAGTTATAGCAGTTTTTACGTTTTTATTGCTCCAAAAGCCTTTTCAGCCCGTGAACAGTTGTTTGTGAGTTTCGAAAAAAGTGCAAGAGCTATTCGAACCCTTTTTGCTGGGCAAGTAGGACCTGTAAATCTACACAATATATAGTTTAAAGTTTGAGTCTATCATATTAGGTTTTGGATTTATAGCTGTTTTTGTGTCTATTGCTTCAAAAGCATTTTCAGATAATTTGTGTGTTCTGAAGAAACTACAAGAGATATCTAACCCAAACTTTCTGTGCAAGAGGGGCTTGTACATCTGCACAACATGTCTTTTAAAGTTTGAACTTATCTTATTGCATTTTTGAGTTATAGCAGTTTTTAAGTTTTTATTGCTCCAAAAGCCTTTTCAGCCCATTAACAGTTTGTGAGTTTCGAAAAAAGTGCAAGAGCTATTCAAACCCTTTTTGCTGGGTAAGTAGGACCTGTAAATCTACACAATATATAGTTTAAAGTTTGAGTCTATCATATTAGGTTTTGGATATATCGCTGTTTTTGTGTCTATTGCTTCAAAAGCATTTTCAGATAATTTGTGTGTTCTGAAGAAACTACAAGAGATATCTAACCCAAACTTTCCGTGCAAGAGGGGCTTGTACATCTGCACAACATGTCTTTTAAAGTTTGAACTTATCTTATTGAATTTTTGAGTTATAGCAGTTTTTACGTTTTTATTGCTCCAAAAGCCTTTTCAGCCCGTGAACAGTTGTTTGTAAGTTTTCGAAAAAAGTGCAAGAGCTATTCAAACCCTTTTTGCTGGGCAAGTAGGACTTGTAAATCTACACAATATATAGTTTAAAGTTTGAGTCTATCATATTAGGTTTTGGATTTATAGCTGTTTTTGTGTCTATTGCTTCAAAAGCATTTTCAGATAATTTGTGTGTTCTGAAGAAACTACAAGAGATATCTAACCCAAACTTTCCGTGCAAGAGGGGCTTGTACATCTGCACAACATGTATTTTAAAGTTTGAACTTATCTTATTGAATTTTTGAGTTATAGCAGTTTTTAAGTTTTTATTGCTCCAAAAGCCTTTTCAGCCCGTGAACAGTTGTTTGTGAGTTTTCGAAAAAAGTGCAAGAGCTATTCGAACCCTTTTTGCTGGGCAAGTAGGACCTGTAAATCTACACAATATATAGTTTAAAGTTTGAGTCTATCATATTAGGTTTTGGATTTATAGCTGTTTTTGTGTCTATTGCTTCAAAAGCATTTTCAGATAATTTGTGTGTTCTGAAGAAACTACAAGAGATATCTAACCCAAACTTTCTGTGCAAGAGGGGCTTGTACAACATGTCTTTTAAAGTTTGAACCTATCTTGTTGCATTTTTGAGTTATAACAGTTTTTACGTTTTTATTGCCCCAAAAGCCTTTTCAGCCCATGAACAGTTGTTTGTGAGTTTCGAAAAAAGTGCAAGAGCTATTCAAACCCTTTTTGCTGGGCAAGTAGGACCTGTAAATCTACACAATATATAGTTTAAAGTTTGAGTCTATCATATTAGGTTTTGGATTTATAGCTGTTTTTGTGTCTATTGCTTCAAAAGCATTTTCAGATAATTTGTGTGTTCTGAAGAAACTACAAGAGATATCTAACCCAAACTTTCTGTGCAAGAGGGGCTTGTACATCTGCACAACATGTCTTTTAAAGTTTGAACTTATCTTATTGCATTTTTGAGTTATTGCAGTTTTTAAGTTTTTATTGCTCCAAAAGCCTTTTCAGCCCATGAACAGTTGTTTGTGAGTTTCGAAAAAAGTGCAAGAGCTATTCGAACCCTTTTTGCTGGGCAAGTAGGACCTGTAAATCTACACAATATATAGTTTAAAGTTTGAGTCTATCATATTAGGTTTTGGATTTATAGCTGTTTTTGTGTCTATTGCTTCAAAAGCATTTTCAGATAATTTGTGTGTTCTGAAAAAACTACAAGAGATATCTAACCCAAACTTTCCGTGCAAGAGGGGCTTGTACATCTGCACAACATGTCTTTTAAAGTTTGAACTTATCTTATTGCATTTTTGAGTTATAGCAGTTTTTAAGTTTTTATTGCTCCAAAAGCCTTTTCAGCTCATGAACAGTTGTTTGTGAGTTTTCGAAAAAAGTGCAAGAGCTATTCGAACCCTTTTTGCTGGGCAAGTAGGACCTGTAAATCTACACAATATGTAGTTTAAAGTTTGAGTCTATCATATTAGGTTTTGGATTTATAGCTGTTTTTGTGTCTATTGCTTCAAAAGCATTTTCAGATAATTTGTGTGTTCTGAAGAAACTACAAGAGATATCTAACCCAAACTTTCTGTGCAAGAGGGGCTTGTACATCTGCACAACATGTCTTTTAAAGTTTGAACTTATCTTATTGAATTTTTGAGTTATAGCAGTTTTTACGTTTTTATTGCTCCAAAAGCCTTTTCAGCCCGTGAACAGTTGTTTGTGAGTTTTCGAAAAAAGTGCAAGAGCTATTCGAACCCTTTTTGCTGGGCAAGTAGGACCTGTAAATCTACACAATATGTAGTTTAAAGTTTGAGTCTATCATATTAGGTTTTGGATTTATAGCTGTTTTTGTGTCTATTGCTTCAAAAGCATTTTCAGATAATTTGTGTGTTCTGAAGAAACTACAAGAGATATCTAACCCAAACTTTCTGTGCAAGAGGGGCTTGTACATCTGCACAACATGTCTTTTAAAGTTTGAACTTATCTTATTGAATTTTTGAGTTATAGCAGTTTTTACGTTTTTATTGCTCCAAAAGCCTTTTCAGCCCATGAACAGTTGTGTGCGTTTCGAAAAAAGTGCAAGAGCTATTCAAACCCTTTTTGCTGGGCAAGTAGGACCTGTAAATCTACACAATACATAGTTTAAAGTTTGAGTCTATCATATTAGGTTTTGGATTTATAGCTGTTTTTGTGTCTATTGCTTCAAAAGCATTTTCAGATAATTTGTGTGTTCTGAAGAAACTACAAGAGATATCTAACCCAAACTTTCTGTGCAAGAGGGGCTTGTACATCTGCACAACATGTCTTTTAAAGTTTGAACTTATCTTATTGCATTTTTGAGTTATAGCAGTTTTTAAGTTTTTATTGCTCCAAAAGCCTTTTCAGCCCATGAACAGTTGTTTGTGAGTTTCGAAAAAAGTGCAAGAGCTATTCGAACCCTTTTTGCTGGGCAAGTAGGACCTGTAAATCTACACAATACATAGTTTAAAGTTTGAGTCTATCATATTAGGTTTTGGATTTATAGCTATTTTTGTGTCTATTGCTTCAAAAGCATTTTCAGATAATTTGTGTGTTCTGAAGAAACTACAAGAGATATCTAACCCAAACTTTCTGTGCAAGAGGGGCTTCTACATCTGCACAACATGTCTTTTAAAGTTTGAACTTATCTTATTGCATTTTTGAGTTATAGCAGTTTTTAAGTTTTTATTGCTCCAAAAGCCTTTTCAGCCCATGAACAGTTGTTTGTGAGTTTCAAAAAAAGTGCAAGAGCTATTCAAACCCTTTTTGCTGGGAAAGTAGGACCTGTAAATCTACACAATATATAGTTTAAAGTTTGAGTCTATCATATTAGGTTTTGGATTTATAGCTGTTTTTGTGTCTATTGCTTCAAAAGCATTTTCAGATAATTTGTGTGTTCTGAAGAAACTACAAGAGATATCTAACCCAAACTTTCTGTGCAAGAGGGGCTTGTACATCTGCACAACATGTCTTTTAAAGTTTGAACTTATCTTATTGCATTTTTGAGTTATAGCAGTTTTTACGTTTTTATTGCTCCAAAAGCCTTTTCAGCCCATGAACAGTTGTTTGTGAATTTTCGAAAAAAGTGCAAAAGCTATTCGAACCCTTTTTGCTGGGCAAGTAGGACCTGTAAATCTACACAATACATAGTTTAAAGTTTGAGTCTATCATATTAGGTTTTGGATTTATAGCTGTTTTTGTGTCTATTGCTTCAAAAGCATTTTCAGATAATTTGTGTGTTCTGAAGAAACTACAAGAGATATCTAACCCAAACTTTCTCTGCAAGAGGGGCTTGTACATCTGCACAACATGTCTTTTAAAGTTTGAACTTATCTTTTTGAATTTTTGAGTTATAGCAGTTTTTACGTTTTTATTGCTCCAAAAGCCTTTTCAGCCCATGAACAGTTGTTTGTGAGTTTCGAAAAAAGTGCAAGAGCTATTCGAACCCTTTTTGCTGGGCAAGTAGGACCTGTAAATCTACACAATATATAGTTTAAAGTTTGAGTCTATCATATTAGGTTTTGGATTTATAGCTGTTTTTGTGTCTATTGCTTCAAAAGCATTTTCAGATAATTTGTGTGTTCTGAAGAAACTACAAGAGATATCTAACCCAAACTTTCCGTGCAAGAGGGGCTTGTACATCTGCACAACATGTCTTTTAAAGTTTGAACTTATCTTATTGCATTTTTGAGTTATAGCAGTTTTTAAGTTTTTATTGCTCCAAAAGCCTTTTCAGCCCATGAACAGTTGTTTGTGAGTTTTCGAAAAAAGTGCAAGAGCTATTCGAACCCTTTTTGCTGGGCAAGTAGGACCTGTAAATCTACACAATATGTAGTTTAAAGTTTGAGTCTATCATATTAGGTTTTGGATTTATAGCTGTTTTTGTGTCTATTGCTTCAAAAGCATTTTCAGATAATTTGTGTGTTCTGAAGAAACTACAAGAGATATCTAACCCAAACTTTCTGTGCAAGAGGGGCTTGTACATCTGCACAACATGTCTTTTAAAGTTTGAACTTATCTTATTGAATTTTTGAGTTATAGCAGTTTTTACGTTTTTATTGCTCCAAAAGCCTTTTCAGCCCATGAACAGTTGTGTGCGTTTCGAAAAAAGTGCAAGAGCTATTCAAACCCTTTTTGCTGGGCAAGTAGGACCTGTAAATCTACACAATACATAGTTTAAAGTTTGAGTCTATCATATTAGGTTTTGGATTTATAGCTGTTTTTGTGTCTATTGCTTCAAAAGCATTTTCAGATAATTTGTGTGTTCTGAAGAAACTACAAGAGATATCTAACCCAAACTTTCTGTGCAAGAGGGGCTTGTACATCTGCACAACATGTCTTTTAAAGTTTGAACTTATCTTATTGCATTTTTGAGTTATTGCAGTTTTTAAGTTTTTATTGCTCCAAAAGCCTTTTCAGCCCATGAACAGTTGTTTGTGAGTTTCGAAAAAAGTGCAAGAGCTATTCGAACCCTTTTTGCTGGGCAAGTAGGACCTGTAAATCTACACAATACATAGTTTAAAGTTTGAGTCTATCATATTAGGTTTTGGATTTATAGCTATTTTTGTGTCTATTGCTTCAAAAGCATTTTCAGATAATTTGTGTGTTCTGAAGAAACTACAAGAGATATCTAACCCAAACTTTCTGTGCAAGAGGGGCTTCTACATCTGCACAACATGTCTTTTAAAGTTTGAACTTATCTTATTGCATTTTTGAGTTATAGCAGTTTTTAAGTTTTTATTGCTCCAAAAGCCTTTTCAGCCCATGAACAGTTGTTTGTGAGTTTCAAAAAAAGTGCAAGAGCTATTCAAACCCTTTTTGCTGGGAAAGTAGGACCTGTAAATCTACACAATATATAGTTTAAAGTTTGAGTCTATCATATTAGGTTTTGGATTTATAGCTGTTTTTGTGTCTATTGCTTCAAAAGCATTTTCAGATAATTTGTGTGTTCTGAAGAAACTACAAGAGATATCTAACCCAAACTTTCCGTGCAAGAGGGGCTTGTACATCTGCAAAACATGTCTTTTAAAGTTTGAACTTATCTTATTGAATTTTTGAGTTATAGCAGTTTTTACGTTTTTATTGCTCCAAAAGCCTTTTCAGCCAATGAACAGTTGTGTGCGTTTCGAAAAAAGTGCAAGAGCTATTCAAACCCTTTTTGCTGGGCAAGTAGGACCTGTAAATATACACAATACATAGTTTAAAGTTTGAGTCTATCATATTAGGTTTTGGATTTATAGCTGTTTTTGTGTCTATTGCTTCAAAAGCATTTTCAGATAATTTGTGTGTTCTGAAGAAACTACAAGAGATATCTAACCCAAACTTTCTCTGCAAGAGGGGCTTGTACATCTGCACAACATGTCTTTTAAAGTTTGAACTTATCTTATTGAATTTTTGAGTTATAGCAGTTTTTACGTTTTTATTGCTCCAAAAGCCTTTTCAGCCCATGAACAGTTGTTTGTGAGTTTCGAAAAAAGTGCAAGAGCTATTCGAACCCTTTTTGCTGGGCAAGTAGGACCTGTAAATCTACACAATATATAGTTTAAAGTTTGAGTCTATCATATTAGGTTTTGGATTTATAGCTGTTTTTGTGTCTATTGCTTCAAAAGCATTTTCAGATAATTTGTGTGTTCTGAAGAAACTACAAGAGATATCTAACCCAAACTTTCCGTGCAAGAGGGGCTTGTACATCTGCACAACATGTCTTTTAAAGTTTGAACTTATCTTATTGCATTTTTGAGTTATAGCAGTTTTTAAGTTTTTATTGCTCCAAAAGCCTTTTCAGCCCATGAACAGTTGTTTGTGAGTTTTCGAAAAAAGTGCAAGAGCTATTCGAACCCTTTTTGCTGGGCAAGTAGGACCTGTAAATCTACACAATATGTAGTTTAAAGTTTGAGTCTATCATATTAGGTTTTGGATTTATAGCTGTTTTTGTGTCTATTGCTTCAAAAGCATTTTCAGATAATTTGTGTGTTCTGAAGAAACTACAAGAGATATCTAACCCAAACTTTCTGTGCGAGAGGGGCTTGTACATCTGCACAACATGTCTTTTAAAGTTTGAACTTATCTTATTGCATTTTTGAGTTATTGCAGTTTTTAAGTTTTTATTGCTCCAAAAGCCTTTTCAGCCCATGAACAGTTGTTTGTGAGTTTCGAAAAAAGTGCAAGAGCTATTCGAACCCTTTTTGCTGGGCAAGTAGGACATGTAAATCTACACAATATAGAGTTTAAAGTTTGAGTCTATCATATTAGGTTTTGGATTTATAGCTGTTTTTGTGTCTATTGCTTCAAAAGCATTTTCAGATAATTTGTGTGTTCTGAAGAAACTACAAGAGATATCTAACCCAAACTTTCTGTGCAAGAGGGGCTTGTACATCTGCACAACGTGTCTTTTAAAGTTTGAACTTATCTTATTGAATTTTTGAGTTATAGCAGTTTTTACGTTTTTATTGCTCCAAAAGCCTTTTCAGCCCGTGAACAGTTGTTTGTGAGTTTTCGAAAAAAGTGCAAGAGCTATTCGAACCCTTTTTGCTGGGCAAGTAGGACCTGTAAATCTACACAATATATAGTTTAAAGTTTGAGTCTATCATATTAGGTTTTGGATTTATAGCTGTTTTTGTGTCTATTGCTTCAAAAGCATTTTCAGATAATTTGTGTGTTCTGAAGAAACTACAAGAGATATCTAACCCAAACTTTCTGTGCAAGAGGGGCTTGTACATCTGCACAACATGTCTTTTAAAGTTTGAACTTATCTTATTGCATTTTTGAGTTATAGCAGTTTTTAAGTTTTTATTGCTCCAAAAGCCTTTTCAGCCCATGAACAGTTGTGTGAGTTTCAAAAAAAGTGCAAGAGCTATTCGAACCCTTTTTGCTGGGCAAGTAGGACCTGTAAATCTACACAATATGTAGTTTAAAGTTTGAGTCTATCATATTAGGTTTTGGATTTATAGCTGTTTTTGTGTCTATTGCTTCAAAAGCATTTTCAGATAATTTGTGTGTTCTGAAGAAACTACAAGAGATATCTAACCCAAACTTTCTGTGCAAGAGGGGCTTGTACATCTGCACAACATGTCTTTTAAAGTTTGAACTTATCTTATTGCATTTTTGAGTTATTGCAGTTTTTAAGTTTTTATTGCTCCAAAAGCCTTTTCAGCCCATGAACAGTTGTTTGTGAGTTTCGAATAAAGTGCAAGAGCTATTCGAACCCTTTTTGCTGGGCAAGTAGGACATGTAAATCTACACAATATATAGTTTAAAGTTTGAGTCTATCATATTAGGTTTTGGATTTATAGCTGTTTTTGTGTCTGTTGCTTCAAAAGCATTTTCAGATAATTTGTGTGTTCTGAAGAAACTACAAGAGATATCTAACCCAAACTTTCTGTGCAAGAGGGGCTTGTACATCTGCACAACATGTCTTTTAAAGTTTGAACTTATCTTATTGCATTTTTGAGTTATTGCAGTTTTTAAGTTTTTATTGCTCCAAAAGCCTTTTCAGCCCATGAACAGTTGTTTGTGAGTTTCGAAAAAAGTGCAAGAGCTATTCGAACCCTTTTTGCTGGGCAAGTAGGACCTGTAAATCTACACAATATATAGTTTAAAGTTTGAGTCTATCATATTAGGTTTTGGATTTATAGCTGTTTTTGTGTCTATTGCTTCAAAAGCATTTTCAGATAATTTGTGTGTTCTGAAGAAACTACAAGAGATATCTAACCCAAACTTTCCGTGCAAGAGGGGCTTGTACATCTGCACAACATGTCTTTTAAAGTTTGAACTTATCTTATTGCATTTTTGAGTTATAGCAGTTTTTAAGTTTTTATTGCTCCAAAAGCCTTTTCAGCCCATGAACAGTTGTTTGTGAGTTTTCGAAAAAAGTGCAAGAGCTATTCGAACCCTTTTTGCTGGGCAAGTAGGACCTGTAAATCTACACAATATGTAGTTTAAAGTTTGAGTCTATCATATTAGGTTTTGGATTTATAGCTGTTTTTGTGTCTATTGCTTCAAAAGCATTTTCAGATAATTTGTGTGTTCTGAAGAAACTACAAGAGATATCTAACCCAAACTTTCTGTGCAAGAGGGGCTTGTACATCTGCACAACATGTCTTTTAAAGTTTGAACTTATCTTATTGAATTTTTGAGTTATAGCAGTTTTTACGTTTTTATTGCTCCAAAAGCCTTTTCAGCCCATGAACAGTTGTGTGCGTTTCGAAAAAAGTGCAAGAGCTATTCAAACCCTTTTTGCTGGGCAAGTAGGACCTGTAAATCTACACAATACATAGTTTAAAGTTTGAGTCTATCATATTAGGTTTTGGATTTATAGCTGTTTTTGTGTCTATTGCTTCAAAAGCATTTTCAGATAATTTGTGTGTTCTGAAGAAACTACAAGAGATATCTAACCCAAACTTTCTGTGCAAGAGGGGCTTGTACATCTGCACAACGTGTATTTTAAAGTTTGAACTTATCTTATTGAATTTTTGAGTTATTGCAGTTTTTAAGTTTTTATTGCTCCAAAAGCCTTTTCAGCCCATGAACAGTTGTTTGTGAGTTTCGAAAAAAGTGCAAGAGCTATTCGAACCCTTTTTGCTGGGCAAGTAGGACATGTAAATCTACACAATATAGAGTTTAAAGTTTGAGTCTATCATATTAGGTTTTGGATTTATAGCTGTTTTTGTGTCTATTGCTTCAAAAGCATTTTCAGATAATTTGTGTGTTCTGAAGAAACTACAAGAGATATCTAACCCAAACTTTCTGTGCAAGAGGGGCTTGTACATCTGCACAACGTGTCTTTTAAAGTTTGAACTTATCTTATTGAATTTTTGAGTTATAGCAGTTTTTACGTTTTTATTGCTCCAAAAGCCTTTTCAGCCCGTGAACAGTTGTTTGTGAGTTTTCGAAAAAAGTGCAAGAGCTATTCGAACCCTTTTTGCTGGGCAAGTAGGACCTGTAAATCTACACAATATATAGTTTAAAGTTTGAGTCTATCATATTAGGTTTTGGATTTATAGCTGTTTTTGTGTCTGTTGCTTCAAAAGCATTTTCAGATAATTTGTGTGTTCTGAAGAAACTACAAGAGATATCTAACCCAAACTTTCTGTGCAAGAGGGGCTTGTACATCTGCACAACGTGTATTTTAAAGTTTGAACTTATCTTATTGAATTTTTGAGTTATTGCAGTTTTTAAGTTTTTATTGCTCCAAAAGCCTTTTCAGCCCATGAACAGTTGTTTGTGAGTTTCGAAAAAAGTGCAAGAGCTATTCGAACCCTTTTTGCTGGGCAAGTAGGACATGTAAATCTACACAATATAGAGTTTAAAGTTTGAGTCTATCATATTAGGTTTTGGATTTATAGCTGTTTTTGTGTCTATTGCTTCAAAAGCATTTTCAGATAATTTGTGTGTTCTGAAGAAACTACAAGAGATATCTAACCCAAACTTTCTGTGCAAGAGGGGCTTGTACATCTGCACAACGTGTCTTTTAAAGTTTGAACTTATCTTATTGAATTTTTGAGTTATAGCAGTTTTTACGTTTTTATTGCTCCAAAAGCCTTTTCAGCCCGTGAACAGTTGTTTGTGAGTTTTCGAAAAAAGTGCAAGAGCTATTCGAACCCTTTTTGCTGGGCAAGTAGGACCTGTAAATCTACACAATATATAGTTTAAAGTTTGAGTCTATCATATTAGGTTTTGGATTTATAGCTGTTTTTGTGTCTGTTGCTTCAAAAGCATTTTCAGATAATTTGTGTGTTCTGAAGAAACTACAAGAGATATCTAACCCAAACTTTCTGTGCAAGAGGGGCTTGTACAACATGTCTTTTAAAGTTTGAACCTATCTTGTTGCATTTTTGAGTTATAACAGTTTTTACGTTTTTATTGCCCCAAAAGCCTTTTCAGCCCATGAACAGTTGTTTGTGAGTTTCGAAAAAAGTGCAAGAGCTATTCAAACCCTTTTTGCTGGGCAAGTAGGACCTGTAAATCTACACAATATATAGTTTAAAGTTTGAGTCTATCATATTAGGTTTTGGATTTATAGCTGTTTTTGTGTCTATTGCTTCAAAAGCATTTTCAGATAATTTGTGTGTTCTGAAGAAACTACAAGAGATATCTAACCCAAACTTTCTGTGCAAGAGGGGCTTGTACATCTGCACAACATGTCTTTTAAAGTTTGAACTTATCTTATTGCATTTTTGAGTTATTGCAGTTTTTAAGTTTTTATTGCTCCAAAAGCCTTTTCAGCCCATGAACAGTTGTTTGTGAGTTTCGAAAAAAGTGCAAGAGCTATTCGAACCCTTTTTGCTGGGCAAGTAGGACCTGTAAATCTACACAATATATAGTTTAAAGTTTGAGTCTATCATATTAGGTTTTGGATTTATAGCTGTTTTTGTGTCTATTGCTTCAAAAGCATTTTCAGATAATTTGTGTGTTCTGAAAAAACTACAAGAGATATCTAACCCAAACTTTCCGTGCAAGAGGGGCTTGTACATCTGCACAACATGTCTTTTAAAGTTTGAACTTATCTTATTGCATTTTTGAGTTATAGCAGTTTTTAAGTTTTTATTGCTCCAAAAGCCTTTTCAGCTCATGAACAGTTGTTTGTGAGTTTTCGAAAAAAGTGCAAGAGCTATTCGAACCCTTTTTGCTGGGCAAGTAGGACCTGTAAATCTACACAATATATAGTTTAAAGTTTGAGTCTATCATATTAGGTTTTGGATTTATAGCTGTTTTTGTGTCTATTGCTTCAAAAGCATTTTCAGATAATTTGTGTGTTCTGAAGAAACTACAAGAGATATCTAACCCAAACTTTCTGTGCAAGAGGGGCTTGTACATCTGCACAACATGTCTTTTAAAGTTTGAACTTATCTTATTGAATTTTTGAGTTATAGCAGTTTTTACGTTTTTATTGCTCCAAAAGCCTTTTCAGCCCATGAACAGTTGTGTGCGTTTCGAAAAAAGTGCAAGAGCTATTCAAACCCTTTTTGCTGGGCAAGTAGGACCTGTAAATCTACACAATACATAGTTTAAAGTTTGAGTCTATCATATTAGGTTTTGGATTTATAGCTGTTTTTGTGTCTATTGCTTCAAAAGCATTTTCAGATAATTTGTGTGTTCTGAAGAAACTACAAGAGATATCTAACCCAAACTTTCTGTGCAAGAGGGGCTTGTACATCTGCACAACATGTCTTTTAAAGTTTGAACTTATCTTATTGCATTTTTGAGTTATTGCAGTTTTTAAGTTTTTATTGCTCCAAAAGCCTTTTCAGCCCATGAACAGTTGTTTGTGAGTTTCGAAAAAAGTGCAAGAGCTATTCGAACCCTTTTTGCTGGGCAAGTAGGACCTGTAAATCTACACAATATATAGTTTAAAGTTTGAGTCTATCATATTAGGTTTTGGATTTATAGCTATTTTTGTGTCTATTGCTTCAAAAGCATTTTCAGATAATTTGTGTGTTCTGAAGAAACTACAAGAGATATCTAACCCAAACTTTCTGTGCAAGAGGGGCTTCTACATCTGCACAACATGTCTTTTAAAGTTTGAACTTATCTTATTGCATTTTTGAGTTATAGCAGTTTTTACGTTTTTATTGCTCCAAAAGCCTTTTCAGCCCATGAACAGTTGTTTGTGAGTTTCAAAAAAAGTGCAAGAGCTATTCAAACCCTTTTTGCTGGGAAAGTAGGACCTGTAAATCTACACAATATATAGTTTAAAGTTTGAGTCTATCATATTAGGTTTTGGATTTATAGCTGTTTTTGTGTCTATTGCTTCAAAAGCATTTTCAGATAATTTGTGTGTTCTGAAGAAACTACAAGAGATATCTAACCCAAACTTTCTGTGCAAGAGGGGCTTGTACATCTGCACAACATGTCTTTTAAAGTTTGAACTTATCTTATTGCATTTTTGAGTTATAGCAGTTTTTACGTTTTTATTGCTCCAAAAGCCTTTTCAGCCCATGAACAGTTGTTTGTGAATTTTCGAAAAAAGTGCAAAAGCTATTCGAACCCTTTTTGCTGGGCAAGTAGGACCTGTAAATCTACACAATACATAGTTTAAAGTTTGAGTCTATCATATTAGGTTTTGGATTTGTAGCAGTTTTTGTGTCTATTGCTTCAAAAGCATTTTCAGATAATTTGTGTGTTCTGAAGAAACTACAAGAGATATCTAACCCAAACTTTCCGTGCAAGAGGGGCTTGTACATCTGCAAAACATGTCTTTTAAAGTTTGAACTTATCTTATTGAATTTTTGAGTTATAGCAGTTTTTACGTTTTTATTGCTCCAAAAGCCTTTTCAGCCAATGAACAGTTGTGTGCGTTTCGAAAAAAGTGCAAGAGCTATTCAAACCCTTTTTGCTGGGCAAGTAGGACCTGTAAATATACACAATACATAGTTTAAAGTTTGAGTCTATCATATTAGGTTTTGGATTTATAGCTGTTTTTGTGTCTATTGCTTCAAAAGCATTTTCAGATAATTTGTGTGTTCTGAAGAAACTACAAGAGATATCTAACCCAAACTTTCTCTGCAAGAGGGGCTTGTACATCTGCACAACATGTCTTTTAAAGTTTGAACTTATCTTATTGAATTTTTGAGTTATAGCAGTTTTTACGTTTTTATTGCTCCAAAAGCCTTTTCAGCCCATGAACAGTTGTTTGTGAGTTTCGAAAAAAGTGCAAGAGCTATTCGAACCCTTTTTGCTGGGCAAGTAGGACCTATAAATCTACACAATATATAGTTTAAAGTTTGAGTCTATCATATTAGGTTTTGGATTTATAGCTGTTTTTGTGTCTATTGCTTCAAAAGCATTTTCAGATAATTTGTGTGTTCTGAAGAAACTACAAGAGATATCTAACCCAAACTTTCCGTGCAAGAGGGGCTTGTACATCTGCACAACATGTCTTTTAAAGTTTGAACTTATCTTATTGCATTTTTGAGTTATAGCAGTTTTTAAGTTTTTATTGCTCCAAAAGCCTTTTCAGCCCATGAACAGTTGTTTGTGAGTTTTCGAAAAAAGTGCAAGAGCTATTCGAACCCTTTTTACTGGGCAAGTAGGACCTGTAAATCTACACAATATGTAGTTTAAAGTTTGAGTCTATCATATTAGGTTTTGGATTTATAGCTGTTTTTGTGTCTATTGCTTCAAAAGCATTTTCAGATAATTTGTGTGTTCTGAAGAAACTACAAGAGATATCTAACCCAAACTTTCTGTGCAAGAGGGGCTTGTACATCTGCACAACATGTCTTTTAAAGTTTGAACTTATCCTATTGAATTTTTGAGTTATAGCAGTTTTTACGTTTTTATTGCTCCAAAAGCCTTTTCAGCCCATGAACAGTTGTGTGCGTTTCGAAAAAAGTGCAAGAGCTATTCAAACCCTTTTTGCTGGGCAAGTAGGACCTGTAAATCTACACAATACATAGTTTAAAGTTTGAGTCTATCATATTAGGTTTTGGATTTATAGCTGTTTTTGTGTCTATTGCTTCAAAAGCATTTTCAGATAATTTGTGTGTTCTGAAGAAACTACAAGAGATATCTAACCCAAACTTTCTGTGCAAGAGGGGCTTGTACATCTGCACAACATGTCTTTTAAAGTTTGAACTTATCTTATTGCATTTTTGAGTTATAGCAGTTTTTAAGTTTTTATTGCTCCAAAAGCCTTTTCAGCCCATGAACAGTTGTTTGTGAGTTTCGAAAAAAGTGCAAGAGCTATTCGAACCCTTTTTGCTGGGCAAGTAGGACCTGTAAATCTACACAATACATAGTTTAAAGTTTGAGTCTATCATATTAGGTTTTGGATTTATAGCTATTTTTGTGTCTATTGCTTCAAAAGCATTTTCAGATAATTTGTGTGTTCTGAAGAAACTACAAGAGATATCTAACCCAAACTTTCTGTGCAAGAGGGGCTTCTACATCTGCACAACATGTCTTTTAAAGTTTGAACTTATCTTATTGCATTTTTGAGTTATAGCAGTTTTTAAGTTTTTATTGCTCCAAAAGCCTTTTCAGCCCATGAACAGTTGTTTGTGAGTTTCAAAAAAAGTGCAAGAGCTATTCAAACCCTTTTTGCTGGGAAAGTAGGACCTGTAAATCTACACAATATATAGTTTAAAGTTTGAGTCTATCATATTAGGTTTTGGATTTATAGCTGTTTTTGTGTCTATTGCTTCAAAAGCATTTTCAGATAATTTGTGTGTTCTGAAGAAACTACAAGAGATATCTAACCCAAACTTTCCGTGCAAGAGGGGCTTGTACATCTGCAAAACATGTCTTTTAAAGTTTGAACTTATCTTATTGAATTTTTGAGTTATAGCAGTTTTTACGTTTTTATTGCTCCAAAAGCCTTTTCAGCCAATGAACAGTTGTGTGCGTTTCGAAAAAAGTGCAAGAGCTATTCAAACCCTTTTTGCTGGGCAAGTAGGACCTGTAAATATACACAATACATAGTTTAAAGTTTGAGTCTATCATATTAGGTTTTGGATTTATAGCTGTTTTTGTGTCTATTGCTTCAAAAGCATTTTCAGATAATTTGTGTGTTCTGAAGAAACTACAAGAGATATCTAACCCAAACTTTCTGTGCAAGAGGGGCTTGTACATCTGCACAACGTGTCTTTTAAAGTTTGAACTTATCTTATTGAATTTTTGAGTTATAGCAGTTTTTACGTTTTTATTGCTCCAAAAGCCTTTTCAGCCCGTGAACAGTTGTTTGTGAGTTTTCGAAAAAAGTGCAAGAGCTATTCGAACCCTTTTTGCTGGGCAAGTAGGACCTGTAAATCTACACAATATATAGTTTAAAGTTTGAGTCTATCATATTAGGTTTTGGATTTATAGCTGTTTTTGTGTCTATTGCTTCAAAAGCATTTTCAGATAATTTGTGTGTTCTGAAGAAACTACAAGAGATATCTAACCCAAACTTTCTGTGCAAGAGGGGCTTGTACATCTGCACAACATGTCTTTTAAAGTTTGAACTTATCTTATTGCATTTTTGAGTTATAGCAGTTTTTAAGTTTTTATTGCTCCAAAAGCCTTTTCAGCCCATGAACAGTTGTGTGAGTTTCAAAAAAAGTGCAAGAGCTATTCGAACCCTTTTTGCTGGGCAAGTAGGACCTGTAAATCTACACAATATGTAGTTTAAAGTTTGAGTCTATCATATTAGGTTTTGGATTTATAGCTGTTTTTGTGTCTATTGCTTCAAAAGCATTTTCAGATAATTTGTGTGTTCTGAAGAAACTACAAGAGATATCTAACCCAAACTTTCTGTGCAAGAGGGGCTTGTACATCTGCACAACATGTCTTTTAAAGTTTGAACTTATCTTATTGCATTTTTGAGTTATTGCAGTTTTTAAGTTTTTATTGCTCCAAAAGCCTTTTCAGCCCATGAACAGTTGTTTGTGAGTTTCGAATAAAGTGCAAGAGCTATTCGAACCCTTTTTGCTGGGCAAGTAGGACATGTAAATCTACACAATATATAGTTTAAAGTTTGAGTCTATCATATTAGGTTTTGGATTTATAGCTGTTTTTGTGTCTGTTGCTTCAAAAGCATTTTCAGATAATTTGTGTGTTCTGAAGAAACTACAAGAGATATCTAACCCAAACTTTCTGTGCAAGAGGGGCTTGTACATCTGCACAACATGTCTTTTAAAGTTTGAACTTATCTTATTGCATTTTTGAGTTATTGCAGTTTTTAAGTTTTTATTGCTCCAAAAGCCTTTTCAGCCCATGAACAGTTGTTTGTGAGTTTCGAAAAAAGTGCAAGAGCTATTCGAACCCTTTTTGCTGGGCAAGTAGGACCTGTAAATCTACACAATATATAGTTTAAAGTTTGAGTCTATCATATTAGGTTTTGGATTTATAGCTGTTTTTGTGTCTATTGCTTCAAAAGCATTTTCAGATAATTTGTGTGTTCTGAAGAAACTACAAGAGATATCTAACCCAAACTTTCCGTGCAAGAGGGGCTTGTACATCTGCACAACATGTCTTTTAAAGTTTGAACTTATCTTATTGCATTTTTGAGTTATAGCAGTTTTTAAGTTTTTATTGCTCCAAAAGCCTTTTCAGCCCATGAACAGTTGTTTGTGAGTTTTCGAAAAAAGTGCAAGAGCTATTCGAACCCTTTTTGCTGGGCAAGTAGGACCTGTAAATCTACACAATATGTAGTTTAAAGTTTGAGTCTATCATATTAGGTTTTGGATTTATAGCTGTTTTTGTGTCTATTGCTTCAAAAGCATTTTCAGATAATTTGTGTGTTCTGAAGAAACTACAAGAGATATCTAACCCAAACTTTCTGTGCAAGAGGGGCTTGTACATCTGCACAACATGTCTTTTAAAGTTTGAACTTATCTTATTGAATTTTTGAGTTATAGCAGTTTTTACGTTTTTATTGCTCCAAAAGCCTTTTCAGCCCATGAACAGTTGTGTGCGTTTCGAGAAAAAGTGCAAGAGCTATTCAAACCCTTTTTGCTGGGCAAGTAGGACCTGTAAATCTACACAATACATAGTTTAAAGTTTGAGTCTATCATATTAGGTTTTGGATTTATAGCTGTTTTTGTGTCTATTGCTTCAAAAGCATTTTCAGATAATTTGTGTGTTCTGAAGAAACTACAAGAGATATCTAACCCAAACTTTCTGTGCAAGAGGGGCTTGTACATCTGCACAACGTGTATTTTAAAGTTTGAACTTATCTTATTGAATTTTTGAGTTATTGCAGTTTTTAAGTTTTTATTGCTCCAAAAGCCTTTTCAGCCCATGAACAGTTGTTTGTGAGTTTCGAAAAAAGTGCAAGAGCTATTCGAACCCTTTTTGCTGGGCAAGTAGGACATGTAAATCTACACAATATAGAGTTTAAAGTTTGAGTCTATCATATTAGGTTTTGGATTTATAGCTGTTTTTGTGTCTATTGCTTCAAAAGCATTTTCAGATAATTTGTGTGTTCTGAAGAAACTACAAGAGATATCTAACCCAAACTTTCTGTGCAAGAGGGGCTTGTACATCTGCACAACGTGTCTTTTAAAGTTTGAACTTATCTTATTGAATTTTTGAGTTATAGCAGTTTTTACGTTTTTATTGCTCCAAAAGCCTTTTCAGCCCGTGAACAGTTGTTTGTGAGTTTTCGAAAAAAGTGCAAGAGCTATTCGAACCCTTTTTGCTGGGCAAGTAGGACCTGTAAATCTACACAATATATAGTTTAAAGTTTGAGTCTATCATATTAGGTTTTGGATTTATAGCTGTTTTTGTGTCTGTTGCTTCAAAAGCATTTTCAGATAATTTGTGTGTTCTGAAGAAACTACAAGAGATATCTAACCCAAACTTTCTGTGCAAGAGGGGCTTGTACATCTGCACAACATGTCTTTTAAAGTTTGAACTTATCTTATTGCATTTTTGAGTTATTGCAGTTTTTAAGTTTTTATTGCTCCAAAAGCCTTTTCAGCCCATGAACAGTTGTTTGTGAGTTTCGAAAAAAGTGCAAGAGCTATTCGAACCCTTTTTGCTGGGCAAGTAGGACCTGTAATTCTACACAATATATAGTTTAAAGTTTGAGTCTATCATATTAGGTTTTGGATTTATAGCTGTTTTTGTGTCTATTGCTTCAAAAGCATTTTCAGATAATTTGTGTGTTCTGAAGAAAACTACAAGAGATATCTAACCCAAACTTTCCGTGCAAGAGGGGCTTGTACATCTGCACAACGTGTCTTTTAAAGTTTGAACTTATCTTATTGCATTTTTGAGTTATAGCAGTTTTTAAGTTTTTATTGCTCCAAAAGCCTTTTCAGCCCATGAACAGTTGTTTGTGAGTTTTCGAAAAAAGTGCAAGAGCTATTCGAACCCTTTTTGCTGGGCAAGTAGGACCTGTAAATCTACACAATACATAGTTTAAAGTTTGAGTCTATCATATTAGGTTTTGGATTTATAGCTGTTTTTGTGTCTATTGCTTCAAAAGCATTTTCAGATAATTTGTGTGTTCTGAAGAAACTACAAGAGATATCTAACCCAAACTTTCTGTGCAAGAGGGGCTTGTACATCTGCACAACATGTCTTTTAAAGTTTGAACTTATCTTATTGCATTTTTGAGTTATTGCAGTTTTTAAGTTTTTATTGCTCCAAAAGCCTTTTCAGCCCATGAACAGTTGTTTGTGAGTTTCGAAAAAAGTGCAAGAGCTATTCGAACCCTTTTTGCTGGGCAAGTAGGACCTGTAAATCTACACAATATAGAGTTTAAAGTTTGAGTCTATCATATTAGGTTTTGGATTTATAGCTGTTTTTGTGTCTATTGCTTCAAAAGCATTTTCAGATAATTTGTGTGTTCTGAAGAAACTACAAGAGATATCTAACCCAAACTTTCTGTGCAAGAGGGGCTTGTACATCTGCACAACATGTCTTTTAAAGTTTGAACTTATCTTATTGCATTTTTGAGTTATTGCAGTTTTTAAGTTTTTATTGCTCCAAAAGCCTTTTCAGCCCATGAACAGTTGTTTGTGAGTTTCGAAAAAAGTGACAGAGCTATTCGAACCCTTTTTGCTGGGCAAGTAGGACATGTAAATCTACACAATATAGAGTTTAAAGTTTGAGTCTATCATATTAGGTTTTGGATTTATAGCTGTTTTTGTGTCTATTGCTTCAAAAGCATTTTCAGATAATTTGTGTGTTCTGAAGAAACTACAAGAGATATCTAACCCAAACTTTCTGTGCAAGAGGGGCTTGTACATCTGCACAACGTGTATTTTAAAGTTTGAACTTATCTTATTGAATTTTTGAGTTATAGCAGTTTTTACGTTTTTATTGCTCCAAAAGCCTTTTCAGCCCGTGAACAGTTGTTTGTGAGTTTTCGAAAAAAGTGCAAGAGCTATTCGAACCCTTTTTGCTGGGCAAGTAGGACCTGTAAATCTACACAATATATAGTTTAAAGTTTGAGTCTATCATATTAGGTTTTGGATTTATAGCTGTTTTTGTGTCTATTGCTTCAAAAGCATTTTCAGATAATTTGTGTGTTCTGAAGAAACTACAAGAGATATCTAACCCAAACTTTCTGTGCAAGAGGGGCTTGTACATCTGCACAACATGTCTTTTAAAGTTTGAACTTATCTTATTGCATTTTTGAGTTATAGCAGTTTTTAAGTTTTTATTGCTCCAAAAGCCTTTTCAGCCCATGAACAGTTGTGTGAGTTTCAAAAAAAGTGCAAGAGCTATTCGAACCCTTTTTGCTGGGCAAGTAGGACCTGTAAATCTACACAATATGTAGTTTAAAGTTTGAGTCTATCATATTAGGTTTTGGATTTATAGCTGTTTTTGTGTCTATTGCTTCAAAAGCATTTTCAGATAATTTGTGTGTTCTGAAGAAACTACAAGAGATATCTAACCCAAACTTTCTGTGCAAGAGGGGCTTGTACATCTGCACAACATGTCTTTTAAAGTTTGAACTTATCTTATTGCATTTTTGAGTTATTGCAGTTTTTAAGTTTTTATTGCTCCAAAAGCCTTTTCAGCCCATGAACAGTTGTTTGTGAGTTTCGAAAAAAGTGCAAGAGCTATTCGAACCCTTTTTGCTGGGCAAGTAGGACCTGTAAATCTACACAATATATAGTTTAAAGTTTGAGTCTATCATATTAGGTTTTGGATTTATAGCTGTTTTTGTGTCTGTTGCTTCAAAAGCATTTTCAGATAATTTGTGTGTTCTGAAGAAACTACAAGAGATATCTAACCCAAACTTTCTGTGCAAGAGGGGCTTGTACATCTGCACAACATGTCTTTTAAAGTTTGAACTTATCTTATTGCATTTTTGAGTTATTGCAGTTTTTAAGTTTTTATTGCTCCAAAAGCCTTTTCAGCCCATGAACAGTTGTTTGTGAGTTTCGAAAAAAGTGCAAGAGCTATTCGAACCCTTTTTGCTGGGCAAGTAGGACCTGTAAATCTACACAATATATAGTTTAAAGTTTGAGTCTATCATATTAGGTTTTGGATTTATAGCTGTTTTTGTGTCTATTGCTTCAAAAGCATTTTCAGATAATTTGTGTGTTCTGAAGAAACTACAAGAGATATCTAACCCAAACTTTCCGTGCAAGAGGGGCTTGTACATCTGCACAACATGTCTTTTAAAGTTTGAACTTATCTTATTGCATTTTTGAGTTATAGCAGTTTTTAAGTTTTTATTGCTCCAAAAGCCTTTTCAGCCCATGAACAGTTGTTTGTGAGTTTTCGAAAAAAGTGCAAGAGCTATTCGAACCCTTTTTGCTGGGCAAGTAGGACCTGTAAATCTACACAATACATAGTTTAAAGTTTGAGTCTATCATATTAGGTTTTGGATTTATAGCTGTTTTTGTGTCTATTGCTTCAAAAGCATTTTCAGATAATTTGTGTGTTCTGAAGAAACTACAAGAGATATCTAACCCAAACTTTCCGTGCAAGAGGGGCTTGTACATCTGCACAACATGTCTTTTAAAGTTTGAACTTATCTTATTGCATTTTTGAGTTATAGCAGTTTTTAAGTTTTTATTGCTCCAAAAGCCTTTTCAGCCCATGAACAGTTGTTTGTGAGTTTTCGAAAAAAGTGCAAGAGCTATTCGAACCCTTTTTGCTGGGCAAGTAGGACCTGTAAATCTACACAATATGTAGTTTAAAGTTTGAGTCTATCATATTAGGTTTTGGATTTATAGCTGTTTTTGTGTCTATTGCTTCAAAAGCATTTTCAGATAATTTGTGTGTTCTGAAGAAACTACAAGAGATATCTAACCCAAACTTTCTGTGCAAGAGGGGCTTGTACATCTGCACAACATGTCTTTTAAAGTTTGAACTTATCTTATTGAATTTTTGAGTTATAGCAGTTTTTACGTTTTTATTGCTCCAAAAGCCTTTTCAGCCCATGAACAGTTGTGTGCGTTTCGAAAAAAGTGCAAGAGCTATTCAAACCCTTTTTGCTGGGCAAGTAGGACCTGTAAATCTACACAATACATAGTTTAAAGTTTGAGTCTATCATATTAGGTTTTGGATTTATAGCTGTTTTTGTGTCTATTGCTTCAAAAGCATTTTCAGATAATTTGTGTGTTCTGAAGAAACTACAAGAGATATCTAACCCAAACTTTCTGTGCAAGAGGGGCTTGTACATCTGCACAACGTGTATTTTAAAGTTTGAACTTATCTTATTGAATTTTTGAGTTATTGCAGTTTTTAAGTTTTTATTGCTCCAAAAGCCTTTTCAGCCCATGAACAGTTGTTTGTGAGTTTCGAAAAAAGTGCAAGAGCTATTCGAACCCTTTTTGCTGGGCAAGTAGGACATGTAAATCTACACAATATAGAGTTTAAAGTTTGAGTCTATCATATTAGGTTTTGGATTTATAGCTGTTTTTGTGTCTATTGCTTCAAAAGCATTTTCAGATAATTTGTGTGTTCTGAAGAAACTACAAGAGATATCTAACCCAAACTTTCTGTGCAAGAGGGGCTTGTACATCTGCACAACGTGTCTTTTAAAGTTTGAACTTATCTTATTGAATTTTTGAGTTATAGCAGTTTTTACGTTTTTATTGCTCCAAAAGCCTTTTCAGCCCGTGAACAGTTGTTTGTGAGTTTTCGAAAAAAGTGCAAGAGCTATTCGAACCCTTTTTGCTGGGCAAGTAGGACCTGTAAATCTACACAATATATAGTTTAAAGTTTGAGTCTATCATATTAGGTTTTGGATTTATAGCTGTTTTTGTGTCTGTTGCTTCAAAAGCATTTTCAGATAATTTGTGTGTTCTGAAGAAACTACAAGAGATATCTAACCCAAACTTTCTGTGCAAGAGGGGCTTGTACATCTGCACAACGTGTATTTTAAAGTTTGAACTTATCTTATTGAATTTTTGAGTTATTGCAGTTTTTAAGTTTTTATTGCTCCAAAAGCCTTTTCAGCCCATGAACAGTTGTTTGTGAGTTTCGAAAAAAGTGCAAGAGCTATTCGAACCCTTTTTGCTGGGCAAGTAGGACATGTAAATCTACACAATATAGAGTTTAAAGTTTGAGTCTATCATATTAGGTTTTGGATTTATAGCTGTTTTTGTGTCTATTGCTTCAAAAGCATTTTCAGATAATTTGTGTGTTCTGAAGAAACTACAAGAGATATCTAACCCAAACTTTCTGTGCAAGAGGGGCTTGTACATCTGCACAACGTGTCTTTTAAAGTTTGAACTTATCTTATTGAATTTTTGAGTTATAGCAGTTTTTACGTTTTTATTGCTCCAAAAGCCTTTTCAGCCCGTGAACAGTTGTTTGTGAGTTTTCGAAAAAAGTGCAAGAGCTATTCGAACCCTTTTTGCTGGGCAAGTAGGACCTGTAAATCTACACAATATATAGTTTAAAGTTTGAGTCTATCATATTAGGTTTTGGATTTATAGCTGTTTTTGTGTCTGTTGCTTCAAAAGCATTTTCAGATAATTTGTGTGTTCTGAAGAAACTACAAGAGATATCTAACCCAAACTTTCTGTGCAAGAGGGGCTTGTACAACATGTCTTTTAAAGTTTGAACCTATCTTGTTGCATTTTTGAGTTATAACAGTTTTTACGTTTTTATTGCCCCAAAAGCCTTTTCAGCCCATGAACAGTTGTTTGTGAGTTTCGAAAAAAGTGCAAGAGCTATTCAAACCCTTTTTGCTGGGCAAGTAGGACCTGTAAATCTACACAATATATAGTTTAAAGTTTGAGTCTATCATATTAGGTTTTGGATTTATAGCTGTTTTTGTGTCTATTGCTTCAAAAGCATTTTCAGATAATTTGTGTGTTCTGAAGAAACTACAAGAGATATCTAACCCAAACTTTCTGTGCAAGAGGGGCTTGTACATCTGCACAACATGTCTTTTAAAGTTTGAACTTATCTTATTGCATTTTTGAGTTATTGCAGTTTTTAAGTTTTTATTGCTCCAAAAGCCTTTTCAGCCCATGAACAGTTGTTTGTGAGTTTCGAAAAAAGTGCAAGAGCTATTCGAACCCTTTTTGCTGGGCAAGTAGGACCTGTAAATCTACACAATATATAGTTTAAAGTTTGAGTCTATCATATTAGGTTTTGGATTTATAGCTGTTTTTGTGTCTATTGCTTCAAAAGCATTTTCAGATAATTTGTGTGTTCTGAAAAAACTACAAGAGATATCTAACCCAAACTTTCCGTGCAAGAGGGGCTTGTACATCTGCACAACATGTCTTTTAAAGTTTGAACTTATCTTATTGCATTTTTGAGTTATAGCAGTTTTTAAGTTTTTATTGCTCCAAAAGCCTTTTCAGCTCATGAACAGTTGTTTGTGAGTTTTCGAAAAAAGTGCAAGAGCTATTCGAACCCTTTTTGCTGGGCAAGTAGGACCTGTAAATCTACACAATATATAGTTTAAAGTTTGAGTCTATCATATTAGGTTTTGGATTTATAGCTGTTTTTGTGTCTATTGCTTCAAAAGCATTTTCAGATAATTTGTGTGTTCTGAAGAAACTACAAGAGATATCTAACCCAAACTTTCTGTGCAAGAGGGGCTTGTACATCTGCACAACATGTCTTTTAAAGTTTGAACTTATCTTATTGAATTTTTGAGTTATAGCAGTTTTTACGTTTTTATTGCTCCAAAAGCCTTTTCAGCCCATGAACAGTTGTGTGCGTTTCGAAAAAAGTGCAAGAGCTATTCAAACCCTTTTTGCTGGGCAAGTAGGACCTGTAAATCTACACAATACATAGTTTAAAGTTTGAGTCTATCATATTAGGTTTTGGATTTATAGCTGTTTTTGTGTCTATTGCTTCAAAAGCATTTTCAGATAATTTGTGTGTTCTGAAGAAACTACAAGAGATATCTAACCCAAACTTTCTGTGCAAGAGGGGCTTGTACATCTGCACAACATGTCTTTTAAAGTTTGAACTTATCTTATTGCATTTTTGAGTTATTGCAGTTTTTAAGTTTTTATTGCTCCAAAAGCCTTTTCAGCCCATGAACAGTTGTTTGTGAGTTTCGAAAAAAGTGCAAGAGCTATTCGAACCCTTTTTGCTGGGCAAGTAGGACCTGTAAATCTACACAATATATAGTTTAAAGTTTGAGTCTATCATATTAGGTTTTGGATTTATAGCTATTTTTGTGTCTATTGCTTCAAAAGCATTTTCAGATAATTTGTGTGTTCTGAAGAAACTACAAGAGATATCTAACCCAAACTTTCTGTGCAAGAGGGGCTTCTACATCTGCACAACATGTCTTTTAAAGTTTGAACTTATCTTATTGCATTTTTGAGTTATAGCAGTTTTTAAGTTTTTATTGCTCCAAAAGCCTTTTCAGCCCATGAACAGTTGTTTGTGAGTTTCAAAAAAAGTGCAAGAGCTATTCAAACCCTTTTTGCTGGGAAAGTAGGACCTGTAAATCTACACAATATATAGTTTAAAGTTTGAGTCTATCATATTAGGTTTTGGATTTATAGCTGTTTTTGTGTCTATTGCTTCAAAAGCATTTTCAGATAATTTGTGTGTTCTGAAGAAACTACAAGAGATATCTAACCCAAACTTTCTGTGCAAGAGGGGCTTGTACATCTGCACAACATGTCTTTTAAAGTTTGAACTTATCTTATTGCATTTTTGAGTTATAGCAGTTTTTACGTTTTTATTGCTCCAAAAGCCTTTTCAGCCCATGAACAGTTGTTTGTGAATTTTCGAAAAAAGTGCAAAAGCTATTCGAACCCTTTTTGCTGGGCAAGTAGGACCTGTAAATCTACACAATACATAGTTTAAAGTTTGAGTCTATCATATTAGGTTTTGGATTTGTAGCAGTTTTTGTGTCTATTGCTTCAAAAGCATTTTCAGATAATTTGTGTGTTCTGAAGAAACTACAAGAGATATCTAACCCAAACTTTCCGTGCAAGAGGGGCTTGTACATCTGCAAAACATGTCTTTTAAAGTTTGAACTTATCTTATTGAATTTTTGAGTTATAGCAGTTTTTACGTTTTTATTGCTCCAAAAGCCTTTTCAGCCAATGAACAGTTGTGTGCGTTTCGAAAAAAGTGCAAGAGCTATTCAAACCCTTTTTGCTGGGCAAGTAGGACCTGTAAATATACACAATACATAGTTTAAAGTTTGAGTCTATCATATTAGGTTTTGGATTTATAGCTGTTTTTGTGTCTATTGCTTCAAAAGCATTTTCAGATAATTTGTGTGTTCTGAAGAAACTACAAGAGATATCTAACCCAAACTTTCTCTGCAAGAGGGGCTTGTACATCTGCACAACATGTCTTTTAAAGTTTGAACTTATCTTATTGAATTTTTGAGTTATAGCAGTTTTTACGTTTTTATTGCTCCAAAAGCCTTTTCAGCCCATGAACAGTTGTTTGTGAGTTTCGAAAAAAGTGCAAGAGCTATTCGAACCCTTTTTGCTGGGCAAGTAGGACCTATAAATCTACACAATATATAGTTTAAAGTTTGAGTCTATCATATTAGGTTTTGGATTTATAGCTGTTTTTGTGTCTATTGCTTCAAAAGCATTTTCAGATAATTTGTGTGTTCTGAAGAAACTACAAGAGATATCTAACCCAAACTTTCCGTGCAAGAGGGGCTTGTACATCTGCACAACATGTCTTTTAAAGTTTGAACTTATCTTATTGCATTTTTGAGTTATAGCAGTTTTTAAGTTTTTATTGCTCCAAAAGCCTTTTCAGCCCATGAACAGTTGTTTGTGAGTTTTCGAAAAAAGTGCAAGAGCTATTCGAACCCTTTTTACTGGGCAAGTAGGACCTGTAAATCTACACAATATGTAGTTTAAAGTTTGAGTCTATCATATTAGGTTTTGGATTTATAGCTGTTTTTGTGTCTATTGCTTCAAAAGCATTTTCAGATAATTTGTGTGTTCTGAAGAAACTACAAGAGATATCTAACCCAAACTTTCTGTGCAAGAGGGGCTTGTACATCTGCACAACATGTCTTTTAAAGTTTGAACTTATCTTATTGAATTTTTGAGTTATAGCAGTTTTTACGTTTTTATTGCTCCAAAAGCCTTTTCAGCCCATGAACAGTTGTGTGCGTTTCGAAAAAAGTGCAAGAGCTATTCAAACCCTTTTTGCTGGGCAAGTAGGACCTGTAAATCTACACAATACATAGTTTAAAGTTTGAGTCTATCATATTAGGTTTTGGATTTATAGCTGTTTTTGTGTCTATTGCTTCAAAAGCATTTTCAGATAATTTGTGTGTTCTGAAAAAACTACAAGAGATATCTAACCCAAACTTTCTGTGCAAGAGGGGCTTGTACATCTGCACAACATGTCTTTTAAAGTTTGAACTTATCTTATTGCATTTTTGAGTTATAGCAGTTTTTAAGTTTTTATTGCTCCAAAAGCCTTTTCAGCCCATGAACAGTTGTTTGTGAGTTTCGAAAAAAGTGCAAGAGCTATTCGAACCCTTTTTGCTGGGCAAGTAGGACCTGTAAATCTACACAATACATAGTTTAAAGTTTGAGTCTATCATATTAGGTTTTGGATTTATAGCTATTTTTGTGTCTATTGCTTCAAAAGCATTTTCAGATAATTTGTGTGTTCTGAAGAAACTACAAGAGATATCTAACCCAAACTTTCTGTGCAAGAGGGGCTTCTACATCTGCACAACATGTCTTTTAAAGTTTGAACTTATCTTATTGCATTTTTGAGTTATAGCAGTTTTTAAGTTTTTATTGCTCCAAAAGCCTTTTCAGCCCATGAACAGTTGTTTGTGAGTTTCAAAAAAAGTGCAAGAGCTATTCAAACCCTTTTTGCTGGGAAAGTAGGACCTGTAAATCTACACAATATATAGTTTAAAGTTTGAGTCTATCATATTAGGTTTTGGATTTATAGCTGTTTTTGTGTCTATTGCTTCAAAAGCATTTTCAGATAATTTGTGTGTTCTGAAGAAACTACAAGAGATATCTAACCCAAACTTTCCGTGCAAGAGGGGCTTGTACATCTGCAAAACATGTCTTTTAAAGTTTGAACTTATCTTATTGAATTTTTGAGTTATAGCAGTTTTTACGTTTTTATTGCTCCAAAAGCCTTTTCAGCCAATGAACAGTTGTGTGCGTTTCGAAAAAAGTGCAAGAGCTATTCAAACCCTTTTTGCTGGGCAAGTAGGACCTGTAAATATACACAATACATAGTTTAAAGTTTGAGTCTATCATATTAGGTTTTGGATTTATAGCTGTTTTTGTGTCTATTGCTTCAAAAGCATTTTCAGATAATTTGTGTGTTCTGAAGAAACTACAAGAGATATCTAACCCAAACTTTCTGTGCAAGAGGGGCTTGTACATCTGCACAACGTGTCTTTTAAAGTTTGAACTTATCTTATTGAATTTTTGAGTTATAGCAGTTTTTACGTTTTTATTGCTCCAAAAGCCTTTTCAGCCCGTGAACAGTTGTTTGTGAGTTTTCGAAAAAAGTGCAAGAGCTATTCGAACCCTTTTTGCTGGGCAAGTAGGACCTGTAAATCTACACAATATATAGTTTAAAGTTTGAGTCTATCATATTAGGTTTTGGATTTATAGCTGTTTTTGTGTCTATTGCTTCAAAAGCATTTTCAGATAATTTGTGTGTTCTGAAGAAACTACAAGAGATATCTAACCCAAACTTTCTGTGCAAGAGGGGCTTGTACATCTGCACAACATGTCTTTTAAAGTTTGAACTTATCTTATTGCATTTTTGAGTTATAGCAGTTTTTAAGTTTTTATTGCTCCAAAAGCCTTTTCAGCCCATGAACAGTTGTGTGAGTTTCAAAAAAAGTGCAAGAGCTATTCGAACCCTTTTTGCTGGGCAAGTAGGACCTGTAAATCTACACAATATGTAGTTTAAAGTTTGAGTCTATCATATTAGGTTTTGGATTTATAGCTGTTTTTGTGTCTATTGCTTCAAAAGCATTTTCAGATAATTTGTGTGTTCTGAAGAAACTACAAGAGATATCTAACCCAAACTTTCTGTGCAAGAGGGGCTTGTACATCTGCACAACATGTCTTTTAAAGTTTGAACTTATCTTATTGCATTTTTGAGTTATTGCAGTTTTTAAGTTTTTATTGCTCCAAAAGCCTTTTCAGCCCATGAACAGTTGTTTGTGAGTTTCGAATAAAGTGCAAGAGCTATTCGAACCCTTTTTGCTGGGCAAGTAGGACATGTAAATCTACACAATATATAGTTTAAAGTTTGAGTCTATCATATTAGGTTTTGGATTTATAGCTGTTTTTGTGTCTGTTGCTTCAAAAGCATTTTCAGATAATTTGTGTGTTCTGAAGAAACTACAAGAGATATCTAACCCAAACTTTCTGTGCAAGAGGGGCTTGTACATCTGCACAACATGTCTTTTAAAGTTTGAACTTATCTTATTGCATTTTTGAGTTATTGCAGTTTTTAAGTTTTTATTGCTCCAAAAGCCTTTTCAGCCCATGAACAGTTGTTTGTGAGTTTCGAAAAAAGTGCAAGAGCTATTCGAACCCTTTTTGCTGGGCAAGTAGGACCTGTAAATCTACACAATATATAGTTTAAAGTTTGAGTCTATCATATTAGGTTTTGGATTTATAGCTGTTTTTGTGTCTATTGCTTCAAAAGCATTTTCAGATAATTTGTGTGTTCTGAAGAAACTACAAGAGATATCTAACCCAAACTTTCCGTGCAAGAGGGGCTTGTACATCTGCACAACATGTCTTTTAAAGTTTGAACTTATCTTATTGCATTTTTGAGTTATAGCAGTTTTTAAGTTTTTATTGCTCCAAAAGCCTTTTCAGCCCATGAACAGTTGTTTGTGAGTTTTCGAAAAAAGTGCAAGAGCTATTCGAACCCTTTTTGCTGGGCAAGTAGGACCTGTAAATCTACACAATATGTAGTTTAAAGTTTGAGTCTATCATATTAGGTTTTGGATTTATAGCTGTTTTTGTGTCTATTGCTTCAAAAGCATTTTCAGATAATTTGTGTGTTCTGAAGAAACTACAAGAGATATCTAACCCAAACTTTCTGTGCAAGAGGGGCTTGTACATCTGCACAACATGTCTTTTAAAGTTTGAACTTATCTTATTGAATTTTTGAGTTATAGCAGTTTTTACGTTTTTATTGCTCCAAAAGCCTTTTCAGCCCATGAACAGTTGTGTGCGTTTCGAGAAAAAGTGCAAGAGCTATTCAAACCCTTTTTGCTGGGCAAGTAGGACCTGTAAATCTACACAATACATAGTTTAAAGTTTGAGTCTATCATATTAGGTTTTGGATTTATAGCTGTTTTTGTGTCTATTGCTTCAAAAGCATTTTCAGATAATTTGTGTGTTCTGAAGAAACTACAAGAGATATCTAACCCAAACTTTCTGTGCAAGAGGGGCTTGTACATCTGCACAACGTGTATTTTAAAGTTTGAACTTATCTTATTGAATTTTTGAGTTATTGCAGTTTTTAAGTTTTTATTGCTCCAAAAGCCTTTTCAGCCCATGAACAGTTGTTTGTGAGTTTCGAAAAAAGTGCAAGAGCTATTCGAACCCTTTTTGCTGGGCAAGTAGGACATGTAAATCTACACAATATAGAGTTTAAAGTTTGAGTCTATCATATTAGGTTTTGGATTTATAGCTGTTTTTGTGTCTATTGCTTCAAAAGCATTTTCAGATAATTTGTGTGTTCTGAAGAAACTACAAGAGATATCTAACCCAAACTTTCTGTGCAAGAGGGGCTTGTACATCTGCACAACGTGTCTTTTAAAGTTTGAACTTATCTTATTGAATTTTTGAGTTATAGCAGTTTTTACGTTTTTATTGCTCCAAAAGCCTTTTCAGCCCGTGAACAGTTGTTTGTGAGTTTTCGAAAAAAGTGCAAGAGCTATTCGAACCCTTTTTGCTGGGCAAGTAGGACCTGTAAATCTACACAATATATAGTTTAAAGTTTGAGTCTATCATATTAGGTTTTGGATTTATAGCTGTTTTTGTGTCTGTTGCTTCAAAAGCATTTTCAGATAATTTGTGTGTTCTGAAGAAACTACAAGAGATATCTAACCCAAACTTTCTGTGCAAGAGGGGCTTGTACATCTGCACAACATGTCTTTTAAAGTTTGAACTTATCTTATTGCATTTTTGAGTTATTGCAGTTTTTAAGTTTTTATTGCTCCAAAAGCCTTTTCAGCCCATGAACAGTTGTTTGTGAGTTTCGAAAAAAGTGCAAGAGCTATTCGAACCCTTTTTGCTGGGCAAGTAGGACCTGTAATTCTACACAATATATAGTTTAAAGTTTGAGTCTATCATATTAGGTTTTGGATTTATAGCTGTTTTTGTGTCTATTGCTTCAAAAGCATTTTCAGATAATTTGTGTGTTCTGAAGAAAACTACAAGAGATATCTAACCCAAACTTTCCGTGCAAGAGGGGCTTGTACATCTGCACAACGTGTCTTTTAAAGTTTGAACTTATCTTATTGCATTTTTGAGTTATAGCAGTTTTTAAGTTTTTATTGCTCCAAAAGCCTTTTCAGCCCATGAACAGTTGTTTGTGAGTTTTCGAAAAAAGTGCAAGAGCTATTCGAACCCTTTTTGCTGGGCAAGTAGGACCTGTAAATCTACACAATACATAGTTTAAAGTTTGAGTCTATCATATTAGGTTTTGGATTTATAGCTGTTTTTGTGTCTATTGCTTCAAAAGCATTTTCAGATAATTTGTGTGTTCTGAAGAAACTACAAGAGATATCTAACCCAAACTTTCTGTGCAAGAGGGGCTTGTACATCTACACAACATGTCTTTTAAAGTTTGAACTTATCTTATTGCATTTTTGAGTTATTGCAGTTTTTAAGTTTTTATTGCTCCAAAAGCCTTTTCAGCCCATGAACAGTTGTTTGTGAGTTTCGAAAAAAGTGCAAGAGCTATTCGAACCCTTTTTGCTGGGCAAGTAGGACCTGTAAATCTACACAATATAGAGTTTAAAGTTTGAGTCTATCATATTAGGTTTTGGATTTATAGCTGTTTTTGTGTCTATTGCTTCAAAAGCATTTTCAGATAATTTGTGTGTTCTGAAGAAACTACAAGAGATATCTAACCCAAACTTTCTGTGCAAGAGGGGCTTGTACATCTGCACAACATGTCTTTTAAAGTTTGAACTTATCTTATTGCATTTTTGAGTTATTGCAGTTTTTAAGTTTTTATTGCTCCAAAAGCCTTTTCAGCCCATGAACAGTTGTTTGTGAGTTTCGAAAAAAGTGACAGAGCTATTCGAACCCTTTTTGCTGGGCAAGTAGGACATGTAAATCTACACAATATAGAGTTTAAAGTTTGAGTCTATCATATTAGGTTTTGGATTTATAGCTGTTTTTGTGTCTATTGCTTCAAAAGCATTTTCAGATAATTTGTGTGTTCTGAAGAAACTACAAGAGATATCTAACCCAAACTTTCTGTGCAAGAGGGGCTTGTACATCTGCACAACGTGTATTTTAAAGTTTGAACTTATCTTATTGAATTTTTGAGTTATAGCAGTTTTTACGTTTTTATTGCTCCAAAAGCCTTTTCAGCCCGAGAACAGTTGTTTGTGAGTTTTCGAAAAAAGTGCAAGAGCTATTCGAACCCTTTTTGCTGGGCAAGTAGGACCTGTAAATCTACACAATATATAGTTTAAAGTTTGAGTCTATCATATTAGGTTTTGGATTTATAGCTGTTTTTGTGTCTATTGCTTCAAAAGCATTTTCAGATAATTTGTGTGTTCTGAAGAAACTACAAGAGATATCTAACCCAAACTTTCTGTGCAAGAGGGGCTTGTACATCTGCACAACATGTCTTTTAAAGTTTGAACTTATCTTATTGCATTTTTGAGTTATAGCAGTTTTTAAGTTTTTATTGCTCCAAAAGCCTTTTCAGCCCATGAACAGTTGTGTGAGTTTCAAAAAAAGTGCAAGAGCTATTCGAACCCTTTTTGCTGGGCAAGTAGGACCTGTAAATCTACACAATATGTAGTTTAAAGTTTGAGTCTATCATATTAGGTTTTGGATTTATAGCTGTTTTTGTGTCTATTGCTTCAAAAGCATTTTCAGATAATTTGTGTGTTCTGAAGAAACTACAAGAGATATCTAACCCAAACTTTCTGTGCAAGAGGGGCTTGTACATCTGCACAACATGTCTTTTAAAGTTTGAACTTATCTTATTGCATTTTTGAGTTATTGCAGTTTTTAAGTTTTTATTGCTCCAAAAGCCTTTTCAGCCCATGAACAGTTGTTTGTGAGTTTCGAAAAAAGTGCAAGAGCTATTCGAACCCTTTTTGCTGGGCAAGTAGGACCTGTAAATCTACACAATATATAGTTTAAAGTTTGAGTCTATCATATTAGGTTTTGGATTTATAGCTGTTTTTGTGTCTGTTGCTTCAAAAGCATTTTCAGATAATTTGTGTGTTCTGAAGAAACTACAAGAGATATCTAACCCAAACTTTCTGTGCAAGAGGGGCTTGTACATCTGCACAACATGTCTTTTAAAGTTTGAACTTATCTTATTGCATTTTTGAGTTATTGCAGTTTTTAAGTTTTTATTGCTCCAAAAGCCTTTTCAGCCCATGAACAGTTGTTTGTGAGTTTCGAAAAAAGTGCAAGAGCTATTCGAACCCTTTTTGCTGGGCAAGTAGGACCTGTAAATCTACACAATATATAGTTTAAAGTTTGAGTCTATCATATTAGGTTTTGGATTTATAGCTGTTTTTGTGTCTATTGCTTCAAAAGCATTTTCAGATAATTTGTGTGTTCTGAAGAAACTACAAGAGATATCTAACCCAAACTTTCCGTGCAAGAGGGGCTTGTACATCTGCACAACATGTCTTTTAAAGTTTGAACTTATCTTATTGCATTTTTGAGTTATAGCAGTTTTTAAGTTTTTATTGCTCCAAAAGCCTTTTCAGCCCATGAACAGTTGTTTGTGAGTTTTCGAAAAAAGTGCAAGAGCTATTCGAACCCTTTTTGCTGGGCAAGTAGGACCTGTAAATCTACACAATACATAGTTTAAAGTTTGAGTCTATCATATTAGGTTTTGGATTTATAGCTGTTTTTGTGTCTATTGCTTCAAAAGCATTTTCAGATAATTTGTGTGTTCTGAAGAAACTACAAGAGATATCTAACCCAAACTTTCTGTGCAAGAGGGGCTTGTACATCTGCACAACATGTCTTTTAAAGTTTGAACTTATCTTATTGAATTTTTGAGTTATAGCAGTTTTTACATTTTTATTGCTCCAAAAGCCTTTTCAGCCCATGAACAGTTGTGTGCGTTTCGAAAAAAGTGCAAGAGCTATTCAAACCCTTTTTGCTGGGCAAGTAGGACCTGTAAATCTACACAATACATAGTTTAAAGTTTGAGTCTATCATATTAGGTTTTGGATTTATAGCTGTTTTTGTGTCTATTGCTTCAAAAGCATTTTCAGATAATTTGTGTGTTCTGAAGAAACTACAAGAGATATCTAACCCAAACTTTCTGTGCAAGAGGGGCTTGTACATCTGCACAACGTGTATTTTAAAGTTTGAACTTATCTTATTGAATTTTTGAGTTATTGCAGTTTTTAAGTTTTTATTGCTCCAAAAGCCTTTTCAGCCCATGAACAGTTGTTTGTGAGTTTCGAAAAAAGTGCAAGAGCTATTCGAACCCTTTTTGCTGGGCAAGTAGGACATGTAAATCTACACAATATAGAGTTTAAAGTTTGAGTCTATCATATTAGGTTTTGGATTTATAGCTGTTTTTGTGTCTATTGCTTCAAAAGCATTTTCAGATAATTTGTGTGTTCTGAAGAAACTACAAGAGATATCTAACCCAAACTTTCTGTGCAAGAGGGGCTTGTACATCTGCACAACGTGTCTTTTAAAGTTTGAACTTATCTTATTGAATTTTTGAGTTATAGCAGTTTTTACGTTTTTATTGCTCCAAAAGCCTTTTCAGCCCGTGAACAGTTGTTTGTGAGTTTTCGAAAAAAGTGCAAGAGCTATTCGAACCCTTTTTGCTGGGCAAGTAGGACCTGTAAATCTACACAATATATAGTTTAAAGTTTGAGTCTATCATATTAGGTTTTGGATTTATAGCTGTTTTTGTGTCTGTTGCTTCAAAAGCATTTTCAGATAATTTGTGTGTTCTGAAGAAACTACAAGAGATATCTAACCCAAACTTTCTGTGCAAGAGGGGCTTGTACATCTGCACAACATGTCTTTTAAAGTTTGAACTTATCTTATTGCATTTTTGAGTTATTGCAGTTTTTAAGTTTTTATTGCTCCAAAAGCCTTTTCAGCCCATGAACAGTTGTTTGTGAGTTTCGAAAAAAGTGCAAGAGCTATTCGAACCCTTTTTGCTGGGCAAGTAGGACCTGTAATTCTACACAATATATAGTTTAAAGTTTGAGTCTATCATATTAGGTTTTGGATTTATAGCTGTTTTTGTGTCTATTGCTTCAAAAGCATTTTCAGATAATTTGTGTGTTCTGAAGAAAACTACAAGAGATATCTAACCCAAACTTTCCGTGCAAGAGGGGCTTGTACATCTGCACAACATGTCTTTTAAAGTTTGAACTTATCTTATTGCATTTTTGAGTTATAGCAGTTTTTAAGTTTTTATTGCTCCAAAAGCCTTTTCAGCCCATGAACAGTTGTTTGTGAGTTTTCGAAAAAAGTGCAAGAGCTATTCGAACCCTTTTTGCTGGGCAAGTAGGACCTGTAAATCTACACAATACATAGTTTAAAGTTTGAGTCTATCATATTAGGTTTTGGATTTATAGCTGTTTTTGTGTCTATTGCTTCAAAAGCATTTTCAGATAATTTGTGTGTTCTGAAGAAACTACAAGAGATATCTAACCCAAACTTTCTGTGCAAGAGGGGCTTGTACATCTGCACAACATGTCTTTTAAAGTTTGAACTTATCTTATTGCATTTTTGAGTTATTGCAGTTTTTAAGTTTTTATTGCTCCAAAAGCCTTTTCAGCCCATGAACAGTTGTTTGTGAGTTTCGAAAAAAGTGCAAGAGCTATTCGAACCCTTTTTGCTGGGAAAGTAGGACCTGTAAATCTACACAATATAGAGTTTAAAGTTTGAGTCTATCATATTAGGTTTTGGATTTATAGCTGTTTTTGTGTCTATTGCTTCAAAAGCATTTTCAGATAATTTGTGTGTTCTGAAGAAACTACAAGAGATATCTAACCCAAACTTTCTGTGCAAGAGGGGCTTGTACATCTGCACAACATGTCTTTTAAAGTTTGAACTTATCTTATTGCATTTTTGAGTTATTGCAGTTTTTAAGTTTTTATTGCTCCAAAAGCCTTTTCAGCCCATGAACAGTTGTTTGTGAGTTTCGAAAAAAGTGACAGAGCTATTCGAACCCTTTTTGCTGGGCAAGTAGGACATGTAAATCTACACAATATAGAGTTTAAAGTTTGAGTCTATCATATTAGGTTTTGGATTTATAGCTGTTTTTGTGTCTATTGCTTCAAAAGCATTTTCAGATAATTTGTGTGTTCTGAAGAAACTACAAGAGATATCTAACCCAAACTTTCTGTGCAAGAGGGGCTTGTACATCTGCACAACATGTCTTTTAAAGTTTGAACTTATCTTATTGCATTTTTGAGTTATAGCAGTTTTTAAGTTTTTATTGCTCCAAAAGCCTTTTCAGCCCATGAACAGTTGTTTGTGAGTTTTCGAAAAAAGTGCAAGAGCTATTCGAACCCTTTTTGCTGGGCAAGTAGGACCTGTAAATCTACACAATACATAGTTTAAAGTTTGAGTCTATCATATTAGGTTTTGGATTTATAGCTGTTTTTGTGTCTATTGCTTCAAAAGCATTTTCAGATAATTTGTGTGTTCTGAAGAAACTACAAGAGATATCTAACCCAAACTTTCTGTGCAAGAGGGGCTTGTACATCTGCACAACATGTCTTTTAAAGTTTGAACTTATCTTATTGAATTTTTGAGTTATTGCAGTTTTTAAGTTTTTATTGCTCCAAAAGCCTTTTCAGCCCATGAACAGTTGTTTGTGAGTTTCGAAAAAAGTGCAAGAGCTATTCGAACCCTTTTTGCTGGGCAAGTAGGACATGTAAATCTACACAATATAGAGTTTAAAGTTTGAGTCTATCATATTAGGTTTTGGATTTATAGCTGTTTTTGTGTCTATTGCTTCAAAAGCATTTTCAGATAATTTGTGTGTTCTGAAGAAACTACAAGAGATATCTAACCCAAACTTTCTGTGCAAGAGGGGCTTGTACATCTGCACAACGTGTCTTTTAAAGTTTGAACTTATCTTATTGAATTTTTGAGTTATAGCAGTTTTTACGTTTTTATTGCTCCAAAAGCCTTTTCAACCCGTGAACAGTTGTTTGTGAGTTTTCGAAAAAAGTGCAAGAGCTATTCGAACCCTTTTTGCTGGGCAAGTAGGACCTGTAAATCTACACAATATATAGTTTAAAGTTTGAGTCTATCATATTAGGTTTTGGATTTATAGCTGTTTTTGTGTCTGTTGCTTCAAAAGCATTTTCAGATAATTTGTGTGTTCTGAAGAAACTACAAGAGATATCTAACCCAAACTTTCTGTGCAAGAGGGGCTTGTACATCTGCACAACATGTCTTTTAAAGTTTGAACTTATCTTATTGCATTTTTGAGTTATTGCAGTTTTTAAGTTTTTATTGCTCCAAAAGCCTTTTCAGCCCATGAACAGTTGTTTGTGAGTTTCGAAAAAAGTGCAAGAGCTATTCGAACCCTTTTTGCTGGGCAAGTAGGACCTGTAATTCTACACAATATATAGTTTAAAGTTTGAGTCTATCATATTAGGTTTTGGATTTATAGCTGTTTTTGTGTCTATTGCTTCAAAAGCATTTTCAGATAATTTGTGTGTTCTGAAGAAAACTACAAGAGATATCTAACCCAAACTTTCCGTGCAAGAGGGGCTTGTACATCTGCACAACATGTCTTTTAAAGTTTGAACTTATCTTATTGCATTTTTGAGTTATAGCAGTTTTTAAGTTTTTATTGCTCCAAAAGGCTTTTCAGCCCATGAACAGTTGTTTGTGAGTTTTCGAAAAAAGTGCAAGAGCTATTCGAACCCTTTTTGCTGGGCAAGTAGGACCTGTAAATCTACACAATACATAGTTTAAAGTTTGAGTCTATCATATTAGGTTTTGGATTTATAGCTGTTTTTGTGTCTATTGCTTCAAAAGCATTTTCAGATAATTTGTGTGTTCTGAAGAAACTACAAGAGATATCTAACCCAAACTTTCTGTGCAAGAGGGGCTTGTACATCTGCACAACATGTCTTTTAAAGTTTGAACTTATCTTATTGCATTTTTGAGTTATTGCAGTTTTTAAGTTTTTATTGCTCCAAAAGCCTTTTCAGCCCATGAACAGTTGTTTGTGAGTTTCGAAAAAAGTGCAAGAGCTATTCGAACCCTTTTTGCTGGGCAAGTAGGACCTGTAAATCTACACAATATAGAGTTTAAAGTTTGAGTCTATCATATTAGGTTTTGGATTTATAGCTGTTTTTGTGTCTATTGCTTCAAAAGCATTTTCAGATAATTTGTGTGTTCTGAAGAAACTACAAGAGATATCTAACCCAAACTTTCTGTGCAAGAGGGGCTTGTACATCTGCACAACATGTCTTTTAAAGTTTGAACTTATCTTATTGCATTTTTGAGTTATTGCAGTTTTTAAGTTTTTATTGCTCCAAAAGCCTTTTCAGCCCATGAACAGTTGTTTGTGAGTTTCGAAAAAAGTGACAGAGCTATTCGAACCCTTTTTGCTGGGCAAGTAGGACATGTAAATCTACACAATATAGAGTTTAAAGTTTGAGTCTATCATATTAGGTTTTGGATTTATAGCTGTTTTTGTGTCTATTGCTTCAAAAGCATTTTCAGATAATTTGTGTGTTCTGAAGAAACTACAAGAGATATCTAACCCAAACTTTCTGTGCAAGAGGGGCTTGTACATCTGCACAACATGTCTTTTAAAGTTTGAACTTATCTTATTGCATTTTTGAGTTATTGCAGTTTTTAAGTTTTTATTGCTCCAAAAGCCTTTTCAGCCCATGAACAGTTGTTTGTGAGTTTCGAAAAAAGTGACAGAGCTATTCGAACCCTTTTTGCTGGGCAAGTAGGACATGTAAATCTACACAATATAGAGTTTAAAGTTTGAGTCTATCATATTAGGTTTTGGATTTATAGCTGTTTTTGTGTCTATTGCTTCAAAAGCATTTTCAGATAATTTGTGTGTTCTGAAGAAACTACAAGAGATATCTAACCCAAACTTTCTGTGCAAGAGGGGCTTGTACATCTGCACAACATGTCTTTTAAAGTTTGAACTTATCTTATTGCATTTTTGAGTTATAGCAGTTTTTAAGTTTTTATTGCTCCAAAAGCCTTTTCAGCCCATGAACAGTTGTTTGTGAGTTTTCGAAAAAAGTGCAAGAGCTATTCGAACCCTTTTTGCTGGGCAAGTAGGACCTGTAAATCTACACAATACATAGTTTAAAGTTTGAGTCTATCATATTAGGTTTTGGATTTATAGCTGTTTTTGTGTCTATTGCTTCAAAAGCATTTTCAGATAATTTGTGTGTTCTGAAGAAACTACAAGAGATATCTAACCCAAACTTTCTGTGCAAGAGGGGCTTGTACATCTGCACAACATGTCTTTTAAAGTTTGAACTTATCTTATTGAATTTTTGAGTTATTGCAGTTTTTAAGTTTTTATTGCTCCAAAAGCCTTTTCAGCCCATGAACAGTTGTTTGTGAGTTTCGAAAAAAGTGCAAGAGCTATTCGAACCCTTTTTGCTGGGCAAGTAGGACCTGTAAATCTACACAATATAGAGTTTAAAGTTTGAGTCTATCATATTAGGTTTTGGATTTATAGCTGTTTTTGTGTCTATTGCTTCAAAAGCATTTTCAGATAATTTGTGTGTTCTGAAGAAAACTACAAGAGATATCTAACCCAAACTTTCCGTGCAAGAGGGGCTTGTACATCTGCACAACATGTCTTTTAAAGTTTGAACTTATCTTATTGCATTTTTGAGTTATAGCAGTTTTTAAGTTTTTATTGCTCCAAAAGGCTTTTCAGCCCATGAACAGTTGTTTGTGAGTTTTCGAAAAAAGTGCAAGAGCTATTCGAACCCTTTTTGCTGGGCAAGTAGGACCTGTAAATCTACACAATACATAGTTTAAAGTTTGAGTCTATCATATTAGGTTTTGGATTTATAGCTGTTTTTGTGTCTATTGCTTCAAAAGCATTTTCAGATAATTTGTGTGTTCTGAAGAAACTACAAGAGATATCTAACCCAAACTTTCTGTGCAAGAGGGGCTTGTACATCTGCACAACATGTCTTTTAAAGTTTGAACTTATCTTATTGCATTTTTGAGTTATTGCAGTTTTTAAGTTTTTATTGCTCCAAAAGCCTTTTCAGCCCATGAACAGTTGTTTGTGAGTTTCGAAAAAAGTGCAAGAGCTATTCGAACCCTTTTTGCTGGGCAAGTAGGACCTGTAAATCTACACAATATAGAGTTTAAAGTTTGAGTCTATCATATTAGGTTTTGGATTTATAGCTGTTTTTGTGTCTATTGCTTCAAAAGCATTTTCAGATAATTTGTGTGTTCTGAAGAAACTACAAGAGATATCTAACCCAAACTTTCTGTGCAAGAGGGGCTTGTACATCTGCACAACATGTCTTTTAAAGTTTGAACTTATCTTATTGCATTTTTGAGTTATTGCAGTTTTTAAGTTTTTATTGCTCCAAAAGCCTTTTCAGCCCATGAACAGTTGTTTGTGAGTTTCGAAAAAAGTGACAGAGCTATTCGAACCCTTTTTGCTGGGCAAGTAGGACATGTAAATCTACACAATATAGAGTTTAAAGTTTGAGTCTATCATATTAGGTTTTGGATTTATAGCTGTTTTTGTGTCTATTGCTTCAAAAGCATTTTCAGATAATTTGTGTGTTCTGAAGAAACTATAAGAGATATCTAACCTAAACTTTCTGTGCAAGAGGGGCTTGTACATCTGCACAACGTGTATTTTAAAGTTTGAACTTATCTTATTGAATTTTTGAGTTATAGCAGTTTTTACGTTTTTATTGCTCCAAAAGCCTTTTCAGCCCATGAACAGTTGTTTGTGAGTTTCGAAAAAAGTGCAAGAGCTATTCGAACCCTTTTTGCTGGGCAAGTAGGACATGTAAATCTACACAATATAGAGTTTAAAGTTTGAGTCTATCATATTAGGTTTTGGATTTATAGCTGTTTTTGTGTCTATTGCTTCAAAAGCATTTTCAGATAATTTGTGTGTTCTGAAGAAACTACAAGAGATATCTAACCCAAACTTTCTGTGCAAGAGGGGCTTGTACATCTGCACAACGTGTCTTTTAAAGTTTGAACTTATCTTATTGAATTTTTGAGTTATAGCAGTTTTTACGTTTTTATTGCTCCAAAAGCCTTTTCAGCCCGTGAACAGTTGTTTGTGAGTTTTCGAAAAAAGTGCAAGAGCTATTCGAACCCTTTTTGCTGGGCAAGTAGGACCTGTAAATCTACACAATATATAGTTTAAAGTTTGAGTCTATCATATTAGGTTTTGGATTTATAGCTGTTTTTGTGTCTGTTGCTTCAAAAGCATTTTCAGATAATTTGTGTGTTCTGAAGAAACTACAAGAGATATCTAACCCAAACTTTCTGTGCAAGAGGGGCTTGTACATCTGCACAACATGTCTTTTAAAGTTTGAACTTATCTTATTGCATTTTTGAGTTATAGCAGTTTTTAAGTTTTTATTGCTCCAAAAGCCTTTTCAGCCCATGAACAGTTGTTTGTGAGTTTTCGAAAAAAGTGCAAGAGCTATTTGAACCCTTTTTGCTGGGCAAGTAGGACCTGTAAATCTACACAATACATAGTTTAAAGTTTGAGTCTATCATATTAGGTTTTGGATTTATAGCTGTTTTTGTGTCTATTGCTTCAAAAGCATTTTCAGATAATTTGTGTGTTCTGAAGAAACTACAAGAGATATCTAACCCAAACTTTCTGTGCAAGAGGGGCTTGTACATCTGCACAACATGTCTTTTAAAGTTTGAACTTATCTTATTGCATTTTTGAGTTATTGCAGTTTTTAAGTTTTTATTGCTCCAAAAGCCTTTTCAGCCCATGAACAGTTGTTTGTGAGTTTCGAAAAAAGTGCAAGAGCTATTCGAACCCTTTTTGCTGGGCAAGTAGGACCTGTAAATCTACACAATATATAGTTTAAAGTTTGAGTCTATCATATTAGGTTTTGGATTTATAGCTGTTTTTGTGTCTATTGCTTCAAAAGCATTTTCAGATAATTTGTGTGTTCTGAAGAAACTACAAGAGATATCTAACCCAAACTTTCTGTGCAAGAGGGGCTTGTACATCTGCACAACATGTCTTTTAAAGTTTGAACTTATCTTATTGCATTTTTGAGTTATTGCAGTTTTTAAGTTTTTATTGCTCCAAAAGCCTTTTCAGCCCATGAACAGTTGTTTGTGAGTTTCGAAAAAAGTGCAAGAGCTATTCGAACCCTTTTTGCTGGGCAAGTAGGACCTGTAAATCTACACAATATAGAGTTTAAAGTTTGAGTCTATCATATTAGGTTTTGGATTTATAGCTGTTTTTGTGTCTATTGCTTCAAAAGCATTTTCAGATAATTTGTGTGTTCTGAAGAAACTACAAGAGATATCTAACCCAAACTTTCTGTGCAAGAGGGGCTTGTACATCTGCACAACATGTCTTTTAAAGTTTGAACTTATCTTATTGCATTTTTGAGTTATTGCAGTTTTTAAGTTTTTATTGCTCCAAAAGCCTTTTCAGCCCATGAACAGTTGTTTGTGAGTTTCGAAAAAAGTGACAGAGCTATTCGAACCCTTTTTGCTGGGCAAGTAGGACATGTAAATCTACACAATATAGAGTTTAAAGTTTGAGTCTATCATATTAGGTTTTGGATTTATAGCTGTTTTTGTGTCTATTGCTTCAAAAGCATTTTCAGATAATTTGTGTGTTCTGAAGAAACTATAAGAGATATCTAACCTAAACTTTCTGTGCAAGAGGGGCTTGTACATCTGCACAACGTGTATTTTAAAGTTTGAACTTATCTTATTGAATTTTTGAGTTATAGCAGTTTTTACGTTTTTATTGCTCCAAAAGCCTTTTCAGCCCATGAACAGTTGTTTGTGAGTTTCGAAAAAAGTGCAAGAGCTATTCGAACCCTTTTTGCTGGGCAAGTAGGACATGTAAATCTACACAATATAGAGTTTAAAGTTTGAGTCTATCATATTAGGTTTTGGATTTATAGCTGTTTTTGTGTCTATTGCTTCAAAAGCATTTTCAGATAATTTGTGTGTTCTGAAGAAACTACAAGAGATATCTAACCCAAACTTTCTGTGCAAGAGGGGCTTGTACATCTGCACAACGTGTCTTTTAAAGTTTGAACTTATCTTATTGAATTTTTGAGTTATAGCAGTTTTTACGTTTTTATTGCTCCAAAAGCCTTTTCAGCCCGTGAACAGTTGTTTGTGAGTTTTCGAAAAAAGTGCAAGAGCTATTCGAACCCTTTTTGCTGGGCAAGTAGGACCTGTAAATCTACACAATATATAGTTTAAAGTTTGAGTCTATCATATTAGGTTTTGGATTTATAGCTGTTTTTGTGTCTGTTGCTTCAAAAGCATTTTCAGATAATTTGTGTGTTCTGAAGAAACTACAAGAGATATCTAACCCAAACTTTCTGTGCAAGAGGGGCTTGTACATCTGCACAACATGTCTTTTAAAGTTTGAACTTATCTTATTGCATTTTTGAGTTATTGCAGTTTTTAAGTTTTTATTGCTCCAAAAGCCTTTTCAGCCCATGAACAGTTGTTTGTGAGTTTCGAAAAAAGTGCAAGAGCTATTCGAACCCTTTTTGCTGGGCAAGTAGGACCTGTAAATCTACACAATATATAGTTTAAAGTTTGAGTCTATCATATTAGGTTTTGGATTTATAGCTGTTTTTGTGTCTGTTGCTTCAAAAGCATTTTCAGATAATTTGTGTGTTCTGAAGAAACTACAAGAGATATCTAACCCAAACTTTCTGTGCAAGAGGGGCTTGTACATCTGCACAACATGTCTTTTAAAGTTTGAACTTATCTTATTGCATTTTTGAGTTATTGCAGTTTTTAAGTTTTTATTGCTCCAAAAGCCTTTTCAGCCCATGAACAGTTGTTTGTGAGTTTCGAAAAAAGTGCAAGAGCTATTCGAACCCTTTTTGCTGGGCAAGTAGGACATGTAAATCTACACAATATAGAGTTTAAAGTTTGAGTCTATCATATTAGGTTTTGGATTTATAGCTGTTTTTGTGTCTATTGCTTCAAAAGCATTTTCAGATAATTTGTGTGTTCTGAAGAAACTACAAGAGATATCTAACCCAAACTTTCTGTGCAAGAGGGGCTTGTACATCTGCACAACGTGTCTTTTAAAGTTTGAACTTATCTTATTGAATTTTTGAGTTATAGCAGTTTTTACGTTTTTATTGCTCCAAAAGCCTTTTCAGCCCGTGAACAGTTGTTTGTGAGTTTTCGAAAAAAGTGCAAGAGCTATTCGAACCCTTTTTGCTGGGCAAGTAGGACCTGTAAATCTACACAATATATAGTTTAAAGTTTGAGTCTATCATATTAGGTTTTGGATTTATAGCTGTTTTTGTGTCTGTTGCTTCAAAAGCATTTTCAGATAATTTGTGTGTTCTGAAGAAACTACAAGAGATATCTAACCCAAACTTTCTGTGCAAGAGGGGCTTGTACATCTGCACAACATGTCTTTTAAAGTTTGAACTTATCTTATTGCATTTTTGAGTTATTGCAGTTTTTAAGTTTTTATTGCTCCAAAAGCCTTTTCAGCCCATGAACAGTTGTTTGTGAGTTTCGAAAAAAGTGCAAGAGCTATTCGAACCCTTTTTGCTGGGCAAGTAGGACCTGTAAATCTACACAATATATAGTTTAAAGTTTGAGTCTATCATATTAGGTTTTGGATTTATAGCTGTTTTTGTGTCTATTGCTTCAAAAGCATTTTCAGATAATTTGTGTGTTCTGAAGAAACTACAAGAGATATCTAACCCAAACTTTCCGTGCAAGAGGGGCTTGTACATCTGCACAACATGTCTTTTAAAGTTTGAACTTATCTTATTGCATTTTTGAGTTATAGCAGTTTTTAAGTTTTTATTGCTCCAAAAGCCTTTTCAGCCCATGAACAGTTGTTTGTGAGTTTTCGAAAAAAGTGCAAGAGCTATTTGAACCCTTTTTGCTGGGCAAGTAGGACCTGTAAATCTACACAATACATAGTTTAAAGTTTGAGTCTATCATATTAGGTTTTGGATTTATAGCTGTTTTTGTGTCTATTGCTTCAAAAGCATTTTCAGATAATTTGTGTGTTCTGAAGAAACTACAAGAGATATCTAACCCAAACTTTCTGTGCAAGAGGGGCTTGTACATCTGCACAACATGTCTTTTAAAGTTTGAACTTATCTTATTGCATTTTTGAGTTATTGCAGTTTTTAAGTTTTTATTGCTCCAAAAGCCTTTTCAGCCCATGAACAGTTGTTTGTGAGTTTCGAAAAAAGTGCAAGAGCTATTCGAACCCTTTTTGCTGGGCAAGTAGGACCTGTAAATCTACACAATATATAGTTTAAAGTTTGAGTCTATCATATTAGGTTTTGGATTTATAGCTGTTTTTGTGTCTATTGCTTCAAAAGCATTTTCAGATAATTTGTGTGTTCTGAAGAAACTACAAGAGATATCTAACCCAAACTTTCTGTGCAAGAGGGGCTTGTACATCTGCACAACATGTCTTTTAAAGTTTGAACTTATCTTATTGCATTTTTGAGTTATTGCAGTTTTTAAGTTTTTATTGCTCCAAAAGCCTTTTCAGCCCATGAACAGTTGTTTGTGAGTTTCGAAAAAAGTGCAAGAGCTATTCGAACCCTTTTTGCTGGGCAAGTAGGACCTGTAAATCTACACAATATATAGTTTAAAGTTTGAGTCTATCATATTAGGTTTTGGATTTATAGCTGTTTTTGTGTCTATTGCTTCAAAAGCATTTTCAGATAATTTGTGTGTTCTGAAGAAACTACAAGAGATATCTAACCCAAACTTTCTGTGCAAGAGGGGCTTGTACATCTGCACAACATGTCTTTTAAAGTTTGAACTTATCTTATTGCATTTTTGAGTTATTGCAGTTTTTAAGTTTTTATTGCTCCAAAAGCCTTTTCAGCCCATGAACAGTTGTTTGTGAGTTTCGAAAAAAGTGCAAGAGCTATTCGAACCCTTTTTGCTGGGCAAGTAGGACATGTAAATCTACACAATATATAGTTTAAAGTTTGAGTCTATCATATTAGGTTTTGGATTTATAGCTGTTTTTGTGTCTATTGCTTCAAAAGCATTTTCAGATAATTTGTGTGTTCTGAAGAAACTACAAGAGATATCTAACCCAAACTTTCTGTGCAAGAGGGGCTTGTACATCTGCACAACGTGTCTTTTAAAGTTTGAACTTATCTTATTGAATTTTTGAGTTATAGCAGTTTTTACGTTTTTATTGCTCCAAAAGCCTTTTCAGCCCGTGAACAGTTGTTTGTGAGTTTTCGAAAAAAGTGCAAGAGCTATTCGAGCCCTTTTTGCTGGGCAAGTAGGACCTGTAAATCTACACAATATATAGTTTAAAGTTTGAGTCTATCATATTAGGTTTTGGATTTATAGCTGTTTTTGTGTCTGTTGCTTCAAAAGCATTTTCAGATAATTTGTGTGTTCTGAAGAAACTACAAGAGATATCTAACCCAAACTTTCTGTGCAAGAGGGGCTTGTACATCTGCACAACATGTTTTTTAAAGTTTGAACTTATCTTATTGCATTTTTGAGTTATAGCAGTTTTTAAGTTTTTATTGCTCCAAAAGCCTTTTCAGCCCATGAACAGTTGTGTGAGTTTCGAAAAAAGTGCAAGAGCTATTCCAACCCTTTTTGCTGGGCAAGTAGGACCTGTAAATCTACACAATATATAGTTTAAAGTTTGAGTCTATCGTATAAGGTTTTGGATTTATAGCTGTTTTTGTGTCTATTGCTTCAAAAGCATTTTCAGATAATTTGTGTGTTCTGAAGAAACTACAAGAGATATCTAACCCAAACTTTCCGTGCAAGAGGGGCTTGTACATCTGCACAACATGTCTTTTAAAGTTTGAACTTATCTTATTGCATTTTTGAGTTATAGCAGTTTTTAAGTTTTTATTGCTCCAAAAGCCTTTTCAGCCCATGAACAGTTGTTTGTGAGTTTTCGAAAAAAGTGCAAGAGCTATTCGAACCCTTTTTGCTGGGCAAGTAGGACCTGTAAATCTACACAATATGTAGTTTAAAGTTTGAGTCTATCATATTAAGGTTTTGGATTTATAGCTGTTTTTGTGTCTATTGCTTCAAAAGCATTTTCAGATAATTTGTGTGTTCTGAAGAAACTACAAGAGATATCTAACCCAAACTTTCTGTGCAAGAGGGGCTTGTACATCTGCACAACATGTCTTTTAAAGTTTGAACTTATCTTATTGAATTTTTGAGTTATAGCAGTTTTTACGTTTTTATTGCTCCAAAAGCCTTTTCAGCCCGTGAACAGTTGTTTGTGAGTTTTCGAAAAAAGTGCAAGAGCTATTCGAACCCTTTTTGCTGGGCAAGTAGGACCTGTAAATCTACACAATATATAGTTTAAAGTTTGAGTCTATCATATTAGGTTTTGGATTTATAGCTGTTTTTGTGTCTATTGCTTCAAAAGCATTTTCAGATAATTTGTGTGTTCTGAAGAAACTACAAGAGATATCTAACCCAAACTTTCTGTGCAAGAGGGGCTTGTACATCTGCACAACATGTCTTTTAAAGTTTGAACTTATCTTATTGCATTTTTGAGTTATTGCAGTTTTTAAGTTTTTATTGCTCCAAAAGCCTTTTCAGCCCATGAACAGTTGTTTGTGAGTTTCAAAAAAAGTGCAAGAGCTATTCGAACCCTTTTTGCTGGGCAAGTAGGACCTGTAAATCTACACAATATATAGTTTAAAGTTTGAGTCTATCATATTAGGTTTTGGATTTATAGCTGTTTTTGTGTCTATTGCTTCAAAAGCATTTTCAGATAATTTGTGTGTTCTGAAGAAACTACAAGAGATATCTAACCCAAACTTTCCGTGCAAGAGGGGCTTGTACATCTGCACAACATGTCTTTTAAAGTTTGAACTTATCTTATTGCATTTTTGAGTTATAGCAGTTTTTAAGTTTTTATTGCTCCAAAAGCCTTTTCAGCCCATGAACAGTTGTTTGTGAGTTTTCGAAAAAAGTGCAAGAGCTATTCCAACCCTTTTTGCTGGGCAAGTAGGACCTGTAAATCTACACAATATATAGTTTAAAGTTTGAGTCTATCATATAAGGTTTTGGATTTATAGCTGTTTTTGTGTCTATTGCTTCAAAAGCATTTTCAGATAATTTGTGTGTTCTGAAGAAACTACAAGAGATATCTAACCCAAACTTTCCGTGCAAGAGGGGCTTGTACATCTGCACAACATGTCTTTTAAAGTTTGAACTTATCTTATTGCATTTTTGAGTTATAGCAGTTTTTAAGTTTTTATTGCTCCAAAAGCCTTTTCAGCCCATGAACAGTTGTTTGTGAGTTTTCGAAAAAAGTGCAAGAGCTATTCGAACCCTTTTTGCTGGGCAAGTAGGACCTGTAAATCTACACAATATGTAGTTTAAAGTTTGAGTCTATCATATTAAGGTTTTGGATTTATAGCTGTTTTTGTGTCTATTGCTTCAAAAGCATTTTCAGATAATTTGTGTGTTCTGAAGAAACTACAAGAGATATCTAACCCAAACTTTCTGTGCAAGAGGGGCTTGTACATCTGCACAACATGTCTTTTAAAGTTTGAACTTATCTTATTGAATTTTTGAGTTATAGCAGTTTTTACGTTTTTATTGCTCCAAAAGCCTTTTCAGCCCGTGAACAGTTGTTTGTGAGTTTTCGAAAAAAGTGCAAGAGCTATTCGAACCCTTTTTGCTGGGCAAGTAGGACCTGTAAATCTACACAATATATAGTTTAAAGTTTGAGTCTATCATATTAGGTTTTGGATTTATAGCTGTTTTTGTGTCTATTGCTTCAAAAGCATTTTCAGATAATTTGTGTGTTCTGAAGAAACTACAAGAGATATCTAACCCAAACTTTCTGTGCAAGAGGGGCTTGTACATCTGCACAACATGTCTTTTAAAGTTTGAACTTATCTTATTGCATTTTTGAGTTATAGCAGTTTTTAAGTTTTTATTGCTCCAAAAGCCTTTTCAGCCCATGAACAGTTGTGTGAGTTTCAAAAAAAGTGCAAGAGCTATTCGAACCCTTTTTGCTGGGCAAGTAGGACCTGTAAATCTACACAATACATAGTTTAAAGTTTGAGTCTATCATATTAGGTTTTGGATTTATAGCTGTTTTTGTGTCTGTTGCTTCAAAAGCATTTTCAGATAATTTGTGTGTTCTGAAGAAACTACAAGAGATATCTAACCCAAACTTTCTGTGCAAGAGGGGCTTGTACATCTGCACAACATGTCTTTTAAAGTTTGAACTTATCTTATTGCATTTTTGAGTTATTGCAGTTTTTAAGTTTTTATTGCTCCAAAAGCCTTTTCAGCCCATGAACAGTTGTTTGTGAGTTTCAAAAAAAGTGCAAGAGCTATTCGAACCCTTTTTGCTGGGCAAGTAGGACCTGTAAATCTACACAATATGTAGTTTAAAGTTTGAGTCTATCATATTAGGTTTTGGATTTATAGCTGTTTTTGTGTCTATTGCTTCAAAAGCATTTTCAGATAATTTGTGTGTTCTGAAGAAACTACAAGAGATATCTAACCCAAACTTTCTGTGCAAGAGGGGCTTGTACATCTGCACAACGTGTCTTTTAAAGTTTGAACTTATCTTATTGCATTTTTGAGTTATAGCAGTTTTTACGTTTTTATTGCTCCAAAAGCCTTTTCAGCCCGTGAACAGTTGTTTGTGAGTTTTCGAAAAAAGTGCAAGAGCTATTCGAACCCTTTTTGCTGGGCAAGTAGGACCTGTAAATCTACACAATATATAGCTTAAAGTTTGAGTCTATCATATTAGGTTTTGGATTTATAGCTGTTTTTGTGTCTATTGCTTCAAAAGCATTTTCAGATAATTTGTGTGTTCTGAAGAAACTACAAGAGATATCTAACCCAAACTTTCTGTGCAAGAGGGGCTTGTACATCTGCACAACATGTCTTTTAAAGTTTGAACTTATCTTATTGCATTTTTGAGTTATAGCAGTTTTTAAGTTTTTATTGCTCCAAAAGCCTTTTCAGCCCATGAACAGTTGTGTGAGTTTCAAAAAAAGTGCAAGAGCTATTCGAACCCTTTTTGCTGGGCAAGTAGGACCTGTAAATCTACACAATACATAGTTTAAAGTTTGAGTCTATCATATTAGGTTTTGGATTTATAGCTGTTTTTGTGTCTATTGCTTCAAAAGCATTTTCAGATAATCTGTGTGTTCTGAAGAAACTACAAGAGATATCTAACCCAAACTTTCTGTGCAAGAGGGGCTTGTACATCTGCACAACATGTCTTTTAAAGTTTGAACTTATCTTATTGCATTTTTGAGTTATTGCAGTTTTTAAGTTTTTATTGCTCCAAAAGCCTTTTCAGCCCATGAACAATTGTTTGTGAGTTTCGAAAAAAGTGCAAAAGCTATTCGAACCCTTTTTGCTGGGCAAGTAGGACCTGTAAATCTACACAATACATAGTTTAAAGTTTGAGTCTATCATATTAGGTTTTGGATTTGTAGCTGTTTTTGTGTCTATTGCTTCAAAAGCATTTTCAGATAATTTGTGTGTTCTGAAGAAACTACAAGAGATATCTAACCCAAACTTTCTGTGCAAGAGGGGCTTGTACATCTGCACATTATGTCTTTTAAAGTTTGAACTTATCTTATTGAATTTTTGAGTTATAGCAGTTTTTACGTTTTTATTGCTCCAAAAGCCTTTTCAGCCCATGAACAGTTGTTTGTGAGTTTCGAAAAAAGTGCAAGAGCTATTCGAACCCTTTTTGCTGGGCAAGTAGGACCTGTAAATCTACACAATATATAGTTTAAAGTTTGAGTCTATCATATTAGGTTTTGGATTTATAGCTGTTTTTGTGTCTATTGCTTCAAAAGCATTTTCAGATAATTTGTGTGTTCTGAAGAAACTACAAGAGATATCTAACCCAAACTTTCCGTGCAAGAGGGGCTTGTACATCTGCACAACATGTCTTTTAAAGTTTGAACTTATCTTATTGAATTTTTGAGTTATAGCAGTTTTTAAGTTTTTATTGCTCCAAAAGCCTTTTCAGCCCATGAACAGTTGTTTGTGAGTTTTCGAAAAAAGTGCAAGAGCTATTCGAACCCTTTTTGCTGGGCAAGTAGGACCTGTAAATCTACACAATATATAGTTTAAAGTTTGAGTCTATCATATTAGGTTTTGGATTTATAGCTGTTTTTGTGTCTATTGCTTCAAAAGCATTTTCAGATAATTTGTGTGTTCTGAAGAAACTACAAGAGATATCTAACCCAAACTTTCTGTGCAAGAGGGGCTTGTACATCTGCACAACATGTCTTTTAAAGTTTGAACTTATCTTATTGCATTTTTGAGTTATAGCAGTTTTTACGTTTTTATTGCTCCAAAAGCCTTTTCAGCCCGTGAACAGTTGTTTGTGAGTTTTCGAAAAAAATGCAAGAGCTATTCGAACCTTTTTTGCTGGGCAAGTAGGACCTGTAAATCTACACAATATATAGTTTAAAGTTTGAGTCTATCATATTAGGTTTTGGATTTATAGCTGTTTTTGTGTCTATTGCTTCAAAAGCATTTTCAGATAATTTGTGTGTTCTGAAGAAACTACAAGAGATATCTAACCCAAACTTTCTGTGCAAGAGGGGCTTGTACATCTGCACAACATGTCTTTTAAAGTTTGAACCTATCTTGTTGCATTTTTGAGTTATAACAGTTTTTACGTTTTTATTGCCCCAAAAGCCTTTTCAGCCCATGAACAGTTGTTTGTGAGTTTCGAAAAAAGTGCAAGAGCTATTCAAACCCTTTTTGCTGGGCAAGTAGGACCTGTAAATCTACACAATACATAGTTTAAAGTTTGAGTCTATCATATTAGGTTTTGGATTTATAGCTATTTTTGTGTCTATTGCTTCAAAAGCATTTTCAGATAATTTGTGTGTTCTGAAGAAACTACAAGAGATATCTAACCCAAACTTTCTGTGCAAGAGGGGCTTCTACATCTGCACAACATGTCTTTTAAAGTTTGAACTTATCTTATTGCAATTTTGAGTTATAGCAGTTTTTAAGTTTTTATTGCTCCAAAAGCCTTTTCAGCCCATGAACAGTTGTTTGTGAGTTTCAAAAAAAGTGCAAGAGCTATTCAAACCCTTTTTGCTGGGAAAGTAGGACCTGTAAATCTACACAATATATAGTTTAAAGTTTGAGTCTATCATATTAGGTTTTGGATTTATAGCTGTTTTTGTGTCTATTGCTTCAAAAGCATTTTCAGATAATTTGTGTGTTCTGAAGAAACTACAAGAGATATCTAACCCAAACTTTCCGTGCAAGAGGGGCTTGTACATCTGCAAAACATGTCTTTTAAAGTTTGAACTTATCTTATTGAATTTTTGAGTTATAGCAGTTTTTACGTTTTTATTGCTCCAAAAGCCTTTTCAGCCCATGAACAGTTGTTTGTGAGTTTCGAAAAAAGTGCAAGAGCTATTCGAACCCTTTTTGCTGGGCAAGTAGGACCTGTAAATCTACACAATATATAGTTTAAAGTTTGAGTCTATCATATTAGGTTTTGGATTTATAGCTGTTTTTGTGTCTATTGCTTCAAAAGCATTTTCAGATAATTTGTGTGTTCTGAAGAAACTACAAGAGATATCTAACCCAAACTTTCCGTGCAAGAGGGGCTTGTACATCTGCACAACATGTCTTTTAAAGTTTGAACTTATCTTATTGCATTTTTGAGTTATAGCAGTTTTTAAGTTTTTATTGCTCCAAAAGCCTTTTCAGCCCATGAACAGTTGTTTGTGAGTTTTCGAAAAAAGTGCAAGAGCTATTCGAACCCTTTTTGCTGGGCAAGTAGGACCTGTAAATCTACACAATATGTAGTTTAAAGTTTGAGTCTATCATATTAGGTTTTGGATTTATAGCTGTTTTTGTGTCTATTGCTTCAAAAGCATTTTCAGATAATTTGTGTGTTCTGAAGAAACTACAAGAGATATCTAACCCAAACTTTCTGTGCAAGAGGGGCTTGTACATCTGCACAACATGTCTTTTAAAGTTTGAACTTATCTTATTGAATTTTTGAGTTATAGCAGTTTTTACGTTTTTATTGCTCCAAAAGCCTTTTCAGCCCATGAACAGTTGTGTGCGTTTCGAAAAAAGTGCAAGAGCTATTCAAACCCTTTTTGCTGGGCAAGTAGGACCTGTAAATCTACACAATACATAGTTTAAAGTTTGAGTCTATCATATTAGGTTTTGGATTTATAGCTGTTTTTGTGTCTATTGCTTCAAAAGCATTTTCAGATAATTTGTGTGTTCTGAAGAAACTACAAGAGATATCTAACCCAAACTTTCTGTGCAAGAGGGGCTTGTACATCTGCACAACGTGTATTTTAAAGTTTGAACTTATCTTATTGAATTTTTGAGTTATTGCAGTTTTTAAGTTTTTATTGCTCCAAAAGCCTTTTCAGCCCATGAACAGTTGTTTGTGAGTTTCGAAAAAAGTGCAAGAGCTATTCGAACCCTTTTTGCTGGGCAAGTAGGACATGTAAATCTACACAATATAGAGTTTAAAGTTTGAGTCTATCATATTAGGTTTTGGATTTATAGCTGTTTTTGTGTCTATTGCTTCAAAAGCATTTTCAGATAATTTGTGTGTTCTGAAGAAACTACAAGAGATATCTAACCCAAACTTTCTGTGCAAGAGGGGCTTGTACATCTGCACAACGTGTCTTTTAAAGTTTGAACTTATCTTATTGAATTTTTTAGTTATAGCAGTTTTTACGTTTTTATTGCTCCAAAAGCCTTTTCAGCCCGTGAACAGTTGTTTGTGAGTTTTCGAAAAAAGTGCAAGAGCTATTCGAACCCTTTTTGCTGGGCAAGTAGGACCTGTAAATCTACACAATATATAGTTTAAAGTTTGAGTCTATCATATTAGGTTTTGGATTTATAGCTGTTTTTGTGTCTGTTGCTTCAAAAGCATTTTCAGATAATTTGTGTGTTCTGAAGAAACTACAAGAGATATCTAACCCAAACTTTCTGTGCAAGAGGGGCTTCTACATCTGCACAACATGTCTTTTAAAGTTTGAACTTATCTTATTGCATTTTTGAGTTATAGCAGTTTTTAAGTTTTTATTGCTCCAAAAGCCTTTTCAGCCCATGAACAGTTGTTTGTGAGTTTCAAAAAAAGTGCAAGAGCTATTCAAACCCTTTTTGCTAGGAAAGTAGGACCTGTAAATCTACACAATACATAGTTTAAAGTTTGAGTCTATCATATTAGGTTTTGGATTTATAGCTGTTTTTGTGTCTATTGCTTCAAAAGCATTTTCAGATAATTTGTGTGTTCTGAAGAAACTACAAGAGATATCTAACCCAAACTTTCTGTGCAAGAGGGGCTTGTACATCTGCACAACATGTCTTTTAAAGTTTGAACTTATCTTATTGCATTTTTGAGTTATAGCAGTTTTTACGTTTTTATTGCTCCAAAAGCCTTTTCAGCCCATGAACAGTTGTTTGTGAATTTTCGAAAAAAGTGCAAAAGCTATTCGAACCCTTTTTGCTGGGCAAGTAGGACCTGTAAATCTACACAATACATAGTTTAAAGTTTGAGTCTATCATATTAGGTTTTGGATTTGTAGCTGTTTTTGTGTCTATTGCTTCAAAAGCATTTTCAGATAATTTGTGTGTTCTGAAGAAACTACAAGAGATATCTAACCCAAACTTTCCGTGCAAGAGGGGCTTGTACATCTGCAAAACATGTCTTTTAAAGTTTGAACTTATCTTATTGAATTTTTGAGTTATAGCAGTTTTTACGTTTTTATTGCTCCAAAAGCCTTTTCAGCCAATGAACAGTTGTGTGCGTTTCGAAAAAAGTGCAAGAGCTATTCAAACCCTTTTTGCTGGGCAAGTAGGACCTGTAAATATACACAATACATAGTTTAAAGTTTGAGTCTATCATATTAGGTTTTGGATTTATAGCTGTTTTTGTGTCTATTGCTTCAAAAGCATTTTCAGATAATTTGTGTGTTCTGAAGAAACTACAAGAGATATCTAACCCAAACTTTCTCTGCAAGAGGGGCTTGTACATCTGCACAACATGTCTTTTAAAGTTTGAACTTATCTTATTGAATTTTTGAGTTATAGCAGTTTTTACGTTTTTATTGCTCCAAAAGCCTTTTCAGCCCATGAACAGTTGTTTGTGAGTTTCGAAAAAAGTGCAAGAGCTATTCGAACCCTTTTTGCTGGGCAAGTAGGACCTGTAAATCTACACAATATATAGTTTAAAGTTTGAGTCTATCATATTAGGTTTTGGATTTATAGCTGTTTTTGTGTCTATTGCTTCAAAAGCATTTTCAGATAATTTGTGTGTTCTGAAGAAACTACAAGAGATATCTAACCCAAACTTTCCGTGCAAGAGGGGCTTGTACATCTGCACAACATGTCTTTTAAAGTTTGAACTTATCTTATTGCATTTTTGAGTTATAGCAGTTTTTAAGTTTTTATTGCTCCAAAAGCCTTTTCAGCCCATGAACAGTTGTTTGTGAGTTTTCGAAAAAAGTGCAAGAGCTATTCGAACCCTTTTTGCTGGGCAAGTAGGACCTGTAAATCTACACAATATGTAGTTTAAAGTTTGAGTCTATCATATTAGGTCTTGGATTTATAGCTGTTTTTGTGTCTATTGCTTCAAAAGCATTTTCAGATAATTTGTGTGTTCTGAAGAAACTACAAGAGATATCTAACCCAAACTTTCTGTGCAAGAGGGGCTTGTACATCTGCACAACATGTCTTTTAAAGTTTGAACTCATCTTATTGAATTTTTGAGTTATAGCAGTTTTTACGTTTTTATTGCTCCAAAAGCCTTTTCAGCCCATGAACAGTTGTGTGCGTTTCGAAAAAAGTGCAAGAGCTATTCAAACCCTTTTTGCTGGGCAAGTAGGACCTGTAAATCTACACAATACATAGTTTAAAGTTTGAGTCTATCATATTAGGTTTTGGATTTATAGCTGTTTTTGTGTCTATTGCTTCAAAAGCATTTTCAGATAATTTGTGTGTTCTGAAGAAACTACAAGAGATATCTAACCCAAACTTTCCGTGCAAGAGGGGCTTGTACATCTGCACAACATGTCTTTTAAAGTTTGAACTTATCTTATTGCATTTTTGAGTTATAGCAGTTTTTAAGTTTTTATTGCTCCAAAAGCCTTTTCAGCCCATGAACAGTTGTTTGTGAGTTTTCGAAAAAAGTGCAAGAGCTATTCGAACCCTTTTTGCTGGGCAAGTAGGACCTGTAAATCTACACAATATGTAGTTTAAAGTTTGAGTCTATCATATTAGGTTTTGGATTTATAGCTGTTTTTGTGTCTATTGCTTCAAAAGCATTTTCAGATAATTTGTGTGTTCTGAAGAAACTACAAGAGATATCTAACCCAAACTTTCTGTGCAAGAGGGGCTTGTACATCTGCACAACATGTCTTTTAAAGTTTGAACTCATCTTATTGAATTTTTGAGTTATAGCAGTTTTTACGTTTTTATTGCTCCAAAAGCCTTTTCAGCCCATGAACAGTTGTGTGCGTTTCGAAAAAAGTGCAAGAGCTATTCAAACCCTTTTTGCTGGGCAAGTAGGACCTGTAAATCTATACAATACATAGTTTAAAGTTTGAGTCTATCATATTAGGTTTTGGATTTATAGCTGTTTTTGTGTCTATTGCTTCAAAAGCATTTTCAGATAATTTGTGTGTTCTGAAGAAACTACAAGAGATATCTAACCCAAACTTTCTGTGCAAGAGGGGCTTGTACATCTGCACAACATGTCTTTTAAAGTTTGAACTTATCTTATTGCATTTTTGAGTTATAGCAGTTTTTAAGTTTTTATTGCTCCAAAAGCCTTTTCAGCCCATGAACAGTTGTTTGTGAGTTTCGAAAAAAGTGCAAGAGCTATTCGAACCCTTTTTGCTGGGCAAGTAGGACCTGTAAATCTACACAATACATAGTTTAAAGTTTGAGTCTATCATATTAGGTTTTGGATTTATAGCTATTTTTGTGTCTATTGCTTCAAAAGCATTTTCAGATAATTTGTGTGTTCTGAAGAAACTACAAGAGATATCTAACCCAAACTTTCTGTGCAAGAGGGGCTTCTACATCTGCACAACATGTCTTTTAAAGTTTGAACTTATCTTATTGCAATTTTGAGTTATAGCAGTTTTTAAGTTTTTATTGCTCCAAAAGCCTTTTCAGCCCATGAACAGTTGTTTGTGAGTTTCAAAAAAAGTGCAAGAGCTATTCAAACCCTTTTTGCTGGGAAAGTAGGACCTGTAAATCTACACAATATATAGTTTAAAGTTTGAGTCTATCATATTAGGTTTTGGATTTATAGCTGTTTTTGTGTCTATTGCTTCAAAAGCATTTTCAGATAATTTGTGTGTTCTGAAGAAACTACAAGAGATATCTAACCCAAACTTTCCGTGCAAGAGGGGCTTGTACATCTGCAAAACATGTCTTTTAAAGTTTGAACTTATCTTATTGAATTTTTGAGTTATAGCAGTTTTTACGTTTTTATTGCTCCAAAAGCCTTTTCAGCCCATGAACAGTTGTTTGTGAGTTTCGAAAAAAGTGCAAGAGCTATTCGAACCCTTTTTGCTGGGCAAGTAGGACCTGTAAATCTACACAATATATAGTTTAAAGTTTGAGTCTATCATATTAGGTTTTGGATTTATAGCTGTTTTTGTGTCTATTGCTTCAAAAGCATTTTCAGATAATTTGTGTGTTCTGAAGAAACTACAAGAGATATCTAACCCAAACTTTCCGTGCAAGAGGGGCTTGTACATCTGCACAACATGTCTTTTAAAGTTTGAACTTATCTTATTGCATTTTTGAGTTATAGCAGTTTTTAAGTTTTTATTGCTCCAAAAGCCTTTTCAGCCCATGAACAGTTGTTTGTGAGTTTTCGAAAAAAGTGCAAGAGCTATTCGAACCCTTTTTGCTGGGCAAGTAGGACCTGTAAATCTACACAATATGTAGTTTAAAGTTTGAGTCTATCATATTAGGTTTTGGATTTATAGCTGTTTTTGTGTCTATTGCTTCAAAAGCATTTTCAGATAATTTGTGTGTTCTGAAGAAACTACAAGAGATATCTAACCCAAACTTTCTGTGCAAGAGGGGCTTGTACATCTGCACAACATGTCTTTTAAAGTTTGAACTTATCTTATTGAATTTTTGAGTTATAGCAGTTTTTACGTTTTTATTGCTCCAAAAGCCTTTTCAGCCCATGAACAGTTGTGTGCGTTTCGAAAAAAGTGCAAGAGCTATTCAAACCCTTTTTGCTGGGCAAGTAGGACCTGTAAATCTACACAATACATAGTTTAAAGTTTGAGTCTATCATATTAGGTTTTGGATTTATAGCTGTTTTTGTGTCTATTGCTTCAAAAGCATTTTCAGATAATTTGTGTGTTCTGAAGAAACTACAAGAGATATCTAACCCAAACTTTCTGTGCAAGAGGGGCTTGTACATCTGCACAACGTGTATTTTAAAGTTTGAACTTATCTTATTGAATTTTTGAGTTATTGCAGTTTTTAAGTTTTTATTGCTCCAAAAGCCTTTTCAGCCCGTGAACAGTTGTTTGTGAGTTTCGAAAAAAGTGCAAGAGCTATTCGAACCCTTTTTGCTGGGCAAGTAGGACATGTAAATCTACACAATATAGAGTTTAAAGTTTGAGTCTATCATATTAGGTTTTGGATTTATAGCTGTTTTTGTGTCTATTGCTTCAAAAGCATTTTCAGATAATTTGTGTGTTCTGAAGAAACTACAAGAGATATCTAACCCAAACTTTCTGTGCAAGAGGGGCTTGTACATCTGCACAACGTGTCTTTTAAAGTTTGAACTTATCTTATTGAATTTTTTAGTTATAGCAGTTTTTACGTTTTTATTGCTCCAAAAGCCTTTTCAGCCCGTGAACAGTTGTTTGTGAGTTTTCGAAAAAAGTGCAAGAGCTATTCGAACCCTTTTTGCTGGGCAAGTAGGACCTGTAAATCTACACAATATATAGTTTAAAGTTTGAGTCTATCATATTAGGTTTTGGATTTATAGCTGTTTTTGTGTCTGTTGCTTCAAAAGCATTTTCAGATAATTTGTGTGTTCTGAAGAAACTACAAGAGATATCTAACCCAAACTTTCTGTGCAAGAGGGGCTTCTACATCTGCACAACATGTCTTTTAAAGTTTGAACTTATCTTATTGCATTTTTGAGTTATAGCAGTTTTTAAGTTTTTATTGCTCCAAAAGCCTTTTCAGCCCATGAACAGTTGTTTGTGAGTTTCAAAAAAAGTGCAAGAGCTATTCAAACCCTTTTTGCTAGGAAAGTAGGACCTGTAAATCTACACAATACATAGTTTAAAGTTTGAGTCTATCATATTAGGTTTTGGATTTATAGCTGTTTTTGTGTCTATTGCTTCAAAAGCATTTTCAGATAATTTGTGTGTTCTGAAGAAACTACAAGAGATATCTAACCCAAACTTTCTGTGCAAGAGGGGCTTGTACATCTGCACAACATGTCTTTTAAAGTTTGAACTTATCTTATTGCATTTTTGAGTTATAGCAGTTTTTACGTTTTTATTGCTCCAAAAGCCTTTTCAGCCCATGAACAGTTGTTTGTGAATTTTCGAAAAAAGTGCAAAAGCTATTCGAACCCTTTTTGCTGGGCAAGTAGGACCTGTAAATCTACACAATACATAGTTTAAAGTTTGAGTCTATCATATTAGGTTTTGGATTTGTAGCTGTTTTTGTGTCTATTGCTTCAAAAGCATTTTCAGATAATTTGTGTGTTCTGAAGAAACTACAAGAGATATCTAACCCAAACTTTCCGTGCAAGAGGGGCTTGTACATCTGCAAAACATGTCTTTTAAAGTTTGAACTTATCTTATTGAATTTTTGAGTTATAGCAGTTTTTACGTTTTTATTGCTCCAAAAGCCTTTTCAGCCAATGAACAGTTGTGTGCGTTTCGAAAAAAGTGCAAGAGCTATTCAAACCCTTTTTGCTGGGCAAGTAGGACCTGTAAATATACACAATACATAGTTTAAAGTTTGAGTCTATCATATTAGGTTTTGGATTTATAGCTGTTTTTGTGTCTATTGCTTCAAAAGCATTTTCAGATAATTTGTGTGTTCTGAAGAAACTACAAGAGATATCTAACCCAAACTTTCTCTGCAAGAGGGGCTTGTACATCTGCACAACATGTCTTTTAAAGTTTGAACTTATCTTATTGAATTTTTGAGTTATAGCAGTTTTTACGTTTTTATTGCTCCAAAAGCCTTTTCAGCCCATGAACAGTTGTTTGTGAGTTTCGAAAAAAGTGCAAGAGCTATTCGAACCCTTTTTGCTGGGCAAGTAGGACCTGTAAATCTACACAATATATAGTTTAAAGTTTGAGTCTATCATATTAGGTTTTGGATTTATAGCTGTTTTTGTGTCTATTGCTTCAAAAGCATTTTCAGATAATTTGTGTGTTCTGAAGAAACTACAAGAGATATCTAACCCAAACTTTCCGTGCAAGAGGGGCTTGTACATCTGCACAACATGTCTTTTAAAGTTTGAACTTATCTTATTGCATTTTTGAGTTATAGCAGTTTTTAAGTTTTTATTGCTCCAAAAGCCTTTTCAGCCCATGAACAGTTGTTTGTGAGTTTTCGAAAAAAGTGCAAGAGCTATTCGAACCCTTTTTGCTGGGCAAGTAGGACCTGTAAATCTACACAATATGTAGTTTAAAGTTTGAGTCTATCATATTAGGTCTTGGATTTATAGCTGTTTTTGTGTCTATTGCTTCAAAAGCATTTTCAGATAATTTGTGTGTTCTGAAGAAACTACAAGAGATATCTAACCCAAACTTTCTGTGCAAGAGGGGCTTGTACATCTGCACAACATGTCTTTTAAAGTTTGAACTCATCTTATTGAATTTTTGAGTTATAGCAGTTTTTACGTTTTTATTGCTCCAAAAGCCTTTTCAGCCCATGAACAGTTGTGTGCGTTTCGAAAAAAGTGCAAGAGCTATTCAAACCCTTTTTGCTGGGCAAGTAGGACCTGTAAATCTACACAATACATAGTTTAAAGTTTGAGTCTATCATATTAGGTTTTGGATTTATAGCTGTTTTTGTGTCTATTGCTTCAAAAGCATTTTCAGATAATTTGTGTGTTCTGAAGAAACTACAAGAGATATCTAACCCAAACTTTCCGTGCAAGAGGGGCTTGTACATCTGCACAACATGTCTTTTAAAGTTTGAACTTATCTTATTGCATTTTTGAGTTATAGCAGTTTTTAAGTTTTTATTGCTCCAAAAGCCTTTTCAGCCCATGAACAGTTGTTTGTGAGTTTTCGAAAAAAGTGCAAGAGCTATTCGAACCCTTTTTGCTGGGCAAGTAGGACCTGTAAATCTACACAATATGTAGTTTAAAGTTTGAGTCTATCATATTAGGTTTTGGATTTATAGCTGTTTTTGTGTCTATTGCTTCAAAAGCATTTTCAGATAATTTGTGTGTTCTGAAGAAACTACAAGAGATATCTAACCCAAACTTTCTGTGCAAGAGGGGCTTGTACATCTGCACAACATGTCTTTTAAAGTTTGAACTCATCTTATTGAATTTTTGAGTTATAGCAGTTTTTACGTTTTTATTGCTCCAAAAGCCTTTTCAGCCCATGAACAGTTGTGTGCGTTTCGAAAAAAGTGCAAGAGCTATTCAAACCCTTTTTGCTGGGCAAGTAGGACCTGTAAATCTATACAATACATAGTTTAAAGTTTGAGTCTATCATATTAGGTTTTGGATTTATAGCTGTTTTTGTGTCTATTGCTTCAAAAGCATTTTCAGATAATTTGTGTGTTCTGAAGAAACTACAAGAGATATCTAACCCAAACTTTCTGTGCAAGAGGGGCTTGTACATCTGCACAACATGTCTTTTAAAGTTTGAACTTATCTTATTGCATTTTTGAGTTATAGCAGTTTTTAAGTTTTTATTGCTCCAAAAGCCTTTTCAGCCCATGAACAGTTGTTTGTGAGTTTCGAAAAAAGTGCAAGAGCTATTCGAACCCTTTTTGCTGGGCAAGTAGGACCTGTAAATCTACACAATACATAGTTTAAAGTTTGAGTCTATCATATTAGGTTTTGGATTTATAGCTATTTTTGTGTCTATTGCTTCAAAAGCATTTTCAGATAATTTGTGTGTTCTGAAGAAACTACAAGAGATATCTAACCCAAACTTTCTGTGCAAGAGGGGCTTCTACATCTGCACAACATGTCTTTTAAAGTTTGAACTTATCTTATTGCAATTTTGAGTTATAGCAGTTTTTAAGTTTTTATTGCTCCAAAAGCCTTTTCAGCCCATGAACAGTTGTTTGTGAGTTTCAAAAAAAGTGCAAGAGCTATTCAAACCCTTTTTGCTGGGAAAGTAGGACCTGTAAATCTACACAATATATAGTTTAAAGTTTGAGTCTATCATATTAGGTTTTGGATTTATAGCTGTTTTTGTGTCTATTGCTTCAAAAGCATTTTCAGATAATTTGTGTGTTCTGAAGAAACTACAAGAGATATCTAACCCAAACTTTCCGTGCAAGAGGGGCTTGTACATCTGCAAAACATGTCTTTTAAAGTTTGAACTTATCTTATTGAATTTTTGAGTTATAGCAGTTTTTACGTTTTTATTGCTCCAAAAGCCTTTTCAGACAATGAACAGTTGTGTGCGTTTCGAAAAAAGTGCAAGAGCTATTCAAACCCTTTTTGCTGGGCAAGTAGGACCTGTAAATATACACAATACATAGTTTAAAGTTTGAGTCTATCATATTAGGTTTTGGATTTATAGCTGTTTTTGTGTCTATTGCTTCAAAAGCATTTTCAGATAATTTGTGTGTTCTGAAGAAACTACAAGAGATATCTAACCCAAACTTTCTCTGCAAGAGGGGCTTGTACATCTGCACAACGTGTCTTTTAAAGTTTGAACTTATCTTATTGAATTTTTGAGTTATAGCAGTTTTTACGTTTTTATTGCTCCAAAAGCCTTTTCAGCCCATGAACAGTTGTTTGTGAGTTTCGAAAAAAGTGCAAGAGCTATTCGAACCCTTTTTGCTGGGCAAGTAGGACCTGTAAATCTACACAATATATAGTTTAAAGTTTGAGTCTATCATATTAGGTTTTGGATTTATAGCTGTTTTTGTGTCTATTGCTTCAAAAGCATTTTCAGATAATTTGTGTGTTCTGAAGAAACTACAAGAGATATCTAACCCAAACTTTCCGTGCAAGAGGGGCTTGTACATCTGCACAACATGTCTTTTAAAGTTTGAACTTATCTTATTGCATTTTTGAGTTATAACAGTTTTTAAGTTTTTATTGCTCCAAAAGCCTTTTCAGCCCATGAACAGTTGTTTGTGAGTTTTCGAAAAAAGTGCAAGAGCTATTCGAACCCTTTTTGCTGGGCAAGTAGGACCTGTAAATCTACACAATATGTAGTTTAAAGTTTGAGTCTATCATATTAGGTTTTGGATTTATAGCTGTTTTTGTGTCTATTGCTTCAAAAGCATTTTCAGATAATTTGTGTGTTCTGAAGAAACTACAAGAGATATCTAACCCAAACTTTCTGTGCAAGAGGGGCTTGTACATTTGCACAACATGTCTTTTAAAGTTTGAACTTATCTTATTGAATTTTTGAGTTATAGCAGTTTTTACGTTTTTATTGCTCCAAAAGCCTTTTCAGCCCATGAACAGTTGTGTGCGTTTCGAAAAAAGTGCAAGAGCTATTCAAACCCTTTTTGCTGGGCAAGTAGGACCTGTAAATCTACACAATACATAGTTTAAAGTTTGAGTCTATCATATTAGGTTTTGGATTTATAGCTGTTTTTGTGTCTATTGCTTCAAAAGCATTTTCAGATAATTTGTGTGTTCTGAAGAAACTACAAGAGATATCTAACCCAAACTTTCTGTGCAAGAGGGGCTTGTACATCTGCACAACGTGTATTTTAAAGTTTGAACTTATCTTATTGAATTTTTGAGTTATTGCAGTTTTTAAGTTTTTATTGCTCCAAAAGCCTTTTCAGCCCATGAACAGTTGTTTGTGAGTTTCGAAAAAAGTGCAAGAGCTATTCGAACCCTTTTTGCTGGGCAAGTAGGACATGTAAATCTACACAATATAGAGTTTAAAGTTTGAGTCTATCATATTAGGTTTTGGATTTATAGCTGTTTTTGTGTCTATTGCTTCAAAAGCATTTTCAGATAATTTGTGTGTTCTGAAGAAACTACAAGAGATATCTAACCCAAACTTTCTGTGCAAGAGGGGCTTGTACATCTGCACAACGTGTCTTTTAAAGTTTGAACTTATCTTATTGAATTTTTTAGTTATAGCAGTTTTTACGTTTTTATTGCTCCAAAAGCCTTTTCAGCCCGTGAACAGTTGTTTGTGAGTTTTCGAAAAAAGTGCAAGAGCTATTCGAACCCTTTTTGCTGGGCAAGTAGGACCTGTAAATCTACACAATATATAGTTTAAAGTTTGAGTCTATCATATTAGGTTTTGGATTTATAGCTGTTTTTGTGTCTGTTGCTTCAAAAGCATTTTCAGATAATTTGTGTGTTCTGAAGAAACTACAAGAGATATCTAACCCAAACTTTCTGTGCAAGAGGGGCTTGTACATCTGCACAACATGTCTTTTAAAGTTTGAACTTATCTTATTGCATTTTTGAGTTATTGCAGTTTTTAAGTTTTTATTGCTCCAAAAGCCTTTTCAGCCCATGAACAGTTGTTTGTGAGTTTCGAAAAAAGTGCAAGAGCTATTCGAACCCTTTTTGCTGGGCAAGTAGGACCTGTAATTCTACACAATATATAGTTTAAAATTTGAGTCTATCATATTAGGTTTTGGATTTATAGCTGTTTTTGTGTCTATTGCTTCAAAAGCATTTTCAGATAATTTGTGTGTTCTGAAGAAAACTACAAGAGATATCTAACCCAAACTTTCCGTGCAAGAGGGGCTTGTACATCTGCACAACATGTCTTTTAAAGTTTGAACTTATCTTATTGCATTTTTGAGTTATAGCAGTTTTTAAGTTTTTATTGCTCCAAAAGCCTTTTCAGCCCATGAACAGTTGTTTGTGAGTTTTCGAAAAAAGTGCAAGAGCTATTCGAACCCTTTTTGCTGGGCAAGTAGGACCTGTAAATCTACACAATACATAGTTTAAAGTTTGAGTCTATCATATTAGGTTTTGGATTTATAGCTGTTTTTGTGTCTATTGCTTCAAAAGCATTTTCAGATAATTTGTGTGTTCTGAAGAAACTACAAGAGATATCTAACCCAAACTTTCTGTGCAAGAGGGGCTTGTACATCTGCACAACATGTCTTTTAAAGTTTGAACTTATCTTATTGCATTTTTGAGTTATTGCAGTTTTTAAGTTTTTATTGCTCCAAAAGCCTTTTCAGCCCATGAACAGTTGTTTGTGAGTTTCGAAAAAAGTGCAAGAGCTATTCGAACCCTTTTTGCTGGGCAAGTAGGACCTGTAAATCTACACAATATAGAGTTTAAAGTTTGAGTCTATCATATTAGGTTTTGGATTTATAGCTGTTTTTGTGTCTATTGCTTCAAAAGCATTTTCAGATAATTTGTGTGTTCTGAAGAAACTACAAGAGATATCTAACCCAAACTTTCTGTGCAAGAGGGGCTTGTACATCTGCACAACATGTCTTTTAAAGTTTGAACTTATCTTATTGCATTTTTGAGTTATTGCAGTTTTTAAGTTTTTATTGCTTCAAAAGCCTTTTCAGCCCATGAACAGTTGTTTGTGAGTTTCGAAAAAAGTGACAGAGCTATTCGAACCCTTTTTGCTGGGCAAGTAGGACATGTAAATCTACACAATATAGAGTTTAAAGTTTGAGTCTATCATATTAGGTTTTGGATTTATAGCTGTTTTTGTGTCTATTGCTTCAAAAGCATTTTCAGATAATTTGTGTGTTCTGAAGAAACTACAAGAGATATCTAACCCAAACTTTCTGTGCAAGAGGGGCTTGTACATCTGCACAACGTGTATTTTAAAGTTTGAACTTATCTTATTGAATTTTTGAGTTATAGCAGTTTTTACGTTTTTATTGCTCCAAAAGCCTTTTCAGCCCGTGAACAGTTGTTTGTGAGTTTTCGAAAAAAGTGCAAGAGCTATTCGAACCCTTTTTGCTGGGCAAGTAGGACCTGTAAATCTACACAATATATAGTTTAAAGTTTGAGTCTATCATATTAGGTTTTGGATTTATAGCTGTTTTTGTGTCTATTGCTTCAAAAGCATTTTCAGATAATTTGTGTGTTCTGAAGAAACTACAAGAGATATCTAACCCAAACTTTCTGTGCAAGAGGGGCTTGTACATCTGCACAACATGTCTTTTAAAGTTTGAACTTATCTTATTGCATTTTTGAGTTATAGCAGTTTTTAAGTTTTTATTGCTCCAAAAGCCTTTTCAGCCCATGAACAGTTGTTTGTGAGTTTTCGAAAAAAGTGCAAGAGCTATTCGAACCCTTTTTGCTGGGCAAGTAGGACCTGTAAATCTACACAATACATAGTTTAAAGTTTGAGTCTATCATATTAGGTTTTGGATTTATAGCTGTTTTTGTGTCTATTGCTTCAAAAGCATTTTCAGATAATTTGTGTGTTCTGAAGAAACTACAAGAGATATCTAACCCAAACTTTCTGTGCAAGAGGGGCTTGTACATCTGCACAACATGTCTTTTAAAGTTTGAACTTATCTTATTGCATTTTTGAGTTATTGCAGTTTTTAAGTTTTTATTGCTCCAAAAGCCTTTTCAGCCCATGAACAGTTGTTTGTGAGTTTCGAAAAAAGTGCAAGAGCTATTCGAACCCTTTTTGCTGGGCAAGTAGGACCTGTAAATCTACACAATATAGAGTTTAAAGTTTGAGTCTATCATATTAGGTTTTGGATTTATAGCTGTTTTTGTGTCTATTGCTTCAAAAGCATTTTCAGATAATTTGTGTGTTCTGAAGAAACTACAAGAGATATCTAACCCAAACTTTCTGTGCAAGAGGGGCTTGTACATCTGCACAACATGTCTTTTAAAGTTTGAACTTATCTTATTGCATTTTTGAGTTATTGCAGTTTTTAAGTTTTTATTGCTTCAAAAGCCTTTTCAGCCCATGAACAGTTGTTTGTGAGTTTCGAAAAAAGTGACAGAGCTATTCGAACCCTTTTTGCTGGGCAAGTAGGACATGTAAATCTACACAATATAGAGTTTAAAGTTTGAGTCTATCATATTAGGTTTTGGATTTATAGCTGTTTTTGTGTCTATTGCTTCAAAAGCATTTTCAGATAATTTGTGTGTTCTGAAGAAACTACAAGAGATATCTAACCCAAACTTTCTGTGCAAGAGGGGCTTGTACATCTGCACAACGTGTATTTTAAAGTTTGAACTTATCTTATTGAATTTTTGAGTTATAGCAGTTTTTACGTTTTTATTGCTCCAAAAGCCTTTTCAGCCCGTGAACAGTTGTTTGTGAGTTTTCGAAAAAAGTGCAAGAGCTATTCGAACCCTTTTTGCTGGGCAAGTAGGACCTGTAAATCTACACAATATATAGTTTAAAGTTTGAGTCTATCATATTAGGTTTTGGATTTATAGCTGTTTTTGTGTCTATTGCTTCAAAAGCATTTTCAGATAATTTGTGTGTTCTGAAGAAACTACAAGAGATATCTAACCCAAACTTTCTGTGCAAGAGGGGCTTGTACATCTGCACAACATGTCTTTTAAAGTTTGAACTTATCTTATTGCATTTTTGAGTTATAGCAGTTTTTAAGTTTTTATTGCTCCAAAAGCCTTTTCAGCCCATGAACAGTTGTGTGAGTTTCAAAAAAAGTGCAAGAGCTATTCGAACCCTTTTTGCTGGGCAAGTAGGACCTGTAAATCTACACAATATGTAGTTTAAAGTTTGAGTCTATCATATTAGGTTTTGGATTTATAGCTGTTTTTGTGTCTATTGCTTCAAAAGCATTTTCAGATAATTTGTGTGTTCTGAAGAAACTACAAGAGATATCTAACCCAAACTTTCTGTGCAAGAGGGGCTTGTACATCTGCACAACATGTCTTTTAAAGTTTGAACTTATCTTATTGCATTTTTGAGTTATTGCAGTTTTTAAGTTTTTATTGCTCCAAAAGCCTTTTCAGCCCATGAACAGTTGTTTGTGAGTTTCGAAAAAAGTGCAAGAGCTATTCGAACCCTTTTTGCTGGGCAAGTAGGACATGTAAATCTACACAATATAGAGTTTAAAGTTTGAGTCTATCATATTAGGTTTTGGATTTATAGCTGTTTTTGTGTCTATTGCTTCAAAAGCATTTTCAGATAATTTGTGTGTTCTGAAGAAACTACAAGAGATATCTAACCCAAACTTTCTGTGCAAGAGGGGCTTGTACATCTGCACAACGTGTCTTTTAAAGTTTGAACTTATCTTATTGAATTTTTGAGTTATAGCAGTTTTTACGTTTTTATTGCTCCAAAAGCCTTTTCAGCCCGTGAACAGTTGTTTGTGAGTTTTCGAAAAAAGTGCAAGAGCTATTCGAACCCTTTTTGCTGGGCAAGTAGGACCTGTAAATCTACACAATATATAGTTTAAAGTTTGAGTCTATCATATTAGGTTTTGGATTTATAGCTGTTTTTGTGTCTGTTGCTTCAAAAGCATTTTCAGATAATTTGTGTGTTCTGAAGAAACTACAAGAGATATCTAACCCAAACTTTCTGTGCAAGAGGGGCTTGTACATCTGCACAACATGTCTTTTAAAGTTTGAACTTATCTTATTGCATTTTTGAGTTATTGCAGTTTTTAAGTTTTTATTGCTCCAAAAGCCTTTTCAGCCCATGAACAGTTGTTTGTGAGTTTCGAAAAAAGTGCAAGAGCTATTCGAACCCTTTTTGCTGGGCAAGTAGGACCTGTAAATCTACACAATATATAGTTTAAAGTTTGAGTCTATCATATTAGGTTTTGGATTTATAGCTGTTTTTGTGTCTATTGCTTCAAAAGCATTTTCAGATAATTTGTGTGTTCTGAAGAAACTACAAGAGATATCTAACCCAAACTTTCCGTGCAAGAGGGGCTTGTACATCTGCACAACATGTCTTTTAAAGTTTGAACTTATCTTATTGCATTTTTGAGTTATAGCAGTTTTTAAGTTTTTATTGCTCCAAAAGCCTTTTCAGCCCATGAACAGTTGTTTGTGAGTTTTCGAAAAAAGTGCAAGAGCTATTCGAACCCTTTTTGCTGGGCAAGTAGGACCTGTAAATCTACACAATACATAGTTTAAAGTTTGAGTCTATCATATTAGGTTTTGGATTTATAGCTGTTTTTGTGTCTATTGCTTCAAAAGCATTTTCAGATAATTTGTGTGTTCTGAAGAAACTACAAGAGATATCTAACCCAAACTTTCTGTGCAAGAGGGGCTTGTACATCTGCACAACATGTCTTTTAAAGTTTGAACTTATCTTATTGCATTTTTGAGTTATTGCAGTTTTTAAGTTTTTATTGCTCCAAAAGCCTTTTCAGCCCATGAACAGTTGTTTGTGAGTTTCGAAAAAAGTGCAAGAGCTATTCGAACCCTTTTTGCTGGGCAAGTAGGACCTGTAAATCTACACAATATATAGTTTAAAGTTTGAGTCTATCATATTAGGTTTTGGATTTATAGCTGTTTTTGTGTCTATTGCTTCAAAAGCATTTTCAGATAATTTGTGTGTTCTGAAGAAACTACAAGAGATATCTAACCCAAACTTTCTGTGCAAGAGGGGCTTGTACATCTGCACAACATGTCTTTTAAAGTTTGAACTTATCTTATTGCATTTTTGAGTTATTGCAGTTTTTAAGTTTTTATTGCTCCAAAAGCCTTTTCAGCCCATGAACAGTTGTTTGTGAGTTTCGAAAAAAGTGCAAGAGCTATTCGAACCCTTTTTGCTGGGCAAGTAGGACCTGTAAATCTACACAATACATAGTTTAAAGTTTGAGTCTATCATATTAGGTTTTGGATTTATAGCTGTTTTTGTGTCTATTGCTTCAAAAGCATTTTCAGATAATTTGTGTGTTCTGAAGAAACTACAAGAGATATCTAACCCAAACTTTCTGTGCAAGAGGGGCTTGTACATCTGCACAACATGTCTTTTAAAGTTTGAACTTATCTTATTGCATTTTTGAGTTATTGCAGTTTTTAAGTTTTTATTGCTCCAAAAGCCTTTTCAGCTCATGAACAGTTGTTTGTGAGTTTCGAAAAAAGTGCAAGAGCTATTCGAACCCTTTTTGCTGGGCAAGTAGGACCTGTAAATCTACACAATATGTAGTTTAAAGTTTGAGTCTATCATATTAGGTTTTGGATTTATAGCTGTTTTTGTGTCTATTGCTTCAAAAGCATTTTCAGATAATTTGTGTGTTCTGAAGAAACTACAAGAGATATCTAACCCAAACTTTCTGTGCAAGAGGGGCTTGTACATCTGCACAACATGTCTTTTAAAGTTTGAACTTATCTTATTGCATTTTTGAGTTATTGCAGTTTTTAAGTTTTTATTGCTCCAAAAGCCTTTTCAGCCCATGAACAGTTGTTTGTGAGTTTCGAAAAAAGTGCAAGAGCTATTCGAACCCTTTTTGCTGGGCAAGTAGGACATGTAAATCTACACAATATAGAGTTTAAAGTTTGAGTCTATCATATTAGGTTTTGGATTTATAGCTGTTTTTGTGTCTATTGCTTCAAAAGCATTTTCAGATAATTTGTGTGTTCTGAAGAAACTACAAGAGATATCTAACCCAAACTTTCTGTGCAAGAGGGGCTTGTACATCTGCACAACGTTTCTTTTAAAGTTTGAACTTATCTTATTGAATTTTTGAGTTATAGCAGTTTTTACGTTTTTATTGCTCCAAAAGCCTTTTCAGCCCGTGAACAGTTGTTTGTGAGTTTTCGAAAAAAGTGCAAGAGCTATTCGAACCCTTTTTGCTGGGCAAGTAGGACCTGTAAATCTACACAATATATAGTTTAAAGTTTGAGTCTATCATATTAGGTTTTGGATTTATAGCTGTTTTTGTGTCTGTTGCTTCAAAAGCATTTTCAGATAATTTGTGTGTTCTGAAGAAACTACAAGAGATATCTAACCCAAACTTTCTGTGCAAGAGGGGCTTGTACATCTGCACAACATGTCTTTTAAAGTTTGAACTTATCTTATTGCATTTTTGAGTTATTGCAGTTTTTAAGTTTTTATTGCTCCAAAAGCCTTTTCAGCCCATGAACAGTTGTTTGTGAGTTTCGAAAAAAGTGCAAGAGCTATTCGAACCCTTTTTGCTGGGCAAGTAGGACCTGTAAATCTACACAATATATAGTTTAAAGTTTGAGTCTATCATATTAGGTTTTGGATTTATAGCTGTTTTTGTGTCTATTGCTTCAAAAGCATTTTCAGATAATTTGTGTGTTCTGAAGAAACTACAAGAGATATCTAACCCAAACTTTCCGTGCAAGAGGGGCTTGTACATCTGCACAACATGTCTTTTAAAGTTTGAACTTATCTTATTGCATTTTTGAGTTATAGCAGTTTTTAAGTTTTTATTGCTCCAAAAGCCTTTTCAGCCCATGAACAGTTGTTTGTGAGTTTTCGAAAAAAGTGCAAGAGCTATTCGAACCCTTTTTGCTGGGCAAGTAGGACCTGTAAATCTACACAATACATAGTTTAAAGTTTGAGTCTATCATATTAGGTTTTGGATTTATAGCTGTTTTTGTGTCTATTGCTTCAAAAGCATTTTCAGATAATTTGTGTGTTCTGAAGAAACTACAAGAGATATCTAACCCAAACTTTCTGTGCAAGAGGGGCTTGTACATCTGCACAACATGTCTTTTAAAGTTTGAACTTATCTTATTGCATTTTTGAGTTATTGCAGTTTTTAAGTTTTTATTGCTCCAAAAGCCTTTTCAGCCCATGAACAGTTGTTTGTGAGTTTCGAAAAAAGTGCAAGAGCTATTCGAACCCTTTTTGCTGGGCAAGTAGGACCTGTAAATCTACACAATATATAGTTTAAAGTTTGAGTCTATCATATTAGGTTTTGGATTTATAGCTGTTTTTGTGTCTATTGCTTCAAAAGCATTTTCAGATAATTTGTGTGTTCTGAAGAAACTACAAGAGATATCTAACCCAAACTTTCTGTGCAAGAGGGGCTTGTACATCTGCACAACATGTCTTTTAAAGTTTGAACTTATCTTATTGCATTTTTGAGTTATTGCAGTTTTTAAGTTTTTATTGCTCCAAAAGCCTTTTCAGCCCATGAACAGTTGTTTGTGAGTTTCGAAAAAAGTGCAAGAGCTATTCGAACCCTTTTTGCTGGGCAAGTAGGACCTGTAAATCTACACAATACATAGTTTAAAGTTTGAGTCTATCATATTAGGTTTTGGATTTATAGCTGTTTTTGTGTCTATTGCTTCAAAAGCATTTTCAGATAATTTGTGTGTTCTGAAGAAACTACAAGAGATATCTAACCCAAACTTTCTGTGCAAGAGGGGCTTGTACATCTGCACAACATGTCTTTTAAAGTTTGAACTTATCTTATTGCATTTTTGAGTTATTGCAGTTTTTAAGTTTTTATTGCTCCAAAAGCCTTTTCAGCTCATGAACAGTTGTTTGTGAGTTTCGAAAAAAGTGCAAGAGCTATTCGAACCCTTTTTGCTGGGCAAGTAGGACCTGTAAATCTACACAATACATAGTTTAAAGTTTGAGTCTATCATATTAGGTTTTGGATTTATAGCTGTTTTTGTGTCTATTGCTTCAAAAGCATTTTCAGATAATTTGTGTGTTCTGAAGAAACTACAAGAGATATCTAACCCAAACTTTCTGTGCAAGAGGGGCTTGTACATCTGCACAACATGTCTTTTAAAGTTTGAACTTATCTTATTGCATTTTTGAGTTATTGCAGTTTTTAAGTTTTTATTGCTCCAAAAGCCTTTTCAGCCCATGAACAGTTGTTTGTGAGTTTCGAAAAAAGTGCAAGAGCTATTCGAACCCTTTTTGCTGGGCAAGTAGGACCTGTAAATCTACACAATATATAGTTTAAAGTTTGAGTCTATCATATAAGGTTTTGGATTTATAGCTGTTTTTGTGTCTATTGCTTCAAAAGCATTTTCAGATAATTTGTGTGTTCTGAAGAAACTACAAGAGATATCTAACCCAAACTTTCCGTGCAAGAGGGGCTTGTACATCCGCACAACATGTCTTTTAAAGTTTGAACTTATCTTATTGCATTTTTGAGTTATAGCAGTTTTTAAGTTTTTATTGCTCCAAAAGCCTTTTCAGCCCATGAACAGTTGTTTGTGAGTTTTCGAAAAAAGTGCAAGAGCTATTCGAACCCTTTTTGCTGGGCAAGTAGGACCTGTAAATCTACACAATATGTAGTTTAAAGTTTGAGTCTATCATATTAAGGTTTTGGATTTATAGCTGTTTTTGTGTCTATTGCTTCAAAAGCATTTTCAGATAATTTGTGTGTTCTGAAGAAACTACAAGAGATATCTAACCCAAACTTTCTGTGCAAGAGGGGCTTGTACATCTGCACAACATGTCTTTTAAAGTTTGAACTTATCTTATTGAATTTTTGAGTTATAGCAGTTTTTACGTTTTTATTGCTCCAAAAGCCTTTTCAGCCCGTGAACAGTTGTTTGTGAGTTTTCGAAAAAAGTGCAAGAGCTATTCGAACCCTTTTTGCTGGGCAAGTAGGACCTGTAAATCTACACAATACATAGTTTAAAGTTTGAGTCTATCATATTAGGTTTTGGATTTATAGCTGTTTTTGTGTCTATTGCTTCAAAAGCATTTTCAGATAATTTGTGTGTTCTGAAGAAACTACAAGAGATATCTAACCCAAACTTTCTGTGCAAGAGGGGCTTGTACATCTGCACAACATGTCTTTTAAAGTTTGAACTTATCTTATTGCATTTTTGAGTTATAGCAGTTTTTAAGTTTTTATTGCTCCAAAAGCCTTTTCAGCCCATGAACAGTTGTGTGAGTTTCAAAAAAAGTGCAAGAGCTATTCGAACCCTTTTTGCTGGGCAAGTAGGACCTGTAAATCTACACAATACATAGTTTAAAGTTTGAGTCTATCATATTAGGTTTTGGATTTATAGCTGTTTTTGTGTCTATTGCTTCAAAAGCATTTTCAGATAATTTGTGTGTTCTGAAGAAACTACAAGAGATATCTAACCCAAACTTTCTGTGCAAGAGGGGCTTGTACATCTGCACAACATGTCTTTTAAAGTTTGAACTTATCTTATTGCATTTTTCAGTTATTGCAGTTTTTAAGTTTTTATTGCTCCAAAAGCCTTTTCAGCCCATGAACAGTTGTTTGTGAGTTTCAAAAAAAGTGCAAGAGCTATTCGAACCCTTTTTGCTGGGCAAGTAGGACCTGTAAATCTACACAATATAGAGTTTAAAGTTTGAGTCTATCATATTAGGTTTTGGATTTATAGCTGTTTTTGTGTCTATTGCTTCAAAAGCATTTTCAGATAATTTGTGTGTTCTGAAGAAACTACAAGAGATATCTAACCCAAACTTTCCGTGCAAGAGGGGCTTGTACATCTGCACAACATGTCTTTTAAAGTTTGAACTTATCTTATTGCATTTTTGAGTTATAGCAGTTTTTAAGTTTTTATTGCTCCAAAAGCCTTTTCAGCCCATGAACAGTTGTTTGTGAGTTTTCGAAAAAAGTGCAAGAGCTATTCGAACCCTTTTTGCTGGGCAAGTAGGACCTGTAAATCTACACAATACATAGTTTAAAGTTTGAGTCTATCATATTAGGTTTTGGATTTATAGCTGTTTTTGTGTCTATTGCTTCAAAAGCATTTTCAGATAATTTGTGTGTTCTGAAGAAACTACAAGAGATATCTAACCCAAACTTTCTGTGCAAGAGGGGCTTGTACATCTGCACAACATGTCTTTTAAAGTTTGAACTTATCTTATTGCATTTTTGAGTTATTGCAGTTTTTAAGTTTTTATTGCTCCAAAAGCCTTTTCAGCCCATGAACAGTTGTTTGTGAGTTTCGAAAAAAGTGCAAGAGCTATTCGAACCCTTTTTGCTGGGCAAGTAGGACCTGTAAATCTACACAATATATAGTTTAAAGTTTGAGTCTATCATATTAGGTTTTGGATTTATAGCTGTTTTTGTGTCTATTGCTTCAAAAGCATTTTCAGATAATTTGTGTGTTCTGAAGAAACTACAAGAGATATCTAACCCAAACTTTCCGTGCAAGAGGGGCTTGTACATCTGCACAACATGTCTTTTAAAGTTTGAACTTATCTTATTGCATTTTTGAGTTATAGCAGTTTTTAAGTTTTTATTGCTCCAAAAGCCTTTTCAGCCCATGAACAGTTGTTTGTGAGTTTTCGAAAAAAGTGCAAGAGCTATTCGAACCCTTTTTGCTGGGCAAGTAGGACCTGTAAATCTACACAATACATAGTTTAAAGTTTGAGTCTATCATATTAGGTTTTGGATTTATAGCTGTTTTTGTGTCTATTGCTTCAAAAGCATTTTCAGATAATTTGTGTGTTCTGAAGAAACTACAAGAGATATCTAACCCAAACTTTCTGTGCAAGAGGGGCTTGTACATCTGCACAACATGTCTTTTAAAGTTTGAACTTATCTTATTGCATTTTTGAGTTATTGCAGTTTTTAAGTTTTTATTGCTCCAAAAGCCTTTTCAGCCCATGAACAGTTGTTTGTGAGTTTCGAAAAAAGTGCAAGAGCTATTCGAACCCTTTTTGCTGGGCAAGTAGGACCTGTAAATCTACACAATATATAGTTTAAAGTTTGAGTCTATCATATTAGGTTTTGGATTTATAGCTGTTTTTGTGTCTATTGCTTCAAAAGCATTTTCAGATAATTTGTGTGTTCTGAAGAAACTACAAGAGATATCTAACCCAAACTTTCTGTGCAAGAGGGGCTTGTCCATCTGCACAACATGTCTTTTAAAGTTTGAACTTATCTTATTGCATTTTTGAGTTATTGCAGTTTTTAAGTTTTTATTGCTCCAAAAGCCTTTTCAGCCCATGAACAGTTGTTTGTGAGTTTCGAAAAAAGTGCAAGAGCTATTCGAACCCTTTTTGCTGGGCAAGTAGGACCTGTAAATCTACACAATACATAGTTTAAAGTTTGAGTCTATCATATTAGGTTTTGGATTTATAGCTGTTTTTGTGTCTATTGCTTCAAAAGCATTTTCAGATAATTTGTGTGTTCTGAAGAAACTACAAGAGATATCTAACCCAAACTTTCTGTGCAAGAGGGGCTTGTACATCTGCACAACATGTCTTTTAAAGTTTGAACTTATCTTATTGCATTTTTGAGTTATTGCAGTTTTTAAGTTTTTATTGCTCCAAAAGCCTTTTCAGCTCATGAACAGTTGTTTGTGAGTTTCGAAAAAAGTGCAAGAGCTATTCGAACCCGTTTTGCTGGGCAAGTAGGACCTGTAAATCTACACAATACATAGTTTAAAGTTTGAGTCTATCATATTAGGTTTTGGATTTATAGCTGTTTTTGTGTCTATTGCTTCAAAAGCATTTTCAGATAATTTGTGTGTTCTGAAGAAACTACAAGAGATATCTAACCCAAACTTTCTGTGCAAGAGGGGCTTGTACATCTGCACAACGTGTCTTTTAAAGTTTGAACTTATCTTATTGAATTTTTGAGTTATAGCAGTTTTTACGTTTTTATTGCTCCAAAAGCCTTTTCAGCCCGTGAACAGTTGTTTGTGAGTTTTCGAAAAAAGTGCAAGAGCTATTCGAACCCTTTTTGCTGGGCAAGTAGGACCTGTAAATCTACACAATATATAGTTTAAAGTTTGAGTCTATCATATTAGGTTTTGGATTTATAGCTGTTTTTGTGTCTGTTGCTTCAAAAGCATTTTCAGATAATTTGTGTGTTCTGAAGAAACTACAAGAGATATCTAACCCAAACTTTCTGTGCAAGAGGGGCTTGTACATCTGCACAACATGTTTTTTAAAGTTTGAACTTATCTTATTGCATTTTTGAGTTATAGCAGTTTTTAAGTTTTTATTGCTCCAAAAGCCTTTTCAGCCCATGAACAGTTGTGTGAGTTTCGAAAAAAGTGCAAGAGCTATTCCAACCCTTTTTGCTGGGCAAGTAGGACCTGTAAATCTACACAATATATAGTTTAAAGTTTGAGTCTATCATATAAGGTTTTGGATTTATAGCTGTTTTTGTGTCTATTGCTTCAAAAGCATTTTCAGATAATTTGTGTGTTCTGAAGAAACTACAAGAGATATCTAACCCAAACTTTCCGTGCAAGAGGGGCTTGTACATCTGCACAACATGTCTTTTAAAGTTTGAACTTATCTTATTGCATTTTTGAGTTATAGCAGTTTTTAAGTTTTTATTGCTCCAAAAGCCTTTTCAGCCCATGAACAGTTGTTTGTGAGTTTTCGAAAAAAGTGCAAGAGCTATTCGAACCCTTTTTGCTGGGCAAGTAGGACCTGTAAATCTACACAATATGTAGTTTAAAGTTTGAGTCTATCATATTAAGGTTTTGGATTTATAGCTGTTTTTGTGTCTATTGCTTCAAAAGCATTTTCAGATAATTTGTGTGTTCTGAAGAAACTACAAGAGATATCTAACCCAAACTTTCTGTGCAAGAGGGGCTTGTACATCTGCACAACATGTCTTTTAAAGTTTGAACTTATCTTATTGAATTTTTGAGTTATAGCAGTTTTTACGTTTTTATTGCTCCAAAAGCCTTTTCAGCCCGTGAACAGTTGTTTGTGAGTTTTCGAAAAAAGTGCAAGAGCTATTCGAACCCTTTTTGCTGGGCAAGTAGGACCTGTAAATCTACACAATACATAGTTTAAAGTTTGAGTCTATCATATTAGGTTTTGGATTTATAGCTGTTTTTGTGTCTATTGCTTCAAAAGCATTTTCAGATAATTTGTGTGTTCTGAAGAAACTACAAGAGATATCTAACCCAAACTTTCTGTGCAAGAGGGGCTTGTACATCTGCACAACATGTCTTTTAAAGTTTGAACTTATCTTATTGCATTTTTGAGTTATAGCAGTTTTTAAGTTTTTATTGCTCCAAAAGCCTTTTCAGCCCATGAACAGTTGTGTGAGTTTCAAAAAAAGTGCAAGAGCTATTCGAACCCTTTTTGCTGGGCAAGTAGGACCTGTAAATCTACACAATACATAGTTTAAAGTTTGAGTCTATCATATTAGGTTTTGGATTTATAGCTGTTTTTGTGTCTATTGCTTCAAAAGCATTTTCAGATAATTTGTGTGTTCTGAAGAAACTACAAGAGATATCTAACCCAAACTTTCTGTGCAAGAGGGGCTTGTACATCTGCACAACATGTCTTTTAAAGTTTGAACTTATCTTATTGCATTTTTGAGTTATTGCAGTTTTTAAGTTTTTATTGCTCCAAAAGCCTTTTCAGCCCATGAACAGTTGTTTGTGAGTTTCAAAAAAAGTGCAAGAGCTATTCGAACCCTTTTTGCTGGGCAAGTAGGACCTGTAAATCTACACAATATATAGTTTAAAGTTTGAGTCTATCATATTAGGTTTTGGATTTATAGCTGTTTTTGTGTCTATTGCTTCAAAAGCATTTTCAGATAATTTGTGTGTTCTGAAGAAACTACAAGAGATATCTAACCCAAACTTTCCGTGCAAGAGGGGCTTGTACATCTGCACAACATGTCTTTTAAAGTTTGAACTTATCTTATTGCATTTTTGAGTTATAGCAGTTTTTAAGTTTTTATTGCTCCAAAAGCCTTTTCAGCCCATGAACAGTTGTTTGTGAGTTTTCGAAAAAAGTGCAAGAGCTATTCGAACCCTTTTTGCTGGGCAAGTAGGACCTGTAAATCTACACAATATGTAGTTTAAAGTTTGAGTCTATCATATTAGGTTTTGGATTTATAGCTGTTTTTGTGTCTATTGCTTCAAAAGCATTTTCAGATAATTTGTGTGTTCTGAAGAAACTACAAGAGATATCTAACCCAAACTTTCTGTGCAAGAGGGGCATGTACATCTGCACAACGTGTCTTTTAAAGTTTGAACTTATCTTATTGCATTTTTGAGTTATAGCAGTTTTTACGTTTTTATTGCTCCAAAAGCCTTTTCAGCCCGTGAACAGTTGTTTGTGAGTTTTCGAAAAAAGTGCAAGAGCTATTCGAACCCTTTTTGCTGGGCAAGTAGGACCTGTAAATCTACACAATATATAGCTTAAAGTTTGAGTCTATCATATTAGGTTTTGGATTTATAGCTGTTTTTGTGTCTATTGCTTCAAAAGCATTTTCAGATAATTTGTGTGTTCTGAAGAAACTACAAGAGATATCTAACCCAAACTTTCTGTGCAAGAGGGGCTTGTACATCTGCACAACATGTCTTTTAAAGTTTGAACTTATCTTATTTCATTTTTGAGTTATAGCAGTTTTTAAGTTTTTATTGCTCCAAAAGCCTTTTCAGCCCATGAACAGTTGTGTGAGTTTCAAAAAAAGTGCAAAAGCTATTCGAACCCTTTTTGCTGGGCAAGTAGGACCTGTAAATCTACACAATACATAGTTTAAAGTTTGAGTCTATCATATTAGGTTTTGGATTTGTAGCTGTTTTTGTGTCTATTGCTTCAAAAGCATTTTCAGATAATTTGTGTGTTCTGAAGAAACTACAAGAGATATCTAACCCAAACTTTCTGTGCAAGAGGGGCTTGTACATCTGCACAACATGTCTTTTAAAGTTTGAACTTATCTTATTGAATTTTTGAGTTATAGCAGTTTTTACGTTTTTATTGCTCCAAAAGCCTTTTCAGCCCGTGAACAGTTGTTTGTGAGTTTTCGAAAAAAGTGCAAGAGCTATTCGAACCCTTTTTGCTGGGCAAGTAGGACCTGTAAATCTACACAATACATAGTTTAAAGTTTGAGTCTATCATATTAGGTTTTGGATTTATAGCTGTTTTTGTGTCTATTGCTTCAAAAGCATTTTCAGATAATTTGTGTGTTCTGAAGAAACTACAAGAGATATCTAACCCAAACTTTCTGTGCAAGAGGGGCTTGTACATCTGCACAACATGTCTTTTAAAGTTTGAACTTATCTTATTGCATTTTTGAGTTATAGCAGTTTTTAAGTTTTTATTGCTCCAAAAGCCTTTTCAGCCCATGAACAGTTGTGTGAGTTTCAAAAAAAGTGCAAGAGCTATTCGAACCCTTTTTGCTGGGCAAGTAGGACCTGTAAATCTACACAATACATAGTTTAAAGTTTGAGTCTATCATATTAGGTTTTGGATTTATAGCTGTTTTTGTGTCTATTGCTTCAAAAGCATTTTCAGATAATTTGTGTGTTCTGAAGAAACTACAAGAGATATCTAACCCAAACTTTCCGTGCAAGAGGGGCTTGTACATCTGCACAACATGTCTTTTAAAGTTTGAACTTATCTTATTGCATTTTTGAGTTATAGCAGTTTTTAAGTTTTTATTGCTCCAAAAGCCTTTTCAGCCCATGAACAGTTGTTTGTGAGTTTTCGAAAAAAGTGCAAGAGCTATTCGAACCCTTTTTGCTGGGCAAGTAGGACCTGTAAATCTACACAATATGTAGTTTAAAGTTTGAGTCTATCATATTAGGTTTTGGATTTATAGCTGTTTTTGTGTCTATTGCTTCAAAAGCATTTTCAGATAATTTGTGTGTTCTGAAGAAACTACAAGAGATATCTAACCCAAACTTTCTGTGCAAGAGGGGCTTGTACATCTGCACAACATGTCTTTTAAAGTTTGAACTTATCTTATTGAATTTTTGAGTTATAGCAGTTTTTACGTTTTTATTGCTCCAAAAGCCTTTTCAGCCCATGAACAGTTGTGTGCGTTTCGAAAAAAGTGCAAGAGCTATTCAAACCCTTTTTGCTGGGCAAGTAGGACCTGTAAATCTACACAATACATAGTTTAAAGTTTGAGTCTATCATATTAGGTTTTGGATTTATAGCTGTTTTTGTGTCTATTGCTTCAAAAGCATTTTCAGATAATTTGTGTGTTCTGAAGAAACTACAAGAGATATCTAACCCAAACTTTCTGTGCAAGAGGGGCTTGTACATCTGCACAACATGTCTTTTAAAGTTTGAACTTATCTTATTGCATTTTTGAGTTATAGCAGTTTTTAAGTTTTTATTGCTCCAAAAGCCTTTTCAGCCCATGAACAGTTGTTTGTGAGTTTCGAAAAAAGTGCAAGAGCTATTCGAACCCTTTTTGCTGGGCAAGTAGGACCTGTAAATCTACACAATACATAGTTTAAAGTTTGAGTCTATCATATTAGGTTTTGGATTTATAGCTATTTTTGTGTCTATTGCTTCAAAAGCATTTTCAGATAATTTGTGTGTTCTGAAGAAACTACAAGAGATATCTAACCCAAACTTTCTGTGCAAGAGGGGCTTCTACATCTGCACAACATGTCTTTTAAAGTTTGAACTTATCTTATTGCATTTTTGAGTTATAGCAGTTTTTAAGTTTTTATTGCTCCAAAAGCCTTTTCAGCCCATGAACAGTTGTTTGTGAGTTTCAAAAAAAGTGCAAGAGCTATTCAAACCCTTTTTGCTGGGAAAGTAGGACCTGTAAATCTACACAATACATAGTTTAAAGTTTGAGTCTATCATATTAGGTTTTGGATTTGTAGCTGTTTTTGTGTCTATTGCTTCAAAAGCATTTTCAGATAATTTGTGTGTTCTGAAGAAACTACAAGAGATATCTAACCCAAACTTTCCGTGCAAGAGGGGCTTGTACATCTGCAAAACATGTCTTTTAAAGTTTGAACTTATCTTATTGAATTTTTGAGTTATAGCAGTTTTTACGTTTTTATTGCTCCAAAAGCCTTTTCAGCCAATGAACAGTTGTGTGCGTTTCGAAAAAAGTGCAAGAGCTATTCAAACCCTTTTTGCTGGGCAAGTAGGACCTGTAAATATACACAATACATAGTTTAAAGTTTGAGTCTATCATATTAGGTTTTGGATTTATAGCTGTTTTTGTGTCTATTGCTTCAAAAGCATTTTCAGATAATTTGTGTGTTCTGAAGAAACTACAAGAGATATCTAACCCAAACTTTCTCTGCAAGAGGGGCTTGTACATCTGCACAACATGTCTTTTAAAGTTTGAACTTATCTTATTGATTTTTTGAGTTATAGCAGTTTTTACGTTTTTATTGCTCCAAAAGCCTTTTCAGCCCATGAACAGTTGTTTGTGAGTTTCGAAAAAAGTGCAAGAGCTATTCGAACCCTTTTTGCTGGGCAAGTAGGACCTGTAAATCTACACAATATATAGTTTAAAGTTTGAGTCTATCATATTAGGTTTTGGATTTATAGCTGTTTTTGTGTCTATTGCTTCAAAAGCATTTTCAGATAATTTGTGTGTTCTGAAGAAACTACAAGAGATATCTAACCCAAACTTTCCGTGCAAGAGGGGCTTGTACATCTGCACAACATGTCTTTTAAAGTTTGAACTTATCTTATTGCATTTTTGAGTTATAGCAGTTTTTAAGTTTTTATTGCTCCAAAAGCCTTTTCAGCCCATGAACAGTTGTTTGTGAGTTTTCGAAAAAAGTGCAAGAGCTATTCGAACCCTTTTTGCTGGGCAAGTAGGACCTTTAAATCTACACAATATGTAGTTTAAAGTTTGAGTCTATCATATTAGGTTTTGGATTTATAGCTGTTTTTGTGTCTATTGCTTCAAAAGCATTTTCAGATAATTTGTGTGTTCTGAAGAAACTACAAGAGATATCTAACCCAAACTTTCTGTGCAAGAGGGGCTTGTACATCTGCACAACATGTCTTTTAAAGTTTGAACTTATCTTATTGAATTTTTGAGTTATAGCAGTTTTTACGTTTTTATTGCTCCAAAAGCCTTTTCAGCCCATGAACAGTTGTGTGCGTTTCGAAAAAAGTGCAAGAGCTATTCAAACCCTTTTTGCTGGGCAAGTAGGACCTGTAAATCTACACAATACATAGTTTAAAGTTTGAGTCTATCATATTAGGTTTTGGATTTATAGCTGTTTTTGTGTCTATTGCTTCAAAAGCATTTTCAGATAATTTGTGTGTTCTGAAGAAACTACAAGAGATATCTAACCCAAACTTTCTGTGCAAGAGGGGCTTGTACATCTGCACAACATGTCTTTTAAAGTTTGAACTTATCTTATTGCATTTTTGAGTTATAGCAGTTTTTAAGTTTTTATTGCTCCAAAAGCCTTTTCAGCCCATGAACAGTTGTTTGTGAGTTTCGAAAAAAGTGCAAGAGCTATTCGAACCCTTTTTGCTGGGCAAGTAGGACCTGTAAATCTACACAATACATAGTTTAAAGTTTGAGTCTATCATATTAGGTTTTGGATTTATAGCTATTTTTGTGTCTATTGCTTCAAAAGCATTTTCAGATAATTTGTGTGTTCTGAAGAAACTACAAGAGATATCTAACCCAAACTTTCTGTGCAAGAGGGGCTTCTACATCTGCACAACATGTCTTTTAAAGTTTGAACTTATCTTATTGCATTTTTGAGTTATAGCAGTTTTTAAGTTTTTATTGCTCCAAAAGCCTTTTCAGCCCGTGAACAGTTGTTTGTGAGTTTCAAAAAAAGTGCAAGAGCTATTCAAACCCTTTTTGCTGGGAAAGTAGGACCTGTAAATCTACACAATATATAGTTTAAAGTTTGAGTCTATCATATTAGGTTTTGGATTTATAGCTGTTTTTGTGTCTATTGCTTCAAAAGCATTTTCAGATAATTTGTGTGTTCTGAAGAAACTACAAGAGATATCTAACCCAAACTTTCTGTGCAAGAGGGGCTTGTACATCTGCACAACATGTCTTTTAAAGTTTGAACTTATCTTATTGCATTTTTGAGTTATAGCAGTTTTTACGTTTTTATTGCTCCAAAAGCCTTTTCAGCCCATGAACAGTTGTTTGTGAGTTTTCGAAAAAAGTGCAAAAGCTATTCGAACCCTTTTTGCTGGGCAAGTAGGACCTGTAAATCTACACAATACATAGTTTAAAGTTTGAGTCTATCATATTAGGTTTTGGATTTGTAGCTGTTTTTGTGTCTATTGCTTCAAAAGCATTTTCAGATAATTTGTGTGTTCTGAAGAAACTACAAGAGATATCTAACCCAAACTTTCCGTGCAAGAGGGGCTTGTACATCTGCAAAACATGTCTTTTAAAGTTTGAACTTATCTTATTGAATTTTTGAGTTATAGCAGTTTTTACGTTTTTATTGCTCCAAAAGCCTTTTCAGCCAATGAACAGTTGTGTGCGTTTCGAAAAAAGTGCAAGAGCTATTCAAACCCTTTTTGCTGGGCAAGTAGGACCTGTAAATATACACAATACATAGTTTAAAGTTTGAGTCTATCATATTAGGTTTTGGATTTATAGCTGTTTTTGTGTCTATTGCTTCAAAAGCATTTTCAGATAATTTGTGTGTTCTGAAGAAACTACAAGAGATATCTAACCCAAACTTTCTCTGCAAGAGGGGCTTGTACATCTGCACAACATGTCTTTTAAAGTTTGAACTTATCTTATTGAATTTTTGAGTTATAGCAGTTTTTACGTTTTTATTGCTCCAAAAGCCTTTTCAGCCCATGAACAGTTGTTTGTGAGTTTCGAAAAAAGTGCAAGAGCTATTCGAACCCTTTTTGCTGGGCAAGTAGGACCTGTAAATCTACACAATATATAGTTTAAAGTTTGAGTCTATCATATTAGGTTTTGGATTTATAGCTGTTTTTGTGTCTATTGCTTCAAAAGCATTTTCAGATAATTTGTGTGTTCTGAAGAAACTACAAGAGATATCTAACCCAAACTTTCCGTGCAAGAGGGGCTTGTACATCTGCACAACATGTCTTTTAAAGTTTGAACTTATCTTATTGCATTTTTGAGTTATAGCAGTTTTTAAGTTTTTATTGCTCCAAAAGCCTTTTCAGCCCATGAACAGTTGTTTGTGAGTTTTCGAAAAAAGTGCAAGAGCTATTCGAACCCTTTTTGCTGGGCAAGTAGGACCTGTAAATCTACACAATATGTAGTTTAAAGTTTGAGTCTATCATATTAGGTTTTGGATTTATAGCTGTTTTTGTGTCTATTGCTTCAAAAGCATTTTCAGATAATTTGTGTGTTCTGAAGAAACTACAAGAGATATCTAACCCAAACTTTCTGTGCAAGAGGGGCTTGTACATCTGCACAACATGTCTTTTAAAGTTTGAACTTATCTTATTGAATTTTTGAGTTATAGCAGTTTTTACGTTTTTATTGCTCCAAAAGCCTTTTCAGCCCATGAACAGTTGTGTGCGTTTCGAAAAAAGTGCAAGAGCTATTCAAACCCTTTTTGCTGGGCAAGTAGGACCTGTAAATCTACACAATACATAGTTTAAAGTTTGAGTCTATCATATTAGGTTTTGGATTTATAGCTGTTTTTGTGTCTATTGCTTCAAAAGCATTTTCAGATAATTTGTGTGTTCTGAAGAAACTACAAGAGATATCTAACCCAAACTTTCTGTGCAAGAGGGGCTTGTACATCTGCACAACATGTCTTTTAAAGTTTGAACTTATCTTATTGCATTTTTGAGTTATAGCAGTTTTTAAGTTTTTATTGCTCCAAAAGCCTTTTCAGCCCATGAACAGTTGTTTGTGAGTTTCGAAAAAAGTGCAAGAGCTATTCGAACCCTTTTTGCTGGGCAAGTAGGACCTGTAAATCTACACAATACATAGTTTAAAGTTTGAGTCTATCATATTAGGTTTTGGATTTATAGCTATTTTTGTGTCTATTGCTTCAAAAGCATTTTCAGATAATTTGTGTGTTCTGAAGAAACTACAAGAGATATCTAACCCAAACTTTCTGTGCAAGAGGGGCTTCTACATCTGCACAACATGTCTTTTAAAGTTTGAACTTATCTTATTGCATTTTTGAGTTATAGCAGTTTTTAAGTTTTTATTGCTCCAAAAGCCTTTTCAGCCCATGAACAGTTGTTTGTGAGTTTCAAAAAAAGTGCAAGAGCTATTCAAACCCTTTTTGCTGGGAAAGTAGGACCTGTAAATCTACACAATATATAGTTTAAAGTTTGAGTCTATCATATTAGGTTTTGGATTTATAGCTGTTTTTGTGTCTATTGCTTCAAAAGCATTTTCAGATAATTTGTGTGTTCTGAAGAAACTACAAGAGATATCTAACCCAAACTTTCTGTGCAAGAGGGGCTTGTACATCTGCACAACATGTCTTTTAAAGTTTGAACTTATCTTATTGCATTTTTGAGTTATAGCAGTTTTTACGTTTTTATTGCTCCAAAAGCCTTTTCAGCCCATGAACAGTTGTTTGTGAGTTTTCGAAAAAAGTGCAAAAGCTATTCGAACCCTTTTTGCTGGGCAAGTAGGACCTGTAAATCTACACAATACATAGTTTAAAGTTTGAGTCTATCATATTAGGTTTTGGATTTGTAGCTGTTTTTGTGTCTATTGCTTCAAAAGCATTTTCAGATAATTTGTGTGTTCTGAAGAAACTACAAGAGATATCTAACCCAAACTTTCCGTGCAAGAGGGGCTTGTACATCTGCAAAACATGTCTTTTAAAGTTTGAACTTATCTTATTGAATTTTTGAGTTATAGCAGTTTTTACGTTTTTATTGCTCCAAAAGCCTTTTCAGCCAATGAACAGTTGTGTGCGTTTCGAAAAAAGTGCAAGAGCTATTCAAACCCTTTTTGCTGGGCAAGTAGGACCTGTAAATATACACAATACATAGTTTAAAGTTTGAGTCTATCATATTAGGTTTTGGATTTATAGCTGTTTTTGTGTCTATTGCTTCAAAAGCATTTTCAGATAATTTGTGTGTTCTGAAGAAACTACAAGAGATATCTAACCCAAACTTTCTCTGCAAGAGGGGCTTGTACATCTGCACAACATGTCTTTTAAAGTTTGAACTTATCTTATTGAATTTTTGAGTTATAGCAGTTTTTACGTTTTTATTGCTCCAAAAGCCTTTTCAGCCCATGAACAGTTGTTTGTGAGTTTCGAAAAAAGTGCAAGAGCTATTCGAACCCTTTTTGCTGGGCAAGTAGGACCTGTAAATCTACACAATATATAGTTTAAAGTTTGAGTCTATCATATTAGGTTTTGGATTTATAGCTGTTTTTGTGTCTATTGCTTCAAAAGCATTTTCAGATAATTTGTGTGTTCTGAAGAAACTACAAGAGATATCTAACCCAAACTTTCCGTGCAAGAGGGGCTTGTACATCTGCACAACATGTCTTTTAAAGTTTGAACTTATCTTATTGCATTTTTGAGTTATAGCAGTTTTTAAGTTTTTATTGCTCCAAAAGCCTTTTCAGCCCATGAACAGTTGTTTGTGAGTTTTCGAAAAAAGTGCAAGAGCTATTCGAACCCTTTTTGCTGGGCAAGTAGGACCTGTAAATCTACACAATACATAGTTTAAAGTTTGAGTCTATCATATTAGGTTTTGGATTTATAGCTGTTTTTGTGTCTATTGCTTCAAAAGCATTTTCAGATAATTTGTGTGTTCTGAAGAAACTACAAGAGATATCTAACCCAAACTTTCTGTGCAAGAGGGGCTTGTACATCTGCACAACATGTCTTTTAAAGTTTGAACTTATCTTATTGCATTTTTGAGTTATTGCAGTTTTTAAGTTTTTATTGCTCCAAAAGCCTTTTCAGCCCATGAACAGTTGTTTGTGAGTTTCGAAAAAAGTGCAAGAGCTATTCGAACCCTTTTTGCTGGGCAAGTAGGACATGTAAATCTACACAATATAGAGTTTAAAGTTTGAGTCTATCATATTAGGTTTTGGATTTATAGCTGTTTTTGTGTCTATTGCTTCAAAAGCATTTTCAGATAATTTGTGTGTTCTGAAGAAACTACAAGAGATATCTAACCCAAACTTTCTGTGCAAGAGGGGCTTGTACATCTGCACAACGTGTATTTTAAAGTTTGAACTTATCTTATTGAATTTTTGAGTTATTGCAGTTTTTAAGTTTTTATTGCTCCAAAAGCCTTTTCAGCCCATGAACAGTTGTTTGTGAGTTTCAAAAAAAGTGCAAGAGCTATTCGAACCCTTTTTGCTGGGCAAGTAGGACATGTAAATCTACACAATATAGAGTTTAAAGTTTGAGTCTATCATATTAGGTTTTGGATTTATAGCTGTTTTTGTGTCTATTGCTTCAAAAGCATTTTCAGATAATTTGTGTGTTCTGAAGAAACTACAAGAGATATCTAACCCAAACTTTCTGTGCAAGAGGGGCTTGTACATCTGCACAACGTGTCTTTTAAAGTTTGAACTTATCTTATTGAATTTTTGAGTTATAGCAGTTTTTACGTTTTTATTGCTCCAAAAGCCTTTTCAGCCCGTGAACAGTTGTTTGTGAGTTTTCGAAAAAAGTGCAAGAGCTATTCGAACCCTTTTTGCTGGGCAAGTAGGACCTGTAAATCTACACAATATATAGTTTAAAGTTTGAGTCTATCATATTAGGTTTTGGATTTATAGCTGTTTTTGTGTCTGTTGCTTCAAAAGCATTTTCAGATAATTTGTGTGTTCTGAAGAAACTACAAGAGATATCTAACCCAAACTTTCTGTGCAAGAGGGGCTTGTACATCTGCACAACATGTCTTTTAAAGTTTGAACTTATCTTATTGCATTTTTGAGTTATTGCAGTTTTTAAGTTTTTATTGCTCCAAAAGCCTTTTCAGCCCATGAACAGTTGTTTGTGAGTTTCGAAAAAAGTGCAAGAGCTATTCGAACCCTTTTTGCTGGGCAAGTAGGACATGTAAATCTACACAATATAGAGTTTAAAGTTTGAGTCTATCATATTAGGTTTTGGATTTATAGCTGTTTTTGTGTCTATTGCTTCAAAAGCATTTTCAGATAATTTGTGTGTTCTGAAGAAACTACAAGAGATATCTAACCCAAACTTTCTGTGCAAGAGGGGCTTGTACATCTGCACAACGTGTCTTTTAAAGTTTGAACTTATCTTATTGAATTTTTGAGTTATAGCAGTTTTTTACGTTTTTATTGCTCCAAAAGCCTTTTCAGCCCGTGAACAGTTGTTTGTGAGTTTTCGAAAAAAGTGCAAGAGCTATTCGAACCCTTTTTGCTGGGCAAGTAGGACCTGTAAATCTACACAATATATAGTTTAAAGTTTGAGTCTATCATATTAGGTTTTGGATTTATAGCTGTTTTTGTGTCTGTTGCTTCAAAAGCATTTTCAGATAATTTGTGTGTTCTGAAGAAACTACAAGAGATATCTAACCCAAACTTTCTGTGCAAGAGGGGCTTGTACATCTGCACAACATGTCTTTTAAAGTTTGAACTTATCTTATTGCATTTTTGAGTTATTGCAGTTTTTAAGTTTTTATTGCTCCAAAAGCCTTTTCAGCCCATGAACAGTTGTTTGTGAGTTTCGAAAAAAGTGCAAGAGCTATTCGAACCCTTTTTGCTGGGCAAGTAGGACCTGTAATTCTACACAATATATAGTTTAAAGTTTGAGTCTATCATATTAGGTTTTGGATTTATAGCTGTTTTTGTGTCTATTGCTTCAAAAGCATTTTCAGATAATTTGTGTGTTCTGAAGAAACTACAAGAGATATCTAACCCAAACTTTCCGTGCAAGAGGGGCTTGTACATCTGCACAACATGTCTTTTAAAGTTTGAACTTATCTTATTGCATTTTTGAGTTATAGCAGTTTTTAAGTTTTTATTGCTCCAAAAGCCTTTTCAGCCCATGAACAGTTGTTTGTGAGTTTTCGAAAAAAGTGCAAGAGCTATTCGAACCCTTTTTGCTGGGCAAGTAGGACCTGTAAATCTACACAATACATAGTTTAAAGTTTGAGTCTATCATATTAGGTTTTGGATTTATAGCTGTTTTTGTGTCTATTGCTTCAAAAGCATTTTCAGATAATTTGTGTGTTCTGAAGAAACTACAAGAGATATCTAACCCAAACTTTCTGTGCAAGAGGGGCTTGTACATCTGCACAACATGTCTTTTAAAGTTTGAACTTATCTTATTGCATTTTTGAGTTATTGCAGTTTTTAAGTTTTTATTGCTCCAAAAGCCTTTTCAGCCCATGAACAGTTGTTTGTGAGTTTCGAAAAAAGTGCAAGAGCTATTCGAACCCTTTTTGCTGGGCAAGTAGGACCTGTAAATCTACACAATATAGAGTTTAAAGTTTGAGTCTATCATATTAGGTTTTGGATTTATAGCTGTTTTTGTGTCTATTGCTTCAAAAGCATTTTCAGATAATTTGTGTGTTCTGAAGAAACTACAAGAGATATCTAACCCAAACTTTCTGTGCAAGAGGGGCTTGTACATCTGCACAACATGTCTTTTAAAGTTTGAACTTATCTTATTGCATTTTTGAGTTATTGCAGTTTTTAAGTTTTTATTGCTCCAAAAGCCTTTTCAGCCCATGAACAGTTGTTTGTGAGTTTCGAAAAAAGTGCAAGAGCTATTCGAACCCTTTTTGCTGGGCAAGTAGGACCTGTAAATCTACACAATATAGAGTTTAAAGTTTGAGTCTATCATATTAGGTTTTGGATTTATAGCTGTTTTTGTGTCTATTGCTTCAAAAGCATTTTCAGATAATTTGTGTGTTCTGAAGAAACTACAAGAGATATCTAACCCAAACTTTCTGTGCAAGAGGGGCTTGTACATCTGCACAACATGTCTTTTAAAGTTTGAACTTATCTTATTGCATTTTTGAGTTATTGCAGTTTTTAAGTTTTTATTGCTCCAAAAGCCTTTTCAGCCCATGAACAGTTGTTTGTGAGTTTCGAAAAAAGTGACAGAGCTATTCAAACCCTTTTTGCTGGGCAAGTAGGACATGTAAATCTACACAATATAGAGTTTAAAGTTTGAGTCTATCATATTAGGTTTTGGATTTATAGCTGTTTTTGTGTCTATTGCTTCAAAAGCATTTTCAGATAATTTGTGTGTTCTGAAGAAACTACAAGAGATATCTAACCCAAACTTTCTGTGCAAGAGGGGCTTGTACATCTGCACAACGTGTCTTTTAAAGTTTGAACTTATCTTATTGAATTTTTGAGTTATAGCAGTTTTTAAGTTTTTATTGCTCCAAAAGCCTTTTCAGCCCATGAACAGTTGTTTGTGAGTTTCAAAAAAAGTGCAAGAGCTATTCAAACCCTTTTTGCTGGGAAAGTAGGACCTGTAAATCTACACAATATATAGTTTAAAGTTTGAGTCTATCATATTAGGTTTTGGATTTATAGCTGTTTTTGTGTCTATTGCTTCAAAAGCATTTTCAGATAATTTGTGTGTTCTGAAGAAACTACAAGAGATATCTAACCCAAACTTTCTGTGCAAGAGGGGCTTGTACATCTGCACAACATGTCTTTTAAAGTTTGAACTTATCTTATTGCATTTTTGAGTTATAGCAGTTTTTACGTTTTTATTGCTCCAAAAGCCTTTTCAGCCCATGAACAGTTGTTTGTGAGTTTTCGAAAAAAGTGCAAAAGCTATTCGAACCCTTTTTGCTGGGCAAGTAGGACCTGTAAATCTACACAATACATAGTTTAAAGTTTGAGTCTATCATATTAGGTTTTGGATTTGTAGCTGTTTTTGTGTCTATTGCTTCAAAAGCATTTTCAGATAATTTGTGTGTTCTGAAGAAACTACAAGAGATATCTAACCCAAACTATCCGTGCAAGAGGGGCTTGTACATCTGCAAAACATGTCTTTTAAAGTTTGAACTTATCTTATTGAATTTTTGAGTTATAGCAGTTTTTACGTTTTTATTGCTCCAAAAGCCTTTTCAGCCAATGAACAGTTGTGTGCGTTTCGAAAAAAGTGCAAGAGCTATTCAAACCCTTTTTGCTGGGCAAGTAGGACCTGTAAATATACACAATACATAGTTTAAAGTTTGAGTCTATCATATTAGGTTTTGGATTTATAGCTGTTTTTGTGTCTATTGCTTCAAAAACATTTTCAGATAATTTGTGTGTTCTGAAGAAACTACAAGAGATATCTAACCCAAACTTTCTGTGCAAGAGGGGCTTGTACATCTGCACAACATGTCTTTTAAAGTTTGAACTTATCTTATTGCATTTTTGAGTTATTGCAGTTTTTAAGTTTTTATTGCTCCAAAAGCCTTTTCAGCCCATGAACAGTTGTTTGTGAGTTTCGAAAAAAGTGCAAGAGCTATTCGAACCCTTTTTGCTGGGCAAGTAGGACATGTAAATCTACACAATATATAGTTTAAAGTTTGAGTCTATCATATTAGGTTTTGGATTTATAGCTGTTTTTGTGTCTATTGCTTCAAAAGCATTTTCAGATAATTTGTGTGTTCTGAAGAAACTACAAGAGATATCTAACCCAAACTTTCCGTGCAAGAGGGGCTTGTACATCTGCACAACATGTCTTTTAAAGTTTGAACTTATCTTATTGAATTTTTGAGTTATAGCAGTTTTTAAGTTTTTATTGCTCCAAAAGCCTTTTCAGCCCGTGAACAGTTGTTTGTGAGTTTCGAAAAAAGTGCAAGAGCTATTCGAACCCTTTTTGCTGGGCAAGTAGGACATGTAAATCTACACAATATAGAGTTTAAAGTTTGAGTCTATCATATTAGGTTTTGGATTTATAGCTGTTTTTGTGTCTATTGCTTCAAAAGCATTTTCAGATAATTTGTGTGTTCTGAAGAAACTACAAGAGATATCTAACCCAAACTTTCTGTGCAAGAGGGGCTTGTACATCTGCACAACGTGTCTTTTAAAGTTTGAACTTATCTTATTGAATTTTTGAGTTATAGCAGTTTTTACGTTTTTATTGCTCCAAAAGCCTTTTCAGCCCGTGAACAGTTGTTTGTGAGTTTTCGAAAAAAGTGCAAGAGCTATTCGAACCCTTTTTGCTGGGCAAGTAGGACCTGTAAATCTACACAATATATAGTTTAAAGTTTGAGTCTATCATATTAGGTTTTGGATTTATAGCTGTTTTTGTGTCTGTTGCTTCAAAAGCATTTTCAGATAATTTGTGTGTTCTGAAGAAACTACAAGAGATATCTAACCCAAACTTTCTGTGCAAGAGGGGCTTGTACATCTGCACAACATGTCTTTTAAAGTTTGAACTTATCTTATTGCATTTTTGAGTTATTGCAGTTTTTAAGTTTTTATTGCTCCAAAAGCCTTTTCAGCCCATGAACAGTTGTTTGTGAGTTTCGAAAAAAGTGCAAGAGCTATTCGAACCCTTTTTGCTGGGCAAGTAGGACCTGTAATTCTACACAATATATAGTTTAAAGTTTGAGTCTATCATATTAGGTTTTGGATTTATAGCTGTTTTTGTGTCTATTGCTTCAAAAGCATTTTCAGATAATTTGTGTGTTCTGAAGAAAACTACAAGAGATATCTAACCCAAACTTTCCGTGCAAGAGGGGCTTGTACATCTGCACAACATGTCTTTTAAAGTTTGAACTTATCTTATTGCATTTTTGAGTTATAGCAGTTTTTAAGTTTTTATTGCTCCAAAAGCCTTTTCAGCCCATGAACAGTTGTTTGTGAGTTTTCGAAAAAAGTGCAAGAGCTATTCGAACCCTTTTTGCTGGGCAAGTAGGACCTGTAAATCTACACAATACATAGTTTAAAGTTTGAGTCTATCATATTAGGTTTTGGATTTATAGCTGTTTTTGTGTCTATTGCTTCAAAAGCATTTTCAGATAATTTGTGTGTTCTGAAGAAACTACAAGAGATATCTAACCCAAACTTTCTGTGCAAGAGGGGCTTGTACATCTGCACAACATGTCTTTTAAAGTTTGAACTTATCTTATTGCATTTTTGAGTTATTGCAGTTTTTAAGTTTTTATTGCTCCAAAAGCCTTTTCAGCCCATGAACAGTTGTTTGTGAGTTTCGAAAAAAGTGCAAGAGCTATTCGAACCCTTTTTGCTGGGCAAGTAGGACCTGTAAATCTACACAATATAGAGTTTAAAGTTTGAGTCTATCATATTAGGTTTTGGATTTATAGCTGTTTTTGTGTCTATTGCTTCAAAAGCATTTTCAGATAATTTGTGTGTTCTGAAGAAACTACAAGAGATATCTAACCCAAACTTTCTGTGCAAGAGGGGCTTGTACATCTGCACAACATGTCTTTTAAAGTTTGAACTTATCTTATTGCATTTTTGAGTTATTGCAGTTTTTAAGTTTTTATTGCTTCAAAAGCCTTTTCAGCCCATGAACAGTTGTTTGTGAGTTTCGAAAAAAGTGACAGAGCTATTCGAACCCTTTTTGCTGGGCAAGTAGGACATGTAAATCTACACAATATAGAGTTTAAAGTTTGAGTCTATCATATTAGGTTTTGGATTTATAGCTGTTTTTGTGTCTATTGCTTCAAAAGCATTTTCAGATAATTTGTGTGTTCTGAAGAAACTACAAGAGATATCTAACCCAAACTTTCTGTGCAAGAGGGGCTTGTACATCTGCACAACATGTCTTTTAAAGTTTGAACTTATCTTATTGCATTTTTGAGTTATAGCAGTTTTTAAGTTTTTATTGCTCCAAAAGCCTTTTCAGCCCATGAACAGTTGTGTGAGTTTCAAAAAAAGTGCAAGAGCTATTCGAACCCTTTTTGCTGGGCAAGTAGGACCTGTAAATCTACACAATATGTAGTTTAAAGTTTGAGTCTATCATATTAGGTTTTGGATTTATAGCTGTTTTTGTGTCTATTGCTTCAAAAGCATTTTCAGATAATTTGTGTGTTCTGAAGAAACTACAAGAGATATCTAACCCAAACTTTCTGTGCAAGAGGGGCTTGTACATCTGCACAACATGTCTTTTAAAGTTTGAACTTATCTTATTGCATTTTTGAGTTATTGCAGTTTTTAAGTTTTTATTGCTCCAAAAGCCTTTTCAGCCCATGAACAGTTGTTTGTGAGTTTCGAAAAAAGTGCAAGAGCTATTCGAACCCTTTTTGCTGGGCAAGTAGGACATGTAAATCTACACAATATAGAGTTTAAAGTTTGAGTCTATCATATTAGGTTTTGGATTTATAGCTGTTTTTGTGTCTATTGCTTCAAAAGCATTTTCAGATAATTTGTGTGTTCTGAAGAAACTACAAGAGATATCTAACCCAAACTTTCTGTGCAAGAGGGGCTTGTACATCTGCACAACGTGTCTTTTAAAGTTTGAACTTATCTTATTGAATTTTTGAGTTATAGCAGTTTTTACGTTTTTATTGCTCCAAAAGCCTTTTCAGCCCGTGAACAGTTGTTTGTGAGTTTTCGAAAAAAGTGCAAGAGCTATTCGAACCCTTTTTGCTGGGCAAGTAGGACCTGTAAATCTACACAATATAGAGTTTAAAGTTTGAGTCTATCATATTAGGTTTTGGATTTATAGCTGTTTTTGTGTCTGTTGCTTCAAAAGCATTTTCAGATAATTTGTGTGTTCTGAAGAAACTACAAGAGATATCTAACCCAAACTTTCTGTGCAAGAGGGGCTTGTACATCTGCACAACATGTCTTTTAAAGTTTGAACTTATCTTATTGCATTTTTGAGTTATTGCAGTTTTTAAGTTTTTATTGCTCCAAAAGCCTTTTCAGCCCATGAACAGTTGTTTGTGAGTTTCGAAAAAAGTGCAAGAGCTATTCGAACCCTTTTTGCTGGGCAAGTAGGACCTGTAAATCTACACAATATATAGTTTAAAGTTTGAGTCTATCATATTAGGTTTTGGATTTATAGCTGTTTTTGTGTCTATTGCTTCAAAAGCATTTTCAGATAATTTGTGTGTTCTGAAGAAACTACAAGAGATATCTAACCCAAACTTTCCGTGCAAGAGGGGCTTGTACATCTGCACAACATGTCTTTTAAAGTTTGAACTTATCTTATTGCATTTTTGAGTTATAGCAGTTTTTAAGTTTTTATTGCTCCAAAAGCCTTTTCAGCCCATGAACAGTTGTTTGTGAGTTTTCGAAAAAAGTGCAAGAGCTATTCGAACCCTTTTTGCTGGGCAAGTAGGACCTGTAAATCTACACAATACATAGTTTAAAGTTTGAGTCTATCATATTAGGTTTTGGATTTATAGCTGTTTTTGTGTCTATTGCTTGAAAAGCATTTTCAGATAATTTGTGTGTTCTGAAGAAACTACAAGAGATATCTAACCCAAACTTTCTGTGCAAGAGGGGCTTGTACATCTGCACAACATGTCTTTTAAAGTTTGAACTTATCTTATTGCATTTTTGAGTTATTGCAGTTTTTAAGTTTTTATTGCTCCAAAAGCCTTTTCAGCCCATGAACAGTTGTTTGTGAGTTTCGAAAAAAGTGCAAGAGCTATTCGAACCCTTTTTGCTGGGCAAGTAGGACATGTAAATCTACACAATATAGAGTTTAAAGTTTGAGTCTATCATATTAGGTTTTGGATTTATAGCTGTTTTTGTGTCTGTTGCTTCAAAAGCATTTTCAGATAATTTGTGTGTTCTGAAGAAACTACAAGAGATATCTAACCCAAACTTTCTGTGCAAGAGGGGCTTGTACATCTGCACAACATGTTTTTTAAAGTTTGAACTTATCTTATTGCATTTTTGAGTTATAGCAGTTTTTAAGTTTTTATTGCTCCAAAAGCCTTTTCAGCCCATGAACAGTTGTGTGAGTTTCGAAAAAAGTGCAAGAGCTATTCCAACCCTTTTTGCTGGGCAAGTAGGACCTGTAAATCTACACAATATATAGTTTAAAGTTTGAGTCTATCATATAAGGTTTTGGATTTATAGCTGTTTTTGTGTCTATTGCTTCAAAAGCATTTTCAGATAATTTGTGTGTTCTGAAGAAACTACAAGAGATATCTAACCCAAACTTTCCGTGCAAGAGGGGCTTGTACATCTGCACAACATGTCTTTTAAAGTTTGAACTTATCTTATTGCATTTTTGAGTTATAGCAGTTTTTAAGTTTTTATTGCTCCAAAAGCCTTTTCAGCCCATGAACAGTTGTTTGTGAGTTTTCGAAAAAAGTGCAAGAGCTATTCGAACCCTTTTTGCTGGGCAAGTAGGACCTGTAAATCTACACAATATGTAGTTTAAAGTTTGAGTCTATCATATTAGGTTTTGGATTTGTAGCTGTTTTTGTGTCTATTGCTTCAAAAGCATTTTCAGATAATTTGTGTGTTCTGAAGAAACTACAAGAGATATCTAACCCAAACTTTCCGTGCAAGAGGGGCTTGTACATCTGCACAACATGTCTTTTAAAGTTTGAACTTATCTTATTGCATTTTTGAGTTATAGCAGTTTTTAAGTTTTTATTGCTCCAAAAGCCTTTTCAGCCCATGAACAGTTGTGTGCGTTTCGAAAAAAGTGCAAGAGCTATTCAAACCCTTTTTGCTGGGCAAGTAGGACCTGTAAATCTACACAATATATAGTTTAAAGTTTGAGTCTATCATATTAGGTTTTGGATTTATAGCTGTTTTTGTGTCTATTGCTTCAAAAGCATTTTCAGATAATTTGTGTGTTCTGAAGAAACTACAAGAGATATCTAACCCAAACTTTCTGTGCAAGAGGGGCTTGTACATCTGCACAACATGTCTTTTAAAGTTTGAACTTATCTTATTGCATTTTTGAGTTATTGCAGTTTTTAAGTTTTTATTGCTCCAAAAGCCTTTTCAGCCCATGAACAGTTGTTTGTGAGTTTCGAAAAAAGTGCAAGAGCTATTCGAACCCTTTTTGCTGGGCAAGTAGGACCTGTAAATCTACACAATACATAGTTTAAAGTTTGAGTCTATCATATTAGGTTTTGGATTTATAGCTGTTTTTGTGTCTATTGCTTCAAAAGCATTTTCAGATAATTTGTGTGTTCTGAAGAAACTACAAGAGATATCTAACCCAAACTTTCTGTGCAAGAGGGGCTTGTACATCTGCACAACATGTCTTTTAAAGTTTGAACTTATCTTATTGCATTTTTGAGTTATTGCAGTTTTTAAGTTTTTATTGCTCCAAAAGCCTTTTCAGCCCATGAACAGTTGTTTGTGAGTTTCGAAAAAAGTGCAAGAGCTATTCGAACCCTTTTTGCTGGGCAAGTAGGACATGTAAATCTACACAATATAGAGTTTAAAGTTTGAGTCTATCATATTAGGTTTTGGATTTATAGCTGTTTTTGTGTCTATTGCTTCAAAAGCATTTTCAGATAATTTGTGTGTTCTGAAGAAACTACAAGAGATATCTAACCCAAACTTTCTGTGCAAGAGGGGCTTGTACATCTGCACAACGTGTCTTTTAAAGTTTGAACTTATCTTATTGAATTTTTGAGTTATAGCAGTTTTTACGTTTTTATTGCTCCAAAAGCCTTTTCAGCCCGTGAACAGTTGTTTGTGAGTTTTCGAAAAAAGTGCAAGAGCTATTCGAACCCTTTTTGCTGGGCAAGTAGGACCTGTAAATCTACACAATATATAGTTTAAAGTTTGAGTCTATCATATTAGGTTTTGGATTTATAGCTGTTTTTGTGTCTGTTGCTTCAAAAGCATTTTCAGATAATTTGTGTGTTCTGAAGAAACTACAAGAGATATCTAACCCAAACTTTCTGTGCAAGAGGGGCTTGTACATCTGCACAACATGTTTTTTAAAGTTTGAACTTATCTTATTGCATTTTTGAGTTATAGCAGTTTTTAAGTTTTTATTGCTCCAAAAGCCTTTTCAGCCCATGAACAGTTGTGTGAGTTTCGAAAAAAGTGCAAGAGCTATTCCAACCCTTTTTGCTGGGCAAGTAGGACCTGTAAATCTACACAATATATAGTTTAAAGTTTGAGTCTATCATATAAGGTTTTGGATTTATAGCTGTTTTTGTGTCTATTGCTTCAAAAGCATTTTCAGATAATTTGTGTGTTCTGAAGAAACTACAAGAGATATCTAACCCAAACTTTCCGTGCAAGAGGGGCTTGTACATCTGCACAACATGTCTTTTAAAGTTTGAACTTATCTTATTGCATTTTTGAGTTATAGCAGTTTTTAAGTTTTTATTGCTCCAAAAGCCTTTTCAGCCCATGAACAGTTGTTTGTGAGTTTTCGAAAAAAGTGCAAGAGCTATTCGAACCCTTTTTGCTGGGCAAGTAGGACCTGTAAATCTACACAATATGTAGTTTAAAGTTTGAGTCTATCATATTAAGGTTTTGGATTTATAGCTGTTTTTGTGTCTATTGCTTCAAAAGCATTTTCAGATAATTTGTGTGTTCTGAAGAAACTACAAGAGATATCTAACCCAAACTTTCTGTGCAAGAGGGGCTTGTACATCTGCACAACATGTCTTTTAAAGTTTGAACTTATCTTATTGAATTTTTGAGTTATAGCAGTTTTTACGTTTTTATTGCTCCAAAAGCCTTTTCAGCCCGTGAACAGTTGTTTGTGAGTTTTCGAAAAAAGTGCAAGAGCTATTCGAACCCTTTTTGCTGGGCAAGTAGGACCTGTAAATCTACACAATACATAGTTTAAAGTTTGAGTCTATCATATTAGGTTTTGGATTTATAGCTGTTTTTGTGTCTATTGCTTCAAAAGCATTTTCAGATAATTTGTGTGTTCTGAAGAAACTACAAGAGATATCTAACCCAAACTTTCTGTGCAAGAGGGGCTTGTACATCTGCACAACATGTCTTATAAAGTTTGAACTTATCTTATTGCATTTTTGAGTTATAGCAGTTTTTAAGTTTTTATTGCTCCAAAAGCCTTTTCAGCCCATGAACAGTTGTTTGTGAGTTTCGAAAAAAGTGCAAGAGCTATTCGAACCCTTTTTGCTGGGCAAGTAGGACCTGTAAATCTACACAATACATAGTTTAAAGTTTGAGTCTATCATATTAGGTTTTGGATTTATAGCTATTTTTGTGTCTATTGCTTCAAAAGCATTTTCAGATAATTTGTGTGTTCTGAAGAAACTACAAGAGATATCTAACCCAAACTTTCTGTGCAAGAGGGGCTTCTACATCTGCACAACATGTCTTTTAAAGTTTGAACTTATCTTATTGCATTTTTGAGTTATAGCAGTTTTTAAGTTTTTATTGCTCCAAAAGCCTTTTCAGCCCATGAACAGTTGTTTGTGAGTTTCAAAAAAAGTGCAAGAGCTATTCAAACCCTTTTTGCTGGGAAAGTAGGACCTGTAAATCTACACAATATATAGTTTAAAGTTTGAGTCTATCATATTAGGTTTTGGATTTATAGCTGTTTTTGTGTCTATTGCTTCAAAAGCATTTTCAGATAATTTGTGTGTTCTGAAGAAACTACAAGAGATATCTAACCCAAACTTTCTGTGCAAGAGGGGCTTGTACATCTGCACAACATGTCTTTTAAAGTTTGAACTTATCTTATTGCATTTTTGAGTTATAGCAGTTTTTACGTTTTTATTGCTCCAAAAGCCTTTTCAGCCCATGAACAGTTGTTTGTGAGTTTTCGAAAAAAGTGCAAAAGCTATTCGAACCCTTTTTGCTGGGCAAGTAGGACCTGTAAATCTACACAATACATAGTTTAAAGTTTGAGTCTATCATATTAGGTTTTGGATTTGTAGCTGTTTTTGTGTCTATTGCTTCAAAAGCATTTTCAGATAATTTGTGTGTTCTGAAGAAACTACAAGAGATATCTAACCCAAACTTTCCGTGCAAGAGGGGCTTGTACATCTGCAAAACATGTCTTTTAAAGTTTGAACTTATCTTATTGAATTTTTGAGTTATAGCAGTTTTTACGTTTTTATTGCTCCAAAAGCCTTTTCAGCCAATGAACAGTTGTGTGCGTTTCGAAAAAAGTGCAAGAGCTATTCAAACCCTTTTTGCTGGGCAAGTAGGACCTGTAAATATACACAATACATAGTTTAAAGTTTGAGTCTATCATATTAGGTTTTGGATTTATAGCTGTTTTTGTGTCTATTGCTTCAAAAGCATTTTCAGATAATTTGTGTGTTCTGAAGAAACTACAAGAGATATCTAACCCAAACTTTCTCTGCAAGAGGGGCTTGTACATCTGCACAACATGTCTTTTAAAGTTTGAACTTATCTTATTGATTTTTTGAGTTATAGCAGTTTTTACGTTTTTATTGCTCCAAAAGCCTTTTCAGCCCATGAACAGTTGTTTGTGAGTTTCGAAAAAAGTGCAAGAGCTATTCGAACCCTTTTTGCTGGGCAAGTAGGACCTGTAAATCTACACAATATATAGTTTAAAGTTTGAGTCTATCATATTAGGTTTTGGATTTATAGCTGTTTTTGTGTCTATTGCTTCAAAAGCATTTTCAGATAAATTGTGTGTTCTGAAGAAACTACAAGAGATATCTAACCCAAACTTTCCGTGCAAGAGGGGCTTGTACATCTGCACAACATGTCTTTTAAAGTTTGAACTTATCTTATTGCATTTTTGAGTTATAGCAGTTTTTAAGTTTTTATTGCTCCAAAAGCCTTTTCAGCCCATGAACAGTTGTTTGTGAGTTTTCGAAAAAAGTGCAAGAGCTATTCGAACCCTTTTTGCTGGGCAAGTAGGACCTGTAAATCTACACAATATGTAGTTTAAAGTTTGAGTCTATCATATTAGGTTTTGGATTTATAGCTGTTTTTGTGTCTATTGCTTCAAAAGCATTTTCAGATAATTTGTGTGTTCTGAAGAAACTACAAGAGATATCTAACCCAAACTTTCTGTGCAAGAGGGGCTTGTACATCTGCACAACATGTCTTTTAAAGTTTGAACTTATCTTATTGAATTTTTGAGTTATAGCAGTTTTTACGTTTTTATTGCTCCAAAAGCCTTTTCAGCCCATGAACAGTTGTGTGCGTTTCGAAAAAAGTGCAAGAGCTATTCAAACCCTTTTTGCTGGGCAAGTAGGACCTGTAAATCTACACAATACATAGTTTAAAGTTTGAGTCTATCATATTAGGTTTTGGATTTATAGCTGTTTTTGTGTCTATTGCTTCAAAAGCATTTTCAGATAATTTGTGTGTTCTGAAGAAACTACAAGAGATATCTAACCCAAACTTTCTGTGCAAGAGGGGCTTGTACATCTGCACAACATGTCTTTTAAAGTTTGAACTTATCTTATTGCATTTTTGAGTTATAGCAGTTTTTAAGTTTTTATTGCTCCAAAAGCCTTTTCAGCCCATGAACAGTTGTTTGTGAGTTTCGAAAAAAGTGCAAGAGCTATTCGAACCCTTTTTGCTGGGCAAGTAGGACCTGTAAATCTACACAATACATAGTTTAAAGTTTGAGTCTATCATATTAGGTTTTGGATTTATAGCTATTTTTGTGTCTATTGCTTCAAAAGCATTTTCAGATAATTTGTGTGTTCTGAAGAAACTACAAGAGATATCTAACCCAAACTTTCTGTGCAAGAGGGGCTTCTACATCTGCACAACATGTCTTTTAAAGTTTGAACTTATCTTATTGCATTTTTGAGTTATAGCAGTTTTTAAGTTTTTATTGCTCCAAAAGCCTTTTCAGCCCATGAACAGTTGTTTGTGAGTTTCAAAAAAAGTGCAAGAGCTATTCAAACCCTTTTTGCTGGGAAAGTAGGACCTGTAAATCTACACAATATATAGTTTAAAGTTTGAGTCTATCATATTAGGTTTTGGATTTATAGCTGTTTTTGTGTCTATTGCTTCAAAAGCATTTTCAGATAATTTGTGTGTTCTGAAGAAACTACAAGAGATATCTAACCCAAACTTTCTGTGCAAGAGGGGCTTGTACATCTGCACAACATGTCTTTTAAAGTTTGAACTTATCTTATTGCATTTTTGAGTTATAGCAGTTTTTACGTTTTTATTGCTCCAAAAGCCTTTTCAGCCCATGAACAGTTGTTTGTGAGTTTTCGAAAAAAGTGCAAAAGCTATTCGAACCCTTTTTGCTGGGCAAGTAGGACCTGTAAATCTACACAATACATAGTTTAAAGTTTGAGTCTATCATATTAGGTTTTGGATTTGTAGCTGTTTTTGTGTCTATTGCTTCAAAAGCATTTTCAGATAATTTGTGTGTTCTGAAGAAACTACAAGAGATATCTAACCCAAACTTTCCGTGCAAGAGGGGCTTGTACATCTGCAAAACATGTCTTTTAAAGTTTGAACTTATCTTATTGAATTTTTGAGTTATAGCAGTTTTTACGTTTTTATTGCTCCAAAAGCCTTTTCAGCCAATGAACAGTTGTGTGCGTTTCGAAAAAAGTGCAAGAGCTATTCAAACCCTTTTTGCTGGGCAAGTAGGACCTGTAAATATACACAATACATAGTTTAAAGTTTGAGTCTATCATATTAGGTTTTGGATTTATAGCTGTTTTTGTGTCTATTGCTTCAAAAGCATTTTCAGATAATTTGTGTGTTCTGAAGAAACTACAAGAGATATCTAACCCAAACTTTCTCTGCAAGAGGGGCTTGTACATCTGCACAACATGTCTTTTAAAGTTTGAACTTATCTTATTGAATTTTTGAGTTATAGCAGTTTTTACGTTTTTATTGCTCCAAAAGCCTTTTCAGCCCATGAACAGTTGTTTGTGAGTTTCGAAAAAAGTGCAAGAGCTATTCGAACCCTTTTTTGCTGGGCAAGTAGGACCTGTAAATCTACACAATATATAGTTTAAAGTTTGAGTCTATCATATTAGGTTTTGGATTTATAGCTGTTTTTGTGTCTATTGCTTCAAAAGCATTTTCAGATAATTTGTGTGTTCTGAAGAAACTACAAGAGATATCTAACCCAAACTTTCCGTGCAAGAGGGGCTTGTACATCTGCACAACATGTCTTTTAAAGTTTGAACTTATCTTATTGCATTTTTGAGTTATAGCAGTTTTTAAGTTTTTATTGCTCCAAAAGCCTTTTCAGCCCATGAAAAGTTGTTTGTGAGTTTTCGAAAAAAGTGCAAGAGCTATTCGAACCCTTTTTGCTGGGCAAGTAGGACCTGTAAATCTACACAATATGTAGTTTAAAGTTTGAGTCTATCATATTAGGTTTTGGATTTATAGCTGTTTTTGTGTCTATTGCTTCAAAAGCATTTTCAGATAATTTGTGTGTTCTGAAGAAACTACAAGAGATATCTAACCCAAACTTTCTGTGCAAGAGGGGCTTGTACATCTGCACAACATGTCTTTTAAAGTTTGAACTTATCTTATTGAATTTTTGAGTTATAGCAGTTTTTACGTTTTTATTGCTCCAAAAGCCTTTTCAGCCCATGAACAGTTGTGTGCGTTTCAAAAAAGTGCAAGAGCTATTCAAACCCTTTTTGCTGGGCAAGTAGGACCTGTAAATCTACACAATACATAGTTTAAAGTTTGAGTCTATCATATTAGGTTTTGGATTTATAGCTGTTTTTGTGTCTATTGCTTCAAAAGCATTTTCAGATAATTTGTGTGTTCTGAAGAAACTACAAGAGATATCTAACCCAAACTTTCTGTGCAAGAGGGGCTTGTACATCTGCACAACATGTCTTTTAAAGTTTGAACTTATCTTATTGCATTTTTGAGTTATAGCAGTTTTTAAGTTTTTATTGCTCCAAAAGCCTTTTCAGCCCATGAACAGTTGTTTGTGAGTTTCGAAAAAAGTGCAAGAGCTATTCGAACCCTTTTTGCTGGGCAAGTAGGACCTGTAAATCTACACAATACATAGTTTAAAGTTTGAGTCTATCATATTAGGTTTTGGATTTATAGCTATTTTTGTGTCTATTGCTTCAAAAGCATTTTCAGATAATTTGTGTGTTCTGAAGAAACTACAAGAGATATCTAACCCAAACTTTCTGTGCAAGAGGGGCTTCTACATCTGCACAACATGTCTTTTAAAGTTTGAACTTATCTTATTGCATTTTTGAGTTATAGCAGTTTTTAAGTTTTTATTGCTCCAAAAGCCTTTTCAGCCCATGAACAGTTGTTTGTGAGTTTCAAAAAAAGTGCAAGAGCTATTCAAACCCTTTTTGCTGGGAAAGTAGGACCTGTAAATCTACACAATATATAGTTTAAAGTTTGAGTCTATCATATTAGGTTTTGGATTTATAGCTGTTTTTGTGTCTATTGCTTCAAAAGCATTTTCAGATAATTTGTGTGTTCTGAAGAAACTACAAGAGATATCTAACCCAAACTTTCTGTGCAAGAGGGGCTTGTACATCTGCACAACATGTCTTTTAAAGTTTGAACTTATCTTATTGCATTTTTGAGTTATAGCAGTTTTTACGTTTTTATTGCTCCAAAAGCCTTTTCAGCCCATGAACAGTTGTTTGTGAGTTTTCGAAAAAAGTGCAAAAGCTATTCGAACCCTTTTTGCTGGGCAAGTAGGACCTGTAAATCTACACAATACATAGTTTAAAGTTTGAGTCTATCATATTAGGTTTTGGATTTGTAGCTGTTTTTGTGTCTATTGCTTCAAAAGCATTTTCAGATAATTTGTGTGTTCTGAAGAAACTACAAGAGATATCTAACCCAAACTTTCCGTGCAAGAGGGGCTTGTACATCTGCAAAACATGTCTTTTAAAGTTTGAACTTATCTTATTGAATTTTTGAGTTATAGCAGTTTTTACGTTTTTATTGCTCCAAAAGCCTTTTCAGCCAATGAACAGTTGTGTGCGTTTCGAAAAAAGTGCAAGAGCTATTCAAACCCTTTTTGCTGGGCAAGTAGGACCTGTAAATATACACAATACATAGTTTAAAGTTTGAGTCTATCATATTAGGTTTTGGATTTATAGCTGTTTTTGTGTCTATTGCTTCAAAAGCATTTTCAGATAATTTGTGTGTTCTGAAGAAACTACAAGAGATATCTAACCCAAACTTTCTCTGCAAGAGGGGCTTGTACATCTGCACAACATGTCTTTTAAAGTTTGAACTTATCTTATTGAATTTTTGAGTTATAGCAGTTTTTACGTTTTTATTGCTCCAAAAGCCTTTTCAGCCCATGAACAGTTGTTTGTGAGTTTCGAAAAAAGTGCAAGAGCTATTCGAACCCTTTTTGCTGGGCAAGTAGGACCTGTAAATCTACACAATATATAGTTTAAAGTTTGAGTCTATCATATTAGGTTTTGGATTTATAGCTGTTTTTGTGTCTATTGCTTCAAAAGCATTTTCAGATAATTTGTGTGTTCTGAAGAAACTACAAGAGATATCTAACCCAAACTTTCCGTGCAAGAGGGGCTTGTACATCTGCACAACATGTCTTTTAAAGTTTGAACTTATCTTATTGCATTTTTGAGTTATAGCAGTTTTTAAGTTTTTATTGCTCCAAAAGCCTTTTCAGCCCATGAACAGTTGTTTGTGAGTTTTCGAAAAAAGTGCAAGAGCTATTCGAACCCTTTTTGCTGGGCAAGTAGGACATGTAAATCTACACAATATAGAGTTTAAAGTTTGAGTCTATCATATTAGGTTTTGGATTTATAGCTGTTTTTGTGTCTATTGCTTCAAAAGCATTTTCAGATAATTTGTGTGTTCTGAAGAAACTACAAGAGATATCTAACCCAAACTTTCTGTGCAAGAGGGGCTTGTACATCTGCACAACGTGTATTTTAAAGTTTGAACTTATCTTATTGAATTTTTGAGTTATTGCAGTTTTTAAGTTTTTATTGCTCCAAAAGCCTTTTCAGCCCATGAACAGTTGTTTGTGAGTTTCGAAAAAAGTGCAAGAGCTATTCGAACCCTTTTTGCTGGGCAAGTAGGACATGTAAATCTACACAATATAGAGTTTAAAGTTTGAGTCTATCATATTAGGTTTTGGATTTATAGCTGTTTTTGTGTCTATTGCTTCAAAAGCATTTTCAGATAATTTGTGTGTTCTGAAGAAACTACAAGAGATATCTAACCCAAACTTTCTGTGCAAGAGGGGCTTGTACATCTGCACAACGTGTCTTTTAAAGTTTGAACTTATCTTATTGAATTTTTGAGTTATAGCAGTTTTTACGTTTTTATTGCTCCAAAAGCCTTTTCAGCCCGTGAACAGTTGTTTGTGAGTTTTCGAAAAAAGTGCAAGAGCTATTCGAACCCTTTTTGCTGGGCAAGTAGGACCTGTAAATCTACACAATATATAGTTTAAAGTTTGAGTCTATCATATTAGGTTTTGGATTTATAGCTGTTTTTGTGTCTGTTGCTTCAAAAGCATTTTCAGATAATTTGTGTGTTCTGAAGAAACTACAAGAGATATCTAACCCAAACTTTCTGTGCAAGAGGGGCTTGTACATCTGCACAACGTGTATTTTAAAGTTTGAACTTATCTTATTGAATTTTTGAGTTATTGCAGTTTTTAAGTTTTTATTGCTCCAAAAGCCTTTTCAGCCCATGAACAGTTGTTTGTGAGTTTCGAAAAAAGTGCAAGAGCTATTCGAACCCTTTTTGCTGGGCAAGTAGGACATGTAAATCTACACAATATAGAGTTTAAAGTTTGAGTCTATCATATTAGGTTTTGGATTTATAGCTGTTTTTGTGTCTATTGCTTCAAAAGCATTTTCAGATAATTTGTGTGTTCTGAAGAAACTACAAGAGATATCTAACCCAAACTTTCTGTGCAAGAGGGGCTTGTACATCTGCACAACGTGTCTTTTAAAGTTTGAACTTATCTTATTGAATTTTTGAGTTATAGCAGTTTTTACGTTTTTATTGCTCCAAAAGCCTTTTCAGCCCGTGAACAGTTGTTTGTGAGTTTTCGAAAAAAGTGCAAGAGCTATTCGAACCCTTTTTGCTGGGCAAGTAGGACCTGTAAATCTACACAATATATAGTTTAAAGTTTGAGTCTATCATATTAGGTTTTGGATTTATAGCTGTTTTTGTGTCTGTTGCTTCAAAAGCATTTTCAGATAATTTGTGTGTTCTGAAGAAACTACAAGAGATATCTAACCCAAACTTTCTGTGCAAGAGGGGCTTGTACATCTGCACAACATGTCTTTTAAAGTTTGAACTTATCTTATTGAATTTTTGAGTTATTGCAGTTTTTAAGTTTTTATTGCTCCAAAAGCCTTTTCAGCCCATGAACAGTTGTTTGTGAGTTTCGAAAAAAGTGCAAGAGCTATTCGAACCCTTTTTGCTGGGCAAGTAGGACATGTAAATCTACACAATATAGAGTTTAAAGTTTGAGTCTATCATATTAGGTTTTGGATTTATAGCTGTTTTTGTGTCTATTGCTTCAAAAGAATTTTCAGATAATTTGTGTGTTCTGAAGAAACTACAAGAGATATCTAACCCAAACTTTCTGTGCAAGAGGGGCTTGTACATCTGCACAACGTGTCTTTTAAAGTTTGAACTTATCTTATTGAATTTTTGAGTTATAGCAGTTTTTACGTTTTTATTGCTCCAAAAGCCTTTTCAGCCCGTGAACAGTTGTTTGTGAGTTTTCGAAAAAAGTGCAAGAGCTATTCGAACCCTTTTTGCTGGGCAAGTAGGACCTGTAAATCTACACAATATATAGTTTAAAGTTTGAGTCTATCATATTAGGTTTTGGATTTATAGCTGTTTTTGTGTCTGTTGCTTCAAAAGCATTTTCAGATAATTTGTGTGTTCTGAAGAAACTACAAGAGATATCTAACCCAAACTTTCTGTGCAAGAGGGGCTTGTACATCTGCACAACATGTCTTTTAAAGTTTGAACTTATCTTATTGCATTTTTGAGTTATAGCAGTTTTTAAGTTTTTATTGCTCCAAAAGCCTTTTCAGCCCATGAACAGTTGTTTGTGAGTTTCGAAAAAAGTGCAAGAGCTATTCGAACCCTTTTTGCTGGGCAAGTAGGACCTGTAAATCTACACAATACATAGTTTAAAGTTTGAGTCTATCATATTAGGTTTTGGATTTATAGCTATTTTTGTGTCTATTGCTTCAAAAGCATTTTCAGATAATTTGTGTGTTCTGAAGAAACTACAAGAGATATCTAACCCAAACTTTCTGTGCAAGAGGGGCTTCTACATCTGCACAACATGTCTTTTAAAGTTTGAACTTATCTTATTGCATTTTTGAGTTATAGCAGTTTTTAAGTTTTTATTGCTCCAAAAGCCTTTTCAGCCCATGAACAGTTGTTTGTGAGTTTCAAAAAAAGTGCAAGAGCTATTCAAACCCTTTTTGCTGGGAAAGTAGGACCTGTAAATCTACACAATATATAGTTTAAAGTTTGAGTCTATCATATTAGGTTTTGGATTTATAGCTGTTTTTGTGTCTATTGCTTCAAAAGCATTTTCAGATAATTTGTGTGTTCTGAAGAAACTACAAGAGATATCTAACCCAAACTTTCTGTGCAAGAGGGGCTTGTACATCTGCACAACATGTCTTTTAAAGTTTGAACTTATCTTATTGCATTTTTGAGTTATAGCAGTTTTTACGTTTTTATTGCTCCAAAAGCCTTTTCAGCCCATGAACAGTTGTTTGTGAGTTTTCGAAAAAAGTGCAAAAGCTATTCGAACCCTTTTTGCTGGGCAAGTAGGACCTGTAAATCTACACAATACATAGTTTAAAGTTTGAGTCTATCTTATTAGGTTTTGGATTTGTAGCTGTTTTTGTGTCTATTGCTTCAAAAGCATTTTCAGATAATTTGTGTGTTCTGAAGAAACTACAAGAGATATCTAACCCAAACTTTCCGTGCAAGAGGGGCTTGTACATCTGCAAAACATGTCTTTTAAAGTTTGAACTTATCTTATTGCATTTTTGAGTTATAGCAGTTTTTAAGTTTTTATTGCTCCAAAAGCCTTTTCAGCCCATGAACAGTTGTTTGTGAGTTTTCGAAAAAAGTGCAAGAGCTATTCGAACCCTTTTTGCTGGGCAAGTAGGACATGTAAATCTACACAATATAGAGTTTAAAGTTTGAGTCTATCATATTAGGTTTTGGATTTATAGCTGTTTTTGTGTCTATTGCTTCAAAAGCATTTTCAGATAATTTGTGTGTTCTGAAGAAACTACAAGAGATATCTAACCCAAACTTTCTGTGCAAGAGGGGCTTGTACATCTGCACAACGTGTATTTTAAAGTTTGAACTTATCTTATTGAATTTTTGAGTTATTGCAGTTTTTAAGTTTTTATTGCTCCAAAAGCCTTTTCAGCCCATGAACAGTTGTTTGTGAGTTTCGAAAAAAGTGCAAGAGCTATTCGAACCCTTTTTGCTGGGCAAGTAGGACCTGTAAATCTACACAATACATAGTTTAAAGTTTGAGTCTATCATATTAGGTTTTGGATTTATAGCTATTTTTGTGTCTATTGCTTCAAAAGCATTTTCAGATAATTTGTGTGTTCTGAAGAAACTACAAGAGATATCTAACCCAAACTTTCTGTGCAAGAGGGGCTTCTACATCTGCACAACATGTCTTTTAAAGTTTGAACTTATCTTATTGCATTTTTGAGTTATAGCAGTTTTTAAGTTTTTATTGCTCCAAAAGCCTTTTCAGCCCATGAACAGTTGTTTGTGAGTTTCAAAAAAAGTGCAAGAGCTATTCAAACCCTTTTTGCTGGGAAAGTAGGACCTGTAAATCTACACAATATATAGTTTAAAGTTTGAGTCTATCATATTAGGTTTTGGATTTATAGCTGTTTTTGTGTCTATTGCTTCAAAAGCATTTTCAGATAATTTGTGTGTTCTGAAGAAACTACAAGAGATATCTAACCCAAACTTTCTGTGCAAGAGGGGCTTGTACATCTGCACAACATGTCTTTTAAAGTTTGAACTTATCTTATTGCATTTTTGAGTTATAGCAGTTTTTACGTTTTTATTGCTCCAAAAGCCTTTTCAGCCCATGAACAGTTGTTTGTGAGTTTTCGAAAAAAGTGCAAAAGCTATTCGAACCCTTTTTGCTGGGCAAGTAGGACCTGTAAATCTACACAATACATAGTTTAAAGTTTGAGTCTATCATATTAGGTTTTGGATTTGTAGCTGTTTTTGTGTCTATTGCTTCAAAAGCATTTTCAGATAATTTGTGTGTTCTGAAGAAACTACAAGAGATATCTAACCCAAACTTTCCGTGCAAGAGGGGCTTGTACATCTGCAAAACATGTCTTTTAAAGTTTGAACTTATCTTATTGAATTTTTGAGTTATAGCAGTTTTTACGTTTTTATTGCTCCAAAAGCCTTTTCAGCCAATGAACAGTTGTGTGCGTTTCGAAAAAAGTGCAAGAGCTATTCAAACCCTTTTTGCTGGGCAAGTAGGACCTGTAAATATACACAATACATAGTTTAAAGTTTGAGTCTATCATATTAGGTTTTGGATTTATAGCTGTTTTTGTGTCTATTGCTTCAAAAGCATTTTCAGATAATTTGTGTGTTCTGAAGAAACTACAAGAGATATCTAACCCAAACTTTCTCTGCAAGAGGGGCTTGTACATCTGCACAACATGTCTTTTAAAGTTTGAACTTATCTTATTGAATTTTTGAGTTATAGCAGTTTTTACGTTTTTATTGCTCCAAAAGCCTTTTCAGCCCATGAACAGTTGTTTGTGAGTTTCGAAAAAAGTGCAAGAGCTATTCGAACCCTTTTTGCTGGGCAAGTAGGACCTGTAAATCTACACAATATATAGTTTAAAGTTTGAGTCTATCATATTAGGTTTTGGATTTATAGCTGTTTTTGTGTCTATTGCTTCAAAAGCATTTTCAGATAATTTGTGTGTTCTGAAGAAACTACAAGAGATATCTAACCCAAACTTTCCGTGCAAGAGGGGCTTGTACATCTGCACAACATGTCTTTTAAAGTTTGAACTTATCTTATTGCATTTTTGAGTTATAGCAGTTTTTAAGTTTTTATTGCTCCAAAAGCCTTTTCAGCCCATGAACAGTTGTTTGTGAGTTTTCGAAAAAAGTGCAAGAGCTATTCGAACCCTTTTTGCTGGGCAAGTAGGACATGTAAATCTACACAATATAGAGTTTAAAGTTTGAGTCTATCATATTAGGTTTTGGATTTATAGCTGTTTTTGTGTCTATTGCTTCAAAAGCATTTTCAGATAATTTGTGTGTTCTGAAGAAACTACAAGAGATATCTAACCCAAACTTTCTGTGCAAGAGGGGCTTGTACATCTGCACAACGTGTATTTTAAAGTTTGAACTTATCTTATTGAATTTTTGAGTTATTGCAGTTTTTAAGTTTTTATTGCTCCAAAAGCCTTTTCAGCCCATGAACAGTTGTTTGTGAGTTTCGAAAAAAGTGCAAGAGCTATTCGAACCCTTTTTGCTGGGCAAGTAGGACATGTAAATCTACACAATATAGAGTTTAAAGTTTGAGTCTATCATATTAGGTTTTGGATTTATAGCTGTTTTTGTGTCTATTGCTTCAAAAGCATTTTCAGATAATTTGTGTGTTCTGAAGAAACTACAAGAGATATCTAACCCAAACTTTCTGTGCAAGAGGGGCTTGTACATCTGCACAACGTGTCTTTTAAAGTTTGAACTTATCTTATTGAATTTTTGAGTTATAGCAGTTTTTACGTTTTTATTGCTCCAAAAGCCTTTTCAGCCCGTGAACAGTTGTTTGTGAGTTTTCGAAAAAAGTGCAAGAGCTATTCGAACCCTTTTTGCTGGGCAAGTAGGACCTGTAAATCTACACAATATATAGTTTAAAGTTTGAGTCTATCATATTAGGTTTTGGATTTATAGCTGTTTTTGTGTCTGTTGCTTCAAAAGCATTTTCAGATAATTTGTGTGTTCTGAAGAAACTACAAGAGATATCTAACCCAAACTTTCTGTGCAAGAGGGGCTTGTACATCTGCACAACGTGTATTTTAAAGTTTGAACTTATCTTATTGAATTTTTGAGTTATTGCAGTTTTTAAGTTTTTATTGCTCCAAAAGCCTTTTCAGCCCATGAACAGTTGTTTGTGAGTTTCGAAAAAAGTGCAAGAGCTATTCGAACCCTTTTTGCTGGGCAAGTAGGACATGTAAATCTACACAATATAGAGTTTAAAGTTTGAGTCTATCATATTAGGTTTTGGATTTATAGCTGTTTTTGTGTCTATTGCTTCAAAAGCATTTTCAGATAATTTGTGTGTTCTGAAGAAACTACAAGAGATATCTAACCCAAACTTTCTGTGCAAGAGGGGCTTGTACATCTGCACAACGTGTCTTTTAAAGTTTGAACTTATCTTATTGAATTTTTGAGTTATAGCAGTTTTTACGTTTTTATTGCTCCAAAAGCCTTTTCAGCCCGTGAACAGTTGTTTGTGAGTTTTCGAAAAAAGTGCAAGAGCTATTCGAACCCTTTTTGCTGGGCAAGTAGGACCTGTAAATCTACACAATATATAGTTTAAAGTTTGAGTCTATCATATTAGGTTTTGGATTTATAGCTGTTTTTGTGTCTGTTGCTTCAAAAGCATTTTCAGATAATTTGTGTGTTCTGAAGAAACTACAAGAGATATCTAACCCAAACTTTCTGTGCAAGAGGGGCTTGTACATCTGCACAACATGTCTTTTAAAGTTTGAACTTATCTTATTGAATTTTTGAGTTATTGCAGTTTTTAAGTTTTTATTGCTCCAAAAGCCTTTTCAGCCCATGAACAGTTGTTTGTGAGTTTCGAAAAAAGTGCAAGAGCTATTCGAACCCTTTTTGCTGGGCAAGTAGGACATGTAAATCTACACAATATAGAGTTTAAAGTTTGAGTCTATCATATTAGGTTTTGGATTTATAGCTGTTTTTGTGTCTATTGCTTCAAAAGAATTTTCAGATAATTTGTGTGTTCTGAAGAAACTACAAGAGATATCTAACCCAAACTTTCTGTGCAAGAGGGGCTTGTACATCTGCACAACGTGTCTTTTAAAGTTTGAACTTATCTTATTGAATTTTTGAGTTATAGCAGTTTTTACGTTTTTATTGCTCCAAAAGCCTTTTCAGCCCGTGAACAGTTGTTTGTGAGTTTTCGAAAAAAGTGCAAGAGCTATTCGAACCCTTTTTGCTGGGCAAGTAGGACCTGTAAATCTACACAATATATAGTTTAAAGTTTGAGTCTATCATATTAGGTTTTGGATTTATAGCTGTTTTTGTGTCTGTTGCTTCAAAAGCATTTTCAGATAATTTGTGTGTTCTGAAGAAACTACAAGAGATATCTAACCCAAACTTTCTGTGCAAGAGGGGCTTGTACATCTGCACAACATGTCTTTTAAAGTTTGAACTTATCTTATTGCATTTTTGAGTTATAGCAGTTTTTAAGTTTTTATTGCTCCAAAAGCCTTTTCAGCCCATGAACAGTTGTTTGTGAGTTTCGAAAAAAGTGCAAGAGCTATTCGAACCCTTTTTGCTGGGCAAGTAGGACCTGTAAATCTACACAATACATAGTTTAAAGTTTGAGTCTATCATATTAGGTTTTGGATTTATAGCTATTTTTGTGTCTATTGCTTCAAAAGCATTTTCAGATAATTTGTGTGTTCTGAAGAAACTACAAGAGATATCTAACCCAAACTTTCTGTGCAAGAGGGGCTTCTACATCTGCACAACATGTCTTTTAAAGTTTGAACTTATCTTATTGCATTTTTGAGTTATAGCAGTTTTTAAGTTTTTATTGCTCCAAAAGCCTTTTCAGCCCATGAACAGTTGTTTGTGAGTTTCAAAAAAAGTGCAAGAGCTATTCAAACCCTTTTTGCTGGGAAAGTAGGACCTGTAAATCTACACAATATATAGTTTAAAGTTTGAGTCTATCATATTAGGTTTTGGATTTATAGCTGTTTTTGTGTCTATTGCTTCAAAAGCATTTTCAGATAATTTGTGTGTTCTGAAGAAACTACAAGAGATATCTAACCCAAACTTTCTGTGCAAGAGGGGCTTGTACATCTGCACAACATGTCTTTTAAAGTTTGAACTTATCTTATTGCATTTTTGAGTTATAGCAGTTTTTACGTTTTTATTGCTCCAAAAGCCTTTTCAGCCCATGAACAGTTGTTTGTGAGTTTTCGAAAAAAGTGCAAAAGCTATTCGAACCCTTTTTGCTGGGCAAGTAGGACCTGTAAATCTACACAATACATAGTTTAAAGTTTGAGTCTATCATATTAGGTTTTGGATTTGTAGCTGTTTTTGTGTCTATTGCTTCAAAAGCATTTTCAGATAATTTGTGTGTTCTGAAGAAACTACAAGAGATATCTAACCCAAACTTTCCGTGCAAGAGGGGCTTGTACATCTGCAAAACATGTCTTTTAAAGTTTGAACTTATCTTATTGCATTTTTGAGTTATAGCAGTTTTTAAGTTTTTATTGCTCCAAAAGCCTTTTCAGCCCATGAACAGTTGTTTGTGAGTTTTCGAAAAAAGTGCAAGAGCTATTCGAACCCTTTTTGCTGGGCAAGTAGGACATGTAAATCTACACAATATAGAGCTTAAAGTTTGAGTCTATCATATTAGGTTTTGGATTTATAGCTGTTTTTGTGTCTATTGCTTCAAAAGCATTTTCAGATAATTTGTGTGTTCTGAAGAAACTACAAGAGATATCTAACCCAAACTTTCTGTGCAAGAGGGGCTTGTACATCTGCACAACGTGTATTTTAAAGTTTGAACTTATCTTATTGAATTTTTGAGTTATTGCAGTTTTTAAGTTTTTATTGCTCCAAAAGCCTTTTCAGCCCATGAACAGTTGTTTGTGAGTTTCGAAAAAAGTGCAAGAGCTATTCGAACCCTTTTTGCTGGGCAAGTAGGACATGTAAATCTACACAATATAGAGTTTAAAGTTTGAGTCTATCATATTAGGTTTTGGATTTATAGCTGTTTTTGTGTCTATTGCTTCAAAAGCATTTTCAGATAATTTGTGTGTTCTGAAGAAACTACAAGAGATATCTAACCCAAACTTTCTGTGCAAGAGGGGCTTGTACATCTGCACAACGTGTCTTTTAAAGTTTGAACTTATCTTATTGAATTTTTGAGTTATAGCAGTTTTTACGTTTTTATTGCTCCAAAAGCCTTTTCAGCCCGTGAACAGTTGTTTGTGAGTTTTCGAAAAAAGTGCAAGAGCTATTCGAACCCTTTTTGCTGGGCAAGTAGGACCTGTAAATCTACACAATATATAGTTTAAAGTTTGAGTCTATCATATTAGGTTTTGGATTTATAGCTGTTTTTGTGTCTGTTGCTTCAAAAGCATTTTCAGATAATTTGTGTGTTCTGAAGAAACTACAAGAGATATCTAACCCAAACTTTCTGTGCAAGAGGGGCTTGTACATCTGCACAACATGTCTTTTAAAGTTTGAACTTATCTTATTGAATTTTTGAGTTATTGCAGTTTTTAAGTTTTTATTGCTCCAAAAGCCTTTTCAGCCCATGAACAGTTGTTTGTGAGTTTTGAAAAAAGTGCAAGAGCTATTCGAACCCTTTTTGCTGGGCAAGTAGGACATGTAAATCTACACAATATAGAGTTTAAAGTTTGAGTCTATCATATTAGGTTTTGGATTTATAGCTGTTTTTGTGTCTATTGCTTCAAAAGAATTTTCAGATAATTTGTGTGTTCTGAAGAAACTACAAGAGATATCTAACCCAAACTTTCTGTGCAAGAGGGGCTTGTACATCTGCACAACGTGTCTTTTAAAGTTTGAACTTATCTTATTGAATTTTTGAGTTATAGCAGTTTTTACGTTTTTATTGCTCCAAAAGCCTTTTCAGCCCGTGAACAGTTGTTTGTGAGTTTTCGAAAAAAGTGCAAGAGCTATTCGAACCCTTTTTGCTGGGCAAGTAGGACCTGTAAATCTACACAATATATAGTTTAAAGTTTGAGTCTATCATATTAGGTTTTGGATTTATAGCTGTTTTTGTGTCTGTTGCTTCAAAAGCATTTTCAGATAATTTGTGTGTTCTGAAGAAACTACAAGAGATATCTAACCCAAACTTTCTGTGCAAGAGGGGCTTGTACATCTACACAACATGTCTTTTAAAGTTTGAACTTATCTTATTGCATTTTTGAGTTATAGCAGTTTTTAAGTTTTTATTGCTCCAAAAGCCTTTTCAGCCCATGAACAGTTGTTTGTGAGTTTCGAAAAAAGTGCAAGAGCTATTCGAACCCTTTTTGCTGGGCAAGTAGGACCTGTAAATCTACACAATACATAGTTTAAAGTTTGAGTCTATCATATTAGGTTTTGGATTTATAGCTATTTTTGTGTCTATTGCTTCAAAAGCATTTTCAGATAATTTGTGTGTTCTGAAGAAACTACAAGAGATATCTAACCCAAACTTTCTGTGCAAGAGGGGCTTCTACATCTGCACAACATGTCTTTTAAAGTTTGAACTTATCTTATTGCATTTTTGAGTTATAGCAGTTTTTAAGTTTTTATTGCTCCAAAAGCCTTTTCAGCCCATGAACAGTTGTTTGTGAGTTTCAAAAAAAGTGCAAGAGCTATTCAAACCCTTTTTGCTGGGAAAGTAGGACCTGTAAATCTACACAATATATAGTTTAAAGTTTGAGTCTATCATATTAGGTTTTGGATTTATAGCTGTTTTTGTGTCTATTGCTTCAAAAGCATTTTCAGATAATTTGTGTGTTCTGAAGAAACTACAAGAGATATCTAACCCAAACTTTCTGTGCAAGAGGGGCTTGTACATCTGCACAACATGTCTTTTAAAGTTTGAACTTATCTTATTGCATTTTTGAGTTATAGCAGTTTTTACGTTTTTATTGCTCCAAAAGCCTTTTCAGCCCATGAACAGTTGTTTGTGAGTTTTCGAAAAAAGTGCAAAAGCTATTCGAACCCTTTTTGCTGGGCAAGTAGGACCTGTAAATCTACACAATACATAGTTTAAAGTTTGAGTCTATCATATTAGGTTTTGGATTTGTAGCTGTTTTTGTGTCTATTGCTTCAAAAGCATTTTCAGATAATTTGTGTGTTCTGAAGAAACTACAAGAGATATCTAACCCAAACTTTCCGTGCAAGAGGGGCTTGTACATCTGCAAAACATGTCTTTTAAAGTTTGAACTTATCTTATTGAATTTTTGAGTTATAGCAGTTTTTACGTTTTTATTGCTCCAAAAGCCTTTTCAGCCAATGAACAGTTGTGTGCGTTTCGAAAAAAGTGCAAGAGCTATTCAAACCCTTTTTGCTGGGCAAGTAGGACCTGTAAATATACACAATACATAGTTTAAAGTTTGAGTCTATCATATTAGGTTTTGGATTTATAGCTGTTTTTGTGTCTATTGCTTCAAAAGCATTTTCAGATAATTTGTGTGTTCTGAAGAAACTACAAGAGATATCTAACCCAAACTTTCTCTGCAAGAGGGGCTTGTACATCTGCACAACATGTCTTTTAAAGTTTGAACTTATCTTATTGAATTTTTGAGTTATAGCAGTTTTTACGTTTTTATTGCTCCAAAAGCCTTTTCAGCCCATGAACAGTTGTTTGTGAGTTTCGAAAAAAGTGCAAGAGCTATTCGAACCCTTTTTGCTGGGCAAGTAGGACCTGTAAATCTACACAATATATAGTTTAAAGTTTGAGTCTATCATATTAGGTTTTGGATTTATAGCTGTTTTTGTGTCTATTGCTTCAAAAGCATTTTCAGATAATTTGTGTGTTCTGAAGAAACTACAAGAGATATCTAACCCAAACTTTCCGTGCAAGAGGGGCTTGTACATCTGCACAACATGTCTTTTAAAGTTTGAACTTATCTTATTGCATTTTTGAGTTATAGCAGTTTTTAAGTTTTTATTGCTCCAAAAGCCTTTTCAGCCCATGAACAGTTGTTTGTGAGTTTTCGAAAAAAGTGCAAGAGCTATTCGAACCCTTTTTGCTGGGCAAGTAGGACCTGTAAATCTACACAATACATAGTTTAAAGTTTGAGTCTATCATATTAGGTTTTGGATTTATAGCTGTTTTTGTGTCTATTGCTTCAAAAGCATTTTCAGATAATTTGTGTGTTCTGAAGAAACTACAAGAGATATCTAACCCAAACTTTCTGTGCAAGAGGGGCTTGTACATCTGCACAACATGTCTTTTAAAGTTTGAACTTATCTTATTGCATTTTTGAGTTATTGCAGTTTTTAAGTTTTTATTGCTCCAAAAGCCTTTTCAGCCCATGAACAGTTGTTTGTGAGTTTCGAAAAAAGTGCAAGAGCTATTCGAACCCTTTTTGCTGGGCAAGTAGGACATGTAAATCTACACAATATAGAGTTTAAAGTTTGAGTCTATCATATTAGGTTTTGGATTTATAGCTGTTTTTGTGTCTATTGCTTCAAAAGCATTTTCAGATAATTTGTGTGTTCTGAAGAAACTACAAGAGATATCTAACCCAAACTTTCTGTGCAAGAGGGGCTTGTACATCTGCACAACGTGTATTTTAAAGTTTGAACTTATCTTATTGAATTTTTGAGTTATTGCAGTTTTTAAGTTTTTATTGCTCCAAAAGCCTTTTCAGCCCATGAACAGTTGTTTGTGAGTTTCGAAAAAAGTGCAAGAGCTATTCGAACCCTTTTTGCTGGGCAAGTAGGACATGTAAATCTACACAATATAGAGTTTAAAGTTTGAGTCTATCATATTAGGTTTTGGATTTATAGCTGTTTTTGTGTCTATTGCTTCAAAAGCATTTTCAGATAATTTGTGTGTTCTGAAGAAACTACAAGAGATATCTAACCCAAACTTTCTGTGCAAGAGGGGCTTGTACATCTGCACAACGTGTCTTTTAAAGTTTGAACTTATCTTATTGAATTTTTGAGTTATAGCAGTTTTTACGTTTTTATTGCTCCAAAAGCCTTTTCAGCCCGTGAACAGTTGTTTGTGAGTTTTCGAAAAAAGTGCAAGAGCTATTCGAACCCTTTTTGCTGGGCAAGTAGGACCTGTAAATCTACACAATATATAGTTTAAAGTTTGAGTCTATCATATTAGGTTTTGGATTTATAGCTGTTTTTGTGTCTGTTGCTTCAAAAGCATTTTCAGATAATTTGTGTGTTCTGAAGAAACTACAAGAGATATCTAACCCAAACTTTCTGTGCAAGAGGGGCTTGTACATCTGCACAACATGTCTTTTAAAGTTTGAACTTATCTTATTGAATTTTTGAGTTATTGCAGTTTTTAAGTTTTTATTGCTCCAAAAGCCTTTTCAGCCCATGAACAGTTGTTTGTGAGTTTCGAAAAAAGTGCAAGAGCTATTCGAACCCTTTTTGCTGGGCAAGTAGGACATGTAAATCTACACAATATAGAGTTTAAAGTTTGAGTCTATCATATTAGGTTTTGGATTTATAGCTGTTTTTGTGTCTATTGCTTCAAAAGAATTTTCAGATAATTTGTGTGTTCTGAAGAAACTACAAGAGATATCTAACCCAAACTTTCTGTGCAAGAGGGGCTTGTACATCTGCACAACGTGTCTTTTAAAGTTTGAACTTATCTTATTGAATTTTTGAGTTATAGCAGTTTTTACGTTTTTATTGCTCCAAAAGCCTTTTCAGCCCGTGAACAGTTGTTTGTGAGTTTTCGAAAAAAGTGCAAGAGCTATTCGAACCCTTTTTGCTGGGCAAGTAGGACCTGTAAATCTACACAATATATAGTTTAAAGTTTGAGTCTATCATATTAGGTTTTGGATTTATAGCTGTTTTTGTGTCTGTTGCTTCAAAAGCATTTTCAGATAATTTGTGTGTTCTGAAGAAACTACAAGAGATATCTAACCCAAACTTTCTGTGCAAGAGGGGCTTGTACATCTGCACAACATGTCTTTTAAAGTTTGAACTTATCTTATTGCATTTTTGAGTTATTGCAGTTTTTAAGTTTTTATTGCTCCAAAAGCCTTTTCAGCCCATGAACAGTTGTTTGTGAGTTTCGAAAAAAGTGCAAGAGCTATTCGAACCCTTTTTGCTGGGCAAGTAGGACCTGTAATTCTACACAATATATAGTTTAAAGTTTGAGTCTATCATATTAGGTTTTGGATTTATAGCTGTTTTTGTGTCTATTGCTTCAAAAGCATTTTCAGATAATTTGTGTGTTCTGAAGAAACTACAAGAGATATCTAACCCAAACTTTCCGTGCAAGAGGGGCTTGTACATCTGCACAACATGTCTTTTAAAGTTTGAACTTATCTTATTGCATTTTTGAGTTATAGCAGTTTTTAAGTTTTTATTGCTCCAAAAGCCTTTTCAGCCCATGAACAGTTGTTTGTGAGTTTTCGAAAAAAGTGCAAGAGCTATTCGAACCCTTTTTGCTGGGCAAGTAGGACCTGTAAATCTACACAATACATAGTTTAAAGTTTGAGTCTATCATATTAGGTTTTGGATTTATAGCTGTTTTTGTGTCTATTGCTTCAAAAGCATTTTCAGATAATTTGTGTGTTCTGAAGAAACTACAAGAGATATCTAACCCAAACTTTCTGTGCAAGAGGGGCTTGTACATCTGCACAACATGTCTTTTAAAGTTTGAACTTATCTTATTGCATTTTTGAGTTATTGCAGTTTTTAAGTTTTTATTGCTCCAAAAGCCTTTTCAGCCCATGAACAGTTGTTTGTGAGTTTCGAAAAAAGTGCAAGAGCTATTCGAACCCTTTTTGCTGGGCAAGTAGGACCTGTAAATCTACACAATATAGAGTTTAAAGTTTGAGTCTATCATATTAGGTTTTGGATTTATAGCTGTTTTTGTGTCTATTGCTTCAAAAGCATTTTCAGATAATTTGTGTGTTCTGAAGAAACTACAAGAGATATCTAACCCAAACTTTCTGTGCAAGAGGGGCTTGTACATCTGCACAACATGTCTTTTAAAGTTTGAACTTATCTTATTGCATTTTTGAGTTATTGCAGTTTTTAAGTTTTTATTGCTCCAAAAGCCTTTTCAGCCCATGAACAGTTGTTTGTGAGTTTCGAAAAAAGTGACAGAGCTATTCAAACCCTTTTTGCTGGGCAAGTAGGACATGTAAATCTACACAATATAGAGTTTAAAGTTTGAGTCTATCATATTAGGTTTTGGATTTATAGCTGTTTTTGTGTCTATTGCTTCAAAAGCATTTTCAGATAATTTGTGTGTTCTGAAGAAACTACAAGAGATATCTAACCCAAACTTTCTGTGCAAGAGGGGCTTGTACATCTGCACAACGTGTCTTTTAAAGTTTGAACTTATCTTATTGCATTTTTGAGTTATAGCAGTTTTTACGTTTTTATTGCTCCAAAAGCCTTTTCAGCCAATGAACAGTTGTGTGCGTTTCGAAAAAAGTGCAAGAGCTATTCAAACCCTTTTTGCTGGGCAAGTAGGACCTGTAAATATACACAATACATAGTTTAAAGTTTGAGTCTATCATATTAGGTTTTGGATTTATAGCTGTTTTTGTGTCTATTGCTTCAAAAGCATTTTCAGATAATTTGTGTGTTCTGAAGAAACTACAAGAGATATCTAACCCAAACTTTCTCTGCAAGAGGGGCTTGTACATCTGCACAACATGTCTTTTAAAGTTTGAACTTATCTTATTGAATTTTTGAGTTATAGCAGTTTTTACGTTTTTATTGCTCCAAAAGCCTTTTCAGCCCATGAACAGTTGTTTGTGAGTTTCGAAAAAAGTGCAAGAGCTATTCGAACCCTTTTTTGCTGGGCAAGTAGGACCTGTAAATCTACACAATATATAGTTTAAAGTTTGAGTCTATCATATTAGGTTTTGGATTTATAGCTGTTTTTGTGTCTATTGCTTCAAAAGCATTTTCAGATAATTTGTGTGTTCTGAAGAAACTACAAGAGATATCTAACCCAAACTTTCCGTGCAAGAGGGGCTTGTACATCTGCACAACATGTCTTTTAAAGTTTGAACTTATCTTATTGCATTTTTGAGTTATAGCAGTTTTTAAGTTTTTATTGCTCCAAAAGCCTTTTCAGCCCATGAAAAGTTGTTTGTGAGTTTTCGAAAAAAGTGCAAGAGCTATTCGAACCCTTTTTGCTGGGCAAGTAGGACCTGTAAATCTACACAATATGTAGTTTAAAGTTTGAGTCTATCATATTAGGTTTTGGATTTATAGCTGTTTTTGTGTCTATTGCTTCAAAAGCATTTTCAGATAATTTGTGTGTTCTGAAGAAACTACAAGAGATATCTAACCCAAACTTTCTGTGCAAGAGGGGCTTGTACATCTGCACAACATGTCTTTTAAAGTTTGAACTTATCTTATTGAATTTTTGAGTTATAGCAGTTTTTACGTTTTTATTGCTCCAAAAGCCTTTTCAGCCCATGAACAGTTGTGTGCGTTTCGAAAAAAGTGCAAGAGCTATTCAAACCCTTTTTGCTGGGCAAGTAGGACCTGTAAATCTACACAATACATAGTTTAAAGTTTGAGTCTATCATATTAGGTTTTGGATTTATAGCTGTTTTTGTGTCTATTGCTTCAAAAGCATTTTCAGATAATTTGTGTGTTCTGAAGAAACTACAAGAGATATCTAACCCAAACTTTCTGTGCAAGAGGGGCTTGTACATCTGCACAACATGTCTTTTAAAGTTTGAACTTATCTTATTGCATTTTTGAGTTATAGCAGTTTTTAAGTTTTTATTGCTCCAAAAGCCTTTTCAGCCCATGAACAGTTGTTTGTGAGTTTCGAAAAAAGTGCAAGAGCTATTCGAACCCTTTTTGCTGGGCAAGTAGGACCTGTAAATCTACACAATACATAGTTTAAAGTTTGAGTCTATCATATTAGGTTTTGGATTTATAGCTATTTTTGTGTCTATTGCTTCAAAAGCATTTTCAGATAATTTGTGTGTTCTGAAGAAACTACAAGAGATATCTAACCCAAACTTTCTGTGCAAGAGGGGCTTCTACATCTGCACAACATGTCTTTTAAAGTTTGAACTTATCTTATTGCATTTTTGAGTTATAGCAGTTTTTAAGTTTTTATTGCTCCAAAAGCCTTTTCAGCCCATGAACAGTTGTTTGTGAGTTTCAAAAAAAGTGCAAGAGCTATTCAAACCCTTTTTGCTGGGAAAGTAGGACCTGTAAATCTACACAATATATAGTTTAAAGTTTGAGTCTATCATATTAGGTTTTGGATTTATAGCTGTTTTTGTGTCTATTGCTTCAAAAGCATTTTCAGATAATTTGTGTGTTCTGAAGAAACTACAAGAGATATCTAACCCAAACTTTCTGTGCAAGAGGGGCTTGTACATCTGCACAACATGTCTTTTAAAGTTTGAACTTATCTTATTGCATTTTTGAGTTATAGCAGTTTTTACGTTTTTATTGCTCCAAAAGCCTTTTCAGCCCATGAACAGTTGTTTGTGAGTTTTCGAAAAAAGTGCAAAAGCTATTCGAACCCTTTTTGCTGGGCAAGTAGGACCTGTAAATCTACACAATACATAGTTTAAAGTTTGAGTCTATCATATTAGGTTTTGGATTTGTAGCTGTTTTTGTGTCTATTGCTTCAAAAGCATTTTCAGATAATTTGTGTGTTCTGAAGAAACTACAAGAGATATCTAACCCAAACTTTCCGTGCAAGAGGGGCTTGTACATCTGCAAAACATGTCTTTTAAAGTTTGAACTTATCTTATTGAATTTTTGAGTTATAGCAGTTTTTACGTTTTTATTGCTCCAAAAGCCTTTTCAGCCAATGAACAGTTGTGTGCGTTTCGAAAAAAGTGCAAGAGCTATTCAAACCCTTTTTGCTGGGCAAGTAGGACCTGTAAATATACACAATACATAGTTTAAAGTTTGAGTCTATCATATTAGGTTTTGGATTTATAGCTGTTTTTGTGTCTATTGCTTCAAAAGCATTTTCAGATAATTTGTGTGTTCTGAAGAAACTACAAGAGATATCTAACCCAAACTTTCTCTGCAAGAGGGGCTTGTACATCTGCACAACATGTCTTTTAAAGTTTGAACTTATCTTATTGAATTTTTGAGTTATAGCAGTTTTTACGTTTTTATTGCTCCAAAAGCCTTTTCAGCCCATGAACAGTTGTTTGTGAGTTTCGAAAAAAGTGCAAGAGCTATTCGAACCCTTTTTGCTGGGCAAGTAGGACCTGTAAATCTACACAATATATAGTTTAAAGTTTGAGTCTATCATATTAGGTTTTGGATTTATAGCTGTTTTTGTGTCTATTGCTTCAAAAGCATTTTCAGATAATTTGTGTGTTCTGAAGAAACTACAAGAGATATCTAACCCAAACTTTCCGTGCAAGAGGGGCTTGTACATCTGCACAACATGTCTTTTAAAGTTTGAACTTATCTTATTGCATTTTTGAGTTATAGCAGTTTTTAAGTTTTTATTGCTCCAAAAGCCTTTTCAGCCCATGAACAGTTGTTTGTGAGTTTTCGAAAAAAGTGCAAGAGCTATTCGAACCCTTTTTGCTGGGCAAGTAGGACATGTAAATCTACACAATATAGAGTTTAAAGTTTGAGTCTATCATATTAGGTTTTGGATTTATAGCTGTTTTTGTGTCTATTGCTTCAAAAGCATTTTCAGATAATTTGTGTGTTCTGAAGAAACTACAAGAGATATCTAACCCAAACTTTCTGTGCAAGAGGGGCTTGTACATCTGCACAACGTGTATTTTAAAGTTTGAACTTATCTTATTGAATTTTTGAGTTATTGCAGTTTTTAAGTTTTTATTGCTCCAAAAGCCTTTTCAGCCCATGAACAGTTGTTTGTGAGTTTCGAAAAAAGTGCAAGAGCTATTCGAACCCTTTTTGCTGGGCAAGTAGGACATGTAAATCTACACAATATAGAGTTTAAAGTTTGAGTCTATCATATTAGGTTTTGGATTTATAGCTGTTTTTGTGTCTATTGCTTCAAAAGCATTTTCAGATAATTTGTGTGTTCTGAAGAAACTACAAGAGATATCTAACCCAAACTTTCTGTGCAAGAGGGGCTTGTACATCTGCACAACGTGTCTTTTAAAGTTTGAACTTATCTTATTGAATTTTTGAGTTATAGCAGTTTTTACGTTTTTATTGCTCCAAAAGCCTTTTCAGCCCGTGAACAGTTGTTTGTGAGTTTTCGAAAAAAGTGCAAGAGCTATTCGAACCCTTTTTGCTGGGCAAGTAGGACCTGTAAATCTACACAATATATAGTTTAAAGTTTGAGTCTATCATATTAGGTTTTGGATTTATAGCTGTTTTTGTGTCTGTTGCTTCAAAAGCATTTTCAGATAATTTGTGTGTTCTGAAGAAACTACAAGAGATATCTAACCCAAACTTTCTGTGCAAGAGGGGCTTGTACATCTGCACAACGTGTATTTTAAAGTTTGAACTTATCTTATTGAATTTTTGAGTTATTGCAGTTTTTAAGTTTTTATTGCTCCAAAAGCCTTTTCAGCCCATGAACAGTTGTTTGTGAGTTTCGAAAAAAGTGCAAGAGCTATTCGAACCCTTTTTGCTGGGCAAGTAGGACATGTAAATCTACACAATATAGAGTTTAAAGTTTGAGTCTATCATATTAGGTTTTGGATTTATAGCTGTTTTTGTGTCTATTGCTTCAAAAGCATTTTCAGATAATTTGTGTGTTCTGAAGAAACTACAAGAGATATCTAACCCAAACTTTCTGTGCAAGAGGGGCTTGTACATCTGCACAACGTGTCTTTTAAAGTTTGAACTTATCTTATTGAATTTTTGAGTTATAGCAGTTTTTACGTTTTTATTGCTCCAAAAGCCTTTTCAGCCCGTGAACAGTTGTTTGTGAGTTTTCGAAAAAAGTGCAAGAGCTATTCGAACCCTTTTTGCTGGGCAAGTAGGACCTGTAAATCTACACAATATATAGTTTAAAGTTTGAGTCTATCATATTAGGTTTTGGATTTATAGCTGTTTTTGTGTCTGTTGCTTCAAAAGCATTTTCAGATAATTTGTGTGTTCTGAAGAAACTACAAGAGATATCTAACCCAAACTTTCTGTGCAAGAGGGGCTTGTACATCTGCACAACATGTCTTTTAAAGTTTGAACTTATCTTATTGAATTTTTGAGTTATTGCAGTTTTTAAGTTTTTATTGCTCCAAAAGCCTTTTCAGCCCATGAACAGTTGTTTGTGAGTTTCGAAAAAAGTGCAAGAGCTATTCGAACCCTTTTTGCTGGGCAAGTAGGACATGTAAATCTACACAATATAGAGTTTAAAGTTTGAGTCTATCATATTAGGTTTTGGATTTATAGCTGTTTTTGTGTCTATTGCTTCAAAAGAATTTTCAGATAATTTGTGTGTTCTGAAGAAACTACAAGAGATATCTAACCCAAACTTTCTGTGCAAGAGGGGCTTGTACATCTGCACAACGTGTCTTTTAAAGTTTGAACTTATCTTATTGAATTTTTGAGTTATAGCAGTTTTTACGTTTTTATTGCTCCAAAAGCCTTTTCAGCCCGTGAACAGTTGTTTGTGAGTTTTCGAAAAAAGTGCAAGAGCTATTCGAACCCTTTTTGCTGGGCAAGTAGGACCTGTAAATCTACACAATATATAGTTTAAAGTTTGAGTCTATCATATTAGGTTTTGGATTTATAGCTGTTTTTGTGTCTGTTGCTTCAAAAGCATTTTCAGATAATTTGTGTGTTCTGAAGAAACTACAAGAGATATCTAACCCAAACTTTCTGTGCAAGAGGGGCTTGTACATCTGCACAACATGTCTTTTAAAGTTTGAACTTATCTTATTGCATTTTTGAGTTATAGCAGTTTTTAAGTTTTTATTGCTCCAAAAGCCTTTTCAGCCCATGAACAGTTGTTTGTGAGTTTCGAAAAAAGTGCAAGAGCTATTCGAACCCTTTTTGCTGGGCAAGTAGGACCTGTAAATCTACACAATACATAGTTTAAAGTTTGAGTCTATCATATTAGGTTTTGGATTTATAGCTATTTTTGTGTCTATTGCTTCAAAAGCATTTTCAGATAATTTGTGTGTTCTGAAGAAACTACAAGAGATATCTAACCCAAACTTTCTGTGCAAGAGGGGCTTCTACATCTGCACAACATGTCTTTTAAAGTTTGAACTTATCTTATTGCATTTTTGAGTTATAGCAGTTTTTAAGTTTTTATTGCTCCAAAAGCCTTTTCAGCCCATGAACAGTTGTTTGTGAGTTTCAAAAAAAGTGCAAGAGCTATTCAAACCCTTTTTGCTGGGAAAGTAGGACCTGTAAATCTACACAATATATAGTTTAAAGTTTGAGTCTATCATATTAGGTTTTGGATTTATAGCTGTTTTTGTGTCTATTGCTTCAAAAGCATTTTCAGATAATTTGTGTGTTCTGAAGAAACTACAAGAGATATCTAACCCAAACTTTCTGTGCAAGAGGGGCTTGTACATCTGCACAACATGTCTTTTAAAGTTTGAACTTATCTTATTGCATTTTTGAGTTATAGCAGTTTTTACGTTTTTATTGCTCCAAAAGCCTTTTCAGCCCATGAACAGTTGTTTGTGAGTTTTCGAAAAAAGTGCAAAAGCTATTCGAACCCTTTTTGCTGGGCAAGTAGGACCTGTAAATCTACACAATACATAGTTTAAAGTTTGAGTCTATCATATTAGGTTTTGGATTTGTAGCTGTTTTTGTGTCTATTGCTTCAAAAGCATTTTCAGATAATTTGTGTGTTCTGAAGAAACTACAAGAGATATCTAACCCAAACTTTCCGTGCAAGAGGGGCTTGTACATCTGCAAAACATGTCTTTTAAAGTTTGAACTTATCTTATTGAATTTTTGAGTTATAGCAGTTTTTACGTTTTTATTGCTCCAAAAGCCTTTTCAGCCAATGAACAGTTGTGTGCGTTTCGAAAAAAGTGCAAGAGCTATTCAAACCCTTTTTGCTGGGCAAGTAGGACCTGTAAATATACACAATACATAGTTTAAAGTTTGAGTCTATCATATTAGGTTTTGGATTTATAGCTGTTTTTGTGTCTATTGCTTCAAAAGCATTTTCAGATAATTTGTGTGTTCTGAAGAAACTACAAGAGATATCTAACCCAAACTTTCTCTGCAAGAGGGGCTTGTACATCTGCACAACATGTCTTTTAAAGTTTGAACTTATCTTATTGAATTTTTGAGTTATAGCAGTTTTTACGTTTTTATTGCTCCAAAAGCCTTTTCAGCCCATGAACAGTTGTTTGTGAGTTTCGAAAAAAGTGCAAGAGCTATTCGAACCCTTTTTGCTGGGCAAGTAGGACCTGTAAATCTACACAATATATAGTTTAAAGTTTGAGTCTATCATATTAGGTTTTGGATTTATAGCTGTTTTTGTGTCTATTGCTTCAAAAGCATTTTCAGATAATTTGTGTGTTCTGAAGAAACTACAAGAGATATCTAACCCAAACTTTCCGTGCAAGAGGGGCTTGTACATCTGCACAACATGTCTTTTAAAGTTTGAACTTATCTTATTGCATTTTTGAGTTATAGCAGTTTTTAAGTTTTTATTGCTCCAAAAGCCTTTTCAGCCCATGAACAGTTGTTTGTGAGTTTTCGAAAAAAGTGCAAGAGCTATTCGAACCCTTTTTGCTGGGCAAGTAGGACATGTAAATCTACACAATATAGAGTTTAAAGTTTGAGTCTATCATATTAGGTTTTGGATTTATAGCTGTTTTTGTGTCTATTGCTTCAAAAGCATTTTCAGATAATTTGTGTGTTCTGAAGAAACTACAAGAGATATCTAACCCAAACTTTCTGTGCAAGAGGGGCTTGTACATCTGCACAACGTGTATTTTAAAGTTTGAACTTATCTTATTGAATTTTTGAGTTATTGCAGTTTTTAAGTTTTTATTGCTCCAAAAGCCTTTTCAGCCCATGAACAGTTGTTTGTGAGTTTCGAAAAAAGTGCAAGAGCTATTCGAACCCTTTTTGCTGGGCAAGTAGGACATGTAAATCTACACAATATAGAGTTTAAAGTTTGAGTCTATCATATTAGGTTTTGGATTTATAGCTGTTTTTGTGTCTATTGCTTCAAAAGCATTTTCAGATAATTTGTGTGTTCTGAAGAAACTACAAGAGATATCTAACCCAAACTTTCTGTGCAAGAGGGGCTTGTACATCTGCACAACGTGTCTTTTAAAGTTTGAACTTATCTTATTGAATTTTTGAGTTATAGCAGTTTTTACGTTTTTATTGCTCCAAAAGCCTTTTCAGCCCGTGAACAGTTGTTTGTGAGTTTTCGAAAAAAGTGCAAGAGCTATTCGAACCCTTTTTGCTGGGCAAGTAGGACCTGTAAATCTACACAATATATAGTTTAAAGTTTGAGTCTATCATATTAGGTTTTGGATTTATAGCTGTTTTTGTGTCTGTTGCTTCAAAAGCATTTTCAGATAATTTGTGTGTTCTGAAGAAACTACAAGAGATATCTAACCCAAACTTTCTGTGCAAGAGGGGCTTGTACATCTGCACAACATGTCTTTTAAAGTTTGAACTTATCTTATTGAATTTTTGAGTTATTGCAGTTTTTAAGTTTTTATTGCTCCAAAAGCCTTTTCAGCCCATGAACAGTTGTTTGTGAGTTTCGAAAAAAGTGCAAGAGCTATTCGAACCCTTTTTGCTGGGCAAGTAGGACATGTAAATCTACACAATATAGAGTTTAAAGTTTGAGTCTATCATATTAGGTTTTGGATTTATAGCTGTTTTTGTGTCTATTGCTTCAAAAGAATTTTCAGATAATTTGTGTGTTCTGAAGAAACTACAAGAGATATCTAACCCAAACTTTCTGTGCAAGAGGGGCTTGTACATCTGCACAACGTGTCTTTTAAAGTTTGAACTTATCTTATTGAATTTTTGAGTTATAGCAGTTTTTACGTTTTTATTGCTCCAAAAGCCTTTTCAGCCCGTGAACAGTTGTTTGTGAGTTTTCGAAAAAAGTGCAAGAGCTATTCGAACCCTTTTTGCTGGGCAAGTAGGACCTGTAAATCTACACAATATATAGTTTAAAGTTTGAGTCTATCATATTAGGTTTTGGATTTATAGCTGTTTTTGTGTCTGTTGCTTCAAAAGCATTTTCAGATAATTTGTGTGTTCTGAAGAAACTACAAGAGATATCTAACCCAAACTTTCTGTGCAAGAGGGGCTTGTACATCTGCACAACATGTCTTTTAAAGTTTGAACTTATCTTATTGAATTTTTGAGTTATAGCAGTTTTTACGTTTTTATTGCTCCAAAAGCCTTTTCAGCCCATGAACAGTTGTGTGCGTTTCGAAAAAAGTGCAAGAGCTATTCAAACCCTTTTTGCTGGGCAAGTAGGACCTGTAAATCTACACAATACATAGTTTAAAGTTTGAGTCTATCATATTAGGTTTTGGATTTATAGCTGTTTTTGTGTCTATTGCTTCAAAAGCATTTTCAGATAATTTGTGTGTTCTGAAGAAACTACAAGAGATATCTAACCCAAACTTTCTGTGCAAGAGGGGCTTGTACATCTGCACAACATGTCTTTTAAAGTTTGAACTTATCTTATTGCATTTTTGAGTTATAGCAGTTTTTAAGTTTTTATTGCTCCAAAAGCCTTTTCAGCCCATGAACAGTTGTTTGTGAGTTTTCGAAAAAAGTGCAAGAGCTATTCGAACCCTTTTTGCTGGGCAAGTAGGAACTGTAAATCTACACAATACATAGTTTAAAGTTTGAGTCTATCATATTAGGTTTTGGATTTATAGCTATTTTTGTGTCTATTGCTTCAAAAGCATTTTCAGATAATTTGTGTGTTCTGAAGAAACTACAAGAGATATCTAACCCAAACTTTCTGTGCAAGAGGGGCTTCTACATCTGCACAACATGTCTTTTAAAGTTTGAACTTATCTTATTGCATTTTTGAGTTATAGCAGTTTTTAAGTTTTTATTGCTCCAAAAGCCTTTTCAGCCCATGAACAGTTGTTTGTGAGTTTCAAAAAAAGTGCAAGAGCTATTCAAACCCTTTTTGCTGGGAAAGTAGGACCTGTAAATCTACACAATATATAGTTTAAAGTTTGAGTCTATCATATTAGGTTTTGGATTTATAGCTGTTTTTGTGTCTATTGCTTCAAAAGCATTTTCAGATAATTTGTGTGTTCTGAAGAAACTACAAGAGATATCTAACCCAAACTTTCTGTGCAAGAGGGGCTTGTACATCTGCACAACATGTCTTTTAAAGTTTGAACTTATCTTATTGCATTTTTGAGTTATAGCAGTTTTTACGTTTTTATTGCTCCAAAAGCCTTTTCAGCCCATGAACAGTTGTTTGTGAGTTTTCGAAAAAAGTGCAAAAGCTATTCGAACCCTTTTTGCTGGGCAAGTAGGACCTGTAAATCTACACAATACATAGTTTAAAGTTTGAGTCTATCATATTAGGTTTTGGATTTGTAGATGTTTTTGTGTCTATTGCTTCAAAAGCATTTTCAGATAATTTGTGTGTTCTGAAGAAACTACAAGAGATATCTAACCCAAACTTTCCGTGCAAGAGGGGCTTGTACATCTGCAAAACATGTCTTTTAAAGTTTGAACTTATCTTATTGAATTTTTGAGTTATAGCAGTTTTTACGTTTTTATTGCTCCAAAAGCCTTTTCAGCCAATGAACAGTTGTGTGCGTTTCGAAAAAAGTGCAAGAGCTATTCAAACCCTTTTTGCTGGGCAAGTAGGACCTGTAAATATACACAATACATAGTTTAAAGTTTGAGTCTATCATATTAGGTTTTGGATTTATAGCTGTTTTTGTGTCTATTGCTTCAAAAGCATTTTCAGATAATTTGTGTGTTCTGAAGAAACTACAAGAGATATCTAACCCAAACTTTCTCTGCAAGAGGGGCTTGTACATCTGCACAACATGTCTTTTAAAGTTTGAACTTATCTTATTGAATTTTTGAGTTATAGCAGTTTTTACGTTTTTATTGCTCCAAAAGCCTTTTCAGCCCATGAACAGTTGTTTGTGAGTTTCGAAAAAAGTGCAAGAGCTATTCGAACCCTTTTTGCTGGGCAAGTAGGACCTGTAAATCTACACAATATATAGTTTAAAGTTTGAGTCTATCATATTAGGTTTTGGATTTATAGCTGTTTTTGTGTCTATTGCTTCAAAAGCATTTTCAGATAATTTGTGTTTTCTGAAGAAACTACAAGAGATATCTAACCCAAACTTTCCGTGCAAGAGGGGCTTGTACATCTGCACAACATGTCTTTTAAAGTTTGAACTTATCTTATTGCATTTTTGAGTTATAGCAGTTTTTAAGTTTTTATTGCTCCAAAAGCCTTTTCAGCCCATGAACAGTTGTTTGTGAGTTTTCGAAAAAAGTGCAAGAGCTATTCGAACCCTTTTTGCTGGGCAAGTAGGACCTGTAAATCTACACAATACATAGTTTAAAGTTTGAGTCTATCATATTAGGTTTTGGATTTATAGCTGTTTTTGTGTCTATTGCTTCAAAAGCATTTTCAGATAATTTGTGTGTTCTGAAGAAACTACAAGAGATATCTAACCCAAACTTTCTGTGCAAGAGGGGCTTGTACATCTGCACAACATGTCTTTTAAAGTTTGAACTTATCTTATTGCATTTTTGAGTTATTGCAGTTTTTAAGTTTTTATTGCTCCAAAAGCCTTTTCAGCCCATGAACAGTTGTTTGTGAGTTTCGAAAAAAGTGCAAGAGCTATTCGAACCCTTTTTGCTGGGCAAGTAGGACATGTAAATCTACACAATATAGAGTTTAAAGTTTGAGTCTATCATATTAGGTTTTGGATTTATAGCTGTTTTTGTGTCTATTGCTTCAAAAGCATTTTCAGATAATTTGTGTGTTCTGAAGAAACTACAAGAGATATCTAACCCAAACTTTCTGTGCAAGAGGGGCTTGTACATCTGCACAACGTGTATTTTAAAGTTTGAACTTATCTTATTGAATTTTTGAGTTATTGCAGTTTTTAAGTTTTTATTGCTCCAAAAGCCTTTTCAGCCCATGAACAGTTGTTTGTGAGTTTCGAAAAAAGTGCAAGAGCTATTCGAACCCTTTTTGCTGGGCAAGTAGGACATGTAAATCTACACAATATAGAGTTTAAAGTTTGAGTCTATCATATTAGGTTTTGGATTTATAGCTGTTTTTGTGTCTATTGCTTCAAAATCATTTTCAGATAATTTGTGTGTTCTGAAGAAACTACAAGAGATATCTAACCCAAACTTTCTGTGCAAGAGGGGCTTGTACATCTGCACAACGTGTCTTTTAAAGTTTGAACTTATCTTATTGAATTTTTGAGTTATAGCAGTTTTTACGTTTTTATTGCTCCAAAAGCCTTTTCAGCCCGTGAACAGTTGTTTGTGAGTTTTCGAAAAAAGTGCAAGAGCTATTCGAACCCTTTTTGCTGGGCAAGTAGGACCTGTAAATCTACACAATATATAGTTTAAAGTTTGAGTCTATCATATTAGGTTTTGGATTTATAGCTGTTTTTGTGTCTGTTGCTTCAAAAGCATTTTCAGATAATTTGTGTGTTCTGAAGAAACTACAAGAGATATCTAACCCAAACTTTCTGTGCAAGAGGGGCTTGTACATCTGCACAACATGTCTTTTAAAGTTTGAACTTATCTTATTGAATTTTTGAGTTATTGCAGTTTTTAAGTTTTTATTGCTCCAAAAGCCTTTTCAGCCCATGAACAGTTGTTTGTGAGTTTCGAAAAAAGTGCAAGAGCTATTCGAACCCTTTTTGCTGGGCAAGTAGGACATGTAAATCTACACAATATAGAGTTTAAAGTTTGAGTCTATCATATTAGGTTTTGGATTTATAGCTGTTTTTGTGTCTATTGCTTCAAAAGAATTTTCAGATAATTTGTGTGTTCTGAAGAAACTACAAGAGATATCTAACCCAAACTTTCTGTGCAAGAGGGGCTTGTACATCTGCACAACGTGTCTTTTAAAGTTTGAACTTATCTTATTGAATTTTTGAGTTATAGCAGTTTTTACGTTTTTATTGCTCCAAAAGCCTTTTCAGCCCGTGAACAGTTGTTTGTGAGTTTTCGCAAAAAGTGCAAGAGCTATTCGAACCCTTTTTGCTGGGCAAGTAGGACCTGTAAATCTACACAATATATAGTTTAAAGTTTGAGTCTATCATATTAGGTTTTGGATTTATAGCTGTTTTTGTGTCTGTTGCTTCAAAAGCATTTTCAGATAATTTGTGTGTTCTGAAGAAACTACAAGAGATATCTAACCCAAACTTTCTGTGCAAGAGGGGCTTGTACATCTGCACAACATGTCTTTTAAAGTTTGAACTTATCTTATTGCATTTTTGAGTTATTGCAGTTTTTAAGTTTTTATTGCTCCAAAAGCCTTTTCAGCCCATGAACAGTTGTTTGTGAGTTTCGAAAAAAGTGCAAGAGCTATTCGAACCCTTTTTGCTGGGCAAGTAGGACCTGTAATTCTACACAATATATAGTTTAAAGTTTGAGTCTATCATATTAGGTTTTGGATTTATAGCTGTTTTTGTGTCTATTGCTTCAAAAGCATTTTCAGATAATTTGTGTGTTCTGAAGAAACTACAAGAGATATCTAACCCAAACTTTCCGTGCAAGAGGGGCTTGTACATCTGCACAACATGTCTTTTAAAGTTTGAACTTATCTTATTGCATTTTTGAGTTATAGCAGTTTTTAAGTTTTTATTGCTCCAAAAGCCTTTTCAGCCCATGAACAGTTGTTTGTGAGTTTTCGAAAAAAGTGCAAGAGCTATTCGAACCCTTTTTGCTGGGAAAGTAGGACCTGTAAATCTACACAATACATAGTTTAAAGTTTGAGTCTATCATATTAGGTTTTGGATTTATAGCTGTTTTTGTGTCTATTGCTTCAAAAGCATTTTCAGATAATTTGTGTGTTCTGAAGAAACTACAAGAGATATCTAACCCAAACTTTCTGTGCAAGAGGGGCTTGTACATCTGCACAACATGTCTTTTAAAGTTTGAACTTATCTTATTGCATTTTTGAGTTATTGCAGTTTTTAAGTTTTTATTGCTCCAAAAGCCTTTTCAGCCCATGAACAGTTGTTTGTGAGTTTCGAAAAAAGTGCAAGAGCTATTCGAACCCTTTTTGCTGGGCAAGTAGGACCTGTAAATCTACACAATATAGAGTTTAAAGTTTGAGTCTATCATATTAGGTTTTGGATTTATAGCTGTTTTTGTGTCTATTGCTTCAAAAGCATTTTCAGATAATTTGTGTGTTCTGAAGAAACTACAAGAGATATCTAACCCAAACTTTCTGTGCAAGAGGGGCTTGTACATCTGCACAACATGTCTTTTAAAGTTTGAACTTATCTTATTGCATTTTTGAGTTATTGCAGTTTTTAAGTTTTTATTGCTCCAAAAGCCTTTTCAGCCCATGAACAGTTGTTTGTGAGTTTCGAAAAAAGTGACAGAGCTATTCAAACCCTTTTTGCTGGGCAAGTAGGACATGTAAATCTACACAATATAGAGTTTAAAGTTTGAGTCTATCATATTAGGTTTTGGATTTATAGCTGTTTTTGTGTCTATTGCTTCAAAAGCATTTTCAGATAATTTGTGTGTTCTGAAGAAACTACAAGAGATATCTAACCCAAACTTTCTGTGCAAGAGGGGCTTGTACATCTGCACAACGTGTCTTTTAAAGTTTGAACTTATCTTATTGAATTTTTGAGTTATAGCAGTTTTTAAGTTTTTATTGCTCCAAAAGCCTTTTCAGCCCATGAACAGTTGTTTGTGAGTTTCAAAAAAAGTGCAAGAGCTATTCAAACCCTTTTTGCTGGGAAAGTAGGACCTGTAAATCTACACAATATATAGTTTAAAGTTTGAGTCTATCATATTAGGTTTTGGATTTATAGCTGTTTTTGTGTCTATTGCTTCAAAAGCATTTTCAGATAATTTGTGTGTTCTGAAGAAACTACAAGAGATATCTAACCCAAACTTTCTGTGCAAGAGGGGCTTGTACATCTGCACAACATGTCTTTTAAAGTTTGAACTTATCTTATTGCATTTTTGAGTTATAGCAGTTTTTACGTTTTTATTGCTCCAAAAGCCTTTTCAGCCCATGAACAGTTGTTTGTGAGTTTTCGAAAAAAGTGCAAAAGCTATTCGAACCCTTTTTGCTGGGCAAGTAGGACCTGTAAATCTACACAATACATAGTTTAAAGTTTGAGTCTATCATATTAGGTTTTGGATTTGTAGCTGTTTTTGTGTCTATTGCTTCAAAAGCATTTTCAGATAATTTGTGTGTTCTGAAGAAACTACAAGAGATATCTAACCCAAACTTTCCGTGCAAGAGGGGCTTGTACATCTGCACAACGTGTCTTTTAAAGTTTGAACTTATCTTATTGAATTTTTGAGTTATAGCAGTTTTTAAGTTTTTATTGCTCCAAAAGCCTTTTCAGCCAATGAACAGTTGTGTGCGTTTCGAAAAAAGTGCAAGAGCTATTCAAACCCTTTTTGCTGGGCAAGTAGGACCTGTAAATATACACAATACATAGTTTAAAGTTTGAGTCTATCATATTAGGTTTTGGATTTATAGCTGTTTTTGTGTCTATTGCTTCAAAAACATTTTCAGATAATTTGTGTGTTCTGAAGAAACTACAAGAGATATCTAACCCAAACTTTCTGTGCAAGAGGGGCTTGTACATCTGCACAACATGTCTTTTAAAGTTTGAACTTATCTTATTGCATTTTTGAGTTATTGCAGTTTTTAAGTTTTTATTGCTCCAAAAGCCTTTTCAGCCCATGAACAGTTGTTTGTGAGTTTCGAAAAAAGTGCAAGAGCTATTCGAACCCTTTTTGCTGGGCAAGTAGGACATGTAAATCTACACAATATAGAGTTTAAAGTTTGAGTCTATCATATTAGGTTTTGGATTTATAGCTGTTTTTGTGTCTGTTGCTTAAAAAGCATTTTCAGATAATTTGTGTGTTCTGAAGAAACTACAAGAGATATCTAACCCAAACTTTCTGTGCAAGAGGGGCTTGTACATCTGCACAACATGTCTTTTAAAGTTTGAACTTATCTTATTGCATTTTTGAGTTATTGCAGTTTTTAAGTTTTTATTGCTCCAAAAGCCTTTTCAGCCCATGAACAGTTGTTTGTGAGTTTCGAAAAAAGTGCAAGAGCTATTCGAACCCTTTTTGCTGGGCAAGTAGGACCTGTAAATCTACACAATATATAGTTTAAAGTTTGAGTCTATCATATTAGGTTTTGGATTTATAGCTGTTTTTGTGTCTATTGCTTCAAAAGCATTTTCAGATAATTTGTGTGTTCTGAAGAAACTACAAGAGATATCTAACCCAAACTTTCCGTGCAAGAGGGGCTTGTACATCTGCACAACATGTCTTTTAAAGTTTGAACTTATCTTATTGCATTTTTGAGTTATAGCAGTTTTTAAGTTTTTATTGCTCCAAAAGCCTTTTCAGCCCATGAACAGTTGTTTGTGAGTTTTCGAAAAAAGTGCAAGAGCTATTCGAACCCTTTTTGCTGGGCAAGTAGGACCTGTAAATCTACACAATACATAGTTTAAAGTTTGAGTCTATCATATTAGGTTTTGGATTTATAGCTGTTTTTGTGTCTATTGCTTCAAAAGCATTTTCAGATAATTTGTGTGTTCTGAAGAAACTACAAGAGATATCTAACCCAAACTTTCTGTGCAAGAGGGGCTTGTACATCTGCACAACATGTCTTTTAAAGTTTGAACTTATCTTATTGCATTTTTGAGTTATAGCAGTTTTTAAGTTTTTATTGCTCCAAAAGCCTTTTCAGCCCATGAACAGTTGTGTGAGTTTCGAAAAAAGTGCAAGAGCTATTCGAACCCTTTTTGCTGGGCAAGTAGGACCTGTAAATCTACACAATATGTAGTTTAAAGTTTGAGTCTATCATATTAGGTTTTGGATTTATAGCTGTTTTTGTGTCTATTGCTTCAAAAGCATTTTCAGATAATTTGTGTGTTCTGAAGAAACTACAACAGATATCTAACCCAAACTTTCTGTGCAAGAGGGGCTTGTACATCTGCACAACATGTCTTTTAAAGTTTGAACTTATCTTATTGCATTTTTGAGTTATTGCAGTTTTTAAGTTTTTATTGCTCCAAAAGCCTTTTCAGCCCATGAACAGTTGTTTGTGAGTTTCGAAAAAAGTGCAAGAGCTATTCGAACCCTTTTTGCTGGGCAAGTAGGACATGTAAATCTACACAATATAGAGTTTAAAGTTTGAGTCTATCATATTAGGTTTTGGATTTATAGCTGTTTTTGTGTCTATTGCTTCAAAAGCATTTTCAGATAATTTGTGTGTTCTGAAGAAACTACAAGAGATATCTAACCCAAACTTTCTGTGCAAGAGGGGCTTGTACATCTGCACAACGTGTCTTTTAAAGTTTGAACTTATCTTATTGAATTTTTGAGTTATAGCAGTTTTTACGTTTTTATTGCTCCAAAAGCCTTTTCAGCCCGTGAACAGTTGTTTGTGAGTTTTTGAAAAAAGTGCAAGAGCTATTCGAACCCTTTTTGCTGGGCAAGTAGGACCTGTAAATCTACACAATATATAGTTTAAAGTTTGAGTCTATCATATTAGGTTTTGGATTTATAGCTGTTTTTGTGTCTGTTGCTTCAAAAGCATTTTCAGATAATTTGTGTGTTCTGAAGAAACTACAAGAGATATCTAACCCAAACTTTCTGTGCAAGAGGGGCTTGTACATCTGCACAACATGTCTTTTAAAGTTTGAACTTATCTTATTGCATTTTTGAGTTATTGCAGTTTTTAAGTTTTTATTGCTCCAAAAGCCTTTTCAGCCCATGAACAGTTGTTTGTGAGTTTCGAAAAAAGTGCAAGAGCTATTCGAACCCTTTTTGCTGGGCAAGTAGGACCTGTAAATCTACACAATATATAGTTTAAAGTTTGAGTCTATCATATTAGGTTTTGGATTTATAGCTGTTTTTGTGTCTATTGCTTCAAAAGCATTTTCAGATAATTTGTGTGTTCTGAAGAAACTACAAGAGATATCTAACCCAAACTTTCCGTGCAAGAGGGGCTTGTACATCTGCACAACATGTCTTTTAAAGTTTGAACTTATCTTATTGCATTTTTGAGTTATAGCAGTTTTTAAGTTTTTATTGCTCCAAAAGCCTTTTCAGCCCATGAACAGTTGTTTGTGAGTTTTCGAAAAAAGTGCAAGAGCTATTCGAACCCTTTTTGCTGGGCAAGTAGGACCTGTAAATCTACACAATATATAGTTTAAAGTTTGAGTCTATCATATTAGGTTTTGGATTTATAGCTGTTTTTGTGTCTATTGCTTCAAAAGCATTTTCAGATAATTTGTGTGTTCTGAAGAAACTACAAGAGATATCTAACCCAAACTTTCTGTGCAAGAGGAGCTTGTACATCTGCACAACATGTCTTTTAAAGTTTGAACTTATCTTATTGCATTTTTGAGTTATAGCAGTTTTTAAGTTTTTATTGCTCCAAAAGCCTTTTCAGCCCATGAACAGTTGTTTGTGAGTTTCGAAAAAAGTGCAAGAGCTATTCGAACCCTTTTTGCTGGGCAAGTAGGACATGTAAATCTACACAATATAGAGTTTAAAGTTTGAGTCTATCATATTAGGTTTTGGATTTATAGCTGTTTTTGTGTCTATTGCTTCAAAAGCATTTTCAGATAATTTGTGTGTTCTGAAGAAACTACAAGAGATATCTAACCCAAACTTTCTGTGCAAGAGGGGCTTGTACATCTGCACAACGTGTCTTTTAAAGTTTGAACTTATCTTATTGAATTTTTGAGTTATAGCAGTTTTTACGTTTTTATTGCTCCAAAAGCCTTTTCAGCCCGTGAACAGTTGTTTGTGAGTTTTTGAAAAAAGTGCAAGAGCTATTCGAACCCTTTTTGCTGGGCAAGTAGGACCTGTAAATCTACACAATATATAGTTTAAAGTTTGAGTCTATCATATTAGGTTTTGGATTTATAGCTGTTTTTGTGTCTGTTGCTTCAAAAGCATTTTCAGATAATTTGTGTGTTCTGAAGAAACTACAAGAGATATCTAACCCAAACTTTCTGTGCAAGAGGGGCTTGTACATCTGCACAACATGTCTTTTAAAGTTTGAACTTATCTTATTGCATTTTTGAGTTATTGCAGTTTTTAAGTTTTTATTGCTCCAAAAGCCTTTTCAGCCCATGAACAGTTGTTTGTGAGTTTCGAAAAAAGTGCAAGAGCTATTCGAACCCTTTTTGCTGGGCAAGTAGGACCTGTAAATCTACACAATATATAGTTTAAAGTTTGAGTCTATCATATTAGGTTTTGGATTTATAGCTGTTTTTGTGTCTATTGCTTCAAAAGCATTTTCAGATAATTTGTGTGTTCTGAAGAAACTACAAGAGATATCTAACCCAAACTTTCCGTGCAAGAGGGGCTTGTACATCTGCACAACATGTCTTTTAAAGTTTGAACTTATCTTATTGCATTTTTGAGTTATAGCAGTTTTTAAGTTTTTATTGCTCCAAAAGCCTTTTCAGCCCATGAACAGTTGTTTGTGAGTTTTCGAAAAAAGTGCAAGAGCTATTCGAACCCTTTTTGCTGGGCAAGTAGGACCTGTAAATCTACACAATATATAGTTTAAAGTTTGAGTCTATCATATTAGGTTTTGGATTTATAGCTGTTTTTGTGTCTATTGCTTCAAAAGCATTTTCAGATAATTTGTGTGTTCTGAAGAAACTACAAGAGATATCTAACCCAAACTTTCTGTGCAAGAGGGGCTTGTACATCTGCACAACGTGTCTTTTAAAGTTTGAACTTATCTTATTGAATTTTTGAGTTATAGCAGTTTTTAAGTTTTTATTGCTCCAAAAGCCTTTTCAGCCCATGAACAGTTGTTTGTGAGTTTCAAAAAAAGTGCAAGAGCTATTCAAACCCTTTTTGCTGGGAAAGTAGGACCTGTAAATCTACACAATATATAGTTTAAAGTTTGAGTCTATCATATTAGGTTTTGGATTTATAGCTGTTTTTGTGTCTATTGCTTCAAAAGCATTTTCAGATAATTTGTGTGTTCTGAAGAAACTACAAGAGATATCTAACCCAAACTTTCTGTGCAAGAGGGGCTTGTACATCTGCACAACATGTCTTTTAAAGTTTGAACTTATCTTATTGCATTTTTGAGTTATAGCAGTTTTTACGTTTTTATTGCTCCAAAAGCCTTTTCAGCCCATGAACAGTTGTTTGTGAGTTTTCGAAAAAAGTGCAAAAGCTATTCGAACCCTTTTTGCTGGGCAAGTAGGACCTGTAAATCTACACAATACATAGTTTAAAGTTTGAGTCTATCATATTAGGTTTTGGATTTGTAGCTGTTTTTGTGTCTATTGCTTCAAAAGCATTTTCAGATAATTTGTGTGTTCTGAAGAAACTACAAGAGATATCTAACCCAAACTTTCCGTGCAAGAGGGGCTTGTACATCTGCACAACGTGTCTTTTAAAGTTTGAACTTATCTTATTGAATTTTTGAGTTATAGCAGTTTTTAAGTTTTTATTGCTCCAAAAGCCTTTTCAGCCAATGAACAGTTGTGTGCGTTTCGAAAAAAGTGCAAGAGCTATTCAAACCCTTTTTGCTGGGCAAGTAGGACCTGTAAATATACACAATACATAGTTTAAAGTTTGAGTCTATCATATTAGGTTTTGGATTTATAGCTGTTTTTGTGTCTATTGCTTCAAAAACATTTTCAGATAATTTGTGTGTTCTGAAGAAACTACAAGAGATATCTAACCCAAACTTTCTGTGCAAGAGGGGCTTGTACATCTGCACAACATGTCTTTTAAAGTTTGAACTTATCTTATTGCATTTTTGAGTTATTGCAGTTTTTAAGTTTTTATTGCTCCAAAAGCCTTTTCAGCCCATGAACAGTTGTTTGTGAGTTTCGAAAAAAGTGCAAGAGCTATTCGAACCCTTTTTGCTGGGCAAGTAGGACATGTAAATCTACACAATATAGAGTTTAAAGTTTGAGTCTATCATATTAGGTTTTGGATTTATAGCTGTTTTTGTGTCTGTTGCTTCAAAAGCATTTTCAGATAATTTGTGTGTTCTGAAGAAACTACAAGAGATATCTAACCCAAACTTTCCGTGCAAGAGGGGCTTGTACATCTGCACAACATGTCTTTTAAAGTTTGAACTTATCTTATTGCATTTTTGAGTTATTGCAGTTTTTAAGTTTTTATTGCTCCAAAAGCCTTTTCAGCCCATGAACAGTTGTTTGTGAGTTTCGAAAAAAGTGCAAGAGCTATTCGAACCCTTTTTGCTGGGCAAGTAGGACCTGTAAATCTACACAATATATAGTTTAAAGTTTGAGTCTATCATATTAGGTTTTGGATTTATAGCTGTTTTTGTGTCTATTGCTTCAAAAGCATTTTCAGATAATTTGTGTGTTCTGAAGAAACTACAAGAGATATCTAACCCAAACTTTCCGTGCAAGAGGGGCTTGTACATCTGCACAACATGTCTTTTAAAGTTTGAACTTATCTTATTGCATTTTTGAGTTATAGCAGTTTTTAAGTTTTTATTGCTCCAAAAGCCTTTTCAGCCCATGAACAGTTGTTTGTGAGTTTTCGAAAAAAGTGCAAGAGCTATTCGAACCCTTTTTGCTGGGCAAGTAGGACCTGTAAATCTACACAATATATAGTTTAAAGTTTGAGTCTATCATATTAGGTTTTGGATTTATAGCTGTTTTTGTGTCTATTGCTTCAAAAGCATTTTCAGATAATTTGTGTGTTCTGAAGAAACTACAAGAGATATCTAACCCAAACTTTCTGTGCAAGAGGGGCTTGTACATCTGCACAACATGTCTTTTAAAGTTTGAACTTATCTTATTGCATTTTTGAGTTATAGCAGTTTTTAAGTTTTTATTGCTCCAAAAGCCTTTTCAGCCCATGAACAGTTGTGTGAGTTTCGAAAAAAGTGCAAGAGCTATTCGAACCCTTTTTGCTGGGCAAGTAGGACCTGTAAATCTACACAATATGTAGTTTAAAGTTTGAGTCTATCATATTAGGTTTTGGATTTATAGCTGTTTTTGTGTCTATTGCTTCAAAAGCATTTTCAGATAATTTGTGTGTTCTGAAGAAACTACAACAGATATCTAACCCAAACTTTCTGTGCAAGAGGGGCTTGTACATCTGCACAACATGTCTTTTAAAGTTTGAACTTATCTTATTGCATTTTTGAGTTATTGCAGTTTTTAAGTTTTTATTGCTCCAAAAGCCTTTTCAGCCCATGAACAGTTGTTTGTGAGTTTCGAAAAAAGTGCAAGAGCTATTCGAACCCTTTTTGCTGGGCAAGTAGGACATGTAAATCTACACAATATAGAGTTTAAAGTTTGAGTCTATCATATTAGGTTTTGGATTTATAGCTGTTTTTGTGTCTATTGCTTCAAAAGCATTTTCAGATAATTTGTGTGTTCTGAAGAAACTACAAGAGATATCTAACCCAAACTTTCTGTGCAAGAGGGGCTTGTACATCTGCACAACGTGTCTTTTAAAGTTTGAACTTATCTTATTGAATTTTTGAGTTATAGCAGTTTTTACCTTTTTATTGCTCCAAAAGCCTTTTCAGCCCGTGAACAGTTGTTTGTGAGTTTTTGAAAAAAGTGCAAGAGCTATTCGAACCCTTTTTGCTGGGCAAGTAGGACCTGTAAATCTACACAATATATAGTTTAAAGTTTGAGTCTATCATATTAGGTTTTGGATTTATAGCTGTTTTTGTGTCTGTTGCTTCAAAAGCATTTTCAGATAATTTGTGTGTTCTGAAGAAACTACAAGAGATATCTAACCCAAACTTTCTGTGCAAGAGGGGCTTGTACATCTGCACAACATGTCTTTTAAAGTTTGAACTTATCTTATTGCATTTTTGAGTTATTGCAGTTTTTAAGTTTTTATTGCTCCAAAAGCCTTTTCAGCCCATGAACAGTTGTTTGTGAGTTTCGAAAAAAGTGCAAGAGCTATTCGAACCCTTTTTGCTGGGCAAGTAGGACCTGTAAATCTACACAATATATAGTTTAAAGTTTGAGTCTATCATATTAGGTTTTGGATTTATAGCTGTTTTTGTGTCTATTGCTTCAAAAGCATTTTCAGATAATTTGTGTGTTCTGAAGAAACTACAAGAGATATCTAACCCAAACTTTCCGTGCAAGAGGGGCTTGTACATCTGCACAACATGTCTTTTAAAGTTTGAACTTATCTTATTGCATTTTTGAGTTATAGCAGTTTTTAAGTTTTTATTGCTCCAAAAGCCTTTTCAGCCCATGAACAGTTGTTTGTGAGTTTTCGAAAAAAGTGCAAGAGCTATTCGAACCCTTTTTGCTGGGCAAGTAGGACCTGTAAATCTACACAATACATAGTTTAAAGTTTGAGTCTATCATATTAGGTTTTGGATTTATAGCTGTTTTTGTGTCTATTGCTTCAAAAGCATTTTCAGATAATTTGTGTGTTCTGAAGAAACTACAAGAGATATCTAACCCAAACTTTCTGTGCAAGAGGGGCTTGTACATCTGCACAACATGTCTTTTAAAGTTTGAACTTATCTTATTGCATTTTTGAGTTATTGCAGTTTTTAAGTTTTTATTGCTCCAAAAGCCTTTTCAGCCCATGAACAGTTGTTTGTGAGTTTCGAAAAAAGTGCAAGAGCTATTCGAACCCTTTTTGCTGGGCAAGTAGGACATGTAAATCTACACAATATAGAGTTTAAAGTTTGAGTCTATCATATTAGGTTTTGGATTTATAGCTGTTTTTGTGTCTATTGCTTCAAAAGCATTTTCAGATAATTTGTGTGTTCTGAAGAAACTACAAGAGATATCTAACCCAAACTTTCTGTGCAAGAGGGGCTTGTACATCTGCACAACATGTATTTTAAAGTTTGAACTTATCTTATTGCATTTTTGAGTTATTGCAGTTTTTAAGTTTTTATTGCTCCAAAAGCCTTTTCAGCCCATGAACAGTTGTTTGTGAGTTTCGAAAAAAGTGCAAGAGCTATTCGAACCCTTTTTGCTGGGCAAGTAGGACATGTAAATCTACACAATATAGAGTTTAAAGTTTGAGTCTATCATATTAGGTTTTGGATTTATAGCTGTTTTTGTGTCTATTGCTTCAAAAGCATTTTCAGATAATTTGTGTGTTCTGAAGAAACTACAAGAGATATCTAACCCAAACTTTCTGTGCAAGAGGGGCTTGTACATCTGCACAACGTGTCTTTTAAAGTTTGAACTTATCTTATTGAATTTTTGAGTTATAGCAGTTTTTACGTTTTTATTGCTCCAAAAGCCTTTTCAGCCCGTGAACAGTTGTTTGTGAGTTTTCGAAAAAAGTGCAAGAGCTATTCGAACCCTTTTTGCTGGGCAAGTAGGACCTGTAAATCTACACAATATATAGTTTAAAGTTTGAGTCTATCATATTAGGTTTTGGATTTATAGCTGTTTTTGTGTCTATTGCTTCAAAAGCATTTTCAGATAATTTGTGTGTTCTGAAGAAACTACAAGAGATATCTAACCCAAACTTTCTGTGCAAGAGGGGCTTGTACATCTGCACAACATGTCTTTTAAAGTTTGAACTTATCTTATTGCATTTTTGAGTTATAGCAGTTTTTAAGTTTTTATTGCTCCAAAAGCCTTTTCAGCCCATGAACAGTTGTGTGAGTTTCAAAAAAAGTGCAAGAGCTATTCGAACCCTTTTTGCTGGGCAAGTAGGACCTGTAAATCTACACAATACATAGTTTAAAGTTTGAGTCTATCATATTAGGTTTTGGATTTATAGCTGTTTTTGTGTCTATTGCTTCAAAAGCATTTTCAGATAATTTGTGTGTTCTGAAGAAACTACAAGAGATATCTAACCCAAACTTTCTGTGCAAGAGGGGCTTGTACATCTGCACAACATGTCTTTTAAAGTTTGAACTTATCTTATTGCATTTTTGAGTTATTGCAGTTTTTAAGTTTTTATTGCTCCAAAAGCCTTTTCAGCCCATGAACAGTTGTTTGTGAGTTTCGAAAAAAGTGCAAGAGCTATTCGAACCCTTTTTGCTGGGCAAGTAGGACATGTAAATCTACACAATATAGAGTTTAAAGTTTGAGTCTATCATATTAGGTTTTGGATTTATAGCTGTTTTTGTGTCTGTTGCTTCAAAAGCATTTTCAGATAATTTGTGTGTTCTGAAGAAACTACAAGAGATATCTAACCCAAACTTTCTGTGCAAGAGGGGCTTGTACATCTGCACAACATGTCTTTTAAAGTTTGAACTTATCTTATTGCATTTTTGAGTTATTGCAGTTTTTAAGTTTTTATTGCTCCAAAAGCCTTTTCAGCCCATGAACAGTTGTTTGTGAGTTTCGAAAAAAGTGCAAGAGCTATTCGAACCCTTTTTGCTGGGCAAGTAGGACCTGTAAATCTACACAATATATAGTTTAAAGTTTGAGTCTATCATATTAGGTTTTGGATTTATAGCTGTTTTTGTGTCTATTGCTTCAAAAGCATTTTCAGATAATTTGTGTGTTCTGAAGAAACTACAAGAGATATCTAACCCAAACTTTCCGTGCAAGAGGGGCTTGTACATCTGCACAACATGTCTTTTAAAGTTTGAACTTATCTTATTGCATTTTTGAGTTATTGCAGTTTTTAAGTTTTTATTGCTCCAAAAGCCTTTTCAGCCCATGAACAGTTGTTTGTGAGTTTTCGAAAAAAGTGCAAGAGCTATTCGAACCCTTTTTGCTGGGCAAGTAGGACCTGTAAATCTACACAATACATAGTTTAAAGTTTGAGTCTATCATATTAGGTTTTGGATTTATAGCTGTTTTTGTGTCTATTGCTTCAAAAGCATTTTCAGATAATTTGTGTGTTCTGAAGAAACTACAAGAGATATCTAACCCAAACTTTCTGTGCAAGAGGGGCTTGTACATCCGCACAACGTGTCTTTTAAAGTTTGAACTTATCTTATTGAATTTTTGAGTTATAGCAGTTTTTACGTTTTTATTGCTCCAAAAGCCTTTTCAGCCAATGAACAGTTGTGTGCATTTCGAAAAAAGTGCAAGAGCTATTCAAACCCTTTTTGCTGGGCAAGTAGGACCTGTAAATATACACAATACATAGTTTAAAGTTTGAGTCTATCATATTAGGTTTTGGATTTATAGCTGTTTTTGTGTCTATTGCTTCAAAAGCATTTTCAGATAATTTGTGTGTTCTGAAGAAACTACAAGAGATATCTAACCCAAACTTTCTGTGCAAGAGGGGCTTGTACATCTGCACAACATGTCTTTTAAAGTTTGAACTTATCTTATTGCATTTTTGAGTTATAGCAGTTTTTACGTTTTTATTGCTCCAAAAGCCTTTTCAGCCCATGAACAGTTGTTTGTGAGTTTTCGAAAAAAGTGCAAAAGCTATTCGAACCCTTTTTGCTGGGCAAGTAGGACCTGTAAATCTACACAATACATAGTTTAAAGTTTGAGTCTATCATATTAGGTTTTGGATTTGTAGCTGTTTTTGTGTCTATTGCTTCAAAAGCATTTTCAGATAATTTGTGTGTTCTGAAGAAACTACAAGAGATATCTAACCCAAACTTTCCGTGCAAGAGGGGCTTGTACATCTGCACAACGTGTCTTTTAAAGTTTGAACTTATCTTATTGAATTTTTGAGTTATAGCAGTTTTTAAGTTTTTATTGCTCCAAAAGCCTTTTCAGCCAATGAACAGTTGTGTGCGTTTCGAAAAAAGTGCAAGAGCTATTCAAACCCTTTTTGCTGGGCAAGTAGGACCTGTAAATATACACAATACATAGTTTAAAGTTTGAGTCTATCATATTAGGTTTTGGATTTATAGCTGTTTTTGTGTCTATTGCTTCAAAAACATTTTCAGATAATTTGTGTGTTCTGAAGAAACTACAAGAGATATCTAACCCAAACTTTCTGTGCAAGAGGGGCTTGTACATCTGCACAACATGTCTTTTAAAGTTTGAACTTATCTTATTGCATTTTTGAGTTATTGCAGTTTTTAAGTTTTTATTGCTCCAAAAGCCTTTTCAGCCCATGAACAGTTGTTTGTGAGTTTCGAAAAAAGTGCAAGAGCTATTCGAACCCTTTTTGCTGGGCAAGTAGGACATGTAAATCTACACAATATAGAGTTTAAAGTTTGAGTCTATCATATTAGGTTTTGGATTTATAGCTGTTTTTGTGTCTGTTGCTTCAAAAGCATTTTCAGATAATTTGTGTGTTCTGAAGAAACTACAAGAGATATCTAACCCAAACTTTCTGTGCAAGAGGGGCTTGTACATCTGCACAACATGTCTTTTAAAGTTTGAACTTATCTTATTGCATTTTTGAGTTATTGCAGTTTTTAAGTTTTTATTGCTCCAAAAGCCTTTTCAGCCCATGAACAGTTGTTTGTGAGTTTCGAAAAAAGTGCAAGAGCTATTCGAACCCTTTTTGCTGGGCAAGTAGGACCTGTAAATCTACACAATATATAGTTTAAAGTTTGAGTCTATCATATTAGGTTTTGGATTTATAGCTGTTTTTGTGTCTATTGCTTCAAAAGCATTTTCAGATAATTTGTGTGTTCTGAAGAAACTACAAGAGATATCTAACCCAAACTTTCCGTGCAAGAGGGGCTTGTACATCTGCACAACATGTCTTTTAAAGTTTGAACTTATCTTATTGCATTTTTGAGTTATAGCAGTTTTTAAGTTTTTATTGCTCCAAAAGCCTTTTCAGCCCATGAACAGTTGTTTGTGAGTTTTCGAAAAAAGTGCAAGAGCTATTCGAACCCTTTTTGCTGGGCAAGTAGGACCTGTAAATCTACACAATACATAGTTTAAAGTTTGAGTCTATCATATTAGGTTTTGGATTTATAGCTGTTTTTGTGTCTATTGCTTCAAAAGCATTTTCAGATAATTTGTGTGTTCTGAAGAAACTACAAGAGATATCTAACCCAAACTTTCTGTGCAAGAGGGGCTTGTACATCTGCACAACGTGTCTTTTAAAGTTTGAACTTATCTTATTGAATTTTTGAGTTATAGCAGTTTTTAAGTTTTTATTGCTCCAAAAGCCTTTTCAGCCCGTGAACAGTTGTTTGTGAGTTTCAAAAAAAGTGCAAGAGCTATTCGAACCCTTTTTGCTGGGAAAGTAGGACCTGTAAATCTACACAATATATAGTTTAAAGTTTGAGTCTATCATATTAGGTTTTGGATTTATAGCTGTTTTTGTGTCTATTGCTTCAAAAGCATTTTCAGATAATTTGTGTGTTCTGAAGAAACTACAAGAGATATCTAACCCAAACTTTCTGTGCAAGAGGGGCTTGTACATCTGCACAACATGTCTTTTAAAGTTTGAACTTATCTTATTGCATTTTTGAGTTATAGCAGTTTTTAAGTTTTTATTGCTCCAAAAGCCTTTTCAGCCCATGAACAGTTGTGTGAGTTTCGAAAAAAGTGCAAGAGCTATTCGAACCCTTTTTGCTGGGCAAGTAGGACCTGTAAATCTACACAATATGTAGTTTAAAGTTTGAGTCTATCATATTAGGTTTTGGATTTATAGCTGTTTTTGTGTCTATTGCTTCAAAAGCATTTTCAGATAATTTGTGTGTTCTGAAGAAACTACAACAGATATCTAACCCAAACTTTCTGTGCAAGAGGGGCTTGTACATCTGCACAACATGTCTTTTAAAGTTTGAACTTATCTTATTGCATTTTTGAGTTATTGCAGTTTTTAAGTTTTTATTGCTCCAAAAGCCTTTTCAGCCCATGAACAGTTGTTTGTGAGTTTCGAAAAAAGTGCAAGAGCTATTCGAACCCTTTTTGCTGGGCAAGTAGGACATGTAAATCTACACAATATAGAGTTTAAAGTTTGAGTCTATCATATTAGGTTTTGGATTTATAGCTGTTTTTGTGTCTATTGCTTCAAAAGCATTTTCAGATAATTTGTGTGTTCTGAAGAAACTACAAGAGATATCTAACCCAAACTTTCTGTGCAAGAGGGGCTTGTACATCTGCACAACGTGTCTTTTAAAGTTTGAACTTATCTTATTGAATTTTTGAGTTATAGCAGTTTTTACGTTTTTATTGCTCCAAAAGCCTTTTCAGCCCGTGAACAGTTGTTTGTGAGTTTTTGAAAAAAGTGCAAGAGCTATTCGAACCCTTTTTGCTGGGCAAGTAGGACCTGTAAATCTACACAATATATAGTTTAAAGTTTGAGTCTATCATATTAGGTTTTGGATTTATAGCTGTTTTTGTGTCTGTTGCTTCAAAAGCATTTTCAGATAATTTGTGTGTTCTGAAGAAACTACAAGAGATATCTAACCCAAACTTTCTGTGCAAGAGGGGCTTGTACATCTGCACAACATGTCTTTTAAAGTTTGAACTTATCTTATTGCATTTTTGAGTTATTGCAGTTTTTAAGTTTTTATTGCTCCAAAAGCCTTTTCAGCCCATGAACAGTTGTTTGTGAGTTTCGAAAAAAGTGCAAGAGCTATTCGAACCCTTTTTGCTGGGCAAGTAGGACCTGTAAATCTACACAATATATAGTTTAAAGTTTGAGTCTATCATATTAGGTTTTGGATTTATAGCTGTTTTTGTGTCTATTGCTTCAAAAGCATTTTCAGATAATTTGTGTGTTCTGAAGAAACTACAAGAGATATCTAACCCAAACTTTCCGTGCAAGAGGGGCTTGTACATCTGCACAACATGTCTTTTAAAGTTTGAACTTATCTTATTGCATTTTTGAGTTATAGCAGTTTTTAAGTTTTTATTGCTCCAAAAGCCTTTTCAGCCCATGAACAGTTGTTTGTGAGTTTTCGAAAAAAGTGCAAGAGCTATTCGAACCCTTTTTGCTGGGCAAGTAGGACCTGTAAATCTACACAATATAGAGTTTAAAGTTTGAGTCTTTCATATTAGGTTTTGGATTTATAGCTGTTTTTGTGTCTATTGCTTCAAAAGCATTTTCAGATAATTTGTGTGTTCTGAAGAAACTACAAGAGATATCTAACCCAAACTTTCTGTGCAAGAGGGGCTTGTACATCTGCACAACATGTCTTTTAAAGTTTGAACTTATCTTATTGCATTTTTGAGTTATAGCAGTTTTTAAGTTTTTATTGCTCCAAAAGCCTTTTCAGCCCATGAACAGTTGTGTGAGTTTCAAAAAAAGTGCAAGAGCTATTCGAACCCTTTTTGCTGGGCAAGTAGGACCTGTAAATCTACACAATACATAGTTTAAAGTTTGAGTCTATCATATTAGGTTTTGGATTTATAGCTGTTTTTGTGTCTATTGCTTCAAAAGCATTTTCAGATAATTTGTGTGTTCTGAAGAAACTACAAGAGATATCTAACCCAAACTTTCTGTGCAAGAGGGGCTTGTACATCTGCACAACATGTCTTTTAAAGTTTGAACTTATCTTATTGCATTTTTGAGTTATTGCAGTTTTTAAGTTTTTATTGCTCCAAAAGCCTTTTCAGCCCATGAACAGTTGTTTGTGAGTTTCGAAAAAAGTGCAAGAGCTATTCGAACCCTTTTTGCTGGGCAAGTAGGACCTGTAAATCTACACAATATATAGTTTAAAGTTTGAGTCTATCATATTAGGTTTTGGATTTATAGCTGTTTTTGTGTCTATTGCTTCAAAAGCATTTTCAGATAATTTGTGTGTTCTGAAGAAACTACAAGAGATATCTAACCCAAACTTTCCGTGCAAGAGGGGCTTGTACATCTGCACAACATGTCTTTTAAAGTTTGAACTTATCTTATTGCATTTTTGAGTTATAGCAGTTTTTAAGTTTTTATTGCTCCAAAAGCCTTTTCAGCCCATGAACAGTTGTTTGTGAGTTTTCGAAAAAAGTGCAAGAGCTATTCGAACCCTTTTTGCTGGGCAAGTAGGACCTGTAAATCTACACAATACATAGTTTAAAGTTTGAGTCTATCATATTAGGTTTTGGATTTATAGCTGTTTTTGTGTCTATTGCTTCAAAAGCATTTTCAGATAATTTGTGTGTTCTGAAGAAACTACAAGAGATATCTAACCCAAACTTTCTGTGCAAGAGGGGCTTGTACATCCGCACAACGTGTCTTTTAAAGTTTGAACTTATCTTATTGAATTTTTGAGTTATAGCAGTTTTTACGTTTTTATTGCTCCAAAAGCCTTTTCAGCCAATGAACAGTTGTGTGCATTTCGAAAAAAGTGCAAGAGCTATTCAAACCCTTTTTGCTGGGCAAGTAGGACCTGTAAATATACACAATACATAGTTTAAAGTTTGAGTCTATCATATTAGGTTTTGGATTTATAGCTGTTTTTGTGTCTATTGCTTCAAAAGCATTTTCAGATAATTTGTGTGTTCTGAAGAAACTACAAGAGATATCTAACCCAAACTTTCTGTGCAAGAGGGGCTTGTACATCTGCACAACATGTCTTTTAAAGTTTGAACTTATCTTATTGCATTTTTGAGTTATAGCAGTTTTTACGTTTTTATTGCTCCAAAAGCCTTTTCAGCCCATGAACAGTTGTTTGTGAGTTTTCGAAAAAAGTGCAAAAGCTATTCGAACCCTTTTTGCTGGGCAAGTAGGACCTGTAAATCTACACAATACATAGTTTAAAGTTTGAGTCTATCATATTAGGTTTTGGATTTGTAGCTGTTTTTGTGTCTATTGCTTCAAAAGCATTTTCAGATAATTTGTGTGTTCTGAAGAAACTACAAGAGATATCTAACCCAAACTTTCCGTGCAAGAGGGGCTTGTACATCTGCACAACGTGTCTTTTAAAGTTTGAACTTATCTTATTGAATTTTTGAGTTATAGCAGTTTTTAAGTTTTTATTGCTCCAAAAGCCTTTTCAGCCAATGAACAGTTGTGTGCGTTTCGAAAAAAGTGCAAGAGCTATTCAAACCCTTTTTGCTGGGCAAGTAGGACCTGTAAATATACACAATACATAGTTTAAAGTTTGAGTCTATCATATTAGGTTTTGGATTTATAGCTGTTTTTGTGTCTATTGCTTCAAAAACATTTTCAGATAATTTGTGTGTTCTGAAGAAACTACAAGAGATATCTAACCCAAACTTTCTGTGCAAGAGGGGCTTGTACATCTGCACAACATGTCTTTTAAAGTTTGAACTTATCTTATTGCATTTTTGAGTTATTGCAGTTTTTAAGTTTTTATTGCTCCAAAAGCCTTTTCAGCCCATGAACAGTTGTTTGTGAGTTTCGAAAAAAGTGCAAGAGCTATTCGAACCCTTTTTGCTGGGCAAGTAGGACATGTAAATCTACACAATATAGAGTTTAAAGTTTGAGTCTATCATATTAGGTTTTGGATTTATAGCTGTTTTTGTGTCTGTTGCTTCAAAAGCATTTTCAGATAATTTGTGTGTTCTGAAGAAACTACAAGAGATATCTAACCCAAACTTTCTGTGCAAGAGGGGCTTGTACATCTGCACAACATGTCTTTTAAAGTTTGAACTTATCTTATTGCATTTTTGAGTTATTGCAGTTTTTAAGTTTTTATTGCTCCAAAAGCCTTTTCAGCCCATGAACAGTTGTTTGTGAGTTTCGAAAAAAGTGCAAGAGCTATTCGAACCCTTTTTGCTGGGCAAGTAGGACCTGTAAATCTACACAATATATAGTTTAAAGTTTGAGTCTATCATATTAGGTTTTGGATTTATAGCTGTTTTTGTGTCTATTGCTTCAAAAGCATTTTCAGATAATTTGTGTGTTCTGAAGAAACTACAAGAGATATCTAACCCAAACTTTCCGTGCAAGAGGGGCTTGTACATCTGCACAACATGTCTTTTAAAGTTTGAACTTATCTTATTGCATTTTTGAGTTATAGCAGTTTTTAAGTTTTTATTGCTCCAAAAGCCTTTTCAGCCCATGAACAGTTGTTTGTGAGTTTTCGAAAAAAGTGCAAGAGCTATTCGAACCCTTTTTGCTGGGCAAGTAGGACCTGTAAATCTACACAATACATAGTTTAAAGTTTGAGTCTATCATATTAGGTTTTGGATTTATAGCTGTTTTTGTGTCTATTGCTTCAAAAGCATTTTCAGATAATTTGTGTGTTCTGAAGAAACTACAAGAGATATCTAACCCAAACTTTCTGTGCAAGAGGGGCTTGTACATCTGCACAACGTGTCTTTTAAAGTTTGAACTTATCTTATTGAATTTTTGAGTTATAGCAGTTTTTAAGTTTTTATTGCTCCAAAAGCCTTTTCAGCCCGTGAACAGTTGTTTGTGAGTTTCAAAAAAAGTGCAAGAGCTATTCGAACCCTTTTTGCTGGGAAAGTAGGACCTGTAAATCTACACAATATATAGTTTAAAGTTTGAGTCTATCATATTAGGTTTTGGATTTATAGCTGTTTTTGTGTCTATTGCTTCAAAAGCATTTTCAGATAATTTGTGTGTTCTGAAGAAACTACAAGAGATATCTAACCCAAACTTTCTGTGCAAGAGGGGCTTGTACATCTGCACAACATGTCTTTTAAAGTTTGAACTTATCTTATTGCATTTTTGAGTTATAGCAGTTTTTAAGTTTTTATTGCTCCAAAAGCCTTTTCAGCCCATGAACAGTTGTGTGAGTTTCGAAAAAAGTGCAAGAGCTATTCGAACCCTTTTTGCTGGGCAAGTAGGACCTGTAAATCTACACAATATGTAGTTTAAAGTTTGAGTCTATCATATTAGGTTTTGGATTTATAGCTGTTTTTGTGTCTATTGCTTCAAAAGCATTTTCAGATAATTTGTGTGTTCTGAAGAAACTACAACAGATATCTAACCCAAACTTTCTGTGCAAGAGGGGCTTGTACATCTGCACAACATGTCTTTTAAAGTTTGAACTTATCTTATTGCATTTTTGAGTTATTGCAGTTTTTAAGTTTTTATTGCTCCAAAAGCCTTTTCAGCCCATGAACAGTTGTTTGTGAGTTTCGAAAAAAGTGCAAGAGCTATTCGAACCCTTTTTGCTGGGCAAGTAGGACATGTAAATCTACACAATATAGAGTTTAAAGTTTGAGTCTATCATATTAGGTTTTGGATTTATAGCTGTTTTTGTGTCTATTGCTTCAAAAGCATTTTCAGATAATTTGTGTGTTCTGAAGAAACTACAAGAGATATCTAACCCAAACTTTCTGTGCAAGAGGGGCTTGTACATCTGCACAACGTGTCTTTTAAAGTTTGAACTTATCTTATTGAATTTTGGAGTTATAGCAGTTTTTACGTTTTTATTGCTCCAAAAGCCTTTTCAGCCCGTGAACAGTTGTTTGTGAGTTTTTGAAAAAAGTGCAAGAGCTATTCGAACCCTTTTTGCTGGGCAAGTAGGACCTGTAAATCTACACAATATATAGTTTAAAGTTTGAGTCTATCATATTAGGTTTTGGATTTATAGCTGTTTTTGTGTCTGTTGCTTCAAAAGCATTTTCAGATAATTTGTGTGTTCTGAAGAAACTACAAGAGATATCTAACCCAAACTTTCTGTGCAAGAGGGGCTTGTACATCTGCACAACATGTCTTTTAAAGTTTGAACTTATCTTATTGCATTTTTGAGTTATTGCAGTTTTTAAGTTTTTATTGCTCCAAAAGCCTTTTCAGCCCATGAACAGTTGTTTGTGAGTTTCGAAAAAAGTGCAAGAGCTATTCGAACCCTTTTTGCTGGGCAAGTAGGACCTGTAAATCTACACAATATATAGTTTAAAGTTTGAGTCTATCATATTAGGTTTTGGATTTATAGCTGTTTTTGTGTCTATTGCTTCAAAAGCATTTTCAGATAATTTGTGTGTTCTGAAGAAACTACAAGAGATATCTAACCCAAACTTTCCGTGCAAGAGGGGCTTGTACATCTGCACAACATGTCTTTTAAAGTTTGAACTTATCTTATTGCATTTTTGAGTTATAGCAGTTTTTAAGTTTTTATTGCTCCAAAAGCCTTTTCAGCCCATGAACAGTTGTTTGTGAGTTTTCGAAAAAAGTGCAAGAGCTATTCGAACCCTTTTTGCTGGGCAAGTAGGACCTGTAAATCTACACAATATATAGTTTAAAGTTTGAGTCTATCATATTAGGTTTTGGATTTATAGCTGTTTTTGTGTCTATTGCTTCAAAAGCATTTTCAGATAATTTGTGTGTTCTGAAGAAACTACAAGAGATATCTAACCCAAACTTTCTGTGCAAGAGGGGCTTGTACATCTGCACAACATGTCTTTTAAAGTTTGAACTTATCTTATTGCATTTTTGAGTTATAGCAGTTTTTAAGTTTTTATTGCTCCAAAAGCCTTTTCAGCCCATGAACAGTTGTTTGTGAGTTTCGAAAAAAGTGCAAGAGCTATTCGAACCCTTTTTGCTGGGCAAGTAGGACATGTAAATCTACACAATATAGAGTTTAAAGTTTGAGTCTATCATATTAGGTTTTGGATTTATAGCTGTTTTTGTGTCTATTGCTTCAAAAGCATTTTCAGATAATTTGTGTGTTCTGAAGAAACTACAAGAGATATCTAACCCAAACTTTCTGTGCAAGAGGGGCTTGTACATCTGCACAACGTGTCTTTTAAAGTTTGAACTTATCTTATTGAATTTTTGAGTTATAGCAGTTTTTACGTTTTTATTGCTCCAAAAGCCTTTTCAGCCCGTGAACAGTTGTTTGTGAGTTTTCGAAAAAAGTGCAAGAGCTATTCGAACCCTTTTTGCTGGGCAAGTAGGACCTGTAAATCTACACAATATATAGTTTAAAGTTTGAGTCTATCATATTAGGTTTTGGATTTATAGCTGTTTTTGTGTCTGTTGCTTCAAAAGCATTTTCAGATAATTTGTGTGTTCTGAAGAAACTACAAGAGATATCTAACCCAAACTTTCTGTGCAAGAGGGGCTTGTACATCTGCACAACATGTCTTTTAAAGTTTGAACTTATCTTATTGCATTTTTGAGTTATTGCAGTTTTTAAGTTTTTATTGCTCCAAAAGCCTTTTCAGCCCATGAACAGTTGTTTGTGAGTTTCGAAAAAAGTGCAAGAGCTATTCGAACCCTTTTTGCTGGGCAAGTAGGACCTGTAAATCTACACAATATATAGTTTAAAGTTTGAGTCTATCATATTAGGTTTTGGATTTATAGCTGTTTTTGTGTCTATTGCTTCAAAAGCATTTTCAGATAATTTGTGTGTTCTGAAGAAACTACAAGAGATATCTAACCCAAACTTTCCGTGCAAGAGGGGCTTGTACATCTGCACAACATGTCTTTTAAAGTTTGAACTTATCTTATTGCATTTTTGAGTTATAGCAGTTTTTAAGTTTTTATTGCTCCAAAAGCCTTTTCAGCCCATGAACAGTTGTTTGTGAGTTTTCGAAAAAAGTGCAAGAGCTATTCGAACCCTTTTTGCTGGGCAAGTAGGACCTGTAAATCTACACAATACATAGTTTAAAGTTTGAGTCTATCATATTAGGTTTTGGATTTATAGCTGTTTTTGTGTCTATTGCTTCAAAAGCATTTTCAGATAATTTGTGTGTTCTGAAGAAACTACAAGAGATATCTAACCCAAACTTTCTGTGCAAGAGGGGCTTGTACATCTGCACAACGTGTCTTTTAAAGTTTGAACTTATCTTATTGAATTTTTGAGTTATAGCAGTTTTTAAGTTTTTATTGCTCCAAAAGCCTTTTCAGCCCGTGAACAGTTGTTTGTGAGTTTCAAAAAAAGTGCAAGAGCTATTCGAACCCTTTTTGCTGGGAAAGTAGGACCTGTAAATCTACACAATATATAGTTTAAAGTTTGAGTCTATCATATTAGGTTTTGGATTTATAGCTGTTTTTGTGTCTATTGCTTCAAAAGCATTTTCAGATAATTTGTGTGTTCTGAAGAAACTACAAGAGATATCTAACCCAAACTTTCTGTGCAAGAGGGGCTTGTACATCTGCACAACATGTCTTTTAAAGTTTGAACTTATCTTATTGCATTTTTGAGTTATAGCAGTTTTTAAGTTTTTATTGCTCCAAAAGCCTTTTCAGCCCATGAACAGTTGTGTGAGTTTCGAAAAAAGTGCAAGAGCTATTCGAACCCTTTTTGCTGGGCAAGTAGGACCTGTAAATCTACACAATATGTAGTTTAAAGTTTGAGTCTATCATATTAGGTTTTGGATTTATAGCTGTTTTTGTGTCTATTGCTTCAAAAGCATTTTCAGATAATTTGTGTGTTCTGAAGAAACTACAACAGATATCTAACCCAAACTTTCTGTGCAAGAGGGGCTTGTACATCTGCACAACATGTCTTTTAAAGTTTGAACTTATCTTATTGCATTTTTGAGTTATTGCAGTTTTTAAGTTTTTATTGCTCCAAAAGCCTTTTCAGCCCATGAACAGTTGTTTGTGAGTTTCGAAAAAAGTGCAAGAGCTATTCGAACCCTTTTTGCTGGGCAAGTAGGACATGTAAATCTACACAATATAGAGTTTAAAGTTTGAGTCTATCATATTAGGTTTTGGATTTATAGCTGTTTTTGTGTCTATTGCTTCAAAAGCATTTTCAGATAATTTGTGTGTTCTGAAGAAACTACAAGAGATATCTAACCCAAACTTTCTGTGCAAGAGGGGCTTGTACATCTGCACAACGTGTCTTTTAAAGTTTGAACTTATCTTATTTAATTTTTGAGTTATAGCAGTTTTTACGTTTTTATTGCTCCAAAAGCCTTTTCAGCCCGTGAACAGTTGTTTGTGAGTTTTTGAAAAAAGTGCAAGAGCTATTCGAACCCTTTTTGCTGGGCAAGTAGGACCTGTAAATCTACACAATATATAGTTTAAAGTTTGAGTCTATCATATTAGGTTTTGGATTTATAGCTGTTTTTGTGTCTGTTGCTTCAAAAGCATTTTCAGATAATTTGTGTGTTCTGAAGAAACTACAAGAGATATCTAACCCAAACTTTCTGTGCAAGAGGGGCTTGTACATCTGCACAACATGTCTTTTAAAGTTTGAACTTATCTTATTGCATTTTTGAGTTATTGCAGTTTTTAAGTTTTTATTGCTCCAAAAGCCTTTTCAGCCCATGAACAGTTGTTTGTGAGTTTCGAAAAAAGTGCAAGAGCTATTCGAACCCTTTTTGCTGGGCAAGTAGGACCTGTAAATCTACACAATATATAGTTTAAAGTTTGAGTCTATCATATTAGGTTTTGGATTTATAGCTGTTTTTGTGTCTATTGCTTCAAAAGCATTTTCAGATAATTTGTGTGTTCTGAAGAAACTACAAGAGATATCTAACCCAAACTTTCCGTGCAAGAGGGGCTTGTACATCTGCACAACATGTCTTTTAAAGTTTGAACTTATCTTATTGCATTTTTGAGTTATAGCAGTTTTTAAGTTTTTATTGCTCCAAAAGCCTTTTCAGCCCATGAACAGTTGTTTGTGAGTTTTCGAAAAAAGTGCAAGAGCTATTCGAACCCTTTTTGCTGGGCAAGTAGGACCTGTAAATCTACACAATATATAGTTTAAAGTTTGAGTCTATCATATTAGGTTTTGGATTTATAGCTGTTTTTGTGTCTATTGCTTCAAAAGCATTTTCAGATAATTTGTGTGTTCTGAAGAAACTACAAGAGATATCTAACCCAAACTTTCTGTGCAAGAGGGGCTTGTACATCTGCACAACATGTCTTTTAAAGTTTGAACTTATCTTATTGCATTTTTGAGTTATAGCAGTTTTTAAGTTTTTATTGCTCCAAAAGCCTTTTCAGCCCATGAACAGTTGTTTGTGAGTTTCGAAAAAAGTGCAAGAGCTATTCGAACCCTTTTTGCTGGGCAAGTAGGACATGTAAATCTACACAATATAGAGTTTAAAGTTTGAGTCTATCATATTAGGTTTTGGATTTATAGCTGTTTTTGTGTCTATTGCTTCAAAAGCATTTTCAGATAATTTGTGTGTTCTGAAGAAACTACAAGAGATATCTAACCCAAACTTTCTGTGCAAGAGGGGCTTGTACATCTGCACAACGTGTCTTTTAAAGTTTGAACTTATCTTATTGAATTTTTGAGTTATAGCAGTTTTTACGTTTTTATTGCTCCAAAAGCCTTTTCAGCCCGTGAACAGTTGTTTGTGAGTTTTCGAAAAAAGTGCAAGAGCTATTCGAACCCTTTTTGCTGGGCAAGTAGGACCTGTAAATCTACACAATATATAGTTTAAAGTTTGAGTCTATCATATTAGGTTTTGGATTTATAGCTGTTTTTGTGTCTGTTGCTTCAAAAGCATTTTCAGATAATTTGTGTGTTCTGAAGAAACTACAAGAGATATCTAACCCAAACTTTCTGTGCAAGAGGGGCTTGTACATCTGCACAACATGTCTTTTAAAGTTTGAACTTATCTTATTGCATTTTTGAGTTATTGCAGTTTTTAAGTTTTTATTGCTCCAAAAGCCTTTTCAGCCCATGAACAGTTGTTTGTGAGTTTCGAAAAAAGTGCAAGAGCTATTCGAACCCTTTTTGCTGGGCAAGTAGGACCTGTAAATCTACACAATATATAGTTTAAAGTTTGAGTCTATCATATTAGGTTTTGGATTTATAGCTGTTTTTGTGTCTATTGCTTCAAAAGCATTTTCAGATAATTTGTGTGTTCTGAAGAAACTACAAGAGATATCTAACCCAAACTTTCCGTGCAAGAGGGGCTTGTACATCTGCACAACATGTCTTTTAAAGTTTGAACTTATCTTATTGCATTTTTGAGTTATAGCAGTTTTTAAGTTTTTATTGCTCCAAAAGCCTTTTCAGCCCATGAACAGTTGTTTGTGAGTTTTCGAAAAAAGTGCAAGAGCTATTCGAACCCTTTTTGCTGGGCAAGTAGGACCTGTAAATCTACACAATACATAGTTTAAAGTTTGAGTCTATCATATTAGGTTTTGGATTTATAGCTGTTTTTGTGTCTATTGCTTCAAAAGCATTTTCAGATAATTTGTGTGTTCTGAAGAAACTACAAGAGATATCTAACCCAAACTTTCTGTGCAAGAGGGGCTTGTACATCTGCACAACATGTCTTTTAAAGTTTGAACTTATCTTATTGCATTTTTGAGTTATTGCAGTTTTTAAGTTTTTATTGCTCCAAAAGCCTTTTCAGCCCATGAACAGTTGTTTGTGAGTTTCGAAAAAAGTGCAAGAGCTATTCGAACCCTTTTTGCTGGGCAAGTAGGACATGTAAATCTACACAATATAGAGTTTAAAGTTTGAGTCTATCATATTAGGTTTTGGATTTATAGCTGTTTTTGTGTCTATTGCTTCAAAAGCATTTTCAGATAATTTGTGTGTTCTGAAGAAACTACAAGAGATATCTAACCCAAACTTTCTGTGCAAGAGGGGCTTGTACATCTGCACAACATGTCTTTTAAAGTTTGAACTTATCTTATTGCATTTTTGAGTTATTGCAGTTTTTAAGTTTTTATTGCTCCAAAAGCCTTTTCAGCCCATGAACAGTTGTTTGTGAGTTTCGAAAAAAGTGCAAGAGCTATTCGAACCCTTTTTGCTGGGCAAGTAGGACATGTAAATCTACACAATATAGAGTTTAAAGTTTGAGTCTATCATATTAGGTTTTGGATTTATAGCTGTTTTTGTGTCTATTGCTTCAAAAGCATTTTCAGATAATTTGTGTGTTCTGAAGAAACTACAAGAGATATCTAACCCAAACTTTCTGTGCAAGAGGGGCTTGTACATCTGCACAACGTGTCTTTTAAAGTTTGAACTTATCTTATTGAATTTTTGAGTTATAGCAGTTTTTACGTTTTTATTGCTCCAAAAGCCTTTTCAGCCCGTGAACAGTTGTTTGTGAGTTTTCGAAAAAAGTGCAAGAGCTATTCGAACCCTTTTTGCTGGGCAAGTAGGACCTGTAAATCTACACAATATATAGTTTAAAGTTTGAGTCTATCATATTAGGTTTTGGATTTATAGCTGTTTTTGTGTCTATTGCTTCAAAAGCATTTTCAGATAATTTGTGTGTTCTGAAGAAACTACAAGAGATATCTAACCCAAACTTTCTGTGCAAGAGGGGCTTGTACATCTGCACAACATGTCTTTTAAAGTTTGAACTTATCTTATTGCATTTTTGAGTTATAGCAGTTTTTAAGTTTTTATTGCTCCAAAAGCCTTTTCAGCCCATGAACAGTTGTGTGAGTTTCAAAAAAAGTGCAAGAGCTATTCGAACCCTTTTTGCTGGGCAAGTAGGACCTGTAAATCTACACAATACATAGTTTAAAGTTTGAGTCTATCATATTAGGTTTTGGATTTATAGCTGTTTTTGTGTCTATTGCTTCAAAAGCATTTTCAGATAATTTGTGTGTTCTGAAGAAACTACAAGAGATATCTAACCCAAACTTTCTGTGCAAGAGGGGCTTGTACATCTGCACAACATGTCTTTTAAAGTTTGAACTTATCTTATTGCATTTTTGAGTTATTGCAGTTTTTAAGTTTTTATTGCTCCAAAAGCCTTTTCAGCCCATGAACAGTTGTTTGTGAGTTTCGAAAAAAGTGCAAGAGCTATTCGAACCCTTTTTGCTGGGCAAGTAGGACATGTAAATCTACACAATATAGAGTTTAAAGTTTGAGTCTATCATATTAGGTTTTGGATTTATAGCTGTTTTTGTGTCTGTTGCTTCAAAAGCATTTTCAGATAATTTGTGTGTTCTGAAGAAACTACAAGAGATATCTAACCCAAACTTTCTGTGCAAGAGGGGCTTGTACATCTGCACAACATGTCTTTTAAAGTTTGAACTTATCTTATTGCATTTTTGAGTTATTGCAGTTTTTAAGTTTTTATTGCTCCAAAAGCCTTTTCAGCCCATGAACAGTTGTTTGTGAGTTTTCGAAAAAAGTGCAAGAGCTATTCGAACCCTTTTTGCTGGGCAAGTAGGACCTGTAAATCTACACAATATATAGTTTAAAGTTTGAGTCTATCATATTAGGTTTTGGATTTATAGCTGTTTTTGTGTCTATTGCTTCAAAAGCATTTTCAGATAATTTGTGTGTTCTGAAGAAACTACAAGAGATATCTAACCCAAACTTTCTGTGCAAGAGGGGCTTGTACATCTGCACAACATGTCTTTTAAAGTTTGAACTTATCTTATTGCATTTTTGAGTTATAGCAGTTTTTAAGTTTTTATTGCTCCAAAAGCCTTTTCAGCCCATGAACAGTTGTTTGTGAGTTTCGAAAAAAGTGCAAGAGCTATTCGAACCCTTTTTGCTGGGCAAGTAGGACATGTAAATCTACACAATATAGAGTTTAAAGTTTGAGTCTATCATATTAGGTTTTGGATTTATAGCTGTTTTTGTGTCTATTGCTTCAAAAGCATTTTCAGATAATTTGTGTGTTCTGAAGAAACTACAAGAGATATCTAACCCAAACTTTCTGTGCAAGAGGGGCTTGTACATCTGCACAACGTGTCTTTTAAAGTTTGAACTTATCTTATTGAATTTTTGAGTTATAGCAGTTTTTACGTTTTTATTGCTCCAAAAGCCTTTTCAGCCCGTGAACAGTTGTTTGTGAGTTTTCGAAAAAAGTGCAAGAGCTATTCGAACCCTTTTTGCTGGGCAAGTAGGACCTGTAAATCTACACAATATATAGTTTAAAGTTTGAGTCTATCATATTAGGTTTTGGATTTATAGCTGTTTTTGTGTCTGTTGCTTCAAAAGCATTTTCAGATAATTTGTGTGTTCTGAAGAAACTACAAGAGATATCTAACCCAAACTTTCTGTGCAAGAGGGGCTTGTACATCTGCACAACATGTCTTTTAAAGTTTGAACTTATCTTATTGCATTTTTGAGTTATTGCAGTTTTTAAGTTTTTATTGCTCCAAAAGCCTTTTCAGCCCATGAACAGTTGTTTGTGAGTTTCGAAAAAAGTGCAAGAGCTATTCGAACCCTTTTTGCTGGGCAAGTAGGACCTGTAAATCTACACAATATATAGTTTAAAGTTTGAGTCTATCATATTAGGTTTTGGATTTATAGCTGTTTTTGTGTCTATTGCTTCAAAAGCATTTTCAGATAATTTGTGTGTTCTGAAGAAACTACAAGAGATATCTAACCCAAACTTTCCGTGCAAGAGGGGCTTGTACATCTGCACAACATGTCTTTTAAAGTTTGAACTTATCTTATTGCATTTTTGAGTTATAGCAGTTTTTAAGTTTTTATTGCTCCAAAAGCCTTTTCAGCCCATGAACAGTTGTTTGTGAGTTTTCGAAAAAAGTGCAAGAGCTATTCGAACCCTTTTTGCTGGGCAAGTAGGACCTGTAAATCTACACAATACATAGTTTAAAGTTTGAGTCTATCATATTAGGTTTTGGATTTATAGCTGTTTTTGTGTCTATTGCTTCAAAAGCATTTTCAGATAATTTGTGTGTTCTGAAGAAACTACAAGAGATATCTAACCCAAACTTTCTGTGCAAGAGGGGCTTGTACATCTGCACAACGTGTCTTTTAAAGTTTGAACTTATCTTATTGAATTTTTGAGTTATAGCAGTTTTTAAGTTTTTATTGCTCCAAAAGCCTTTTCAGCCCGTGAACAGTTGTTTGTGAGTTTCAAAAAAAGTGCAAGAGCTATTCGAACCCTTTTTGCTGGGAAAGTAGGACCTGTAAATCTACACAATATATAGTTTAAAGTTTGAGTCTATCATATTAGGTTTTGGATTTATAGCTGTTTTTGTGTCTATTGCTTCAAAAGCATTTTCAGATAATTTGTGTGTTCTGAAGAAACTACAAGAGATATCTAACCCAAACTTTCTGTGCAAGAGGGGCTTGTACATCTGCACAACATGTCTTTTAAAGTTTGAACTTATCTTATTGCATTTTTGAGTTATAGCAGTTTTTAAGTTTTTATTGCTCCAAAAGCCTTTTCAGCCCATGAACAGTTGTGTGAGTTTCGAAAAAAGTGCAAGAGCTATTCGAACCCTTTTTGCTGGGCAAGTAGGACCTGTAAATCTACACAATATGTAGTTTAAAGTTTGAGTCTATCATATTAGGTTTTGGATTTATAGCTGTTTTTGTGTCTATTGCTTCAAAAGCATTTTCAGATAATTTGTGTGTTCTGAAGAAACTACAACAGATATCTAACCCAAACTTTCTGTGCAAGAGGGGCTTGTACATCTGCACAACATGTCTTTTAAAGTTTGAACTTATCTTATTGCATTTTTGAGTTATTGCAGTTTTTAAGTTTTTATTGCTCCAAAAGCCTTTTCAGCCCATGAACAGTTGTTTGTGAGTTTCGAAAAAAGTGCAAGAGCTATTCGAACCCTTTTTGCTGGGCAAGTAGGACATGTAAATCTACACAATATAGAGTTTAAAGTTTGAGTCTATCATATTAGGTTTTGGATTTATAGCTGTTTTTGTGTCTATTGCTTCAAAAGCATTTTCAGATAATTTGTGTGTTCTGAAGAAACTACAAGAGATATCTAACCCAAACTTTCTGTGCAAGAGGGGCTTGTACATCTGCACAACGTGTCTTTTAAAGTTTGAACTTATCTTATTGAATTTTTGAGTTATAGCAGTTTTTACGTTTTTATTGCTCCAAAAGCCTTTTCAGCCCGTGAACAGTTGTTTGTGAGTTTTTGAAAAAAGTGCAAGAGCTATTCGAACCCTTTTTGCTGGGCAAGTAGGACCTGTAAATCTACACAATATATAGTTTAAAGTTTGAGTCTATCATATTAGGTTTTGGATTTATAGCTGTTTTTGTGTCTGTTGCTTCAAAAGCATTTTCAGATAATTTGTGTGTTCTGAAGAAACTACAAGAGATATCTAACCCAAACTTTCTGTGCAAGAGGGGCTTGTACATCTGCACAACATGTCTTTTAAAGTTTGAACTTATCTTATTGCATTTTTGAGTTATTGCAGTTTTTAAGTTTTTATTGCTCCAAAAGCCTTTTCAGCCCATGAACAGTTGTTTGTGAGTTTCGAAAAAAGTGCAAGAGCTATTCGAACCCTTTTTGCTGGGCAAGTAGGACCTGTAAATCTACACAATATATAGTTTAAAGTTTGAGTCTATCATATTAGGTTTTGGATTTATAGCTGTTTTTGTGTCTATTGCTTCAAAAGCATTTTCAGATAATTTGTGTGTTCTGAAGAAACTACAAGAGATATCTAACCCAAACTTTCCGTGCAAGAGGGGCTTGTACATCTGCACAACATGTCTTTTAAAGTTTGAACTTATCTTATTGCATTTTTGAGTTATAGCAGTTTTTAAGTTTTTATTGCTCCAAAAGCCTTTTCAGCCCATGAACAGTTGTTTGTGAGTTTTCGAAAAAAGTGCAAGAGCTATTCGAACCCTTTTTGCTGGGCAAGTAGGACCTGTAAATCTACACAATATATAGTTTAAAGTTTGAGTCTATCATATTAGGTTTTGGATTTATAGCTGTTTTTGTGTCTATTGCTTCAAAAGCATTTTCAGATAATTTGTGTGTTCTGAAGAAACTACAAGAGATATCTAACCCAAACTTTCTGTGCAAGAGGGGCTTGTACATCTGCACAACATGTCTTTTAAAGTTTGAACTTATCTTATTGCATTTTTGAGTTATAGCAGTTTTTAAGTTTTTATTGCTCCAAAAGCCTTTTCAGCCCATGAACAGTTGTTTGTGAGTTTCGAAAAAAGTGCAAGAGCTATTCGAACCCTTTTTGCTGGGCAAGTAGGACATGTAAATCTACACAATATAGAGTTTAAAGTTTGAGTCTATCATATTAGGTTTTGGATTTATAGCTGTTTTTGTGTCTATTGCTTCAAAAGCATTTTCAGATAATTTGTGTGTTCTGAAGAAACTACAAGAGATATCTAACCCAAACTTTCTGTGCAAGAGGGGCTTGTACATCTGCACAACGTGTCTTTTAAAGTTTGAACTTATCTTATTGAATTTTTGAGTTATAGCAGTTTTTACGTTTTTATTGCTCCAAAAGCCTTTTCAGCCCGTGAACAGTTGTTTGTGAGTTTTCGAAAAAAGTGCAAGAGCTATTCGAACCCTTTTTGCTGGGCAAGTAGGACCTGTAAATCTACACAATATATAGTTTAAAGTTTGAGTCTATCATATTAGGTTTTGGATTTATAGCTGTTTTTGTGTCTGTTGCTTCAAAAGCATTTTCAGATAATTTGTGTGTTCTGAAGAAACTACAAGAGATATCTAACCCAAACTTTCTGTGCAAGAGGGGCTTGTACATCTGCACAACATGTCTTTTAAAGTTTGAACTTATCTTATTGCATTTTTGAGTTATTGCAGTTTTTAAGTTTTTATTGCTCCAAAAGCCTTTTCAGCCCATGAACAGTTGTTTGTGAGTTTCGAAAAAAGTGCAAGAGCTATTCGAACCCTTTTTGCTGGGCAAGTAGGACCTGTAAATCTACACAATATATAGTTTAAAGTTTGAGTCTATCATATTAGGTTTTGGATTTATAGCTGTTTTTGTGTCTATTGCTTCAAAAGCATTTTCAGATAATTTGTGTGTTCTGAAGAAACTACAAGAGATATCTAACCCAAACTTTCCGTGCAAGAGGGGCTTGTACATCTGCACAACATGTCTTTTAAAGTTTGAACTTATCTTATTGCATTTTTGAGTTATAGCAGTTTTTAAGTTTTTATTGCTCCAAAAGCCTTTTCAGCCCATGAACAGTTGTTTGTGAGTTTTCGAAAAAAGTGCAAGAGCTATTCGAACCCTTTTTGCTGGGCAAGTAGGACCTGTAAATCTACACAATACATAGTTTAAAGTTTGAGTCTATCATATTAGGTTTTGGATTTATAGCTGTTTTTGTGTCTATTGCTTCAAAAGCATTTTCAGATAATTTGTGTGTTCTGAAGAAACTACAAGAGATATCTAACCCAAACTTTCTGTGCAAGAGGGGCTTGTACATCTGCACAACATGTCTTTTAAAGTTTGAACTTATCTTATTGCATTTTTGAGTTATTGCAGTTTTTAAGTTTTTATTGCTCCAAAAGCCTTTTCAGCCCATGAACAGTTGTTTGTGAGTTTCGAAAAAAGTGCAAGAGCTATTCGAACCCTTTTTGCTGGGCAAGTAGGACATGTAAATCTACACAATATAGAGTTTAAAGTTTGAGTCTATCATATTAGGTTTTGGATTTATAGCTGTTTTTGTGTCTATTGCTTCAAAAGCATTTTCAGATAATTTGTGTGTTCTGAAGAAACTACAAGAGATATCTAACCAAAACTTTCTGTGCAAGAGGGGCTTGTACATCTGCACAACATGTCTTTTAAAGTTTGAACTTATCTTATTGCATTTTTGAGTTATTGCAGTTTTTAAGTTTTTATTGCTCCAAAAGCCTTTTCAGCCCATGAACAGTTGTTTGTGAGTTTCGAAAAAAGTGCAAGAGCTATTCGAACCCTTTTTGCTGGGCAAGTAGGACATGTAAATCTACACAATATAGAGTTTAAAGTTTGAGTCTATCATATTAGGTTTTGGATTTATAGCTGTTTTTGTGTCTATTGCTTCAAAAGCATTTTCAGATAATTTGTGTGTTCTGAAGAAACTACAAGAGATATCTAACCCAAACTTTCTGTGCAAGAGGGGCTTGTACATCTGCACAACGTGTCTTTTAAAGTTTGAACTTATCTTATTGAATTTTTGAGTTATAGCAGTTTTTACGTTTTTATTGCTCCAAAAGCCTTTTCAGCCCGTGAACAGTTGTTTGTGAGTTTTCGAAAAAAGTGCAAGAGCTATTCGAACCCTTTTTGCTGGGCAAGTAGGACCTGTAAATCTACACAATATATAGTTTAAAGTTTGAGTCTATCATATTAGGTTTTGGATTTATAGCTGTTTTTGTGTCTATTGCTTCAAAAGCATTTTCAGATAATTTGTGTGTTCTGAAGAAACTACAAGAGATATCTAACCCAAACTTTCTGTGCAAGAGGGGCTTGTACATCTGCACAACATGTCTTTTAAAGTTTGAACTTATCTTATTGCATTTTTGAGTTATAGCAGTTTTTAAGTTTTTATTGCTCCAAAAGCCTTTTCAGCCCATGAACAGTTGTGTGAGTTTCAAAAAAAGTGCAAGAGCTATTCGAACCCTTTTTGCTGGGCAAGTAGGACCTGTAAATCTACACAATACATAGTTTAAAGTTTGAGTCTATCATATTAGGTTTTGGATTTATAGCTGTTTTTGTGTCTATTGCTTCAAAAGCATTTTCAGATAATTTGTGTGTTCTGAAGAAACTACAAGAGATATCTAACCCAAACTTTCTGTGCAAGAGGGGCTTGTACATCTGCACAACATGTCTTTTAAAGTTTGAACTTATCTTATTGCATTTTTGAGTTATTGCAGTTTTTAAGTTTTTATTGCTCCAAAAGCCTTTTCAGCCCATGAACAGTTGTTTGTGAGTTTCGAAAAAAGTGCAAGAGCTATTCGAACCCTTTTTGCTGGGCAAGTAGGACATGTAAATCTACACAATATAGAGTTTAAAGTTTGAGTCTATCATATTAGGTTTTGGATTTATAGCTGTTTTTGTGTCTGTTGCTTCAAAAGCATTTTCAGATAATTTGTGTGTTCTGAAGAAACTACAAGAGATATCTAACCCAAACTTTCTGTGCAAGAGGGGCTTGTACATCTGCACAACATGTCTTTTAAAGTTTGAACTTATCTTATTGCATTTTTGAGTTATTGCAGTTTTTAAGTTTTTATTGCTCCAAAAGCCTTTTCAGCCCATGAACAGTTGTTTGTGAGTTTCGAAAAAAGTGCAAGAGCTATTCGAACCCTTTTTGCTGGGCAAGTAGGACCTGTAAATCTACACAATATATAGTTTAAAGTTTGAGTCTATCATATTAGGTTTTGGATTTATAGCTGTTTTTGTGTCTATTGCTTCAAAAGCATTTTCAGATAATTTGTGTGTTCTGAAGAAACTACAAGAGATATCTAACCCAAACTTTCCGTGCAAGAGGGGCTTGTACATCTGCACAACATGTCTTTTAAAGTTTGAACTTATCTTATTGCATTTTTGAGTTATAGCAGTTTTTAAGTTTTTATTGCTCCAAAAGCCTTTTCAGCCCATGAACAGTTGTTTGTGAGTTTTCGAAAAAAGTGCAAGAGCTATTCGAACCCTTTTTGCTGGGCAAGTAGGACCTGTAAATCTACACAATACATAGTTTAAAGTTTGAGTCTATCATATTAGGTTTTGGATTTATAGCTGTTTTTGTGTCTATTGCTTCAAAAGCATTTTCAGATAATTTGTGTGTTCTGAAGAAACTACAAGAGATATCTAACCCAAACTTTCTGTGCAAGAGGGGCTTGTACATCTGTACAACGTGTCTTTTAAAGTTTGAACTTATCTTATTGAATTTTTGAGTTATAGCAGTTTTTAAGTTTTTATTGCTCCAAAAGCCTTTTCAGCCCATGAACAGTTGTTTGTGAGTTTCAAAAAAAGTGCAAGAGCTATTCAAACCCTTTTTGCTGGGAAAGTAGGACCTGTAAATCTACACAATATATAGTTTAAAGTTTGAGTCTATCATATTAGGTTTTGGATTTATAGCTGTTTTTGTGTCTATTGCTTCAAAAGCATTTTCAGATAATTTGTGTGTTCTGAAGAAACTACAAGAGATATCTAACCCAAACTTTCTGTGCAAGAGGGGCTTGTACATCTGCACAACATGTCTTTTAAAGTTTGAACTTATCTTATTGCATTTTTGAGTTATAGCAGTTTTTACGTTTTTATTGCTCCAAAAGCCTTTTCAGCCCATGAACAGTTGTTTGTGAGTTTTCGAAAAAAGTGCAAAAGCTATTCGAACCCTTTTTGCTGGGCAAGTAGGACCTGTAAATCTACACAATACATAGTTTAAAGTTTGAGTCTATCATATTAGGTTTTGGATTTGTAGCTGTTTTTGTGTCTATTGCTTCAAAAGCATTTTCAGATAATTTGTGTGTTCTGAAGAAACTACAAGAGATATCTAACCCAAACTTTATCTGCAAGAGGGGCTTGTACATCTGCACAACATGTCTTTTAAAGTTTGAACTTATCTTATTGAATTTTTGAGTTATAGCAGTTTTTACGTTTTTATTGCTCCAAAAGCCTTTTCAGCCCATGAACAGTTGTTTGTGAGTTTCGAAAAAAGTGCAAGAGCTATTCGAACCCTTTTTGCTGGGCAAGTAGGACCTGTAAATCTACACAATATATAGTTTAAAGTTTGAGTCTATCATATTAGGTTTTGGATTTATAGCTGTTTTTGTGTCTATTGCTTCAAAAGCATTTTCAGATAATTTGTGTGTTCTGAAGAAACTACAAGAGATATCTAACCCAAACTTTCCGTGCAAGAGGGGCTTGTACATCTGCACAACATGTCTTTTAAAGTTTGAACTTATCTTATTGAATTTTTGAGTTATAGCAGTTTTTACGTTTTTATTGCTCCAAAAGCCTTTTCAGCCCGTGAACAGTTGTTTGTGAGTTTTCGAAAAAAGTGCAAGAGCTATTCGAACCCTTTTTGCTGGGCAAGTAGGACCTGTAAATCTACATAATATATAGTTTAAAGTTTGAGTCTATCATATTAGGTTTTGGATTTATAGCTGTTTTTGTGTCTATTGCTTCAAAAGCATTTTCAGATAATTTGTGTGTTCTGAAGAAACTACAAGAGATATCTAACCCAAACTTTCTGTGCAAGAGGGGCTTGTACATCTGCACAACATGTCTTTTAAAGTTTGAACTTATCTTATTGAATTTTTGAGTTATAGCAGTTTTTACGTTTTTATTGCTCCAAAAGCCTTTTCAGCCCATGAACAGTTGTGTGAGTTTCAAAAAAAGTGCAAGAGCTATTCGAACCCTTTTTGCTGGGCAAGTAGGACCTGTAAATCTACACAATATATAGTTTAAAGTTTGAGTCTATCATATTAGGTTTTGGATTTATAGCTGTTTTTGTGTCTATTGCTTCAAAAGCATTTTCAGATAATTTGTGTGTTCTGAAGAAACTACAAGAGATATCTAACCCAAACTTTCTGTGCAAGAGGGGCTTGTACATCTGCACAACATGTCTTTTAAAGTTTGAACTTATCTTATTGCATTTTTGAGTTATTGCAGTTTTTAAGTTTTTATTGCTCCAAAAGCCTTTTCAGCCCATGAACAGTTGTTTGTGAGTTTCGAAAAAAGTGCAAGAGCTATTCGAACCCTTTTTGCTGGGCAAGTAGGACATGTAAATCTACACAATATAGAGTTTAAAGTTTGAGTCTATCATATTAGGTTTTGGATTTATAGCTGTTTTTGTGTCTATTGCTTCAAAAGCATTTTCAGATAATTTGTGTGTTCTGAAGAAACTACAAGAGATATCTAACCCAAACTTTCTGTGCAAGAGGGGCTTGTACATCTGCACAACGTGTCTTTTAAAGTTTGAACTTATCTTATTGAATTTTTGAGTTATAGCAGTTTTTACGTTTTTATTGCTCCAAAAGCCTTTTCAGCCCGTGAACAGTTGTTTGTGAGTTTTCGAAAAAAGTGCAAGAGCTATTCGAACCCTTTTTGCTGGGCAAGTAGGACCTGTAAATCTACACAATATATAGTTTAAAGTTTGAGTCTATCATATTAGGTTTTGGATTTATAGCTGTTTTTGTGTCTGTTGCTTCAAAAGCATTTTCAGATAATTTGTGTGTTCTGAAGAAACTACAAGAGATATCTAACCCAAACTTTCTGTGCAAGAGGGGCTTGTACATCTGCACAACATGTCTTTTAAAGTTTGAACTTATCTTATTGCATTTTTGAGTTATTGCAGTTTTTAAGTTTTTATTGCTCCAAAAGCCTTTTCAGCCCATGAACAGTTGTTTGTGAGTTTCGAAAAAAGTGCAAGAGCTATTCGAACCCTTTTTGCTGGGCAAGTAGGACCTGTAAATCTACACAATATATAGTTTAAAGTTTGAGTCTATCATATTAGGTTTTGGATTTATAGCTGTTTTTGTGTCTATTGCTTCAAAAGCATTTTCAGATAATTTGTGTGTTCTGAAGAAACTACAAGAGATATCTAACCCAAACTTTCCGTGCAAGAGGGGCTTGTACATCTGCACAACATGTCTTTTAAAGTTTGAACTTATCTTATTGCATTTTTGAGTTATAGCAGTTTTTAAGTTTTTATTGCTCCAAAAGCCTTTTCAGCCCATGAACAGTTGTTTGTGAGTTTTCGAAAAAAGTGCAAGAGCTATTCGAACCCTTTTTGCTGGGCAAGTAGGACCTGTAAATCTACACAATACATAGTTTAAAGTTTGAGTCTATCATATTAGGTTTTGGATTTATAGCTGTTTTTGTGTCTATTGCTTCAAAAGCATTTTCAGATAATTTGTGTGTTCTGAAGAAACTACAAGAGATATCTAACCCAAACTTTATCTGCAAGAGGGGCTTGTACATCTGCACAACATGTCTTTTAAAGTTTGAACTTATCTTATTGAATTTTTGAGTTATAGCAGTTTTTACGTTTTTATTGCTCCAAAAGCCTTTTCAGCCCATGAACAGTTGTTTGTGAGTTTCGAAAAAAGTGCAAGAGCTATTCGAACCCTTTTTGCTGGGCAAGTAGGACCTGTAAATCTACACAATATATAGTTTAAAGTTTGAGTCTATCATATTAGGTTTTGGATTTATAGCTGTTTTTGTGTCTATTGCTTCAAAAGCATTTTCAGATAATTTGTGTGTTCTGAAGAAACTACAAGAGATATCTAACCCAAACTTTCCGTGCAAGAGGGGCTTGTACATCTGCACAACATGTCTTTTAAAGTTTGAACTTATCTTATTGCATTTTTGAGTTATAGCAGTTTTTAAGTTTTTATTGCTCCAAAAGCCTTTTCAGCCCATGAACAGTTGTTTGTGAGTTTTCGAAAAAAGTGCAAGAGCTATTCGAACCCTTTTTGCTGGGCAAGTAGGACCTGTAAATCTACACAATACATAGTTTAAAGTTTGAGTCTATCATATTAGGTTTTGGATTTATAGCTGTTTTTGTGTCTATTGCTTCAAAAGCATTTTCAGATAATTTGTGTGTTCTGAAGAAACTACAAGAGATATCTAACCCAAACTTTCTGTGCAAGAGGGGCTTGTACATCTGCACAACGTGTATTTTAAAGTTTGAACTTATCTTATTGAATTTTTGAGTTATAGCAGTTTTTACGTTTTTATTGCTCCAAAAGCCTTTTCAGCCCGTGAACAGTTGTTTGTGAGTTTTCGAAAAAAGTGCAAGAGCTATTCGAACCCTTTTTGCTGGGCAAGTAGGACCTGTAAATCTACATAATATATAGTTTAAAGTTTGAGTCTATCATATTAGGTTTTGGATTTATAGCTGTTTTTGTGTCTATTGCTTCAAAAGCATTTTCAGATAATTTGTGTGTTCTGAAGAAACTACAAGAGATATCTAACCCAAACTTTCTGTGCAAGAGGGGCTTGTACATCTGCACAACATGTCTTTTAAAGTTTGAACTTATCTTATTGAATTTTTGAGTTATAGCAGTTTTTACGTTTTTATTGCTCCAAAAGCCTTTTCAGCCCATGAACAGTTGTGTGAGTTTCAAAAAAAGTGCAAGAGCTATTCGAACCCTTTTTGCTGGGCAAGTAGGACCTGTAAATCTACACAATATATAGTTTAAAGTTTGAGTCTATCATATTAGGTTTTGGATTTATAGCTGTTTTTGTGTCTATTGCTTCAAAAGCATTTTCAGATAATTTGTGTGTTCTGAAGAAACTACAAGAGATATCTAACCCAAACTTTCTGTGCAAGAGGGGCTTGTACATCTGCACAACATGTCTTTTAAAGTTTGAACTTATCTTATTGCATTTTTGAGTTATTGCAGTTTTTAAGTTTTTATTGCTCCAAAAGCCTTTTCAGCCCATGAACAGTTGTTTGTGAGTTTCGAAAAAAGTGCAAGAGCTATTCGAACCCTTTTTGCTGGGCAAGTAGGACATGTAAATCTACACAATATAGAGTTTAAAGTTTGAGTCTATCATATTAGGTTTTGGATTTATAGCTGTTTTTGTGTCTATTGCTTCAAAAGCATTTTCAGATAATTTGTGTGTTCTGAAGAAACTACAAGAGATATCTAACCCAAACTTTCTGTGCAAGAGGGGCTTGTACATCTGCACAACGTGTCTTTTAAAGTTTGAACTTATCTTATTGAATTTTTGAGTTATAGCAGTTTTTACGTTTTTATTGCTCCAAAAGCCTTTTCAGCCCGTGAACAGTTGTTTGTGAGTTTTCGAAAAAAGTGCAAGAGCTATTCGAACCCTTTTTGCTGGGCAAGTAGGACCTGTAAATCTACACAATATATAGTTTAAAGTTTGAGTCTATCATATTAGGTTTTGGATTTATAGCTGTTTTTGTGTCTGTTGCTTCAAAAGCATTTTCAGATAATTTGTGTGTTCTGAAGAAACTACAAGAGATATCTAACCCAAACTTTCTGTGCAAGAGGGGCTTGTACATCTGCACAACATGTCTTTTAAAGTTTGAACTTATCTTATTGCATTTTTGAGTTATTGCAGTTTTTAAGTTTTTATTGCTCCAAAAGCCTTTTCAGCCCATGAACAGTTGTTTGTGAGTTTCGAAAAAAGTGCAAGAGCTATTCGAACCCTTTTTGCTGGGCAAGTAGGACCTGTAAATCTACACAATATATAGTTTAAAGTTTGAGTCTATCATATTAGGTTTTGGATTTATAGCTGTTTTTGTGTCTATTGCTTCAAAAGCATTTTCAGATAATTTGTGTGTTCTGAAGAAACTACAATAGATATCTAACCCAAACTTTCCGTGCAAGAGGGGCTTGTACATCTGCACAACATGTCTTTTAAAGTTTGAACTTATCTTATTGCATTTTTGAGTTATAGCAGTTTTTAAGTTTTTATTGCTCCAAAAGCCTTTTCAGCCCATGAACAGTTGTTTGTGAGTTTTCGAAAAAAGTGCAAGAGCTATTCGAACCCTTTTTGCTGGGCAAGTAGGACCTGTAAATCTACACAATACATAGTTTAAAGTTTGAGTCTATCATATTAGGTTTTGGATTTATAGCTGTTTTTGTGTCTATTGCTTCAAAAGCATTTTCAGATAATTTGTGTGTTCTGAAGAAACTACAAGAGATATCTAACCCAAACTTTCTGTGCAAGAGGGGCTTGTACATCTGCACAACATGTCTTTTAAAGTTTGAACTTATCTTATTGCATTTTTGAGTTATTGCAGTTTTTAAGTTTTTATTGCTCCAAAAGCCTTTTCAGCCCATGAACAGTTGTTTGTGAGTTTCGAAAAAAGTGCAAGAGCTATTCGAACCCTTTTTGCTGGGCAAGTAGGACATGTAAATCTACACAATATAGAGTTTAAAGTTTGAGTCTATCATATTAGGTTTTGGATTTATAGCTGTTTTTGTGTCTGTTGCTTCAAAAGCATTTTCAGATAATTTGTGTGTTCTGAAGAAACTACAAGAGATATCTAACCCAAACTTTCTGTGCAAGAGGGGCTTGTACATCTGCACAACATGTCTTTTAAAGTTTGAACTTATCTTATTGCATTTTTGAGTTATTGCAGTTTTTAAGTTTTTATTGCTCCAAAAGCCTTTTCAGCCCATGAACAGTTGTTTGTGAGTTTCGAAAAAAGTGCAAGAGCTATTCGAACCCTTTTTGCTGGGCAAGTAGGACCTGTAAATCTACACAATATATAGTTTAAAGTTTGAGTCTATCATATTAGGTTTTGGATTTATAGCTGTTTTTGTGTCTATTGCTTCAAAAGCATTTTCAGATAATTTGTGTGTTCTGAAGAAACTACAAGAGATATCTAACCCAAACTTTCCGTGCAAGAGGGGCTTGTACATCTGCACAACATGTCTTTTAAAGTTTGAACTTATCTTATTGCATTTTTGAGTTATAGCAGTTTTTAAGTTTTTATTGCTCCAAAAGCCTTTTCAGCCCATGAACAGTTGTTTGTGAGTTTTCGAAAAAAGTGCAAGAGCTATTCGAACCCTTTTTGCTGGGCAAGTAGGACCTGTAAATCTACACAATACATAGTTTAAAGTTTGAGTCTATCATATTAGGTTTTGGATTTATAGCTGTTTTTGTGTCTATTGCTTCAAAAGCATTTTCAGATAATTTGTGTGTTCTGAAGAAACTACAAGAGATATCTAACCCAAACTTTCTGTGCAAGAGGGGCTTGTACATCTGCACAACATGTCTTTTAAAGTTTGAACTTATCTTATTGCATTTTTGAGTTATTGCAGTTTTTAAGTTTTTATTGCTCCAAAAGCCTTTTCAGCCCATGAACAGTTGTTTGTGAGTTTCGAAAAAAGTGCAAGAGCTATTCGAACCCTTTTTGCTGGGCAAGTAGGACATGTAAATCTACACAATATAGAGTTTAAAGTTTGAGTCTATCATATTAGGTTTTGGATTTATAGCTGTTTTTGTGTCTATTGCTTCAAAAGCATTTTCAGATAATTTGTGTGTTCTGAAGAAACTACAAGAGATATCTAACCCAAACTTTCTGTGCAAGAGGGGCTTGTACATCTGCACAACATGTCTTTTAAAGTTTGAACTTATCTTATTGCATTTTTGAGTTATTGCAGTTTTTAAGTTTTTATTGCTCCAAAAGCCTTTTCAGCCCATGAACAGTTGTTTGTGAGTTTCGAAAAAAGTGCAAGAGCTATTCGAACCCTTTTTGCTGGGCAAGTAGGACATGTAAATCTACACAATATAGAGTTTAAAGTTTGAGTCTATCATATTAGGTTTTGGATTTATAGCTGTTTTTGTGTCTATTGCTTCAAAAGCATTTTCAGATAATTTGTGTGTTCTGAAGAAACTACAAGAGATATCTAACCCAAACTTTCTGTGCAAGAGGGGCTTGTACATCTGCACAACGTGTCTTTTAAAGTTTGAACTTATCTTATTGAATTTTTGAGTTATAGCAGTTTTTACGTTTTTATTGCTCCAAAAGCCTTTTCAGCCCGTGAACAGTTGTTTGTGAGTTTTCGAAAAAAGTGCAAGAGCTATTCGAACCCTTTTTGCTGGGCAAGTAGGACCTGTAAATCTACACAATATATAGTTTAAAGTTTGAGTCTATCATATTAGGTTTTGGATTTATAGCTGTTTTTGTGTCTATTGCTTCAAAAGCATTTTCAGATAATTTGTGTGTTCTGAAGAAACTACAAGAGATATCTAACCCAAACTTTCTGTGCAAGAGGGGCTTGTACATCTGCACAACATGTCTTTTAAAGTTTGAACTTATCTTATTGCATTTTTGAGTTATTGCAGTTTTTAAGTTTTTATTGCTCCAAAAGCCTTTTCAGCCCATGAACAGTTGTGTGAGTTTCAAAAAAAGTGCAAGAGCTATTCGAACCCTTTTTGCTGGGCAAGTAGGACCTGTAAATCTACACAATACATAGTTTAAAGTTTGAGTCTATCATATTAGGTTTTGGATTTATAGCTGTTTTTGTGTCTATTGCTTCAAAAGCATTTTCAGATAATTTGTGTGTTCTGAAGAAACTACAAGAGATATCTAACCCAAACTTTCTGTGCAAGAGGGGCTTGTACATCTGCACAACATGTCTTTTAAAGTTTGAACTTATCTTATTGCATTTTTGAGTTATTGCAGTTTTTAAGTTTTTATTGCTCCAAAAGCCTTTTCAGCCCATGAACAGTTGTTTGTGAGTTTCGAAAAAAGTGCAAGAGCTATTCGAACCCTTTTTGCTGGGCAAGTAGGACATGTAAATCTACACAATATAGAGTTTAAAGTTTGAGTCTATCATATTAGGTTTTGGATTTATAGCTGTTTTTGTGTCTGTTGCTTCAAAAGCATTTTCAGATAATTTGTGTGTTCTGAAGAAACTACAAGAGATATCTAACCCAAACTTTCTGTGCAAGAGGGGCTTGTACATCTGCACAACATGTCTTTTAAAGTTTGAACTTATCTTATTGCATTTTTGAGTTATTGCAGTTTTTAAGTTTTTATTGCTCCAAAAGCCTTTTCAGCCCATGAACAGTTGTTTGTGAGTTTCGAAAAAAGTGCAAGAGCTATTCGAACCCTTTTTGCTGGGCAAGTAGGACCTGTAAATCTACACAATATATAGTTTAAAGTTTGAGTCTATCATATTAGGTTTTGGATTTATAGCTGTTTTTGTGTCTATTGCTTCAAAAGCATTTTCAGATAATTTGTGTGTTCTGAAGAAACTACAAGAGATATCTAACCCAAACTTTCCGTGCAAGAGGGGCTTGTACATCTGCACAACATGTCTTTTAAAGTTTGAACTTATCTTATTGCATTTTTGAGTTATAGCAGTTTTTAAGTTTTTATTGCTCCAAAAGCCTTTTCAGCCCATGAACAGTTGTTTGTGAGTTTTCGAAAAAAGTGCAAGAGCTATTCGAACCCTTTTTGCTGGGCAAGTAGGACCTGTAAATCTACACAATACATAGTTTAAAGTTTGAGTCTATCATATTAGGTTTTGGATTTATAGCTGTTTTTGTGTCTATTGCTTCAAAAGCATTTTCAGATAATTTGTGTGTTCTGAAGAAACTACAAGAGATATCTAACCCAAACTTTCTGTGCAAGAGGGGCTTGTACATCTGCACAACGTGTCTTTTAAAGTTTGAACTTATCTTATTGAATTTTTGAGTTATAGCAGTTTTTAAGTTTTTATTGCTCCAAAAGCCTTTTCAGCCCATGAACAGTTGTTTGTGAGTTTCAAAAAAAGTGCAAGAGCTATTCAAACCCTTTTTGCTGGGAAAGTAGGACCTGTAAATCTACACAATATATAGTTTAAAGTTTGAGTCTATCATATTAGGTTTTGGATTTATAGCTGTTTTTGTGTCTTGCTTCAAAAGCATTTTCAGATAATTTGTGTGTTCTGAAGAAACTACAAGAGATATCTAACCCAAACTTTCTGTGCAAGAGGGGCTTGTACATCTGCAAAACATGTCTTTTAAAGTTTGAACTTATCTTATTGAATTTTTGAGTTATAGCAGTTTTTACGTTTTTATTGCTCCAAAAGCCTTTTCAGCCAATGAACAGTTGTGTGCATTTCGAAAAAAGTGCAAGAGCTATTCAAACCCTTTTTGCTGGGCAAGTAGGACCTGTAAATATACACAATACATAGTTTAAAGTTTGAGTCTATCATATTAGGTTTTGGATTTATAGCTGTTTTTGTGTCTATTGCTTCAAAAGCATTTTCAGATAATTTGTGTGTTCTGAAGAAACTACAAGAGATATCTAACCCAAACTTTCTGTGCAAGAGGGGCTTGTACATCTGCACAACGTGTATTTTAAAGTTTGAACTTATCTTATTGAATTTTTGAGTTATAGCAGTTTTTACGTTTTTATTGCTCCAAAAGCCTTTTCAGCCCGTGAACAGTTGTTTGTGAGTTTTCGAAAAAAGTGCAAGAGCTATTCGAACCCTTTTTGCTGGGCAAGTAGGACCTGTAAATCTACATAATATATAGTTTAAAGTTTGAGTCTATCATATTAGGTTTTGGATTTATAGCTGTTTTTGTGTCTATTGCTTCAAAAGCATTTTTAGATAATTTGTGTGTTCTGAAGAAACTACAAGAGATATCTAACCCAAACTTTCTGTGCAAGAGGGGCTTGTACATCTGCACAACGTGTCTTTTAAAGTTTGAACTTATCTTATTGAATTTTTGAGTTATAGCAGTTTTTACGTTTTTATTGCTCCAAAAGCCTTTTCAGCCCATGAACAGTTGTGTGAGTTTCAAAAAAAGTGCAAGAGCTATTCGAACCCTTTTTGCTGGGCAAGTAGGACCTGTAAATCTACACAATATATAGTTTAAAGTTTGAGTCTATCATATTAGGTTTTGGATTTATAGCTGTTTTTGTGTCTATTGCTTCAAAAGCATTTTCAGATAATTTGTGTGTTCTGAAGAAACTACAAGAGATATCTAACCCAAACTTTCTGTGCAAGAGGGGCTTGTACATCTGCACAACATGTCTTTTAAAGTTTGAACTTATCTTATTGCATTTTTGAGTTATTGCAGTTTTTAAGTTTTTATTGCTCCAAAAGCCTTTTCAGCCCATGAACAGTTGTTTGTGAGTTTCGAAAAAAGTGCAAGAGCTATTCGAACCCTTTTTGCTGGGCAAGTAGGACATGTAAATCTACACAATATAGAGTTTAAAGTTTGAGTCTATCATATTAGGTTTTGGATTTATAGCTGTTTTTGTGTCTATTGCTTCAAAAGCATTTTCAGATAATTTGTGTGTTCTGAAGAAACTACAAGAGATATCTAACCCAAACTTTCTGTGCAAGAGGGGCTTGTACATCTGCACAACGTGTCTTTTAAAGTTTGAACTTATCTTATTGAATTTTTGAGTTATAGCAGTTTTTACGTTTTTATTGCTCCAAAAGCCTTTTCAGCCCGTGAACAGTTGTTTGTGAGTTTTCGAAAAAAGTGCAAGAGCTATTCGAACCCTTTTTGCTGGGCAAGTAGGACCTGTAAATCTACACAATATATAGTTTAAAGTTTGAGTCTATCATATTAGGTTTTGGATTTATAGCTGTTTTTGTGTCTGTTGCTTCAAAAGCATTTTCAGATAATTTGTGTGTTCTGAAGAAACTACAAGAGATATCTAACCCAAACTTTCTGTGCAAGAGGGGCTTGTACATCTGCACAACATGTCTTTTAAAGTTTGAACTTATCTTATTGCATTTTTGAGTTATTGCAGTTTTTAAGTTTTTATTGCTCCAAAAGCCTTTTCAGCCCATGAACAGTTGTTTGTGAGTTTCGAAAAAAGTGCAAGAGCTATTCGAACCCTTTTTGCTGGGCAAGTAGGACCTGTAAATCTACACAATATATAGTTTAAAGTTTGAGTCTATCATATTAGGTTTTGGATTTATAGCTGTTTTTGTGTCTATTGCTTCAAAAGCATTTTCAGATAATTTGTGTGTTCTGAAGAAACTACAAGAGATATCTAACCCAAACTTTCCGTGCAAGAGGGGCTTGTACATCTGCACAACATGTCTTTTAAAGTTTGAACTTATCTTATTGCATTTTTGAGTTATAGCAGTTTTTAAGTTTTTATTGCTCCAAAAGCCTTTTCAGCCCATGAACAGTTGTTTGTGAGTTTTCGAAAAAAGTGCAAGAGCTATTCGAACCCTTTTTGCTGGGCAAGTAGGACCTGTAAATCTACACAATACATAGTTTAAAGTTTGAGTCTATCATATTAGGTTTTGGATTTATAGCTGTTTTTGTGTCTATTGCTTCAAAAGCATTTTCAGATAATTTGTGTGTTCTGAAGAAACTACAAGAGATATCTAACCCAAACTTTATCTGCAAGAGGGGCTTGTACATCTGCACAACATGTCTTTTAAAGTTTGAATTTATCTTATTGAATTTTTGAGTTATAGCAGTTTTTACGTTTTTATTGCTCCAAAAGCCTTTTCAGCCCATGAACAGTTGTTTGTGAGTTTCGAAAAAAGTGCAAGAGCTATTCGAACCCTTTTTGCTGGGCAAGTAGGACCTGTAAATCTACACAATATATAGTTTAAAGTTTGAGTCTATCATATTAGGTTTTGGATTTATAGCTGTTTTTGTGTCTATTGCTTCAAAAGCATTTTCAGATAATTTGTGTGTTCTGAAGAAACTACAAGAGATATCTAACCCAAACTTTCCGTGCAAGAGGGGCTTGTACATCTGCACAACATGTCTTTTAAAGTTTGAACTTATCTTATTGCATTTTTGAGTTATAGCAGTTTTTAAGTTTTTATTGCTCCAAAAGCCTTTTCAGCCCATGAACAGTTGTTTGTGAGTTTTCGAAAAAAGTGCAAGAGCTATTCGAACCCTTTTTGCTGGGCAAGTAGGACCTGTAAATCTACACAATACATAGTTTAAAGTTTGAGTCTATCATATTAGGTTTTGGATTTATAGCTGTTTTTGTGTCTATTGCTTCAAAAGCATTTTCAGATAATTTGTGTGTTCTGAAGAAACTACAAGAGATATCTAACCCAAACTTTCTGTGCAAGAGGGGCTTGTACATCTGCACAACATGTCTTTTAAAGTTTGAACTTATCTTATTGCATTTTTGAGTTATTGCAGTTTTTAAGTTTTTATTGCTCCAAAAGCCTTTTCAGCCCATGAACAGTTGTTTGTGAGTTTCGAAAAAAGTGCAAGAGCTATTCGAACCCTTTTTGCTGGGCAAGTAGGACATGTAAATCTACACAATATAGAGTTTAAAGTTTGAGTCTATCATATTAGGTTTTGGATTTATAGCTGTTTTTGTGTCTATTGCTTCAAAAGCATTTTCAGATAATTTGTGTGTTCTGAAGAAACTACAAGAGATATCTAACCCAAACTTTCTGTGCAAGAGGGGCTTGTACATCTGCACAACATGTCTTTTAAAGTTTGAACTTATCTTATTGCATTTTTGAGTTATTGCAGTTTTTAAGTTTTTATTGCTCCAAAAGCCTTTTCAGCCCATGAACAGTTGTTTGTGAGTTTCGAAAAAAGTGCAAGAGCTATTCGAACCCTTTTTGCTGGGCAAGTAGGACATGTAAATCTACACAATATAGAGTTTAAAGTTTGAGTCTATCATATTAGGTTTTGGATTTATAGCTGTTTTTGTGTCTATTGCTTCAAAAGCATTTTCAGATAATTTGTGTGTTCTGAAGAAACTACAAGAGATATCTAACCCAAACTTTCTGTGCAAGAGGGGCTTGTACATCTGCACAACGTGTCTTTTAAAGTTTGAACTTATCTTATTGAATTTTTGAGTTATAGCAGTTTTTACGTTTTTATTGCTCCAAAAGCCTTTTCAGCCCGTGAACAGTTGTTTGTGAGTTTTCGAAAAAAGTGCAAGAGCTATTCGAACCCTTTTTGCTGGGCAAGTAGGACCTGTAAATCTACACAATATATAGTTTAAAGTTTGAGTCTATCATATTAGGTTTTGGATTTATAGCTGTTTTTGTGTCTATTGCTTCAAAAGCATTTTCAGATAATTTGTGTGTTCTGAAGAAACTACAAGAGATATCTAACCCAAACTTTCTGTGCAAGAGGGGCTTGTACATCTGCACAACATGTATTTTAAAGTTTGAACTTATCTTATTGCATTTTTGAGTTATAGCAGTTTTTAAGTTTTTATTGCTCCAAAAGCCTTTTCAGCCCATGAACAGTTGTGTGAGTTTCAAAAAAAGTGCAAGAGCTATTCGAACCCTTTTTGCTGGGCAAGTAGGACCTGTAAATCTACACAATACATAGTTTAAAGTTTGAGTCTATCATATTAGGTTTTGGATTTATAGCTGTTTTTGTGTCTATTGCTTCAAAAGCATTTTCAGATAATTTGTGTGTTCTGAAGAAACTACAAGAGATATCTAACCCAAACTTTCTGTGCAAGAGGGGCTTGTACATCTGCACAACATGTCTTTTAAAGTTTGAACTTATCTTATTGCATTTTTGAGTTATTGCAGTTTTTAAGTTTTTATTGCTCCAAAAGCCTTTTCAGCCCATGAACAGTTGTTTGTGAGTTTCGAAAAAAGTGCAAGAGCTATTCGAACCCTTTTTGCTGGGCAAGTAGGACATGTAAATCTACACAATATAGAGTTTAAAGTTTGAGTCTATCATATTAGGTTTTGGATTTATAGCTGTTTTTGTGTCTATTGCTTCAAAAGCATTTTCAGATAATTTGTGTGTTCTGAAGAAACTACAAGAGATATCTAACCCAAACTTTCTGTGCAAGAGGGGCTTGTACATCTGCACAACATGTCTTTTAAAGTTTGAACTTATCTTATTGCATTTTTGAGTTATTGCAGTTTTTAAGTTTTTATTGCTCCAAAAGCCTTTTCAGCCCATGAACAGTTGTTTGTGAGTTTCGAAAAAAGTGCAAGAGCTATTCGAACCCTTTTTGCTGGGCAAGTAGGACATGTAAATCTACACAATATAGAGTTTAAAGTTTGAGTCTATCATATTAGGTTTTGGATTTATAGCTGTTTTTGTGTCTATTGCTTCAAAAGCATTTTCAGATAATTTGTGTGTTCTGAAGAAACTACAAGAGATATCTAACCCAAACTTTCTGTGCAAGAGGGGCTTGTACATCTGCACAACGTGTCTTTTAAAGTTTGAACTTATCTTATTGAATTTTTGAGTTATAGCAGTTTTTACGTTTTTATTGCTCCAAAAGCCTTTTCAGCCCGTGAACAGTTGTTTGTGAGTTTTCGAAAAAAGTGCAAGAGCTATTCGAACCCTTTTTGCTGGGCAAGTAGGACCTGTAAATCTACACAATATATAGTTTAAAGTTTGAGTCTATCATATTAGGTTTTGGATTTATAGCTGTTTTTGTGTCTATTGCTTCAAAAGCATTTTCAGATAATTTGTGTGTTCTGAAGAAACTACAAGAGATATCTAACCCAAACTTTCTGTGCAAGAGGGGCTTGTACATCTGCACAACATGTCTTTTAAAGTTTGAACTTATCTTATTGCATTTTTGAGTTATAGCAGTTTTTAAGTTTTTATTGCTCCAAAAGCCTTTTCAGCCCATGAACAGTTGTGTGAGTTTCAAAAAAAGTGCAAGAGCTATTCGAACCCTTTTTGCTGGGCAAGTAGGACCTGTAAATCTACACAATACATAGTTTAAAGTTTGAGTCTATCATATTAGGTTTTGGATTTATAGCTGTTTTTGTGTCTATTGCTTCAAAAGCATTTTCAGATAATTTGTGTGTTCTGAAGAAACTACAAGAGATATCTAACCCAAACTTTCTGTGCAAGAGGGGCTTGTACATCTGCACAACATGTCTTTTAAAGTTTGAACTTATCTTATTGCATTTTTGAGTTATTGCAGTTTTTAAGTTTTTATTGCTCCAAAAGCCTTTTCAGCCCATGAACAGTTGTTTGTGAGTTTCGAAAAAAGTGCAAGAGCTATTCGAACCCTTTTTGCTGGGCAAGTAGGACATGTAAATCTACACAATATAGAGTTTAAAGTTTGAGTCTATCATATTAGGTTTTGGATTTATAGCTGTTTTTGTGTCTGTTGCTTCAAAAGCATTTTCAGATAATTTGTGTGTTCTGAAGAAACTACAAGAGATATCTAACCCAAACTTTCTGTGCAAGAGGGGCTTGTACATCTGCACAACATGTCTTTTAAAGTTTGAACTTATCTTATTGCATTTTTGAGTTATTGCAGTTTTTAAGTTTTTATTGCTCCAAAAGCCTTTTCAGCCCATGAACAGTTGTTTGTGAGTTTCGAAAAAAGTGCAAGAGCTATTCGAACCCTTTTTGCTGGGCAAGTAGGACCTGTAAATCTACACAATATATAGTTTAAAGTTTGAGTCTATCATATTAGGTTTTGGATTTATAGCTGTTTTTGTGTCTATTGCTTCAAAAGCATTTTCAGATAATTTGTGTGTTCTGAAGAAACTACAAGAGATATCTAACCCAAACTTTCCGTGCAAGAGGGGCTTGTACATCTGCACAACATGTCTTTTAAAGTTTGAACTTATCTTATTGCATTTTTGAGTTATAGCAGTTTTTAAGTTTTTATTGCTCCAAAAGCCTTTTCAGCCCATGAACAGTTGTTTGTGAGTTTTCGAAAAAAGTGCAAGAGCTATTCGAACCCTTTTTGCTGGGCAAGTAGGACCTGTAAATCTACACAATACATAGTTTAAAGTTTGAGTCTATCATATTAGGTTTTGGATTTATAGCTGTTTTTGTGTCTATTGCTTCAAAAGCATTTTCAGATAATTTGTGTGTTCTGAAGAAACTACAAGAGATATCTAACCCAAACTTTCTGTGCAAGAGGGGCTTGTACATCTGCACAACGTGTCTTTTAAAGTTTGAACTTATCTTATTGAATTTTTGAGTTATAGCAGTTTTTAAGTTTTTATTGCTCCAAAAGCCTTTTCAGCCCATGAACAGTTGTTTGTGAGTTTCAAAAAAAGTGCAAGAGCTATTCAAACCCTTTTTGCTGGGAAAGTAGGACCTGTAAATCTACACAATATATAGTTTAAAGTTTGAGTCTATCATATTAGGTTTTGGATTTATAGCTGTTTTTGTGTCTTGCTTCAAAAGCATTTTCAGATAATTTGTGTGTTCTGAAGAAACTACAAGAGATATCTAACCCAAACTTTCTGTGCAAGAGGGGCTTGTACATCTGCAAAACATGTCTTTTAAAGTTTGAACTTATCTTATTGAATTTTTGAGTTATAGCAGTTTTTACGTTTTTATTGCTCCAAAAGCCTTTTCAGCCAATGAACAGTTGTGTGCATTTCGAAAAAAGTGCAAGAGCTATTCAAACCCTTTTTGCTGGGCAAGTAGGACCTGTAAATATACACAATACATAGTTTAAAGTTTGAGTCTATCATATTAGGTTTTGGATTTATAGCTGTTTTTGTGTCTATTGCTTCAAAAGCATTTTCAGATAATTTGTGTGTTCTGAAGAAACTACAAGAGATATCTAACCCAAACTTTATCTGCAAGAGGGGCTTGTACATCTGCACAACATGTCTTTTAAAGTTTGAACTTATCTTATTGAATTTTTGAGTTATAGCAGTTTTTACGTTTTTATTGCTCCAAAAGCCTTTTCAGCCCATGAACAGTTGTTTGTGAGTTTCGAAAAAAGTGCAAGAGCTATTCGAACCCTTTTTGCTGGGCAAGTAGGACCTGTAAATCTACACAATATATAGTTTAAAGTTTGAGTCTATCATATTAGGTTTTGGATTTATAGCTGTTTTTGTGTCTATTGCTTCAAAAGCATTTTCAGATAATTTGTGTGTTCTGAAGAAACTACAAGAGATATCTAACCCAAACTTTCCGTGCAAGAGGGGCTTGTACATCTGCACAACATGTCTTTTAAAGTTTGAACTTATCTTATTGCATTTTTGAGTTATAGCAGTTTTTAAGTTTTTATTGCTCCAAAAGCCTTTTCAGCCCATGAACAGTTGTTTGTGAGTTTTCGAAAAAAGTGCAAGAGCTATTCGAACCCTTTTTGCTGGGCAAGTAGGACCTGTAAATCTACACAATACATAGTTTAAAGTTTGAGTCTATCATATTAGGTTTTGGATTTATAGCTGTTTTTGTGTCTATTGCTTCAAAAGCATTTTCAGATAATTTGTGTGTTCTGAAGAAACTACAAGAGATATCTAACCCAAACTTTCTGTGCAAGAGGGGCTTGTACATCTGCACAACGTGTATTTTAAAGTTTGAACTTATCTTATTGAATTTTTGAGTTATAGCAGTTTTTACGTTTTTATTGCTCCAAAAGCCTTTTCAGCCCGTGAACAGTTGTTTGTGAGTTTTCGAAAAAAGTGCAAGAGCTATTCGAACCCTTTTTGCTGGGCAAGTAGGACCTGTAAATCTACATAATATATAGTTTAAAGTTTGAGTCTATCATATTAGGTTTTGGATTTATAGCTGTTTTTGTGTCTATTGCTTCAAAAGCATTTTCAGATAATTTGTGTGTTCTGAAGAAACTACAAGAGATATCTAACCCAAACTTTCTGTGCAAGAGGGGCTTGTACATCTGCACAACGTGTCTTTTAAAGTTTGAACTTATCTTATTGAATTTTTGAGTTATAGCAGTTTTTACGTTTTTATTGCTCCAAAAGCCTTTTCAGCCCATGAACAGTTGTGTGAGTTTCAAAAAAAGTGCAAGAGCTATTCGAACCCTTTTTGCTGGGCAAGTAGGACCTGTAAATCTACACAATATATAGTTTAAAGTTTGAGTCTATCATATTAGGTTTTGGATTTATAGCTGTTTTTGTGTCTATTGCTTCAAAAGCATTTTCAGATAATTTGTGTGTTCTGAAGAAACTACAAGAGATATCTAACCCAAACTTTCTGTGCAAGAGGGGCTTGTACATCTGCACAACATGTCTTTTAAAGTTTGAACTTATCTTATTGCATTTTTGAGTTATTGCAGTTTTTAAGTTTTTATTGCTCCAAAAGCCTTTTCAGCCCATGAACAGTTGTTTGTGAGTTTCGAAAAAAGTGCAAGAGCTATTCGAACCCTTTTTGCTGGGCAAGTAGGACATGTAAATCTACACAATATAGAGTTTAAAGTTTGAGTCTATCATATTAGGTTTTGGATTTATAGCTGTTTTTGTGTCTATTGCTTCAAAAGCATTTTCAGATAATTTGTGTGTTCTGAAGAAACTACAAGAGATATCTAACCCAAACTTTCTGTGCAAGAGGGGCTTGTACATCTGCACAACGTGTCTTTTAAAGTTTGAACTTATCTTATTGAATTTTTGAGTTATAGCAGTTTTTACGTTTTTATTGCTCCAAAAGCCTTTTCAGCCCGTGAACAGTTGTTTGTGAGTTTTCGAAAAAAGTGCAAGAGCTATTCGAACCCTTTTTGCTGGGCAAGTAGGACCTGTAAATCTACACAATATATAGTTTAAAGTTTGAGTCTATCATATTAGGTTTTGGATTTATAGCTGTTTTTGTGTCTGTTGCTTCAAAAGCATTTTCAGATAATTTGTGTGTTCTGAAGAAACTACAAGAGATATCTAACCCAAACTTTCTGTGCAAGAGGGGCTTGTACATCTGCACAACATGTCTTTTAAAGTTTGAACTTATCTTATTGCATTTTTGAGTTATTGCAGTTTTTAAGTTTTTATTGCTCCAAAAGCCTTTTCAGCCCATGAACAGTTGTTTGTGAGTTTCGAAAAAAGTGCAAGAGCTATTCGAACCCTTTTTGCTGGGCAAGTAGGACCTGTAAATCTACACAATATATAGTTTAAAGTTTGAGTCTATCATATTAGGTTTTGGATTTATAGCTGTTTTTGTGTCTATTGCTTCAAAAGCATTTTCAGATAATTTGTGTGTTCTGAAGAAACTACAAGAGATATCTAACCCAAACTTTCCGTGCAAGAGGGGCTTGTACATCTGCACAACATGTCTTTTAAAGTTTGAACTTATCTTATTGCATTTTTGAGTTATAGCAGTTTTTAAGTTTTTATTGCTCCAAAAGCCTTTTCAGCCCATGAACAGTTGTTTGTGAGTTTTCGAAAAAAGTGCAAGAGCTATTCGAACCCTTTTTGCTGGGCAAGTAGGACCTGTAAATCTACACAATACATAGTTTAAAGTTTGAGTCTATCATATTAGGTTTTGGATTTATAGCTGTTTTTGTGTCTATTGCTTCAAAAGCATTTTCAGATAATTTGTGTGTTCTGAAGAAACTACAAGAGATATCTAACCCAAACTTTATCTGCAAGAGGGGCTTGTACATCTGCACAACATGTCTTTTAAAGTTTGAACTTATCTTATTGAATTTTTGAGTTATAGCAGTTTTTACGTTTTTATTGCTCCAAAAGCCTTTTCAGCCCATGAACAGTTGTTTGTGAGTTTCGAAAAAAGTGCAAGAGCTATTCGAACCCTTTTTGCTGGGCAAGTAGGACCTGTAAATCTACACAATATATAGTTTAAAGTTTGAGTCTATCATATTAGGTTTTGGATTTATAGCTGTTTTTGTGTCTATTGCTTCAAAAGCATTTTCAGATAATTTGTGTGTTCTGAAGAAACTACAAGAGATATCTAACCCAAACTTTCCGTGCAAGAGGGGCTTGTACATCTGCACAACATGTCTTTTAAAGTTTGAACTTATCTTATTGCATTTTTGAGTTATAGCAGTTTTTAAGTTTTTATTGCTCCAAAAGCCTTTTCAGCCCATGAACAGTTGTTTGTGAGTTTTCGAAAAAAGTGCAAGAGCTATTCGAACCCTTTTTGCTGGGCAAGTAGGACCTGTAAATCTACACAATACATAGTTTAAAGTTTGAGTCTATCATATTAGGTTTTGGATTTATAGCTGTTTTTGTGTCTATTGCTTCAAAAGCATTTTCAGATAATTTGTGTGTTCTGAAGAAACTACAAGAGATATCTAACCCAAACTTTCTGTGCAAGAGGGGCTTGTACATCTGCACAACGTGTATTTTAAAGTTTGAACTTATCTTATTGAATTTTTGAGTTATAGCAGTTTTTACGTTTTTATTGCTCCAAAAGCCTTTTCAGCCCGTGAACAGTTGTTTGTGAGTTTTCGAAAAAAGTGCAAGAGCTATTCGAACCCTTTTTGCTGGGCAAGTAGGACCTGTAAATCTACACAATATAGAGTTTAAAGTTTGAGTCTATCATATTAGGTTTTGGATTTATAGCTGTTTTTGTGTCTGTTGCTTCAAAAGCATTTTCAGATAATTTGTGTGTTCTGAAGAAACTACAAGAGATATCTAACCCAAACTTTCTGTGCAAGAGGGGCTTGTACATCTGCACAACATGTCTTTTAAAGTTTGAACTTATCTTATTGCATTTTTGAGTTATTGCAGTTTTTAAGTTTTTATTGCTCCAAAAGCCTTTTCAGCCCATGAACAGTTGTTTGTGAGTTTCGAAAAAAGTGCAAGAGCTATTCGAACCCTTTTTGCTGGGCAAGTAGGACCTGTAAATCTACACAATATATAGTTTAAAGTTTGAGTCTATCATATTAGGTTTTGGATTTATAGCTGTTTTTGTGTCTATTGCTTCAAAAGCATTTTCAGATAATTTGTGTGTTCTGAAGAAACTACAATAGATATCTAACCCAAACTTTCCGTGCAAGAGGGGCTTGTACATCTGCACAACATGTCTTTTAAAGTTTGAACTTATCTTATTGCATTTTTGAGTTATAGCAGTTTTTAAGTTTTTATTGCTCCAAAAGCCTTTTCAGCCCATGAACAGTTGTTTGTGAGTTTTCGAAAAAAGTGCAAGAGCTATTCGAACCCTTTTTGCTGGGCAAGTAGGACCTGTAAATCTACACAATACATAGTTTAAAGTTTGAGTCTATCATATTAGGTTTTGGATTTATAGCTGTTTTTGTGTCTATTGCTTCAAAAGCATTTTCAGATAATTTGTGTGTTCTGAAGAAACTACAAGAGATATCTAACCCAAACTTTCTGTGCAAGAGGGGCTTGTACATCTGCACAACATGTCTTTTAAAGTTTGAACTTATCTTATTGCATTTTTGAGTTATTGCAGTTTTTAAGTTTTTATTGCTCCAAAAGCCTTTTCAGCCCATGAACAGTTGTGTGAGTTTCAAAAAAAGTGCAAGAGCTATTCGAACCCTTTTTGCTGGGCAAGTAGGACCTGTAAATCTACACAATACATAGTTTAAAGTTTGAGTCTATCATATTAGGTTTTGGATTTATAGCTGTTTTTGTGTCTATTGCTTCAAAAGCATTTTCAGATAATTTGTGTGTTCTGAAGAAACTACAAGAGATATCTAACCCAAACTTTCTGTGCAAGAGGGGCTTGTACATCTGCACAACATGTCTTTTAAAGTTTGAACTTATCTTATTGCATTTTTGAGTTATTGCAGTTTTTAAGTTTTTATTGCTCCAAAAGCCTTTTCAGCCCATGAACAGTTGTTTGTGAGTTTCGAAAAAAGTGCAAGAGCTATTCGAACCCTTTTTGCTGGGCAAGTAGGACCTGTAAATCTACACAATATATAGTTTAAAGTTTGAGTCTATCATATTAGGTTTTGGATTTATAGCTGTTTTTGTGTCTATTGCTTCAAAAGCATTTTCAGATAATTTGTGTGTTCTGAAGAAACTACAAGAGATATCTAACCCAAACTTTCCGTGCAAGAGGGGCTTGTACATCTGCACAACATGTCTTTTAAAGTTTGAACTTATCTTATTGCATTTTTGAGTTATAGCAGTTTTTAAGTTTTTATTGCTCCAAAAGCCTTTTCAGCCCATGAACAGTTGTTTGTGAGTTTTCGAAAAAAGTGCAAGAGCTATTCGAACCCTTTTTGCTGGGCAAGTAGGACCTGTAAATCTACACAATACATAGTTTAAAGTTTGAGTCTATCATATTAGGTTTTGGATTTATAGCTGTTTTTGTGTCTATTGCTTCAAAAGCATTTTCAGATAATTTGTGTGTTCTGAAGAAACTACAAGAGATATCTAACCCAAACTTTATCTGCAAGAGGGGCTTGTACATCTGCACAACATGTCTTTTAAAGTTTGAACTTATCTTATTGAATTTTTGAGTTATAGCAGTTTTTACGTTTTTATTGCTCCAAAAGCCTTTTCAGCCCATGAACAGTTGTTTGTGAGTTTCGAAAAAAGTGCAAGAGCTATTCGAACCCTTTTTGCTGGGCAAGTAGGACCTGTAAATCTACACAATATATAGTTTAAAGTTTGAGTCTATCATATTAGGTTTTGGATTTATAGCTGTTTTTGTGTCTATTGCTTCAAAAGCATTTTCAGATAATTTGTGTGTTCTGAAGAAACTACAAGAGATATCTAACCCAAACTTTCCGTGCAAGAGGGGCTTGTACATCTGCACAACATGTCTTTTAAAGTTTGAACTTATCTTATTGCATTTTTGAGTTATAGCAGTTTTTAAGTTTTTATTGCTCCAAAAGCCTTTTCAGCCCATGAACAGTTGTTTGTGAGTTTTCGAAAAAAGTGCAAGAGCTATTCGAACCCTTTTTGCTGGGCAAGTAGGACCCGTAAATCTACACAATACATAGTTTAAAGTTTGAGTCTATCATATTAGGTTTTGGATTTATAGCTGTTTTTGTGTCTATTGCTTCAAAAGCATTTTCAGATAATTTGTGTGTTCTGAAGAAACTACAAGAGATATCTAACCCAAACTTTCTGTGCAAGAGGGGCTTGTACATCTGCACAACGTGTATTTTAAAGTTTGAACTTATCTTATTGAATTTTTGAGTTATAGCAGTTTTTACGTTTTTATTGCTCCAAAAGCCTTTTCAGCCCGTGAACAGTTGTTTGTGAGTTTTCGAAAAAAGTGCAAGAGCTATTCGAACCCTTTTTGCTGGGCAAGTAGGACCTGTAAATCTACATAATATATAGTTTAAAGTTTGAGTCTATCATATTAGGTTTTGGATTTATAGCTGTTTTTGTGTCTATTGCTTCAAAAGCATTTTCAGATAATTTGTGTGTTCTGAAGAAACTACAAGAGATATCTAACCCAAACTTTCTGTGCAAGAGGGGCTTGTACATCTGCACAACATGTCTTTTAAAGTTTGAACTTATCTTATTGAATTTTTGAGTTATAGCAGTTTTTACGTTTTTATTGCTCCAAAAGCCTTTTCAGCCCATGAACAGTTGTGTGAGTTTCAAAAAAAGTGCAAGAGCTATTCGAACCCTTTTTGCTGGGCAAGTAGGACCTGTAAATCTACACAATATATAGTTTAAAGTTTGAGTCTATCATATTAGGTTTTGGATTTATAGCTGTTTTTGTGTCTATTGCTTCAAAAGCATTTTCAGATAATTTGTGTGTTCTGAAGAAACTACAAGAGATATCTAACCCAAACTTTCTGTGCAAGAGGGGCTTGTACATCTGCACAACATGTCTTTTAAAGTTTGAACTTATCTTATTGCATTTTTGAGTTATTGCAGTTTTTAAGTTTTTATTGCTCCAAAAGCCTTTTCAGCCCATGAACAGTTGTTTGTGAGTTTCGAAAAAAGTGCAAGAGCTATTCGAACCCTTTTTGCTGGGCAAGTAGGACATGTAAATCTACACAATATAGAGTTTAAAGTTTGAGTCTATCATATTAGGTTTTGGATTTATAGCTGTTTTTGTGTCTATTGCTTCAAAAGCATTTTCAGATAATTTGTGTGTTCTGAAGAAACTACAAGAGATATCTAACCCAAACTTTCTGTGCAAGAGGGGCTTGTACATCTGCACAACGTGTCTTTTAAAGTTTGAACTTATCTTATTGAATTTTTGAGTTATAGCAGTTTTTACGTTTTTATTGCTCCAAAAGCCTTTTCAGCCCGTGAACAGTTGTTTGTGAGTTTTCGAAAAAAGTGCAAGAGCTATTCGAACCCTTTTTGCTGGGCAAGTAGGACCTGTAAATCTACACAATATATAGTTTAAAGTTTGAGTCTATCATATTAGGTTTTGGATTTATAGCTGTTTTTGTGTCTATTGCTTCAAAAGCATTTTCAGATAATTTGTGTGTTCTGAAGAAACTACAAGAGATATCTAACCCAAACTTTCCGTGCAAGAGGGGCTTGTACATCTGCACAACATGTCTTTTAAAGTTTGAACTTATCTTATTGCATTTTTGAGTTATAGCAGTTTTTAAGTTTTTATTGCTCCAAAAGCCTTTTCAGCCCATGAACAGTTGTTTGTGAGTTTTCGAAAAAAGTGCAAGAGCTATTCGAACCCTTTTTGCTGGGCAAGTAGGACCTGTAAATCTACACAATACATAGTTTAAAGTTTGAGTCTATCATATTAGGTTTTGGATTTATAGCTGTTTTTGTGTCTATTGCTTCAAAAGCATTTTCAGATAATTTGTGTGTTCTGAAGAAACTACAAGAGATATCTAACCCAAACTTTATCTGCAAGAGGGGCTTGTACATCTGCACAACATGTCTTTTAAAGTTTGAACTTATCTTATTGAATTTTTGAGTTATAGCAGTTTTTACGTTTTTATTGCTCCAAAAGCCTTTTCAGCCCATGAACAGTTGTTTGTGAGTTTCGAAAAAAGTGCAAGAGCTATTCGAACCCTTTTTGCTGGGCAAGTAGGACCTGTAAATCTACACAATATATAGTTTAAAGTTTGAGTCTATCATATTAGGTTTTGGATTTATAGCTGTTTTTGTGTCTATTGCTTCAAAAGCATTTTCAGATAATTTGTGTGTTCTGAAGAAACTACAAGAGATATCTAACCCAAACTTTCCGTGCAAGAGGGGCTTGTACATCTGCACAACATGTCTTTTAAAGTTTGAACTTATCTTATTGCATTTTTGAGTTATAGCAGTTTTTAAGTTTTTATTGCTCCAAAAGCCTTTTCAGCCCATGAACAGTTGTTTGTGAGTTTTCGAAAAAAGTGCAAGAGCTATTCGAACCCTTTTTGCTGGGCAAGTAGGACCTGTAAATCTACACAATACATAGTTTAAAGTTTGAGTCTATCATATTAGGTTTTGGATTTATAGCTGTTTTTGTGTCTATTGCTTCAAAAGCATTTTCAGATAATTTGTGTGTTCTGAAGAAACTACAAGAGATATCTAACCCAAACTTTCTGTGCAAGAGGGGCTTGTACATCTGCACAACGTGTATTTTAAAGTTTGAACTTATCTTATTGAATTTTTGAGTTATAGCAGTTTTTACGTTTTTATTGCTCCAAAAGCCTTTTCAGCCCGTGAACAGTTGTTTGTGAGTTTTCGAAAAAAGTGCAAGAGCTATTCGAACCCTTTTTGCTGGGCAAGTAGGACCTGTAAATCTACATAATATATAGTTTAAAGTTTGAGTCTATCATATTAGGTTTTGGATTTATAGCTGTTTTTGTGTCTATTGCTTCAAAAGCATTTTCAGATAATTTGTGTGTTCTGAAGAAACTACAAGAGATATCTAACCCAAACTTTCTGTGCAAGAGGGGCTTGTACATCTGCACAACATGTCTTTTAAAGTTTGAACTTATCTTATTGAATTTTTGAGTTATAGCAGTTTTTACGTTTTTATTGCTCCAAAAGCCTTTTCAGCCCATGAACAGTTGTGTGAGTTTCAAAAAAAGTGCAAGAGCTATTCGAACCCTTTTTGCTGGGCAAGTAGGACCTGTAAATCTACACAATATATAGTTTAAAGTTTGAGTCTATCATATTAGGTTTTGGATTTATAGCTGTTTTTGTGTCTATTGCTTCAAAAGCATTTTCAGATAATTTGTGTGTTCTGAAGAAACTACAAGAGATATCTAACCCAAACTTTCTGTGCAAGAGGGGCTTGTACATCTGCACAACATGTCTTTTAAAGTTTGAACTTATCTTATTGCATTTTTGAGTTATTGCAGTTTTTAAGTTTTTATTGCTCCAAAAGCCTTTTCAGCCCATGAACAGTTGTTTGTGAGTTTCGAAAAAAGTGCAAGAGCTATTCGAACCCTTTTTGCTGGGCAAGTAGGACATGTAAATCTACACAATATAGAGTTTAAAGTTTGAGTCTATCATATTAGGTTTTGGATTTATAGCTGTTTTTGTGTCTATTGCTTCAAAAGCATTTTCAGATAATTTGTGTGTTCTGAAGAAACTACAAGAGATATCTAACCCAAACTTTCTGTGCAAGAGGGGCTTGTACATCTGCACAACGTGTCTTTTAAAGTTTGAACTTATCTTATTGAATTTTTGAGTTATAGCAGTTTTTACGTTTTTATTGCTCCAAAAGCCTTTTCAGCCCGTGAACAGTTGTTTGTGAGTTTTCGAAAAAAGTGCAAGAGCTATTCGAACCCTTTTTGCTGGGCAAGTAGGACCTGTAAATCTACACAATATATAGTTTAAAGTTTGAGTCTATCATATTAGGTTTTGGATTTATAGCTGTTTTTGTGTCTGTTGCTTCAAAAGCATTTTCAGATAATTTGTGTGTTCTGAAGAAACTACAAGAGATATCTAACCCAAACTTTCTGTGCAAGAGGGGCTTGTACATCTGCACAACATGTCTTTTAAAGTTTGAACTTATCTTATTGCATTTTTGAGTTATTGCAGTTTTTAAGTTTTTATTGCTCCAAAAGCCTTTTCAGCCCATGAACAGTTGTTTGTGAGTTTCGAAAAAAGTGCAAGAGCTATTCGAACCCTTTTTGCTGGGCAAGTAGGACCTGTAAATCTACACAATATATAGTTTAAAGTTTGAGTCTATCATATTAGGTTTTGGATTTATAGCTGTTTTTGTGTCTATTGCTTCAAAAGCATTTTCAGATAATTTGTGTGTTCTGAAGAAACTACAATAGATATCTAACCCAAACTTTCCGTGCAAGAGGGGCTTGTACATCTGCACAACATGTCTTTTAAAGTTTGAACTTATCTTATTGCATTTTTGAGTTATAGCAGTTTTTAAGTTTTTATTGCTCCAAAAGCCTTTTCAGCCCATGAACAGTTGTTTGTGAGTTTTCGAAAAAAGTGCAAGAGCTATTCGAACCCTTTTTGCTGGGCAAGTAGGACCTGTAAATCTACACAATACATAGTTTAAAGTTTGAGTCTATCATATTAGGTTTTGGATTTATAGCTGTTTTTGTGTCTATTGCTTCAAAAGCATTTTCAGATAATTTGTGTGTTCTGAAGAAACTACAAGAGATATCTAACCCAAACTTTCTGTGCAAGAGGGGCTTGTACATCTGCACAACATGTCTTTTAAAGTTTGAACTTATCTTATTGCATTTTTGAGTTATTGCAGTTTTTAAGTTTTTATTGCTCCAAAAGCCTTTTCAGCCCATGAACAGTTGTGTGAGTTTCAAAAAAAGTGCAAGAGCTATTCGAACCCTTTTTGCTGGGCAAGTAGGACCTGTAAATCTACACAATACATAGTTTAAAGTTTGAGTCTATCATATTAGGTTTTGGATTTATAGCTGTTTTTGTGTCTATTGCTTCAAAAGCATTTTCAGATAATTTGTGTGTTCTGAAGAAACTACAAGAGATATCTAACCCAAACTTTCTGTGCAAGAGGGGCTTGTACATCTGCACAACATGTCTTTTAAAGTTTGAACTTATCTTATTGCATTTTTGAGTTATTGCAGTTTTTAAGTTTTTATTGCTCCAAAAGCCTTTTCAGCCCATGAACAGTTGTTTGTGAGTTTCGAAAAAAGTGCAAGAGCTATTCGAACCCTTTTTGCTGGGCAAGTAGGACATGCAAATCTACACAATATAGAGTTTAAAGTTTGAGTCTATCATATTAGGTTTTGGATTTATAGCTGTTTTTGTGTCTGTTGCTTCAAAAGCATTTTCAGATAATTTGTGTGTTCTGAAGAAACTACAAGAGATATCTAACCCAAACTTTCTGTGCAAGAGGGGCTTGTACATCTGCACAACATGTCTTTTAAAGTTTGAACTTATCTTATTGCATTTTTGAGTTATTGCAGTTTTTAAGTTTTTATTGCTCCAAAAGCCTTTTCAGCCCATGAACAGTTGTTTGTGAGTTTCGAAAAAAGTGCAAGAGCTATTCGAACCCTTTTTGCTGGGCAAGTAGGACCTGTAAATCTACACAATATATAGTTTAAAGTTTGAGTCTATCATATTAGGTTTTGGATTTATAGCTGTTTTTGTGTCTATTGCTTCAAAAGCATTTTCAGATAATTTGTGTGTTCTGAAGAAACTACAAGAGATATCTAACCCAAACTTTCCGTGCAAGAGGGGCTTGTACATCTGCACAACATGTCTTTTAAAGTTTGAACTTATCTTATTGCATTTTTGAGTTATAGCAGTTTTTAAGTTTTTATTGCTCCAAAAGCCTTTTCAGCCCATGAACAGTTGTTTGTGAGTTTTCGAAAAAAGTGCAAGAGCTATTCGAACCCTTTTTGCTGGGCAAGTAGGACCTGTAAATCTACACAATACATAGTTTAAAGTTTGAGTCTATCATATTAGGTTTTGGATTTATAGCTGTTTTTGTGTCTATTGCTTCAAAAGCATTTTCAGATAATTTGTGTGTTCTGAAGAAACTACAAGAGATATCTAACCCAAACTTTATCTGCAAGAGGGGCTTGTACATCTGCACAACATGTCTTTTAAAGTTTGAACTTATCTTATTGAATTTTTGAGTTATAGCAGTTTTTACGTTTTTATTGCTCCAAAAGCCTTTTCAGCCCATGAACAGTTGTTTGTGAGTTTCGAAAAAAGTGCAAGAGCTATTCGAACCCTTTTTGCTGGGCAAGTAGGACCTGTAAATCTACACAATATATAGTTTAAAGTTTGAGTCTATCATATTAGGTTTTGGATTTATAGCTGTTTTTGTGTCTATTGCTTCAAAAGCATTTTCAGATAATTTGTGTGTTCTGAAGAAACTACAAGAGATATCTAACCCAAACTTTCCGTGCAAGAGGGGCTTGTACATCTGCACAACATGTCTTTTAAAGTTTGAACTTATCTTATTGCATTTTTGAGTTATAGCAGTTTTTAAGTTTTTATTGCTCCAAAAGCCTTTTCAGCCCATGAACAGTTGTTTGTGAGTTTTCGAAAAAAGTGCAAGAGCTATTCGAACCCTTTTTGCTGGGCAAGTAGGACCTGTAAATCTACACAATACATAGTTTAAAGTTTGAGTCTATCATATTAGGTTTTGGATTTATAGCTGTTTTTGTGTCTATTGCTTCAAAAGCATTTTCAGATAATTTGTGTGTTCTGAAGAAACTACAAGAGATATCTAACCCAAACTTTCTGTGCAAGAGGGGCTTGTACATCTGCACAACGTGTATTTTAAAGTTTGAACTTATCTTATTGAATTTTTGAGTTATAGCAGTTTTTACGTTTTTATTGCTCCAAAAGCCTTTTCAGCCCGTGAACAGTTGTTTGTGAGTTTTCGAAAAAAGTGCAAGAGCTATTCGAACCCTTTTTGCTGGGCAAGTAGGACCTGTAAATCTACATAATATATAGTTTAAAGTTTGAGTCTATCATATTAGGTTTTGGATTTATAGCTGTTTTTGTGTCTATTGCTTCAAAAGCATTTTCAGATAATTTGTGTGTTCTGAAGAAACTACAAGAGATATCTAACCCAAACTTTCTGTGCAAGAGGGGCTTGTACATCTGCACAACATGTCTTTTAAAGTTTGAACTTATCTTATTGAATTTTTGAGTTATAGCAGTTTTTACGTTTTTATTGCTCCAAAAGCCTTTTCAGCCCATGAACAGTTGTGTGAGTTTCAAAAAAAGTGCAAGAGCTATTCGAACCCTTTTTGCTGGGCAAGTAGGACCTGTAAATCTACACAATATATAGTTTAAAGTTTGAGTCTATCATATTAGGTTTTGGATTTATAGCTGTTTTTGTGTCTATTGCTTCAAAAGCATTTTCAGATAATTTGTGTGTTCTGAAGAAACTACAAGAGATATCTAACCCAAACTTTCTGTGCAAGAGGGGCTTGTACATCTGCACAACATGTCTTTTAAAGTTTGAACTTATCTTATTGCATTTTTGAGTTATTGCAGTTTTTAAGTTTTTATTGCTCCAAAAGCCTTTTCAGCCCATGAACAGTTGTTTGTGAGTTTCGAAAAAAGTGCAAGAGCTATTCGAACCCTTTTTGCTGGGCAAGTAGGACATGTAAATCTACACAATATAGAGTTTAAAGTTTGAGTCTATCATATTAGGTTTTGGATTTATAGCTGTTTTTGTGTCTATTGCTTCAAAAGCATTTTCAGATAATTTGTGTGTTCTGAAGAAACTACAAGAGATATCTAACCCAAACTTTCTGTGCAAGAGGGGCTTGTACATCTGCACAACGTGTCTTTTAAAGTTTGAACTTATCTTATTGAATTTTTGAGTTATAGCAGTTTTTACGTTTTTATTGCTCCAAAAGCCTTTTCAGCCCGTGAACAGTTGTTTGTGAGTTTTCGAAAAAAGTGCAAGAGCTATTCGAACCCTTTTTGCTGGGCAAGTAGGACCTGTAAATCTACACAATATATAGTTTAAAGTTTGAGTCTATCATATTAGGTTTTGGATTTATAGCTGTTTTTGTGTCTGTTGCTTCAAAAGCATTTTCAGATAATTTGTGTGTTCTGAAGAAACTACAAGAGATATCTAACCCAAACTTTCTGTGCAAGAGGGGCTTGTACATCTGCACAACATGTCTTTTAAAGTTTGAACTTATCTTATTGAATTTTTGAGTTATAGCAGTTTTTACGTTTTTATTGCTCCAAAAGCCTTTTCAGCCCATGAACAGTTGTGTGAGTTTCAAAAAAAGTGCAAGAGCTATTCGAACCCTTTTTGCTGGGCAAGTAGGACCTGTAAATCTACACAATATATAGTTTAAAGTTTGAGTCTATCATATTAGGTTTTGGATTTATAGCTGTTTTTGTGTCTATTGCTTCAAAAGCATTTTCAGATAATTTGTGTGTTCTGAAGAAACTACAAGAGATATCTAACCCAAACTTTCTGTGCAAGAGGGGCTTGTACATCTGCACAACATGTCTTTTAAAGTTTGAACTTATCTTATTGCATTTTTGAGTTATTGCAGTTTTTAAGTTTTTATTGCTCCAAAAGCCTTTTCAGCCCATGAACAGTTGTTTGTGAGTTTCGAAAAAAGTGCAAGAGCTATTCGAACCCTTTTTGCTGGGCAAGTAGGACATGTAAATCTACACAATATAGAGTTTAAAGTTTGAGTCTATCATATTAGGTTTTGGATTTATAGCTGTTTTTGTGTCTATTGCTTCAAAAGCATTTTCAGATAATTTGTGTGTTCTGAAGAAACTACAAGAGATATCTAACCCAAACTTTCTGTGCAAGAGGGGCTTGTACATCTGCACAACGTGTCTTTTAAAGTTTGAACTTATCTTATTGAATTTTTGAGTTATAGCAGTTTTTACGTTTTTATTGCTCCAAAAGCCTTTTCAGCCCGTGAACAGTTGTTTGTGAGTTTTCGAAAAAAGTGCAAGAGCTATTCGAACCCTTTTTGCTGGGCAAGTAGGACCTGTAAATCTACACAATATATAGTTTAAAGTTTGAGTCTATCATATTAGGTTTTGGATTTATAGCTGTTTTTGTGTCTGTTGCTTCAAAAGCATTTTCAGATAATTTGTGTGTTCTGAAGAAACTACAAGAGATATCTAACCCAAACTTTCTGTGCAAGAGGGGCTTGTACATCTGCACAACATGTCTTTTAAAGTTTGAACTTATCTTATTGCATTTTTGAGTTATTGCAGTTTTTAAGTTTTTATTGCTCCAAAAGCCTTTTCAGCCCATGAACAGTTGTTTGTGAGTTTCGAAAAAAGTGCAAGAGCTATTCGAACCCTTTTTGCTGGGCAAGTAGGACCTGTAAATCTACACAATATATAGTTTAAAGTTTGAGTCTATCATATTAGGTTTTGGATTTATAGCTGTTTTTGTGTCTATTGCTTCAAAAGCATTTTCAGATAATTTGTGTGTTCTGAAGAAACTACAATAGATATCTAACCCAAACTTTCCGTGCAAGAGGGGCTTGTACATCTGCACAACATGTCTTTTAAAGTTTGAACTTATCTTATTGCATTTTTGAGTTATAGCAGTTTTTAAGTTTTTATTGCTCCAAAAGCCTTTTCAGCCCATGAACAGTTGTTTGTGAGTTTTCGAAAAAAGTGCAAGAGCTATTCGAACCCTTTTTGCTGGGCAAGTAGGACCTGTAAATCTACACAATACATAGTTTAAAGTTTGAGTCTATCATATTAGGTTTTGGATTTATAGCTGTTTTTGTGTCTATTGCTTCAAAAGCATTTTCAGATAATTTGTGTGTTCTGAAGAAACTACAAGAGATATCTAACCCAAACTTTCTGTGCAAGAGGGGCTTGTACATCTGCACAACATGTCTTTTAAAGTTTGAACTTATCTTATTGCATTTTTGAGTTATTGCAGTTTTTAAGTTTTTATTGCTCCAAAAGCCTTTTCAGCCCATGAACAGTTGTGTGAGTTTCAAAAAAAGTGCAAGAGCTATTCGAACCCTTTTTGCTGGGCAAGTAGGACCTGTAAATCTACACAATACATAGTTTAAAGTTTGAGTCTATCATATTAGGTTTTGGATTTATAGCTGTTTTTGTGTCTATTGCTTCAAAAGCATTTTCAGATAATTTGTGTGTTCTGAAGAAACTACAAGAGATATCTAACCCAAACTTTCTGTGCAAGAGGGGCTTGTACATCTGCACAACATGTCTTTTAAAGTTTGAACTTATCTTATTGCATTTTTGAGTTATTGCAGTTTTTAAGTTTTTATTGCTCCAAAAGCCTTTTCAGCCCATGAACAGTTGTTTGTGAGTTTCGAAAAAAGTGCAAGAGCTATTCGAACCCTTTTTGCTGGGCAAGTAGGACATGTAAATCTACACAATATAGAGTTTAAAGTTTGAGTCTATCATATTAGGTTTTGGATTTATAGCTGTTTTTGTGTCTATTGCTTCAAAAGCATTTTCAGATAATTTGTGTGTTCTGAAGAAACTACAAGAGATATCTAACCCAAACTTTCTGTGCAAGAGGGGCTTGTACATCTGCACAACGTGTCTTTTAAAGTTTGAACTTATCTTATTGAATTTTTGAGTAATAGCAGTTTTTACGTTTTTATTGCTCCAAAAGCCTTTTCAGCCCGTGAACAGTTGTTTGTGAGTTTTCGAAAAAAGTGCAAGAGCTATTCGAACCCTTTTTGCTGGGCAAGTAGGACCTGTAAATCTACACAATATATAGTTTAAAGTTTGAGTCTATCATATTAGGTTTTGGATTTATAGCTGTTTTTGTGTCTGTTGCTTCAAAAGCATTTTCAGATAATTTGTGTGTTCTGAAGAAACTACAAGAGATATCTAACCCAAACTTTCTGTGCAAGAGGGGCTTGTACATCTGCACAACATGTCTTTTAAAGTTTGAACTTATCTTATTGAATTTTTGAGTTATAGCAGTTTTTACGTTTTTATTGCTCCAAAAGCCTTTTCAGCCCATGAACAGTTGTGTGAGTTTCAAAAAAAGTGCAAGAGCTATTCGAACCCTTTTTGCTGGGCAAGTAGGACCTGTAAATCTACACAATATAGAGTTTAAAGTTTGAGTCTATCATATTAGGTTTTGGATTTATAGCTGTTTTTGTGTCTATTGCTTCAAAAGCATTTTCAGATAATTTGTGTGTTCTGAAGAAACTACAAGAGATATCTAACCCAAACTTTCTGTGCAAGAGGGGCTTGTACATCTGCACAACGTGTCTTTTAAAGTTTGAACTTATCTTATTGAATTTTTGAGTTATAGCAGTTTTTACGTTTTTATTGCTCCAAAAGCCTTTTCAGCCCGTGAACAGTTGTTTGTGAGTTTTCGAAAAAAGTGCAAGAGCTATTCGAACCCTTTTTGCTGGGCAAGTAGGACCTGTAAATCTACACAATATATAGTTTAAAGTTTGAGTCTATCATATTAGGTTTTGGATTTATAGCTGTTTTTGTGTCTGTTGCTTCAAAAGCATTTTCAGATAATTTGTGTGTTCTGAAGAAACTACAAGAGATATCTAACCCAAACTTTCTGTGCAAGAGGGGCTTGTACATCTGCACAACATGTCTTTTAAAGTTTGAACTTATCTTATTGCATTTTTGAGTTATTGCAGTTTTTAAGTTTTTATTGCTCCAAAAGCCTTTTCAGCCCATGAACAGTTGTTTGTGAGTTTCGAAAAAAGTGCAAGAGCTATTCGAACCCTTTTTGCTGGGCAAGTAGGACCTGTAAATCTACACAATATATAGTTTAAAGTTTGAGTCTATCATATTAGGTTTTGGATTTATAGCTGTTTTTGTGTCTATTGCTTCAAAAGCATTTTCAGATAATTTGTGTGTTCTGAAGAAACTACAATAGATATCTAACCCAAACTTTCCGTGCAAGAGGGGCTTGTACATCTGCACAACATGTCTTTTAAAGTTTGAACTTATCTTATTGCATTTTTGAGTTATAGCAGTTTTTAAGTTTTTATTGCTCCAAAAGCCTTTTCAGCCCATGAACAGTTGTTTGTGAGTTTTCGAAAAAAGTGCAAGAGCTATTCGAACCCTTTTTGCTGGGCAAGTAGGACCTGTAAATCTACACAATACATAGTTTAAAGTTTGAGTCTATCATATTAGGTTTTGGATTTATAGCTGTTTTTGTGTCTATTGCTTCAAAAGCATTTTCAGATAATTTGTGTGTTCTGAAGAAACTACAAGAGATATCTAACCCAAACTTTCTGTGCAAGAGGGGCTTGTACATCTGCACAACATGTCTTTTAAAGTTTGAACTTATCTTATTGCATTTTTGAGTTATTGCAGTTTTTAAGTTTTTATTGCTCCAAAAGCCTTTTCAGCCCATGAACAGTTGTGTGAGTTTCAAAAAAAGTGCAAGAGCTATTCGAACCCTTTTTGCTGGGCAAGTAGGACCTGTAAATCTACACAATACATAGTTTAAAGTTTGAGTCTATCATATTAGGTTTTGGATTTATAGCTGTTTTTGTGTCTATTGCTTCAAAAGCATTTTCAGATAATTTGTGTGTTCTGAAGAAACTACAAGAGATATCTAACCCAAACTTTCTGTGCAAGAGGGGCTTGTACATCTGCACAACATGTCTTTTAAAGTTTGAACTTATCTTATTGCATTTTTGAGTTATTGCAGTTTTTAAGTTTTTATTGCTCCAAAAGCCTTTTCAGCCCATGAACAGTTGTTTGTGAGTTTCGAAAAAAGTGCAAGAGCTATTCGAACCCTTTTTGCTGGGCAAGTAGGACATGTAAATCTACACAATATAGAGTTTAAAGTTTGAGTCTATCATATTAGGTTTTGGATTTATAGCTGTTTTTGTGTCTGTTGCTTCAAAAGCATTTTCAGATAATTTGTGTGTTCTGAAGAAACTACAAGAGATATCTAACCCAAACTTTCTGTGCAAGAGGGGCTTGTACATCTGCACAACATGTCTTTTAAAGTTTGAACTTATCTTATTGCATTTTTGAGTTATTGCAGTTTTTAAGTTTTTATTGCTCCAAAAGCCTTTTCAGCCCATGAACAGTTGTTTGTGAGTTTCGAAAAAAGTGCAAGAGCTATTCGAACCCTTTTTGCTGGGCAAGTAGGACCTGTAAATCTACACAATATATAGTTTAAAGTTTGAGTCTATCATATTAGGTTTTGGATTTATAGCTGTTTTTGTGTCTATTGCTTCAAAAGCATTTTCAGATAATTTGTGTGTTCTGAAGAAACTACAAGAGATATCTAACCCAAACTTTCCGTGCAAGAGGGGCTTGTACATCTGCACAACATGTCTTTTAAAGTTTGAACTTATCTTATTGCATTTTTGAGTTATAGCAGTTTTTAAGTTTTTATTGCTCCAAAAGCCTTTTCAGCCCATGAACAGTTGTTTGTGAGTTTTCGAAAAAAGTGCAAGAGCTATTCGAACCCTTTTTGCTGGGCAAGTAGGACCTGTAAATCTACACAATACATAGTTTAAAGTTTGAGTCTATCATATTAGGTTTTGGATTTATAGCTGTTTTTGTGTCTATTGCTTCAAAAGCATTTTCAGATAATTTGTGTGTTCTGAAGAAACTACAAGAGATATCTAACCCAAACTTTCTGTGCAAGAGGGGCTTGTACATCTGCACAACATGTCTTTTAAAGTTTGAACTTATCTTATTGCATTTTTGAGTTATTGCAGTTTTTAAGTTTTTATTGCTCCAAAAGCCTTTTCAGCCCATGAACAGTTGTGTGAGTTTCAAAAAAAGTGCAAGAGCTATTCGAACCCTTTTTGCTGGGCAAGTAGGACCTGTAAATCTACACAATACATAGTTTAAAGTTTGAGTCTATCATATTAGGTTTTGGATTTATAGCTGTTTTTGTGTCTATTGCTTCAAAAGCATTTTCAGATAATTTGTGTGTTCTGAAGAAACTACAAGAGATATCTAACCCAAACTTTCTGTGCAAGAGGGGCTTGTACATCTGCACAACATGTCTTTTAAAGTTTGAACTTATCTTATTGCATTTTTGAGTTATTGCAGTTTTTAAGTTTTTATTGCTCCAAAAGCCTTTTCAGCCCATGAACAGTTGTTTGTGAGTTTCGAAAAAAGTGCAAGAGCTATTCGAACCCTTTTTGCTGGGCAAGTAGGACATGTAAATCTACACAATATAGAGTTTAAAGTTTGAGTCTATCATATTAGGTTTTGGATTTATAGCTGTTTTTGTGTCTGTTGCTTCAAAAGCATTTTCAGATAATTTGTGTGTTCTGAAGAAACTACAAGAGATATCTAACCCAAACTTTCTGTGCAAGAGGGGCTTGTACATCTGCACAACATGTCTTTTAAAGTTTGAACTTATCTTATTGCATTTTTGAGTTATTGCAGTTTTTAAGTTTTTATTGCTCCAAAAGCCTTTTCAGCCCATGAACAGTTGTTTGTGAGTTTCGAAAAAAGTGCAAGAGCTATTCGCACCCTTTTTGCTGGGCAAGTAGGACCTGTAAATCTACACAATATATAGTTTAAAGTTTGAGTCTATCATATTAGGTTTTGGATTTATAGCTGTTTTTGTGTCTATTGCTTCAAAAGCATTTTCAGATAATTTGTGTGTTCTGAAGAAACTACAAGAGATATCTAACCCAAACTTTCCGTGCAAGAGGGGCTTGTACATCTGCACAACATGTCTTTTAAAGTTTGAACTTATCTTATTGCATTTTTGAGTTATAGCAGTTTTTAAGTTTTTATTGCTCCAAAAGCCTTTTCAGCCCATGAACAGTTGTTTGTGAGTTTTCGAAAAAAGTGCAAGAGCTATTCGAACCCTTTTTGCTGGGCAAGTAGGACCTGTAAATCTACACAATACATAGTTTAAAGTTTGAGTCTATCATATTAGGTTTTGGATTTATAGCTGTTTTTGTGTCTATTGCTTCAAAAGCATTTTCAGATAATTTGTGTGTTCTGAAGAAACTACAAGAGATATCTAACCCAAACTTTCTGTGCAAGAGGGGCTTGTACATCTGCACAACGTGTCTTTTAAAGTTTGAACTTATCTTATTGAATTTTTGAGTTATAGCAGTTTTTAAGTTTTTATTGCTCCAAAAGCCTTTTCAGCCCATGAACAGTTGTTTGTGAGTTTCAAAAAAAGTGCAAGAGCTATTCAAACCCTTTTTGCTGGGAAAGTAGGACCTGTAAATCTACACAATATATAGTTTAAAGTTTGAGTCTATCATATTAGGTTTTGGATTTATAGCTGTTTTTGTGTCTATTGCTTCAAAAGCATTTTCAGATAATTTGTGTGTTCTGAAGAAACTACAAGTGATATCTAACCCAAACTTTCTGTGCAAGAGGGGCTTGTACATCTGCACAACATGTCTTTTAAAGTTTGAACTTATCTTATTGCATTTTTGAGTTATAGCAGTTTTTACGTTTTTATTGCTCCAAAAGCCTTTTCAGCCAATGAACAGTTGTGTGCGTTTCGAAAAAAGTGCAAGAGCTATTCAAACCCTTTTTGCTGGGCAAGTAGGACCTGTAAATATACACAATACATAGTTTAAAGTTTGAGTCTATCATATTAGGTTTTGGATTTATAGCTGTTTTTGTGTCTATTGCTTCAAAAGCATTTTCAGATAATTTGTGTGTTCTGAAGAAACTACAAGAGATATCTAACCCAAACTTTCTCTGCAAGAGGGGCTTGTACATCTGCACAACATGTCTTTTAAAGTTTGAACTTATCTTATTGAATTTTTGAGTTATAGCAGTTTTTACGTTTTTATTGCTCCAAAAGCCTTTTCAGCCCATGAACAGTTGTTTGTGAGTTTCGAAAAAAGTGCAAGAGCTATTCGAACCCTTTTTGCTGGGCAAGTAGGACCTGTAAATCTACACAATATATAGTTTAAAGTTTGAGTCTATCATATTAGGTTTTGGATTTATAGCTGTTTTTGTGTCTATTGCTTCAAAAGCATTTTCAGATAATTTGTGTGTTCTGAAGAAACTACAAGAGATATCTAACCCAAACTTTCTGTGCAAGAGGGGCTTGTACATCTGCACAACATGTCTTTTAAAGTTTGAACTTATCTTATTGCATTTTTGAGTTATTGCAGTTTTTAAGTTTTTATTGCTCCAAAAGCCTTTTCAGCCCATGAACAGTTGTGTGAGTTTCAAAAAAAGTGCAAGAGCTATTCGAACCCTTTTTGCTGGGCAAGTAGGACCTGTAAATCTACACAATACATAGTTTAAAGTTTGAGTCTATCATATTAGGTTTTGGATTTATAGCTGTTTTTGTGTCTATTGCTTCAAAAGCATTTTCAGATAATTTGTGTGTTCTGAAGAAACTACAAGAGATATCTAACCCAAACTTTCTGTGCAAGAGGGGCTTGTACATCTGCACAACATGTCTTTTAAAGTTTGAACTTATCTTATTGCATTTTTGAGTTATTGCAGTTTTTAAGTTTTTATTGCTCCAAAAGCCTTTTCAGCCCATGAACAGTTGTTTGTGAGTTTCGAAAAAAGTGCAAGAGCTATTCGAACCCTTTTTGCTGGGCAAGTAGGACATGTAAATCTACACAATATAGAGTTTAAAGTTTGAGTCTATCATATTAGGTTTTGGATTTATAGCTGTTTTTGTGTCTGTTGCTTCAAAAGCATTTTCAGATAATTTGTGTGTTCTGAAGAAACTACAAGAGATATCTAACCCAAACTTTCTGTGCAAGAGGGGCTTGTACATCTGCACAACATGTCTTTTAAAGTTTGAACTTATCTTATTGCATTTTTGAGTTATTGCAGTTTTTAAGTTTTTATTGCTCCAAAAGCCTTTTCAGCCCATGAACAGTTGTTTGTGAGTTTCGAAAAAAGTGCAAGAGCTATTCGCACCCTTTTTGCTGGGCAAGTAGGACCTGTAAATCTACACAATATATAGTTTAAAGTTTGAGTCTATCATATTAGGTTTTGGATTTATAGCTGTTTTTGTGTCTATTGCTTCAAAAGCATTTTCAGATAATTTGTGTGTTCTGAAGAAACTACAAGAGATATCTAACCCAAACTTTCCGTGCAAGAGGGGCTTGTACATCTGCACAACATGTCTTTTAAAGTTTGAACTTATCTTATTGCATTTTTGAGTTATAGCAGTTTTTAAGTTTTTATTGCTCCAAAAGCCTTTTCAGCCCATGAACAGTTGTTTGTGAGTTTTCGAAAAAAGTGCAAGAGCTATTCGAACCCTTTTTGCTGGGCAAGTAGGACCTGTAAATCTACACAATACATAGTTTAAAGTTTGAGTCTATCATATTAGGTTTTGGATTTATAGCTGTTTTTGTGTCTATTGCTTCAAAAGCATTTTCAGATAATTTGTGTGTTCTGAAGAAACTACAAGAGATATCTAACCCAAACTTTCTGTGCAAGAGGGGCTTGTACATCTGCACAACGTGTCTTTTAAAGTTTGAACTTATCTTATTGAATTTTTGAGTTATAGCAGTTTTTAAGTTTTTATTGCTCCAAAAGCCTTTTCAGCCCATGAACAGTTGTTTGTGAGTTTCAAAAAAAGTGCAAGAGCTATTCAAACCCTTTTTGCTGGGAAAGTAGGACCTGTAAATCTACACAATATATAGTTTAAAGTTTGAGTCTATCATATTAGGTTTTGGATTTATAGCTGTTTTTGTGTCTATTGCTTCAAAAGCATTTTCAGATAATTTGTGTGTTCTGAAGAAACTACAAGTGATATCTAACCCAAACTTTCTGTGCAAGAGGGGCTTGTACATCTGCACAACATGTCTTTTAAAGTTTGAACTTATCTTATTGCATTTTTGAGTTATAGCAGTTTTTACGTTTTTATTGCTCCAAAAGCCTTTTCAGCCAATGAACAGTTGTGTGCGTTTCGAAAAAAGTGCAAGAGCTATTCAAACCCTTTTTGCTGGGCAAGTAGGACCTGTAAATATACACAATACATAGTTTAAAGTTTGAGTCTATCATATTAGGTTTTGGATTTATAGCTGTTTTTGTGTCTATTGCTTCAAAAGCATTTTCAGATAATTTGTGTGTTCTGAAGAAACTACAAGAGATATCTAACCCAAACTTTCTCTGCAAGAGGGGCTTGTACATCTGCACAACATGTCTTTTAAAGTTTGAACTTATCTTATTGAATTTTTGAGTTATAGCAGTTTTTACGTTTTTATTGCTCCAAAAGCCTTTTCAGCCCATGAACAGTTGTTTGTGAGTTTCGAAAAAAGTGCAAGAGCTATTCGAACCCTTTTTGCTGGGCAAGTAGGACCTGTAAATCTACACAATATATAGTTTAAAGTTTGAGTCTATCATATTAGGTTTTGGATTTATAGCTGTTTTTGTGTCTATTGCTTCAAAAGCATTTTCAGATAATTTGTGTGTTCTGAAGAAACTACAAGAGATATCTAACCCAAACTTTCTGTGCAAGAGGGGCTTGTACATCTGCACAACATGTCTTTTAAAGTTTGAACTTATCTTATTGCATTTTTGAGTTATAGCAGTTTTTAAGTTTTTATTGCTCCAAAAGCCTTTTCAGCCCATGAACAGTTGTTTGTGAGTTTTCGAAAAAAGTGCAAGAGCTATTCGAACCCTTTTTGCTGGGCAAGTAGGACCTGTAAATCTACACAATACATAGTTTAAAGTTTGAGTCTATCATATTAGGTTTTGGATTTATAGCTGTTTTTGTGTCTATTGCTTCAAAAGCATTTTCAGATAATTTGTGTGTTCTGAAGAAACTACAAGAGATATCTAACCCAAACTTTCTGTGCAAGAGGGGCTTGTACATCTGCACAACATGTCTTTTAAAGTTTGAACTTATCTTATTGCATTTTTGAGTTATTGCAGTTTTTAAGTTTTTATTGCTCCAAAAGCCTTTTCAGCCCATGAACAGTTGTGTGAGTTTCAAAAAAAGTGCAAGAGCTATTCGAACCCTTTTTGCTGGGCAAGTAGGACCTGTAAATCTACACAATACATAGTTTAAAGTTTGAGTCTATCATATTAGGTTTTGGATTTATAGCTGTTTTTGTGTCTATTGCTTCAAAAGCATTTTCAGATAATTTGTGTGTTCTGAAGAAACTACAAGAGATATCTAACCCAAACTTTCCGTGCAAGAGGGGCTTGTACATCTGCACAACATGTCTTTTAAAGTTTGAACTTATCTTATTGCATTTTTGAGTTATAGCAGTTTTTAAGTTTTTATTGCTCCAAAAGCCTTTTCAGCCCATGAACAGTTGTTTGTGAGTTTTCGAAAAAAGTGCAAGAGCTATTCGAACCCTTTTTGCTGGGCAAGTAGGACCTGTAAATCTACACAATACATAGTTTAAAGTTTGAGTCTATCATATTAGGTTTTGGATTTATAGCTGTTTTTGTGTCTATTGCTTCAAAAGCATTTTCAGATAATTTGTGTGTTCTGAAGAAACTACAAGAGATATCTAACCCAAACTTTCTGTGCAAGAGGGGCTTGTACATCTGCACAACGTGTCTTTTAAAGTTTGAACTTATCTTATTGAATTTTTGAGTTATAGCAGTTTTTAAGTTTTTATTGCTCCAAAAGCCTTTTCAGCCCATGAACAGTTGTTTGTGAGTTTCAAAAAAAGTGCAAGAGCTATTCAAACCCTTTTTGCTGGGAAAGTAGGACCTGTAAATCTACACAATATATAGTTTAAAGTTTGAGTCTATCATATTAGGTTTTGGATTTATAGCTGTTTTTGTGTCTATTGCTTCAAAAGCATTTTCAGATAATTTGTGTGTTCTGAAGAAACTACAAGAGATATCTAACCCAAACTTTCTGTGCAAGAGGGGCTTGTACATCTGCACAACATGTCTTTTAAAGTTTGAACTTATCTTATTGCATTTTTGAGTTATAGCAGTTTTTACGTTTTTATTGCTCCAAAAGCCTTTTCAGCCCATGAACAGTTGTTTGTGAGTTTTCGAAAAAAGTGCAAAAGCTATTCAAACCCTTTTTGCTGGGCAAGTAGGACCTGTAAATCTACACAATACATAGTTTAAAGTTTGAGTCTATCATATTAGGTTTTGGATTTGTAGCTGTTTTTGTGTCTATTGCTTCAAAAGCATTTTCAGATAATTTGTGTGTTCTGAAGAAACTACAAGAGATATCTAACCCAAACTTTCCGTGCAAGAGGGGCTTGTACATCTGCAAAACATGTCTTTTAAAGTTTGAACTTATCTTATTGAATTTTTGAGTTATAGCAGTTTTTACGTTTTTATTGCTCCAAAAGCCTTTTCAGCCAATGAACAGTTGTGTGCGTTTCGAAAAAAGTGCAAGAGCTATTCAAACCCTTTTTGCTGGGCAAGTAGGACCTGTAAATATACACAATACATAGTTTAAAGTTTGAGTCTATCATATTAGGTTTTGGATTTATAGCTGTTTTTGTGTCTATTGCTTCAAAAGCATTTTCAGATAATTTGTGTGTTCTGAAGAAACTACAAGAGATATCTAACCCAAACTTTCTCTGCAAGAGGGGCTTGTACATCTGCACAACATGTCTTTTAAAGTTTGAACTTATCTTATTGAATTTTTGAGTTATAGCAGTTTTTACGTTTTTATTGCTCCAAAAGCCTTTTCAGCCCATGAACAGTTGTTTGTGAGTTTCGAAAAAAGTGCAAGAGCTATTCGAACCCTTTTTGCTGGGCAAGTAGGACCTGTAAATCTACACAATATATAGTTTAAAGTTTGAGTCTATCATATTAGGTTTTGGATTTATAGCTGTTTTTGTGTCTATTGCTTCAAAAGCATTTTCAGATAATTTGTGTGTTCTGAAGAAACTACAAGAGATATCTAACCCAAACTTTCTGTGCAAGAGGGGCTTGTACATCTGCACAACATGTCTTTTAAAGTTTGAACTTATCTTATTGCATTTTTGAGTTATAGCAGTTTTTAAGTTTTTATTGCTCCAAAAGCCTTTTCAGCCCATGAACAGTTGTTTGTGAGTTTTCGAAAAAAGTGCAAGAGCTATTCGAACCCTTTTTGCTGGGCAAGTAGGACCTGTAAATCTACACAATACATAGTTTAAAGTTTGAGTCTATCATATTAGGTTTTGGATTTATAGCTGTTTTTGTGTCTATTGCTTCAAAAGCATTTTCAGATAATTTGTGTGTTCTGAAGAAACTACAAGAGATATCTAACCCAAACTTTCTGTGCAAGAGGGGCTTGTACATCTGCACAACGTGTATTTTAAAGTTTGAACTTATCTTATTGAATTTTTGAGTTATAGCAGTTTTTACGTTTTTATTGCTCCAAAAGCCTTTTCAGCCCGTGAACAGTTGTTTGTGAGTTTTCGAAAAAAGTGCAAGAGCTATTCGAACCCTTTTTGCTGGGCAAGTAGGACCTGTAAATCTACATAATATATAGTTTAAAGTTTGAGTCTATCATATTAGGTTTTGGATTTATAGCTGTTTTTGTGTCTATTGCTTCAAAAGCATTTTCAGATAATTTGTGTGTTCTGAAGAAACTACAAGAGATATCTAACCCAAACTTTCTGTGCAAGAGGGGCTTGTACATCTGCACAACATGTCTTTTAAAGTTTGAACTTATCTTATTGCATTTTTGAGTTATAGCAGTTTTTAAGTTTTTATTGCTCCAAAAGCCTTTTCAGCCCATGAACAGTTGTTTGTGAGTTTTCGAAAAAAGTGCAAGAGCTATTCGAACCCTTTTTGCTGGGCAAGTAGGACCTGTAAATCTACACAATACATAGTTTAAAGTTTGAGTCTATCATATTAGGTTTTGGATTTATAGCTGTTTTTGTGTCTATTGCTTCAAAAGCATTTTCAGATAATTTGTGTGTTCTGAAGAAACTACAAGAGATATCTAACCCAAACTTTCTGTGCAAGAGGGGCTTGTACATCTGCACAACATGTCTTTTAAAGTTTGAACTTATCTTATTGCATTTTTGAGTTATTGCAGTTTTTAAGTTTTTATTGCTCCAAAAGCCTTTTCAGCCCATGAACAGTTGTGTGAGTTTCAAAAAAAGTGCAAGAGCTATTCGAACCCTTTTTGCTGGGCAAGTAGGACCTGTAAATCTACACAATACATAGTTTAAAGTTTGAGTCTATCATATTAGGTTTTGGATTTATAGCTGTTTTTGTGTCTATTGCTTCAAAAGCATTTTCAGATAATTTGTGTGTTCTGAAGAAACTACAAGAGATATCTAACCCAAACTTTCTGTGCAAGAGGGGCTTGTACATCTGCACAACATGTCTTTTAAAGTTTGAACTTATCTTATTGCATTTTTGAGTTATTGCAGTTTTTAAGTTTTTATTGCTCCAAAAGCCTTTTCAGCCCATGAACAGTTGTTTGTGAGTTTCGAAAAAAGTGCAAGAGCTATTCGAACCCTTTTTGCTGGGCAAGTAGGACATGTAAATCTACACAATATAGAGTTTAAAGTTTGAGTCTATCATATTAGGTTTTGGATTTATAGCTGTTTTTGTGTCTGTTGCTTCAAAAGCATTTTCAGATAATTTGTGTGTTCTGAAGAAACTACAAGAGATATCTAACCCAAACTTTCTGTGCAAGAGGGGCTTGTACATCTGCACAACATGTCTTTTAAAGTTTGAACTTATCTTATTGCATTTTTGAGTTATTGCAGTTTTTAAGTTTTTATTGCTCCAAAAGCCTTTTCAGCCCATGAACAGTTGTTTGTGAGTTTCGAAAAAAGTGCAAGAGCTATTCGAACCCTTTTTGCTGGGCAAGTAGGACCTGTAAATCTACACAATATATAGTTTAAAGTTTGAGTCTATCATATTAGGTTTTGGATTTATAGCTGTTTTTGTGTCTATTGCTTCAAAAGCATTTTCAGATAATTTGTGTGTTCTGAAGAAACTACAAGAGATATCTAACCCAAACTTTCCGTGCAAGAGGGGCTTGTACATCTGCACAACATGTCTTTTAAAGTTTGAACTTATCTTATTGCATTTTTGAGTTATAGCAGTTTTTAAGTTTTTATTGCTCCAAAAGCCTTTTCAGCCCATGAACAGTTGTTTGTGAGTTTTCGAAAAAAGTGCAAGAGCTATTCGAACCCTTTTTGCTGGGCAAGTAGGACCTGTAAATCTACACAATACATAGTTTAAAGTTTGAGTCTATCATATTAGGTTTTGGATTTATAGCTGTTTTTGTGTCTATTGCTTCAAAAGCATTTTCAGATAATTTGTGTGTTCTGAAGAAACTACAAGAGATATCTAACCCAAACTTTCTGTGCAAGAGGGGCTTGTACATCTGCACAACATGTCTTTTAAAGTTTGAACTTATCTTATTGCATTTTTGAGTTATTGCAGTTTTTAAGTTTTTATTGCTCCAAAAGCCTTTTCAGCCCATGAACAGTTGTGTGAGTTTCAAAAAAAGTGCAAGAGCTATTCGAACCCTTTTTGCTGGGCAAGTAGGACTGGTAAATCTACACAATACATAGTTTAAAGTTTGAGTCTATCATATTAGGTTTTGGATTTATAGCTGTTTTTGTGTCTATTGCTTCAAAAGCATTTTCAGATAATTTGTGTGTTCTGAAGAAACTACAAGAGATATCTAACCCAAACTTTCTGTGCAAGAGGGGCTTGTACATCTGCACAACATGTCTTTTAAAGTTTGAACTTATCTTATTGCATTTTTGAGTTATTGCAGTTTTTAAGTTTTTATTGCTCCAAAAGCCTTTTCAGCCCATGAACAGTTGTTTGTGAGTTTCGAAAAAAGTGCAAGAGCTATTCGAACCCTTTTTGCTGGGCAAGTAGGACATGTAAATCTACACAATATAGAGTTTAAAGTTTGAGTCTATCATATTAGGTTTTGGATTTATAGCTGTTTTTGTGTCTGTTGCTTCAAAAGCATTTTCAGATAATTTGTGTGTTCTGAAGAAACTACAAGAGATATCTAACCCAAACTTTCTGTGCAAGAGGGGCTTGTACATCTGCACAACATGTCTTTTAAAGTTTGAACTTATCTTATTGCATTTTTGAGTTATTGCAGTTTTTAAGTTTTTATTGCTCCAAAAGCCTTTTCAGCCCATGAACAGTTGTTTGTGAGTTTCGAAAAAAGTGCAAGAGCTATTCGCACCCTTTTTGCTGGGCAAGTAGGACCTGTAAATCTACACAATATATAGTTTAAAGTTTGAGTCTATCATATTAGGTTTTGGATTTATAGCTGTTTTTGTGTCTATTGCTTCAAAAGCATTTTCAGATAATTTGTGTGTTCTGAAGAAACTACAAGAGATATCTAACCCAAACTTTCCGTGCAAGAGGGGCTTGTACATCTGCACAACATGTCTTTTAAAGTTTGAACTTATCTTATTGCATTTTTGAGTTATAGCAGTTTTTAAGTTTTTATTGCTCCAAAAGCCTTTTCAGCCCATGAACAGTTGTTTGTGAGTTTTCGAAAAAAGTGCAAGAGCTATTCGAACCCTTTTTGCTGGGCAAGTAGGACCTGTAAATCTACACAATACATAGTTTAAAGTTTGAGTCTATCATATTAGGTTTTGGATTTATAGCTGTTTTTGTGTCTATTGCTTCAAAAGCATTTTCAGATAATTTGTGTGTTCTGAAGAAACTACAAGAGATATCTAACCCAAACTTTCTGTGCAAGAGGGGCTTGTACATCTGCACAACGTGTCTTTTAAAGTTTGAACTTATCTTATTGAATTTTTGAGTTATAGCAGTTTTTAAGTTTTTATTGCTCCAAAAGCCTTTTCAGCCCATGAACAGTTGTTTGTGAGTTTCAAAAAAAGTGCAAGAGCTATTCAAACCCTTTTTGCTGGGAAAGTAGGACCTGTAAATCTACACAATATATAGTTTAAAGTTTGAGTCTATCATATTAGGTTTTGGATTTATAGCTGTTTTTGTGTCTATTGCTTCAAAAGCATTTTCAGATAATTTGTGTGTTCTGAAGAAACTACAAGTGATATCTAACCCAAACTTTCTGTGCAAGAGGGGCTTGTACATCTGCACAACATGTCTTTTAAAGTTTGAACTTATCTTATTGCATTTTTGAGTTATAGCAGTTTTTACGTTTTTATTGCTCCAAAAGCCTTTTCAGCCAATGAACAGTTGTGTGCGTTTCGAAAAAAGTGCAAGAGCTATTCAAACCCTTTTTGCTGGGCAAGTAGGACCTGTAAATATACACAATACATAGTTTAAAGTTTGAGTCTATCATATTAGGTTTTGGATTTATAGCTGTTTTTGTGTCTATTGCTTCAAAAGCATTTTCAGATAATTTGTGTGTTCTGAAGAAACTACAAGAGATATCTAACCCAAACTTTCTCTGCAAGAGGGGCTTGTACATCTGCACAACATGTCTTTTAAAGTTTGAACTTATCTTATTGAATTTTTGAGTTATAGCAGTTTTTACGTTTTTATTGCTCCAAAAGCCTTTTCAGCCCATGAACAGTTGTTTGTGAGTTTCGAAAAAAGTGCAAGAGCTATTCGAACCCTTTTTGCTGGGCAAGTAGGACCTGTAAATCTACACAATATATAGTTTAAAGTTTGAGTCTATCATATTAGGTTTTGGATTTATAGCTGTTTTTGTGTCTATTGCTTCAAAAGCATTTTCAGATAATTTGTGTGTTCTGAAGAAACTACAAGAGATATCTAACCCAAACTTTCTGTGCAAGAGGGGCTTGTACATCTGCACAACATGTCTTTTAAAGTTTGAACTTATCTTATTGCATTTTTGAGTTATAGCAGTTTTTAAGTTTTTATTGCTCCAAAAGCCTTTTCAGCCCATGAACAGTTGTTTGTGAGTTTTCGAAAAAAGTGCAAGAGCTATTCGAACCCTTTTTGCTGGGCAAGTAGGACCTGTAAATCTACACAATACATAGTTTAAAGTTTGAGTCTATCATATTAGGTTTTGGATTTATAGCTGTTTTTGTGTCTATTGCTTCAAAAGCATTTTCAGATAATTTGTGTGTTCTGAAGAAACTACAAGAGATATCTAACCCAAACTTTCTGTGCAAGAGGGGCTTGTACATCTGCACAACATGTCTTTTAAAGTTTGAACTTATCTTATTGCATTTTTGAGTTATTGCAGTTTTTAAGTTTTTATTGCTCCAAAAGCCTTTTCAGCCCATGAACAGTTGTGTTAGTTTCAAAAAAAGTGCAAGAGCTATTCGAACCCTTTTTGCTGGGCAAGTAGGACCTGTAAATCTACACAATACATAGTTTAAAGTTTGAGTCTATCATATTAGGTTTTGGATTTATAGCTGTTTTTGTGTCTATTGCTTCAAAAGCATTTTCAGATAATTTGTGTGTTCTGAAGAAACTACAAGAGATATCTAACCCAAACTTTCCGTGCAAGAGGGGCTTGTACATCTGCACAACATGTCTTTTAAAGTTTGAACTTATCTTATTGCATTTTTGAGTTATAGCAGTTTTTAAGTTTTTATTGCTCCAAAAGCCTTTTCAGCCCATGAACAGTTGTTTGTGAGTTTTCGAAAAAAGTGCAAGAGCTATTCGAACCCTTTTTGCTGGGCAAGTAGGACCTGTAAATCTACACAATACATAGTTTAAAGTTTGAGTCTATCATATTAGGTTTTGGATTTATAGCTGTTTTTGTGTCTATTGCTTCAAAAGCATTTTCAGATAATTTGTGTGTTCTGAAGAAACTACAAGAGATATCTAACCCAAACTTTCTGTGCAAGAGGGGCTTGTACATCTGCACAACGTGTCTTTTAAAGTTTGAACTTATCTTATTGAATTTTTGAGTTATAGCAGTTTTTAAGTTTTTATTGCTCCAAAAGCCTTTTCAGCCCATGAACAGTTGTTTGTGAGTTTCAAAAAAAGTGCAAGAGCTATTCAAACCCTTTTTGCTGGGAAAGTAGGACCTGTAAATCTACACAATATATAGTTTAAAGTTTGAGTCTATCATATTAGGTTTTGGATTTATAGCTGTTTTTGTGTCTATTGCTTCAAAAGCATTTTCAGATAATTTGTGTGTTCTGAAGAAACTACAAGAGATATCTAACCCAAACTTTCTGTGCAAGAGGGGCTTGTACATCTGCACAACATGTCTTTTAAAGTTTGAACTTATCTTATTGCATTTTTGAGTTATAGCAGTTTTTACGTTTTTATTGCTCCAAAAGCCTTTTCAGCCCATGAACAGTTGTTTGTGAGTTTTCGAAAAAAGTGCAAAAGCTATTCAAACCCTTTTTGCTGGGCAAGTAGGACCTGTAAATCTACACAATACATAGTTTAAAGTTTGAGTCTATCATATTAGGTTTTGGATTTGTAGCTGTTTTTGTGTCTATTGCTTCAAAAGCATTTTCAGATAATTTGTGTGTTCTGAAGAAACTACAAGAGATATCTAACCCAAACTTTCCGTGCAAGAGGGGCTTGTACATCTGCAAAACATGTCTTTTAAAGTTTGAACTTATCTTATTGAATTTTTGAGTTATAGCAGTTTTTACGTTTTTATTGCTCCAAAAGCCTTTTCAGCCAATGAACAGTTGTGTGCGTTTCGAAAAAAGTGCAAGAGCTATTCAAACCCTTTTTGCTGGGCAAGTAGGACCTGTAAATATACACAATACATAGTTTAAAGTTTGAGTCTATCATATTAGGTTTTGGATTTATAGCTGTTTTTGTGTCTATTGCTTCAAAAGCATTTTCAGATAATTTGTGTGTTCTGAAGAAACTACAAGAGATATCTAACCCAAACTTTCTCTGCAAGAGGGGCTTGTACATCTGCACAACATGTCTTTTAAAGTTTGAACTTATCTTATTGAATTTTTGAGTTATAGCAGTTTTTACGTTTTTATTGCTCCAAAAGCCTTTTCAGCCCATGAACAGTTGTTTGTGAGTTTCGAAAAAAGTGCAAGAGCTATTCGAACCCTTTTTGCTGGGCAAGTAGGACCTGTAAATCTACACAATATATAGTTTAAAGTTTGAGTCTATCATATTAGGTTTTGGATTTATAGCTGTTTTTGTGTCTATTGCTTCAAAAGCATTTTCAGATAATTTGTGTGTTCTGAAGAAACTACAAGAGATATCTAACCCAAACTTTCTGTGCAAGAGGGGCTTGTACATCTGCACAACATGTCTTTTAAAGTTTGAACTTATCTTATTGCATTTTTGAGTTATAGCAGTTTTTAAGTTTTTATTGCTCCAAAAGCCTTTTCAGCCCATGAACAGTTGTTTGTGAGTTTTCGAAAAAAGTGCAAGAGCTATTCGAACCCTTTTTGCTGGGCAAGTAGGACCTGTAAATCTACACAATACATAGTTTAAAGTTTGAGTCTATCATATTAGGTTTTGGATTTATAGCTGTTTTTGTGTCTATTGCTTCAAAAGCATTTTCAGATAATTTGTGTGTTCTGAAGAAACTACAAGAGATATCTAACCCAAACTTTCTGTGCAAGAGGGGCTTGTACATCTGCACAACGTGTATTTTAAAGTTTGAACTTATCTTATTGAATTTTTGAGTTATAGCAGTTTTTACGTTTTTATTGCTCCAAAAGCCTTTTCAGCCCGTGAACAGTTGTTTGTGAGTTTTCGAAAAAAGTGCAAGAGCTATTCGAACCCTTTTTGCTGGGCAAGTAGGACCTGTAAATCTACATAATATATAGTTTAAAGTTTGAGTCTATCATATTAGGTTTTGGATTTATAGCTGTTTTTGTGTCTATTGCTTCAAAAGCATTTTCAGATAATTTGTGTGTTCTGAAGAAACTACAAGAGATATCTAACCCAAACTTTCTGTGCAAGAGGGGCTTGTACATCTGCACAACATGTCTTTTAAAGTTTGAACTTATCTTATTGAATTTTTGAGTTATAGCAGTTTTTACGTTTTTATTGCTCCAAAAGCCTTTTCAGCCCATGAACAGTTGTGTGAGTTTCAAAAAAAGTGCAAGAGCTATTCAAACCCTTTTTGCTGGGCAAGTAGGACCTGTAAATCTACACAATATGTAGTTTAAAGTTTGAGTCTATCATATTAGGTTTTGGATTCATAGCTGTTTTTGTGTCTATTGCTTCAAAAGCATTTTCAGATAATTTGTGTGTTCTGAAGAAACTACAAGAGATATCTAACCCAAACTTTCTGTGCAAGAGGGGCTTGTACATCTGCACAACGTGTCTTTTAAAGTTTGAACTTATCTTATTGAATTTTTGAGTTATAGCAGTTTTTAAGTTTTTATTGCTCCAAAAGCCTTTTCAGCCCGTGAACAGTTGTTTGTGAGTTTTCGAAAAAAGTGCAAGAGCTATTCGAACCCTTTTTGCTGGGCAAGTAGGACCTGTAAATCTACACAATATATAGTTTAAAGTTTGAGTCTATCATATTAGGTTTTGGATTTATAGCTGTTTTTGTGTCTGTTGCTTCAAAAGCATTTTCAGATAATTTGTGTGTTCTGAAGAAACTACAAGAGATATCTAACCCAAACTTTCTGTGCAAGAGGGGCTTGTACATCTGCACAACATGTCTTTTAAAGTTTGAACTTATCTTATTGCATTTTTGAGTTATTGCAGTTTTTAAGTTTTTATTGCTCCAAAAGCCTTTTCAGCCCATGAACAGTTGTTTGTGAGTTTCGAAAAAAGTGCAAGAGCTATTCGAACCCTTTTTGCTGGGCAAGTAGGACCTGTAAATCTACACAATATATAGTTTAAAGTTTGAGTCTATCATATTAGGTTTTGGATTTATAGCTGTTTTTGTGTCTAAAGCTTCAAAAGCATTTTCAGATAATTTGTGTGTTCTGAAGAAACTACAAGAGATATCTAACCCAAACGTTCCGTGCAAGAGGGGCTTGTACATCTGCACAACATGTCTTTTAAAGTTTGAACTTATCTTATTGAATTTTTGAGTTATAGCAGTTTTTACGTTTTTATTGCTCCAAAAGCCTTTTCAGCCCATGAACAGTTGTGTGAGTTTCAAAAAAAGTGCAAGAGCTATTCAAACCCTTTTTGCTGGGCAAGTAGGACCTGTAAATCTACACAATATGTAGTTTAAAGTTTGAGTCTATCATATTAGGTTTTGGATTCATAGCTGTTTTTGTGTCTATTGCTTCAAAAGCATTTTCAGATAATTTGTGTGTTCTGAAGAAACTACAAGAGATATCTAACCCAAACTTTCTGTGCAAGAGGGGCTTGTACATCTGCACAACGTGTCTTTTAAAGTTTGAACTTATCTTATTGAATTTTTGAGTTATAGCAGTTTTTAAGTTTTTATTGCTCCAAAAGCCTTTTCAGCCCGTGAACAGTTGTTTGTGAGTTTTCGAAAAAAGTGCAAGAGCTATTCGAACCCTTTTTGCTGGGCAAGTAGGACCTGTAAATCTACACAATATATAGTTTAAAGTTTGAGTCTATCATATTAGGTTTTGGATTTATAGCTGTTTTTGTGTCTGTTGCTTCAAAAGCATTTTCAGATAATTTGTGTGTTCTGAAGAAACTACAAGAGATATCTAACCCAAACTTTCTGTGCAAGAGGGGCTTGTACATCTGCACAACATGTCTTTTAAAGTTTGAACTTATCTTATTGCATTTTTGAGTTATTGCAGTTTTTAAGTTTTTATTGCTCCAAAAGCCTTTTCAGCCCATGAACAGTTGTTTGTGAGTTTCGAAAAAAGTGCAAGAGCTATTCGAACCCTTTTTGCTGGGCAAGTAGGACCTGTAAATCTACACAATATATAGTTTAAAGTTTGAGTCTATCATATTAGGTTTTGGATTTATAGCTGTTTTTGTGTCTATTGCTTCAAAAGCATTTTCAGATAATTTGTGTGTTCTGAAGAAACTACAAGAGATATCTAACCCAAACTTTCCGTGCAAGAGGGGCTTGTACATCTGCACAACATGTCTTTTAAAGTTTGAACTTATCTTATTGCATTTTTGAGTTATAGCAGTTTTTAAGTTTTTATTGCTCCAAAAGCCTTTTCAGCCCATGAACAGTTGTTTGTGAGTTTTCGAAAAAAGTGCAAGAGCTATTCGAACCCTTTTTGCTGGGCAAGTAGGACCTGTAAATCTACACAATACATAGTTTAAAGTTTGAGTCTATCATATTAGGTTTTGGATTTATAGCTGTTTTTGTGTCTATTGCTTCAAAAGCATTTTCAGATAATTTGTGTGTTCTGAAGAAACTACAAGAGATATCTAACCCAAACTTTCTGTGCAAGAGGGGCTTGTACATCTGCACAACATGTCTTTTAAAGTTTGAACTTATCTTATTGCATTTTTGAGTTATTGCAGTTTTTAAGTTTTTATTGCTCCAAAAGCCTTTTCAGCCCATGAACAGTTGTTTGTGAGTTTCGAAAAAAGTGCAAGAGCTATTCGAACCCTTTTTGCTGGGCAAGTAGGACCTGTAAATCTACACAATATAGAGTTTAAAGTTTGAGTCTATCATATTAGGTTTTGGATTTATAGCTGTTTTTGTGTCTATTGCTTCAAAAGCATTTTCAGATAATTTGTGTGTTCTGAAGAAACTACAAGAGATATCTAACCCAAACTTTCTGTGCAAGAGGGGCTTGTACATCTGCACAACATGTCTTTTAAAGTTTGAACTTATCTTATTGCATTTTTGAGTTATTGCAGTTTTTAAGTTTTTATTGCTCCAAAAGCCTTTTCAGCCCATGAACAGTTGTTTGTGAGTTTTCGAAAAAAGTGCAAGAGCTATTCGAACCCTTTTTGCTGGGCAAGTAGGACCTGTAAATCTACACAATACATAGTTTAAAGTTTGAGTCTATCATATTAGGTTTTGGATTTATAGCTGTTTTTGTGTCTATTGCTTCAAAAGCATTTTCAGATAATTTGTGTGTTCTGAAGAAACTACAAGAGATATCTAACCCAAACTTTCTGTGCAAGAGGGGCTTGTACATCTGCACAACATGTCTTTTAAAGTTTGAACTTATCTTATTGCATTTTTGAGTTATTGCAGTTTTTAAGTTTTTATTGCTCCAAAAGCCTTTTCAGCCCATGAACAGTTGTGTGAGTTTCAAAAAAAGTGCAAGAGCTATTCGAACCCTTTTTGCTGGGCAAGTAGGACCTGTAAATCTACACAATATGTAGTTTAAAGTTTGAGTCTATCATATTAGGTTTTGGATTTATAGCTGTTTTTGTGTCTATTGCTTCAAAAGCATTTTCAGATAATTTGTGTGTTCTGAAGAAACTACAAGAGATATCTAACCCAAACTTTCTGTGCAAGAGGGGCTTGTACATCTGCACAACATGTCTTTTAAAGTTTGAACTTATCTTATTGCATTTTTGAGTTATTGCAGTTTTTAAGTTTTTATTGCTCCAAAAGCCTTTTCAGCCCATGAACAGTTGTTTGTGAGTTTCGAAAAAAGTGCAAGAGCTATTCGAACCCTTTTTGCTGGGCAAGTAGGACATGTAAATCTACACAATATAGAGTTTAAAGTTTGAGTCTATCATATTAGGTTTTGGATTTATAGCTGTTTTTGTGTCTATTGCTTCAAAAGCATTTTCAGATAATTTGTGTGTTCTGAAGAAACTACAAGAGATATCTAACCCAAACTTTCTGTGCAAGAGGGGCTTGTACATCTGCACAACATGTCTTTTAAAGTTTGAACTTATCTTATTGCATTTTTGAGTTATTGCAGTTTTTAAGTTTTTATTGCTCCAAAAGCCTTTTCAGCCCATGAACAGTTGTTTGTGAGTTTCGAAAAAAGTGCAAGAGCTATTCGAACCCTTTTTGCTGGGCAAGTAGGACATGTAAATCTACACAATATAGAGTTTAACGTTTGAGTCTATCATATTAGGTTTTGGATTTATAGCTGTTTTTGTGTCTATTGCTTCAAAAGCATTTTCAGATAATTTGTGTGTTCTGAAGAAACTACAAGAGATATCTAACCCAAACTTTCTGTGCAAGAGGGGCTTGTACATCTGCACAACGTGTCTTTTAAAGTTTGAACTTATCTTATTGAATTTTTGAGTTATAGCAGTTTTTAAGTTTTTATTGCTCCAAAAGCCTTTTCAGCCCGTGAACAGTTGTTTGTGAGTTTTCGAAAAAAGTGCAAGAGCTATTCGAACCCTTTTTGCTGGGCAAGTAGGACCTGTAAATCTGCACAATATATAGTTTAAAGTTTGAGTCTATCATATTAGGTTTTGGATTTATAGCTGTTTTTGTGTCTGTTGCTTCAAAAGCATTTTCAGATAATTTGTGTGTTCTGAAGAAACTACAAGAGATATCTAACCCAAAATTTCTGTGCAAGAGGGGCTTGTACATCTGCACAACATGTCTTTTAAAGTTTGAACTTATCTTATTGCATTTTTGAGTTATTGCAGTTTTTAAGTTTTTATTGCTCCAAAAGCCTTTTCAGCCCATGAACAGTTGTTTGTGAGTTTCGAAAAAAGTGCAAGAGCTATTCGAACCCTTTTTGCTGGGCAAGTAGGACCTGTAAATCTACACAATATATAGTTTAAAGTTTGAGTCTATCATATTAGGTTTTGGATTTATAGCTGTTTTTGTGTCTATTGCTTCAAAAGCATTTTCAGATAATTTGTGTGTTCTGAAGAAACTACAAGAGATATCTAACCCAAACTTTCTGTGCAAGAGGGGCTTGTACATCTGCACAACATGTCTTTTAAAGTTTGAACTTATCTTATTGCATTTTTGAGTTATTGCAGTTTTTAAGTTTTTATTGCTCCAAAAGCCTTTTCAGCCCATGAACAGTTGTTTGTGAGTTTTCGAAAAAAGTGCAAGAGCTATTCGAACCCTTTTTGCTGGGCAAGTAGGACCTGTAAATCTACACAATACATAGTTTAAAGTTTGAGTCTATCATATTAGGTTTTGGATTTATAGCTGTTTTTGTGTCTATTGCTTCAAAAGCATTTTCAGATAATTTGTGTGTTCTGAAGAAACTACAAGAGATATCTAACCCAAACTTTCTGTGCAAGAGGGGCTTGTACATCTGCACAACATGTCTTTTAAAGTTTGAACTTATCTTATTGCATTTTTGAGTTATTGCAGTTTTTAAGTTTTTATTGCTCCAAAAGCCTTTTCAGCCCATGAACAGTTGTTTGTGAGTTTCGAAAAAAGTGCAAGAGCTATTCGAACCCTTTTTGCTGGGCAAGTAGGACCTGTAAATCTACACAATATAGAGTTTAAAGTTTGAGTCTATCATATTAGGTTTTGGATTTATAGCTGTTTTTGTGTCTATTGCTTCAAAAGCATTTTCAGATAATTTGTGTGTTCTGAAGAAACTACAAGAGATATCTAACCCAAACTTTCTGTGCAAGAGGGGCTTGTACATCTGCACAACGTGTATTTTAAAGTTTGAACTTATCTTATTGAATTTTTGAGTTATAGCAGTTTTTACGTTTTTATTGCTCCAAAAGCCTTTTCAGCCCGTGAACAGTTGTTTGTGAGTTTTCGAAAAAAGTGCAAGAGCTATTCGAACCCTTTTTGCTGGGCAAGTAGGACCTGTAAATCTACATAATATATAGTTTAAAGTTTGAGTCTATCATATTAGGTTTTGGATTTATAGCTGTTTTTGTGTCTATTGCTTCAAAAGCATTTTCAGATAATTTGTGTGTTCTGAAGAAACTACAAGAGATATCTAACCCAAACTTTCTGTGCAAGAGGGGCTTGTACATCTGCACAACATGTCTTTTAAAGTTTGAACTTATCTTATTGCATTTTTGAGTTATAGCAGTTTTTAAGTTTTTATTGCTCCAAAAGCCTTTTCAGCCCATGAACAGTTGTGTGAGTTTCAAAAAAAGTGCAAGAGCTATTCGAACCCTTTTTGCTGGGCAAGTAGGACCTGTAAATCTACACAATATGTAGTTTAAAGTTTGAGTCTATCATATTAGGTTTTGGATTTATAGCTGTTTTTGTGTCTATTGCTTCAAAAGCATTTTCAGATAATTTGTGTGTTCTGAAGAAACTACAAGAGATATCTAACCCAAACTTTCTGTGCAAGAGGGGCTTGTACATCTGCACAACATGTCTTTTAAAGTTTGAACTTATCTTATTGCATTTTTGAGTTATTGCAGTTTTTAAGTTTTTATTGCTCCAAAAGCCTTTTCAGCCCATGAACAGTTGTTTGTGAGTTTCGAAAAAAGTGCAAGAGCTATTCGAACCCTTTTTGCTGGGCAAGTAGGACATGTAAATCTACACAAAATAGAGTTTAAAGTTTGAGTCTATCATATTAGGTTTTGGATTTATAGCTGTTTTTGTGTCTATTGCTTCAAAAGCATTTTCAGATAATTTGTGTGTTCTGAAGAAACTACAAGAGATATCTAACCCAAACTTTCTGTGCAAGAGGGGCTTGTACATCTGCACAACGTGTCTTTTAAAGTTTGAACTTATCTTATTGAATTTTTGAGTTATAGCAGTTTTTACGTTTTTATTGCTCCAAAAGCCTTTTCAGCCCGTGAACAGTTGTTTGTGAGTTTTCGAAAAAAGTGCAAGAGCTATTCGAACCCTTTTTGCTGGGCAAGTAGGACCTGTAAATCTACACAATATATAGTTTAAAGTTTGAGTCTATCATATTAGGTTTTGGATTTATAGCTGTTTTTGTGTCTGTTGCTTCAAAAGCATTTTCAGATAATTTGTGTGTTCTGAAGAAACTACAAGAGATATCTAACCCAAACTTTCTCTGCAAGAGGGGCTTGTACATCTGCACAACATGTCTTTTAAAGTTTGAACTTATCTTATTGCATTTTTGAGTTATTGCAGTTTTTAAGTTTTTATTGCTCCAAAAGCCTTTTCAGCCCATGAACAGTTGTTTGTGAGTTTCGAAAAAAGTGCAAGAGCTATTCGAACCCTTTTTGCTGGACAAGTAGGACCTGTAAATCTACACAATATATAGTTTAAAGTTTGAGTCTATCATATTAGGTTTTGGATTTATAGCTGTTTTTGTGTCTATTGCTTCAAAAGCATTTTCAGATAATTTGTGTGTTCTGAAGAAACTACAAGAGATATCTAACCCAAACTTTCTGTGCAAGAGGGGCTTGTACATCTGCACAACATGTCTTTTAAAGTTTGAACTTATCTTATTGCATTTTTGAGTTATTGCAGTTTTTAAGTTTTTATTGCTCCAAAAGCCTTTTCAGCCCATGAACAGTTGTTTGTGAGTTTCGAAAAAAGTGCAAGAGCTATTCGAACCCTTTTTGCTGGGCAAGTAGGACCTGTAAATCTACACAATATAGAGTTTAAAGTTTGAGTCTATCATATTAGGTTTTGGATTTATAGCTGTTTTTGTGTCTATTGCTTCAAAAGCATTTTCAGATAATTTGTGTGTTCTGAAGAAACTACAAGAGATATCTAACCCAAACTTTCTGTGCAAGAGGGGCTTGTACATCTGCACAACATGTCTTTTAAAGTTTGAACTTATCTTATTGCATTTTTGAGTTATAGCAGTTTTTACGTTTTTATTGCTCCAAAAGCCTTTTCAGCCCATGAACAGTTGTTTGTGAGTTTCGAAAAAAGTGCAAGAGTTATTCGAACCCTTTTTGCTGGGCAAGTAGGACCTGTAAATCTACACAATATATAGTTTAAAGTTTGAGTCTATCATATTAGGTTTTGGATTTATAGCTGTTTTGTGTCTATTGCTTCAAAAGCATTTTCAGATAATTTGTGTGTTCTGAAGAAACTACAAGAGATATCTAACCCAAACTTTCCGTGCAAGAGGGGCTTGTACATCTGCACAACATGTCTTTTAAAGTTTGAACTTATCTTATTGCATTTTTGAGTTATAGCAGTTTTTAAGTTTTTATTGCTCCAAAAGCCTTTTCAGCCCATGAACAGTTGTTTGTGAGTTTTCGAAAAAAGTGCAAGAGCTATTCGAACCCTTTTTGCTGGGCAAGTAGGACCTGTAAATCTACACAATACATAGTTTAAAGTTTGAGTCTATCATATTAGGTTTTGGATTTATAGCTGTTTTTGTGTCTATTGCTTCAAAAGCATTTTCAGATAATTTGTGTGTTCTGAAGAAACTACAAGAGATATCTAACCCAAACTTTCTGTGCAAGAGGGGCTTGTACATCTGCACAACATGTCTTTTAAAGTTTGAACTTATCTTATTGCATTTTTGAGTTATTGCAGTTTTTAAGTTTTTATTGCTCCAAAAGCCTTTTCAGCCCATGAACAGTTGTTTGTGAGTTTCGAAAAAAGTGCAAGAGCTATTCGAACCCTTTTTGCTGGGCAAGTAGGACCTGTAAATCTACACAATATAGAGTTTAAAGTTTGAGTCTATCATATTAGGTTTTGGATTTATAGCTGTTTTTGTGTCTATTGCTTCAAAAGCATTTTCAGATAATTTGTGTGTTCTGAAGAAACTACAAGAGATATCTAACCCAAACTTTCTGTGCAAGAGGGGCTTGTACATCTGCACAACATGTCTTTTAAAGTTTGAACTTATCTTATTGCATTTTTGAGTTATAGCAGTTTTTACGTTTTTATTGCTCCAAAAGCCTTTTCAGCCCATGAACAGTTGTTTGTGAGTTTCGAAAAAAGTGCAAGAGTTATTCGAACCCTTTTTGCTGGGCAAGTAGGACCTGTAAATCTACACAATATATAGTTTAAAGTTTGAGTCTATCATATTAGGTTTTGGATTTATAGCTGTTTTGTGTCTATTGCTTCAAAAGCATTTTCAGATAATTTGTGTGTTCTGAAGAAACTACAAGAGATATCTAACCCAAACTTTCCGTGCAAGAGGGGCTTGTACATCTGCACAACATGTCTTTTAAAGTTTGAACTTATCTTATTGCATTTTTGAGTTATAGCAGTTTTTAAGTTTTTATTGCTCCAAAAGCCTTTTCAGCCCATGAACAGTTGTTTGTGAGTTTTCGAAAAAAGTGCAAGAGCTATTCGAACCCTTTTTGCTGGGCAAGTAGGACCTGTAAATCTACACAATACATAGTTTAAAGTTTGAGTCTATCATATTAGGTTTTGGATTTATAGCTGTTTTTGTGTCTATTGCTTCAAAAGCATTTTCAGATAATTTGTGTGTTCTGAAGAAACTACAAGAGATATCTAACCCAAACTTTCTGTGCAAGAGGGGCTTGTACATCTGCACAACATGTCTTTTAAAGTTTGAACTTATCTTATTGCATTTTTGAGTTATTGCAGTTTTTAAGTTTTTATTGCTCCAAAAGCCTTTTCAGCCCATGAACAGTTGTTTGTGAGTTTCGAAAAAAGTGCAAGAGCTATTCGAACCCTTTTTGCTGGGCAAGTAGGACCTGTAAATCTACACAATATAGAGTTTAAAGTTTGAGTCTATCATATTAGGTTTTGGATTTATAGCTGTTTTTGTGTCTATTGCTTCAAAAGCATTTTCAGATAATTTGTGTGTTCTGAAGAAACTACAAGAGATATCTAACCCAAACTTTCTGTGCAAGAGGGGCTTGTACATCTGCACAACGTGTCTTTTAAAGTTTGAACTTATCTTATTGAATTTTTGAGTTATAGCAGTTTTTACGTTTTTATTGCTCCAAAAGCCTTTTCAGCCCGTGAACAGTTGTTTGTGAGTTTTCGAAAAAAGTGCAAGAGCTATTCGAACCCTTTTTGCTGGGCAAGTAGGACCTGTAAATCTACACAATATATAGTTTAAAGTTTGAGTCTATCATATTAGGTTTTGGATTTATAGCTGTTTTTGTGTCTATTGCTTCAAAAGCATTTTCAGATAATTTGTGTGTTCTGAAGAAACTACAAGAGATATCTAACCCAAACTTTCTGTGCAAGAGGGGCTTGTACATCTGCACAACATGTCTTTTAAAGTTTGAACTTATCTTATTGCATTTTTGAGTTATAGCAGTTTTTAAGTTTTTATTGCTCCAAAAGCCTTTTCAGCCCATGAACAGTTGTGTGAGTTTCAAAAAAAGTGCAAGAGCTATTCGAACCCTTTTTGCTGGGCAAGTAGGACCTGTAAATCTACACAATACATAGTTTAAAGTTTGAGTCTATCATATTAGGTTTTGGATTTATAGCTGTTTTTGTGTCTATTGCTTCAAAAGCATTTTCAGATAATTTGTGTGTTCTGAAGAAACTACAAGAGATATCTAACCCAAACTTTCTGTGCAAGAGGGGCTTGTACATTTGCACAACATGTCTTTTAAAGTTTGAACTTATCTTATTGCATTTTTGAGTTATTGCAGTTTTTAAGTTTTTATTGCTCCAAAAGCCTTTTCAGCCCATGAACAGTTGTTTGTGAGTTTCGAAAAAAGTGCAAGAGCTATTCGAACCCTTTTTGCTGGGCAAGTAGGACATGTAAATCTACACAATATAGAGTTTAAAGTTTGAGTCTATCATATTAGGTTTTGGATTTATAGCTGTTTTTGTGTCTGTTGCTTCAAAAGCATTTTCAGATAATTTGTGTGTTCTGAAGAAACTACAAGAGATATCTAACCCAAACTTTCTGTGCAAGAGGGGCTTGTACATCTGCACAACATGTCTTTTAAAGTTTGAACTTATCTTATTGCATTTTTGAGTTATTGCAGTTTTTAAGTTTTTATTGCTCCAAAAGCCTTTTCAGCCCATGAACAGTTGTTTGTGAGTTTCGAAAAAAGTGCAAGAGCTATTCGAACCCTTTTTGCTGGGCAAGTAGGACCTGTAAATCTACACAATATATAGTTTAAAGTTTGAGTCTATCATATTAGGTTTTGGATTTATAGCTGTTTTTGTGTCTATTGCTTCAAAAGCATTTTCAGATAATTTGTGTGTTCTGAAGAAACTACAAGAGATATCTAACCCAAACTTTCCGTGCAAGAGGGGCTTGTACATCTGCACAACGTGTCTTTTAAAGTTTGAACTTATCTTATTGCATTTTTGAGTTATAGCAGTTTTTAAGTTTTTATTGCTCCAAAAGCCTTTTCAGCCCATGAACAGTTGTTTGTGAGTTTCGAAAAAAGTGCAAGAGCTATTCGAACCCTTTTTGCTGGGCAAGTAGGACCTGTAAATCTACACAATATAGAGTTTAAAGTTTGAGTCTATCATATTAGATTTTGGATTTATAGCTGTTTTTGTGTCTATTGCTTCAAAAGCATTTTCAGATAATTTGTGTGTTCTGAAGAAACTATAAGAGATATCTAACCCAAAATTTCTGTGCAAGAGGGGCTTGTACATCTGCACAACATGTCTTTTAAAGTTTGAACTTATCTTATTGCATTTTTGAGTTATAGCAGTTTTTAAGTTTTTATTGCTCCAAAAGCCTTTTCAGCCCATGAACAGTTGTGTGAGTTTCAAAAAAAGTGCAAGAGCTATTCGAACCCTTTTTGCTGGGCAAGTAGGACCTGTAAATCTACACAATACATAGTTTAAAGTTTGAGTCTATCATATTAGGTTTTGGATTTATAGCTGTTTTTGTGTCTATTGCTTCAAAAGCATTTTCAGATAATTTGTGTGTTCTGAAGAAACTACAAGAGATATCTAACCCAAACTTTCTGTGCAAGAGGGGCTTGTACATCTGCACAACATGTCTTTTAAAGTTTGAACTTATCTTATTGCATTTTTGAGTTATTGCAGTTTTTAAGTTTTTATTGCTCCAAAAGCCTTTTCAGCCCATGAACAGTTGTTTGTGAGTTTCGAAAAAAGTGCAAGAGCTATTCGAACCCTTTTTGCTGGGCAAGTAGGACCTGTAAATCTACACAATATATAGTTTAAAGTTTGAGTCTATCATATTAGGTTTTGGATTTATAGCTGTTTTTGTGTCTATTGCTTCAAAAGCATTTTCAGATAATTTGTGTGTTCTGAAGAAACTACAAGAGATATCTAACCCAAACTTTCTGTGCAAGAGGGGCTTGTACATCTGCACAACGTGTCTTTTAAAGTTTGAACTTATCTTATTGAATTTTTGAGTTATAGCAGTTTTTACGTTTTTATTGCTCCAAAAGCCTTTTCAGCCCGTGAACAGTTGTTTGTGAGTTTACGAAAAAAGTGCAAGAGCTATTCGAACCCTTTTTGCTGGGCAAGTAGGACCTGTAAATCTACACAATATATAGTTTAAAGTTTGAGTCTATCATATTAGGTTTTGGATTTATAGCTGTTTTTGTGTCTGTTGCTTCAAAAGCATTTTCAGATAATTTGTGTGTTCTGAAGAAACTACAAGAGATATCTAACCCAAACTTTCCGTGCAAGAGGGGCTTGTACATCTGCACAACATGTCTTTTAAAGTTTGAACTTATCTTATTGCATTTTTGAGTTATAGCAGTTTTTAAGTTTTTATTGCTCCAAAAGCCTTTTCAGCCCATGAACAGTTGTTTGTGAGTTTTCGAAAAAAGTGCAAGAGCTATTCGAACCCTTTTTGCTGGGCAAGTAGGACCTGTAAATCTACACAATACATAGTTTAAAGTTTGAGTCTATCATATTAGGTTTTGGATTTATAGCTGTTTTTGTGTCTATTGCTTCAAAAGCATTTTCAGATAATTTGTGTGTTCTGAAGAAACTACAAGAGATATCTAACCCAAACTTTCTGTGCAAGAGGGGCTTGTACATCTGCACAACATGTCTTTTAAAGTTTGAACTTATCTTATTGCATTTTTGAGTTATTGCAGTTTTTAAGTTTTTATTGCTCCAAAAGCCTTTTCAGCCCATGAACAGTTGTTTGTGAGTTTCGAAAAAAGTGCAAGAGCTATTCGAACCCTTTTTGCTGGGCAAGTAGGACCTGTAAATCTACACAATATAGAGTTTAAAGTTTGAGTCTATCATATTAGATTTTGGATTTATAGCTGTTTTTGTGTCTATTGCTTCAAAAGCATTTTCAGATAATTTGTGTGTTCTGAAGAAACTATAAGAGATATCTAACCCAAAATTTCTGTGCAAGAGGGGCTTGTACATCTGCACAACATGTCTTTTAAAGTTTGAACTTATCTTATTGCATTTTTGAGTTATAGCAGTTTTTAAGTTTTTATTGCTCCAAAAGCCTTTTCAGCCCATGAACAGTTGTGTGAGTTTCAAAAAAAGTGCAAGAGCTATTCGAACCCTTTTTGCTGGGCAAGTAGGACCTGTAAATCTACACAATACATAGTTTAAAGTTTGAGTCTATCATATTAGGTTTTGGATTTATAGCTGTTTTTGTGTCTATTGCTTCAAAAGCATTTTCAGATAATTTGTGTGTTCTGAAGAAACTACAAGAGATATCTAACCCAAACTTTCTGTGCAAGAGGGGCTTGTACATCTGCACAACATGTCTTTTAAAGTTTGAACTTATCTTATTGCATTTTTGAGTTATTGCAGTTTTTAAGTTTTTATTGCTCCAAAAGCCTTTTCAGCCCATGAACAGTTGTTTGTGAGTTTCGAAAAAAGTGCAAGAGCTATTCGAACCCTTTTTGCTGGGCAAGTAGGACCTGTAAATCTACACAATATATAGTTTAAAGTTTGAGTCTATCATATTAGGTTTTGGATTTATAGCTGTTTTTGTGTCTATTGCTTCAAAAGCATTTTCAGATAATTTGTGTGTTCTGAAGAAACTACAAGAGATATCTAACCCAAACTTTCTCTGCAAGAGGGGCTTGTACATCTGCACAACATGTCTTTTAAAGTTTGAACTTATCTTATTGAATTTTTGAGTTATTGCAGTTTTTAAGTTTTTATTGCTCCAAAAGCCTTTTCAGCCCATGAACAGTTGTTTGTGAGTTTCGAAAAAAGTGCAAGAGCTATTCGAACCCTTTTTGCTGGGCAAGTAGGACATGTAAATCTACACAATATAGAGTTTAAAGTTTGAGTCTATCATATTAGGTTTTGGATTTATAGCTGTTTTTGTGTCTATTGCTTCAAAAGCATTTTCAGATAATTTGTGTGTTCTGAAGAAACTACAAGAGATATCTAACCCAAACTTTCTGTGCAAGAGGGGCTTGTACATCTGCACAACGTGTCTTTTAAAGTTTGAACTTATCTTATTGAATTTTTGAGTTATAGCAGTTTTTACGTTTTTATTGCTCCAAAAGCCTTTTCAGCCCGTGAACAGTTGTTTGTGAGTTTTCGAAAAAAGTGCAAGAGCTATTCGAACCCTTTTTGCTGGGCAAGTAGGACCTGTAAATCTACACAATACATAGTTTAAAGTTTGAGTCTATCATATTAGGTTTTGGATTTATAGCTGTTTTTGTGTCTATTGCTTCAAAAGCATTTTCAGATAATTTGTGTGTTCTGAAGAAACTACAAGAGATATCTAACCCAAACTTTCTGTGCAAGAGGGGCTTGTACATCTGCACAACATGTCTTTTAAAGTTTGAACTTATCTTATTGCATTTTTGAGTTATTGCAGTTTTTAAGTTTTTATTGCTCCAAAAGCCTTTTCAGCCCATGAACAGTTGTTTGTGAGTTTCGAAAAAAGTGCAAGAGCTATTCGAACCCTTTTTGCTGGGCAAGTAGGACCTGTAAATCTACACAATATAGAGTTTAAAGTTTGAGTCTATCATATTAGATTTTGGATTTATAGCTGTTTTTGTGTCTATTGCTTCAAAAGCATTTTCAGATAATTTGTGTGTTCTGAAGAAACTATAAGAGATATCTAACCCAAAATTTCTGTGCAAGAGGGGCTTGTACATCTGCACAACATGTCTTTTAAAGTTTGAACTTATCTTATTGCATTTTTGAGTTATAGCAGTTTTTAAGTTTTTATTGCTCCAAAAGCCTTTTCAGCCCATGAACAGTTGTGTGAGTTTCAAAAAAAGTGCAAGAGCTATTCGAACCCTTTTTGCTGGGCAAGTAGGACCTGTAAATCTACACAATACATAGTTTAAAGTTTGAGTCTATCATATTAGGTTTTGGATTTATAGCTGTTTTTGTGTCTATTGCTTCAAAAGCATTTTCAGATAATTTGTGTGTTCTGAAGAAACTACAAGAGATATCTAACCCAAACTTTATCTGCAAGAGGGGCTTGTACATCTGCACAACATGTCTTTTAAAGTTTGAACTTATCTTATTGCATTTTTGAGTTATTGCAGTTTTTAAGTTTTTATTGCTCCAAAAGCCTTTTCAGCCCATGAACAGTTGTTTGTGAGTTTCGAAAAAAGTGCAAGAGCTATTCGAACCCTTTTTGCTGGGCAAGTAGGACCTGTAAATCTACACAATATATAGTTTAAAGTTTGAGTCTATCATATTAGGTTTTGGATTTATAGCTGTTTTTGTGTCTATTGCTTCAAAAGCATTTTCAGATAATTTGTGTGTTCTGAAGAAACTACAAGAGATATCTAACCCAAACTTTCTGTGCAAGAGGGGCTTGTACATCTGCACAACATGTCTTTTAAAGTTTGAACTTATCTTATTGCATTTTTGAGTTATTGCAGTTTTTACGTTTTTATTGCTCCAAAAGCCTTTTCAGCCCATGAACAGTTGTTTGTGAGTTTCGAAAAAAGTGCAAGAGCTATTCGAACCCTTTTTGCTGGGCAAGTAGGACATGTAAATCTACACAATATAGAGTTTAAAGTTTGAGTCTATCATATTAGGTTTTGGATTTATAGCTGTTTTTGTGTCTATTGCTTCAAAAGCATTTTCAGATAATTTGTGTGTTCTGAAGAAACTACAAGAGATATCTAACCCAAACTTTCTGTGCAAGAGGGGCTTGTACATCTGCACAACGTGTCTTTTAAAGTTTGAACTTATCTTATTGCATTTTTGAGTTATAGCAGTTTTTAAGTTTTTATTGCTCCAAAAGCCTTTTCAGCCCATGAACAGTTGTGTGAGTTTCAAAAAAAGTGCAAGAGCTATTCGAACCCTTTTTGCTGGGCAAGTAGGACCTGTAAATCTACACAATACATAGTTTAAAGTTTGAGTCTATCATATTAGGTTTTGGATTTATAGCTGTTTTTGTGTCTATTGCTTCAAAAGCATTTTCAGATAATTTGTGTGTTCTGAAGAAACTACAAGAGATATCTAACCCAAACTTTCTGTGCAAGAGGGGCTTGTACATCTGCACAACATGTCTTTTAAAGTTTGAACTTATCTTATTGCATTTTTGAGTTATTGCAGTTTTTAAGTTTTTATTGCTCCAAAAGCCTTTTCAGCCCATGAACAGTTGTTTGTGAGTTTCGAAAAAAGTGCAAGAGCTATTCGAACCCTTTTTGCTGGGCAAGTAGGACATGTAAATCTACACAATATAGAGTTTAAAGTTTGAGTCTATCATATTAGGTTTTGGATTTATAGCTGTTTTTGTGTCTGTTGCTTCAAAAGCATTTTCAGATAATTTGTGTGTTCTGAAGAAACTACAAGAGATATCTAACCCAAACTTTCTGTGCAAGAGGGGCTTGTACATCTGCACAACATGTCTTTTAAAGTTTGAACTTATCTTATTGCATTTTTGAGTTATTGCAGTTTTTAAGTTTTTATTGCTCCAAAAGCCTTTTCAGCCCATGAACAGTTGTTTGTGAGTTTCGAAAAAAGTGCAAGAGCTATTCGAACCCTTTTTGCTGGGCAAGTAGGACCTGTAAATCTACACAATATATAGTTTAAAGTTTGAGTCTATCATATTAGGTTTTGGATTTATAGCTGTTTTTGTGTCTATTGCTTCAAAAGCATTTTCAGATAATTTGTGTGTTCTGAAGAAACTACAAGAGATATCTAACCCAAACTTTCCGTGCAAGAGGGGCTTGTACATCTGCACAACGTGTCTTTTAAAGTTTGAACTTATCTTATTGCATTTTTGAGTTATAGCAGTTTTTAAGTTTTTATTGCTCCAAAAGCCTTTTCAGCCCATGAACAGTTGTTTGTGAGTTTTCGAAAAAAGTGCAAGAGCTATTCGAACCCTTTTTGCTGGGCAAGTAGGACCTGTAAATCTACACAATACATAGTTTAAAGTTTGAGTCTATCATATTAGGTTTTGGATTTATAGCTGTTTTTGTGTCTATTGCTTCAAAAGCATTTTCAGATCATTTGTGTGTTCTGAAGAAACTACAAGAGATATCTAACCCAAACTTTCTGTGCAAGAGGGGCTTGTACATCTGCACAACATGTCTTTTAAAGTTTGAACTTATCTTATTGCATTTTTGAGTTATTGCAGTTTTTAAGTTTTTATTGCTCCAAAAGCCTTTTCAGCCCATGAACAGTTGTTTGTGAGTTTCGAAAAAAGTGCAAGAGCTATTCGAACCCTTTTTGCTGGGCAAGTAGGACCTGTAAATCTACACAATACATAGTTTAAAGTTTGAGTCTATCATATTAGGTTTTGGATTTATAGCTGTTTTTGTGTCTATTGCTTCAAAAGCATTTTCAGATAATTTGTGTGTTCTGAAGAAACTACAAGAGATATCTAACCCAAACTTTCTGTGCAAGAGGGGCTTGTACATCTGCACAACATGTCTTTTAAAGTTTGAACTTATCTTATTGCATTTTTGAGTTATTGCAGTTTTTAAGTTTTTATTGCTCCAAAAGCCTTTTCAGCCCATGAACAGTTGTTTGTGAGTTTCGAAAAAAGTGCAAGAGCTATTCGAACCCTTTTTGCTGGGCAAGTAGGACATGTAAATCTACACAATATAGAGTTTAAAGTTTGAGTCTATCATATTAGGTTTTGGATTTATAGCTGTTTTTGTGTCTGTTGCTTCAAAAGCATTTTCAGATAATTTGTGTGTTCTGAAGAAACTACAAGAGATATCTAACCCAAACTTTCTGTGCAAGAGGGGCTTGTACATCTGCACAACATGTCTTTTAAAGTTTGAACTTATCTTATTGCATTTTTGAGTTATTGCAGTTTTTAAGTTTTTATTGCTCCAAAAGCCTTTTCAGCCCATGAACAGTTGTTTGTGAGTTTCGAAAAAAGTGCAAGAGCTATTCGAACCCTTTTTGCTGGGCAAGTAGGACCTGTAAATCTACACAATATATAGTTTAAAGTTTGAGTCTATCATATTAGGTTTTGGATTTATAGCTGTTTTTGTGTCTATTGCTTCAAAAGCATTTTCAGATAATTTGTGTGTTCTGAAGAAACTACAAGAGATATCTAACCCAAACTTTCCGTGCAAGAGGGGCTTGTACATCTGCACAACGTGTCTTTTAAAGTTTGAACTTATCTTATTGCATTTTTGAGTTATAGCAGTTTTTAAGTTTTTATTGCTCCAAAAGCCTTTTCAGCCCATGAACAGTTGTTTGTGAGTTTTCGAAAAAAGTGCAAGAGCTATTCGAACCCTTTTTGCTGGGCAAGTAGGACCTGTAAATCTACACAATACATAGTTTAAAGTTTGAGTCTATCATATTAGGTTTTGGATTTATAGCTGTTTTTGTGTCTATTGCTTCAAAAGCATTTTCAGATAATTTGTGTGTTCTGAAGAAACTACAAGAGATATCTAACCCAAACTTTCTGTGCAAGAGGGGCTTGTACATCTGCACAACATGTCTTTTAAAGTTTGAACTTATCTTATTGCATTTTTGAGTTATTGCAGTTTTTAAGTTTTTATTGCTCCAAAAGCCTTTTCAGCCCATGAACAGTTGTTTGTGAGTTTCGAAAAAAGTGCAAGAGCTATTCGAACCCTTTTTGCTGGGCAAGTAGGACATGTAAATCTACACAATATAGAGTTTAAAGTTTGAGTCTATCATATTAGGTTTTGGATTTATAGCTGTTTTTGTGTCTATTGCTTCAAAAGCATTTTCAGATAATTTGTGTGTTCTGAAGAAACTACAAGAGATATCTAACCCAAACTTTCTGTGCAAGAGGGGCTTGTACATCTGCACAACATGTCTTTTAAAGTTTGAACTTATCTTATTGCATTTTTGAGTTATAGCAGTTTTTACGTTTTTATTGCTCCAAAAGCCTTTTCAGCCCATGAACAGTTGTTTGTGAGTTTTCGAAAAAAGTGCAAAAGCTATTCGAACCCTTTTTGCTGGGCAAGTAGGACCTGTAAATCTACACAATACATAGTTTAAAGTTTGAGTCTATCATATTAGGTTTTGGATTTGTAGCTGTTTTTGTGTCTATTGCTTCAAAAGCATTTTCAGATAATTTGTGTGTTCTGAAGAAACTACAAGAGATATCTAACCCAAACTTTCCGTGCAAGAGGGGCTTGTACATCTGCAAAACATGTCTTTTAAAGTTTGAACTTATCTTATTGAATTTTTGAGTTATAGCAGTTTTTACGTTTTTATTGCTCCAAAAGCCTTTTCAGCCAATGAACAGTTGTGTGCGTTTCGAAAAAAGTGCAAGAGCTATTCAAACCTTTTTTGCTGGGCAAGTAGGACCTGTAAATATACACAATACATAGTTTAAAGTTTGAGTCTATCATATTAGGTTTTGGATTTATAGCTGTTTTTGTGTCTATTGCTTCAAAAGCATTTTCAGATAATTTGTGTGTTCTGAAGAAACTACAAGAGATATCTAACCCAAACTTTCTCTGCAAGAGGGGCTTGTACATCTGCACAACATGTCTTTTAAAGTTTGAACTTATCTTATTGAATTTTTGAGTTATTGCAGTTTTTAAGTTTTTATTGCTCCAAAAGCCTTTTCAGCCCATGAACAGTTGTTTGTGAGTTTCGAAAAAAGTGCAAGAGCTATTCGAACCCTTTTTGCTGGGCAAGTAGGACATGTAAATCTACACAATATAGAGTTTAAAGTTTGAGTCTATCATATTAGGTTTTGGATTTATAGCTGTTTTTGTGTCTATTGCTTCAAAAGCATTTTCAGATAATTTGTGTGTTCTGAAGAAACTACAAGAGATATCTAACCCAAACTTTCTGTGCAAGAGGGGCTTGTACATCTGCACAACGTGTCTTTTAAAGTTTGAACTTATCTTATTGAATTTTTGAGTTATAGCAGTTTTTACGTTTTTATTGCTCCAAAAGCCTTTTCAGCCCGTGAACAGTTGTTTGTGAGTTTTCGAAAAAAGTGCAAGAGCTATTCGAACCCTTTTTGCTGGGCAAGTAGGACCTGTAAATCTACACAATATATAGTTTAAAGTTTGAGTCTATCATATTAGGTTTTGGATTTATAGCTGTTTTTGTGTCTGTTGCTTCAAAAGCATTTTCAGATAATTTGTGTGTTCTGAAGAAACTACAAGAGATATCTAACCCAAACTTTCCGTGCAAGAGGGGCTTGTACATCTGCACAACATGTCTTTTAAAGTTTGAACTTATCTTATTGCATTTTTGAGTTATAGCAGTTTTTAAGTTTTTATTGCTCCAAAAGCCTTTTCAGCCCATGAACAGTTGTTTGTGAGTTTTCGAAAAAAGTGCAAGAGCTATTCGAACCCTTTTTGCTGGGCAAGTAGGACCTGTAAATCTACACAATACATAGTTTAAAGTTTGAGTCTATCATATTAGGTTTTGGATTTATAGCTGTTTTTGTGTCTATTGCTTCAAAAGCATTTTCAGATAATTTGTGTGTTCTGAAGAAACTACAAGAGATATCTAACCCAAACTTTCTGTGCAAGAGGGGCTTGTACATCTGCACAACATGTCTTTTAAAGTTTGAACTTATCTTATTGCATTTTTGAGTTATTGCAGTTTTTAAGTTTTTATTGCTCCAAAAGCCTTTTCAGCCCATGAACAGTTGTTTGTGAGTTTCGAAAAAAGTGCAAGAGCTATTCGAACCCTTTTTGCTGGGCAAGTAGGACCTGTAAATCTACACAATATAGAGTTTAAAGTTTGAGTCTATCATATTAGATTTTGGATTTATAGCTGTTTTTGTGTCTATTGCTTCAAAAGCATTTTCAGATAATTTGTGTGTTCTGAAGAAACTATAAGAGATATCTAACCCAAAATTTCTGTGCAAGAGGGGCTTGTACATCTGCACAACATGTCTTTTAAAGTTTGAACTTATCTTATTGCATTTTTGAGTTATAGCAGTTTTTAAGTTTTTATTGCTCCAAAAGCCTTTTCAGCCCATGAACAGTTGTGTGAGTTTCAAAAAAAGTGCAAGAGCTATTCGAACCCTTTTTGCTGGGCAAGTAGGACCTGTAAATCTACACAATACATAGTTTAAAGTTTGAGTCTATCATATTAGGTTTTGGATTTATAGCTGTTTTTGTGTCTATTGCTTCAAAAGCATTTTCAGATAATTTGTGTGTTCTGAAGAAACTACAAGAGATATCTAACCCAAACTTTCTCTGCAAGAGGGGCTTGTACATCTGCACAACATGTCTTTTAAAGTTTGAACTTATCTTATTGAATTTTTGAGTTATTGCAGTTTTTATGTTTTTATTGCTCCAAAAGCCTTTTCAGCCCATGAACAGTTGTTTGTGAGTTTCGAAAAAAGTGCAAGAGCTATTCGAACCCTTTTTGCTGGGCAAGTAGGACATGTAAATCTACACAATATAGAGTTTAAAGTTTGAGTCTATCATATTAGGTTTTGGATTTATAGCTGTTTTTGTGTCTATTGCTTCAAAAGCATTTTCAGATAATTTGTGTGTTCTGAAGAAACTACAAGAGATATCTAACCCAAACTTTCTGTGCAAGAGGGGCTTGTACATCTGCACAACGTGTCTTTTAAAGTTTGAACTTATCTTATTGAATTTTTGAGTTATAGCAGTTTTTACGTTTTTATTGCTCCAAAAGCCTTTTCAGCCCGTGAACAGTTGTTTGTGAGTTTTCGAAAAAAGTGCAAGAGCTATTCGAACCCTTTTTGCTGGGCAAGTAGGACCTGTAAATCTACACAATACATAGTTTAAAGTTTGAGTCTATCATATTAGGTTTTGGATTTATAGCTGTTTTTGTGTCTATTGCTTCAAAAGCATTTTCAGATAATTTGTGTGTTCTGAAGAAACTACAAGAGATATCTAACCCAAACTTTCTGTGCAAGAGGGGCTTGTACATCTGCACAACATGTCTTTTAAAGTTTGAACTTATCTTATTGCATTTTTGAGTTATTGCAGTTTTTAAGTTTTTATTGCTCCAAAAGCCTTTTCAGCCCATGAACAGTTGTTTGTGAGTTTCGAAAAAAGTGCAAGAGCTATTCGAACCCTTTTTGCTGGGCAAGTAGGACCTGTAAATCTACACAATATAGAGTTTAAAGTTTGAGTCTATCATATTAGATTTTGGATTTATAGCTGTTTTTGTGTCTATTGCTTCAAAAGCATTTTCAGATAATTTGTGTGTTCTGAAGAAACTATAAGAGATATCTAACCCAAAATTTCTGTGCAAGAGGGGCTTGTACATCTGCACAACATGTCTTTTAAAGTTTGAACTTATCTTATTGCATTTTTGAGTTATAGCAGTTTTTAAGTTTTTATTGCTCCAAAAGCCTTTTCAGCCCATGAACAGTTGTGTGAGTTTCAAAAAAAGTGCAAGAGCTATTCGAACCCTTTTTGCTGGGCAAGTAGGACCTGTAAATCTACACAATACATAGTTTAAAGTTTGAGTCTATCATATTAGGTTTTGGATTTATAGCTGTTTTTGTGTCTATTGCTTCAAAAGCATTTTCAGATAATTTGTGTGTTCTGAAGAAACTACAAGAGATATCTAACCCAAACTTTCTGTGCAAGAGGGGCTTGTACATCTGCACAACATGTCTTTTAAAGTTTGAACTTATCTTATTGCATTTTTGAGTTATTGCAGTTTTTAAGTTTTTATTGCTCCAAAAGCCTTTTCAGCCCATGAACAGTTGTTTGTGAGTTTCGAAAAAAGTGCAAGAGCTATTCGAACCCTTTTTGCTGGGCAAGTAGGACCTGTAAATCTACACAATATATAGTTTAAAGTTTGAGTCTATCATATTAGGTTTTGGATTTATAGCTGTTTTTGTGTCTATTGCTTCAAAAGCATTTTCAGATAATTTGTGTGTTCTGAAGAAACTACAAGAGATATCTAACCCAAACTTTCTGTGCAAGAGGGGCTTGTACATCTGCACAACATGTCTTTTAAAGTTTGAACTTATCTTATTGCATTTTTGAGTTATTGCAGTTTTTAAGTTTTTATTACTCCAAAAGCCTTTTCAGCCCATGAACAGTTGTTTGTGAGTTTCGAAAAAAGTGCAAGAGCTATTCGAACCCTTTTTGCTGGGCAAGTAGGACATGTAAATCTACACAATATATAGTTTAAAGTTTGAGTCTATCATATTAGGTTTTGGATTTATAGCTGTTTTTGTGTCTATTGCTTCAAAAGCATTTTCAGATAATTTGTGTGTTCTGAAGAAACTACAAGAGATATCTAACCCAAACTTTCTGTGCAAGAGGGGCTTGTACATCTGCACAACGTGTCTTTTAAAGTTTGAACTTATCTTATTGAATTTTTGAGTTATAGCAGTTTTTACGTTTTTATTGCTCCAAAAGTCTTTTGAGCCCGTGAACAGTTGTTTGTGAGTTTTCGAAAAAAGTGCAAGAGCTATTCGAACCCTTTTTGCTGGGCAAGTAGGACCTGTAAATCTACACAATATATAGTTTAAAGTTTGAGTCTATCATATTAGGTTTTGGATTTATAGCTGTTTTTGTGTCTGTTGCTTCAAAAGCATTTTCAGATAATTTGTGTGTTCTGAAGAAACTACAAGAGATATCTAACCCAAACTTTCTGTGCAAGAGGGGCTTGTACATCTGCACAACATGTTTTTTAAAGTTTGAACTTATCTTATTGCATTTTTGAGTTATAGCAGTTTTTAAGTTTTTATTGCTCCAAAAGCCTTTTCAGCCCATGAACAGTTGTGTGAGTTTCGAAAAAAGTGCAAGAGCTATTCCAACCCTTTTTGCTGGGCAAGTAGGACCTGTAAATCTACACAATATATAGTTTAAAGTTTGAGTCTATCATATAAGGTTTTGGATTTATAGCTGTTTTTGTGTCTATTGCTTCAAAAGCATTTTCAGATAATTTGTGTGTTCTGAAGAAACTACAAGAGATATCTAACCCAAACTTTCCGTGCAAGAGGGGCTTGTACATCTGCACAACATGTCTTTTAAAGTTTGAACTTATCTTATTGCATTTTTGAGTTATAGCAGTTTTTAAGTTTTTATTGCTCCAAAAGCCTTTTCAGCCCATGAACAGTTGTTTGTGAGTTTTCGAAAAAAGTGCAAGAGCTATTCGAACCCTTTTTGCTGGGCAAGTAGGACCTGTAAATCTACACAATATGTAGTTTAAAGTTTGAGTCTATCATATTAAGGTTTTGGATTTATAGCTGTTTTTGTGTCTATTGCTTCAAAAGCATTTTCAGATAATTTGTGTGTTCTGAAGAAACTACAAGAGATATCTAACCCAAACTTTCTGTGCAAGAGGGGCTTGTACATCTGCACAACATGTCTTTTAAAGTTTGAACTTATCTTATTGAATTTTTGAGTTATAGCAGTTTTTAAGTTTTTATTGCTCCAAAAGCCTTTTCAGCCCATGAACAGTTGTGTGAGTTTCAAAAAAAGTGCAAGAGCTATTCGAACCCTTTTTGCTGGGCAAGTAGGACCTGTAAATCTACACAATACATAGTTTAAAGTTTGAGTCTATCATATTAGGTTTTGGATTTATAGCTGTTTTTGTGTCTTTTGCTTCAAAAGCATTTTCAGATAATTTGTGTGTTCTGAAGAAACTACAAGAGATATCTAACCCAAACTTTCTGTGCAAGAGGGGCTTGTACATCTGCACAACATGTCTTTTAAAGTTTGAACTTATCTTATTGCATTTTTGAGTTATTGCAGTTTTTAAGTTTTTATTGCTCCAAAAGCCTTTTCAGCCCATGAACAGTTGTTTGTGAGTTTCGAAAAAAGTGCAAGAGCTATTCGAACCCTTTTTGCTGGGCAAGTAGGACCTGTAAATCTACACAATATATAGTTTAAAGTTTGAGTCTATCATATTAGGTTTTGGATTTATAGCTGTTTTTGTGTCTATTGCTTCAAAAGCATTTTCAGATAATTTGTGTGTTCTGAAGAAACTACAAGAGATATCTAACCCAAACTTTCCGTGCAAGAGGGGCTTGTACATCTGCACAACATGTCTTTTAAAGTTTGAACTTATCTTATTGCATTTTTGAGTTATAGCAGTTTTTAAGTTTTTATTGCTCCAAAAGCCTTTTCAGCCCATGAACAGTTGTTTGTGAGTTTTCGAAAAAAGTGCAAGAGCTATTCGAACCCTTTTTGCTGGGCAAGTAGGACCTGTAAATCTACACAATATGTAGTTTAAAGTTTGAGTCTATCATATTAGGTTTTGGATTTATAGCTGTTTTTGTGTCTATTGCTTCAAAAGCATTTTCAGATAATTTGTGTGTTCTGAAGAAACTACAAGAGATATCTAACCCAAACTTTCTGTGCAAGAGGGGCTTGTACATCTGCACAACATGTTTTTTAAAGTTTGAACTTATCTTATTGCATTTTTGAGTTATAGCAGTTTTTAAGTTTTTATTGCTCCAAAAGCCTTTTCAGCCCATGAACAGTTGTGTGAGTTTCGAAAAAAGTGCAAGAGCTATTCCAACCCTTTTTGCTGGGCAAGTAGGACCTGTAAATCTACACAATATATAGTTTAAAGTTTGAGTCTATCATATAAGGTTTTGGATTTATAGCTGTTTTTGTGTCTATTGCTTCAAAAGCATTTTCAGATAATTTGTGTGTTCTGAAGAAACTACAAGAGATATCTAACCCAAACTTTCCGTGCAAGAGGGGCTTGTACATCTGCACAACATGTCTTTTAAAGTTTGAACTTATCTTATTGCATTTTTGAGTTATAGCAGTTTTTAAGTTTTTATTGCTCCAAAAGCCTTTTCAGCCCATGAACAGTTGTTTGTGAGTTTTCGAAAAAAGTGCAAGAGCTATTCGAACCCTTTTTGCTGGGCAAGTAGGACCTGTAAATCTACACAATATGTAGTTTAAAGTTTGAGTCTATCATATTAAGGTTTTGGATTTATAGCTGTTTTTGTGTCTATTGCTTCAAAAGCATTTTCAGATAATTTGTGTGTTCTGAAGAAACTACAAGAGATATCTAACCCAAACTTTCTGTGCAAGAGGGGCTTGTACATCTGCACAACATGTCTTTTAAAGTTTGAACTTATCTTATTGAATTTTTGAGTTATAGCAGTTTTTAAGTTTTTATTGCTCCAAAAGCCTTTTCAGCCCATGAACAGTTGTGTGAGTTTCAAAAAAAGTGCAAGAGCTATTCGAACCCTTTTTGCTGGGCAAGTAGGACCTGTAAATCTACACAATACATAGTTTAAAGTTTGAGTCTATCATATTAGGTTTTGGATTTATAGCTGTTTTTGTGTCTTTTGCTTCAAAAGCATTTTCAGATAATTTGTGTGTTCTGAAGAAACTACAAGAGATATCTAACCCAAACTTTCTGTGCAAGAGGGGCTTGTACATCTGCACAACATGTCTTTTAAAGTTTGAACTTATCTTATTGCATTTTTGAGTTATTGCAGTTTTTAAGTTTTTATTGCTCCAAAAGCCTTTTCAGCCCATGAACAGTTGTTTGTGAGTTTCGAAAAAAGTGCAAGAGCTATTCGAACCCTTTTTGCTGGGCAAGTAGGACCTGTAAATCTACACAATATATAGTTTAAAGTTTGAGTCTATCATATTAGGTTTTGGATTTATAGCTGTTTTTGTGTCTATTGCTTCAAAAGCATTTTCAGATAATTTGTGTGTTCTGAAGAAACTACAAGAGATATCTAACCCAAACTTTCCGTGCAAGAGGGGCTTGTACATCTGCACAACATGTCTTTTAAAGTTTGAACTTATCTTATTGCATTTTTGAGTTATAGCAGTTTTTAAGTTTTTATTGCTCCAAAAGCCTTTTCAGCCCATGAACAGTTGTTTGTGAGTTTTCGAAAAAAGTGCAAGAGCTATTCGAACCCTTTTTGCTGGGCAAGTAGGACCTGTAAATCTACACAATATGTAGTTTAAAGTTTGAGTCTATCATATTAGGTTTTGGATTTATAGCTGTTTTTGTGTCTATTGCTTCAAAAGCATTTTCAGATAATTTGTGTGTTCTGAAGAAACTACAAGAGATATCTAACCCAAACTTTCTGTGCAAGAGGGGCTTGTACATCTGCACAACGTGTCTTTTAAAGTTTGAACTTATCTTATTGCATTTTTGAGTTATAGCAGTTTTTACGTTTTTATTGCTCCAAAAGCCTTTTCAGCCCGTGAACAGTTGTTTGTGAGTTTTCGAAAAAAGTGCAAGAGCTATTCGAACCCTTTTTGCTGGGCAAGTAGGACCTGTAAATCTACACAATATATAGCTTAAAGTTTGAGTCTATCATATTAGGTTTTGGATTTATAGGTGTTTTTGTGTCTATTGCTTCAAAAGCATTTTCAGATAATTTGTGTGTTCTGAAGAAACTACAAGAGATATCTAACCCAAACTTTCTGTGCAAGAGGGGCTTGTACATCTGCACAACGTGTCTTTTAAAGTTTGAACTTATCTTATTGCATTTTTGAGTTATAGCAGTTTTTACGTTTTTATTGCTCCAAAAGCCTTTTCAGCCCGTGAACAGTTGTTTGTGAGTTTTCGAAAAAAGTGCAAGAGCTATTCGAACCCTTTTTGCTGGGCAAGTAGGACCTGTAAATCTACACAATATATAGCTTAAAGTTTGAGTCTATCATATTAGGTTTTGGATTTATAGCTGTTTTTGTGTCTATTGCTTCAAAAGCATTTTCAGATAATTTGTGTGTTCTGAAGAAACTACAAGAGATATCTAACCCAAACTTTCTGTGCAAGAGGGGCTTGTACATCTGCACAACATGTCTTTTAAAGTTTGAACTTATCTTATTGCATTTTTGAGTTATTGCAGTTTTTAAGTTTTTATTGCTCCAAAAGCCTTTTCAGCCCATGAACAGTTGTTTGTGAGTTTCGAAAAAAGTGCAAGAGCTATTCGAACCCTTTTTGCTGGGCAAGTAGGACCTGTAAATCTACACAATATATAGTTTAAAGTTTGAGTCTATCATATTAGGTTTTGGATTTATAGCTGTTTTTGTGTCTATTGCTTCAAAAGCATTTTCAGATAATTTGTGTGTTCTGAAGAAACTACAAGAGATATCTAACCCAAACTTTCCGTGCAAGAGGGGCTTGTACATCTGCACAACGTGTCTTTTAAAGTTTGAACTTATCTTATTGCATTTTTGAGTTATAGCAGTTTTTAAGTTTTTATTGCTCCAAAAGCCTTTTCAGCCCATGAACAGTTGTTTGTGAGTTTTCGAAAAAAGTGCAAGAGCTATTCGAACCCTTTTTGCTGGGCAAGTAGGACCTGTAAATCTACACAATACATAGTTTAAAGTTTGAGTCTATCATATTAGGTTTTGGATTTATAGCTGTTTTTGTGTCTATTGCTTCAAAAGCATTTTCAGATAATTTGTGTGTTCTGAAGAAACTACAAGAGATATCTAACCCAAACTTTCTGTGCAAGAGGGGCTTGTACATCTGCACAACATGTCTTTTAAAGTTTGAACTTATCTTATTGCATTTTTGAGTTATTGCAGTTTTTAAGTTTTTATTGCTCCAAAAGCCTTTTCAGCCCATGAACAGTTGTTTGTGAGTTTCGAAAAAAGTGCAAGAGCTATTCGAACCCTTTTTGCTGGGCAAGTAGGACCTGTAAATCTACACAATACATAGTTTAAAGTTTGAGTCTATCATATTAGGTTTTGGATTTATAGCTGTTTTTGTGTCTATTGCTTCAAAAGCATTTTCAGATAATTTGTGTGTTCTGAAGAAACTACAAGAGATATCTAACCCAAACTTTCTGTGCAAGAGGGGCTTGTACATCTGCACAACATGTCTTTTAAAGTTTGAACTTATCTTATTGCATTTTTGAGTTATTGCAGTTTTTAAGTTTTTATTGCTCCAAAAGCCTTTTCAGCCCATGAACAGTTGTTTGTGAGTTTCGAAAAAAGTGCAAGAGCTATTCGAACCCTTTTTGCTGGGCAAGTAGGACCTGTAAATCTACACAATATAGAGTTTAAAGTTTGAGTCTATCATATTAGATTTTGGATTTATAGCTGTTTTTGTGTCTATTGCTTCAAAAGCATTTTCAGATAATTTGTGTGTTCTGAAGAAACTATAAGAGATATCTAACCCAAAATTTCTGTGCAAGAGGGGCTTGTACATCTGCACAACATGTCTTTTAAAGTTTGAACTTATCTTATTGCATTTTTGAGTTATAGCAGTTTTTAAGTTTTTATTGCTCCAAAAGCCTTTTCAGCCCATGAACAGTTGTGTGAGTTTCAAAAAAAGTGCAAGAGCTATTCGAACCCTTTTTGCTGGGCAAGTAGGACCTGTAAATCTACACAATACATAGTTTAAAGTTTGAGTCTATCATATTAGGTTTTGGATTTATAGCTGTTTTTGTGTCTATTGCTTCAAAAGCATTTTCAGATAATTTGTGTGTTCTGAAGAAACTACAAGAGATATCTAACCCAAACTTTCAGTGCAAGAGGGGCTTGTACATCTGCACAACATGTCTTTTAAAGTTTGAACTTATCTTATTGAATTTTTGAGTTATAGCAGTTTTTAAGTTTTTATTACTCCAAAAGCCTTTTCAGCCCATGAACAGTTGTTTGTGAGTTTTCGAAAAAAGTGCAAGAGCTATTCGAACCCTTTTTGCTGGGCAAGTAGGACCTGTAAATCTACACAATATATAGTTTAAAGTTTGAGTCTATCATATTAGGTTTTGGATTTATAGCTGTTTTTGTGTCTATTGCTTCAAAAGCATTTTCAGATAATTTGTGTGTTCTGAAAAAACTACAAGAGATATCTAACCCAAACTTTCTGTGCAAGAGGGGCTTGTACATCTGCACAACATGTCTTTTAAAGTTTGAACTTATCTTATTGCATTTTTGAGTTATAGCAGTTTTTACGTTTTTATTACTCCAAAAGCCTTTTCAGCCCATGAACAGTTGTTTGTGAGTTTCGAAAAAAGTGCAAGAGCTATTCGAACCCTTTTTGCTGGGCAAGTAGGACATGTAAATCTACACAATATAGAGTTTAAAGTTTGAGTCTATCATATTAGGTTTTGGATTTATAGCTGTTTTTGTGTCTATTGCTTCAAAAGCATTTTCAGATAATTTGTGTGTTCTGAAGAAACTACAAGAGATATCTAACCCAAACTTTCTGTGCAAGAGGGGCTTGTACATCTGCACAACGTGTCTTTTAAAGTTTGAACTTATCTTATTGAATTTTTGAGTTATAGCAGTTTTTACGTTTTTATTGCTCCAAAAGCCTTTTCAGCCCGTGAACAGTTGTTTGTGAGTTTTCGAAAAAAGTGCAAGAGCTATTCGAACCCTTTTTGCTGGGCAAGTAGGACCTGTAAATCTACACAATATATAGTTTAAAGTTTGAGTCTATCATATTAGGTTTTGGATTTATAGCTGTTTTTGTGTCTGTTGCTTCAAAAGCATTTTCAGATAATTTGTGTGTTCTGAAGAAACTACAAGAGATATCTAACCCAAACTTTCAGTGCAAGAGGGGCTTGTACATCTGCACAACATGTCTTTTAAAGTTTGAACTTATCTTATTGAATTTTTGAGTTATAGCAGTTTTTAAGTTTTTATTACTCCAAAAGCCTTTTCAGCCCATGAACAGTTGTTTGTGAGTTTTCGAAAAAAGTGCAAGAGCTATTCGAACCCTTTTTGCTGGGCAAGTAGGACCTGTAAATCTACACAATATATAGTTTAAAGTTTGAGTCTATCATATTAGGTTTTGGATTTATAGCTGTTTTTGTGTCTATTGCTTCAAAAGCATTTTCAGATAATTTGTGTGTTCTGAAGAAACTACAAGAGATATCTAACCCAAACTTTCTGTGCAAGAGGGGCTTGTACATCTGCACAACATGTCTTTTAAAGTTTGAACTTATCTTATTGCATTTTTGAGTTATTGCAGTTTTTAAGTTTTTATTGCTCCAAAAGCCTTTTCAGCCCATGAACAGTTGTTTGTGAGTTTCGAAAAAAGTGCAAGAGCTATTCGAACCCTTTTTGCTGGGCAAGTAGGACATGTAAATCTACACAATATAGAGTTTAAAGTTTGAGTCTATCATATTAGGTTTTGGATTTATAGCTGTTTTTGTGTCTATTGCTTCAAAAGCATTTTCAGATAATTTGTGTGTTCTGAAGAAACTACAAGAGATATCTAACCCAAACTTTCTGTGCAAGAGGGGCTTGTACATCTGCACAACATGTCTTTTAAAGTTTGAACTTATCTTATTGCATTTTTGAGTTATAGCAGTTTTTACGTTTTTATTGCTCCAAAAGCCTTTTCAGCCCATGAACAGTTGTTTGTGAGTTTTCGAAAAAAGTGCAAAAGCTATTCGAACCCTTTTTGCTGGGCAAGTAGGACCTGTAAATCTACACAATACATAGTTTAAAGTTTGAGTCTATCATATTAGGTTTTGGATTTATAGCTGTTTTTGTGTCTATTGCTTCAAAAGCATTTTCAGATAATTTGTGTGTTCTGAAGAAACTACAAGAGATATCTAACCCAAACTTTCTGTGCAAGAGGGGCTTGTACATCTGCACAACATGTCTTTTAAAGTTTGAACTTATCTTATTGCATTTTTGAGTTATTGCAGTTTTTAAGTTTTTATTGCTCCAAAAGCCTTTTCAGCCCATGAACAGTTGTTTGTGAGTTTCGAAAAAAGTGCAAGAGCTATTCGAACCCTTTTTGCTGGGCAAGTAGGACCTGTAAATCTACACAATATAGAGTTTAAAGTTTGAGTCTATCATATTAGATTTTGGATTTATAGCTGTTTTTGTGTCTATTGCTTCAAAAGCATTTTCAGATAATTTGTGTGTTCTGAAGAAACTATAAGAGATATCTAACCCAAAATTTCTGTGCAAGAGGGGCTTGTACATCTGCACAACATGTCTTTTAAAGTTTGAACTTATCTTATTGCATTTTTGAGTTATAGCAGTTTTTAAGTTTTTATTGCTCCAAAAGCCTTTTCAGCCCATGAACAGTTGTGTGAGTTTCAAAAAAAGTGCAAGAGCTATTCGAACCCTTTTTGCTGGGCAAGTAGGACCTGTAAATCTACACAATACATAGTTTAAAGTTTGAGTCTATCATATTAGGTTTTGGATTTATAGCTGTTTTTGTGTCTATTGCTTCAAAAGCATTTTCAGATAATTTGTGTGTTCTGAAGAAACTACAAGAGATATCTAACCCAAACTTTCAGTGCAAGAGGGGCTTGTACATCTGCACAACATGTCTTTTAAAGTTTGAACTTATCTTATTGAATTTTTGAGTTATAGCAGTTTTTAAGTTTTTATTACTCCAAAAGCCTTTTCAGCCCATGAACAGTTGTTTGTGAGTTTTCGAAAAAAGTGCAAGAGCTATTCGAACCCTTTTTGCTGGGCAAGTAGGACCTGTAAATCTACACAATATATAGTTTAAAGTTTGAGTCTATCATATTAGGTTTTGGATTTATAGCTGTTTTTGTGTCTATTGCTTCAAAAGCATTTTCAGATAATTTGTGTGTTCTGAAGAAACTACAAGAGATATCTAACCCAAACTTTCTGTGCAAGAGGGGCTTGTACATCTGCACAACATGTCTTTTAAAGTTTGAACTTATCTTATTGCATTTTTGAGTTATTGCAGTTTTTAAGTTTTTATTACTCCAAAAGCCTTTTCCGCCCATGAACAGTTGTTTGTGAGTTTCGAAAAAAGTGCAAGAGCTATTCGAACCCTTTTTGCTGGGCAAGTAGGACATGTAAATCTACACAATATAGAGTTTAAAGTTTGAGTCTATCATATTAGGTTTTGGATTTATAGCTGTTTTTGTGTCTATTGCTTCAAAAGCATTTTCAGATAATTTGTGTGTTCTGAAGAAACTACAAGAGATATCTAACCCAAACTTTCTGTGCAAGAGGGGCTTGTACATCTGCACAACGTGTCTTTTAAAGTTTGAACTTATCTTATTGAATTTTTGAGTTATAGCAGTTTTTACGTTTTTATTGCTCCAAAAGCCTTTTCAGCCCGTGAACAGTTGTTTGTGAGTTTTCGAAAAAAGTGCAAGAGCTATTCGAACCCTTTTTGCTGGGCAAGTAGGACCTGTAAATCTACACAATATATAGTTTAAAGTTTGAGTCTATCATATTAGGTTTTGGATTTATAGCTGTTTTTGTGTCTGTTGCTTCAAAAGCATTTTCAGATAATTTGTGTGTTCTGAAGAAACTACAAGAGATATCTAACCCAAACTTTCAGTGCAAGAGGGGCTTGTACATCTGCACAACATGTCTTTTAAAGTTTGAACTTATCTTATTGAATTTTTGAGTTATAGCAGTTTTTAAGTTTTTATTACTCCAAAAGCCTTTTCAGCCCATGAACAGTTGTTTGTGAGTTTTCGAAAAAAGTGCAAGAGCTATTCGAACCCTTTTTGCTGGGCAAGTAGGACCTGTAAATCTACACAATATATAGTTTAAAGTTTGAGTCTATCATATTAGGTTTTGGATTTATAGCTGTTTTTGTGTCTATTGCTTCAAAAGCATTTTCAGATAATTTGTGTGTTCTGAAGAAACTACAAGAGATATCTAACCCAAACTTTCTGTGCAAGAGGGGCTTGTACATCTGCACAACATGTCTTTTAAAGTTTGAACTTATCTTATTGCATTTTTGAGTTATTGCAGTTTTTAAGTTTTTATTACTCCAAAAGCCTTTTCAGCCCATGAACAGTTGTTTGTGAGTTTCGAAAAAAGTGCAAGAGCTATTCGAACCCTTTTTGCTGGGCAAGTAGGACATGTAAATCTACACAATATAGAGTTTAAAGTTTGAGTCTATCATATTAGGTTTTGGATTTATAGCTGTTTTTGTGTCTATTGCTTCAAAAGCATTTTCAGATAATTTGTGTGTTCTGAAGAAACTACAAGAGATATCTAACCCAAACTTTCTGTGCAAGAGGGGCTTGTACATCTGCACAACGTGTCTTTTAAAGTTTGAACTTATCTTATTGAATTTTTGAGTTATAGCAGTTTTTACGTTTTTATTGCTCCAAAAGCCTTTTCAGCCCGTGAACAGTTGTTTGTGAGTTTTCGAAAAAAGTGCAAGAGCTATTCGAACCCTTTTTGCTGGGCAAGTAGGACCTGTAAATCTACACAATATATAGTTTAAAGTTTGAGTCTATCATATTAGGTTTTGGATTTATAGCTGTTTTTGTGTCTATTGCTTCAAAAGCATTTTCAGATAATTTGTGTGTTCTGAAGAAACTACAAGAGATATCTAACCCAAACTTTCCGTGCAAGAGGGGCTTGTACATCTGCACAACATGTCTTTTAAAGTTTGAACTTATCTTATTGCATTTTTGAGTTATAGCAGTTTTTAAGTTTTTATTGCTCCAAAAGCCTTTTCAGCCCATGAACAGTTGTTTGTGAGTTTTCGAAAAAAGTGCAAGAGCTATTCGAACCCTTTTTGCTGGGCAAGTAGGATCTGTAAATCTACACAATATGTAGTTTAAAGTTTGAGTCTATCATATTAGGTTTTGGATTTATAGCTGTTTTTGTGTCTATTGCTTCAAAAGCATTTTCAGATAATTTGTGTGTTCTGAAGAAACTACAAGAGATATCTAACCCAAACTTTCTGTGCAAGAGGGGCTTGTACATCTGCACAACGTGTCTTTAAAGTTTGAAATTATCTTATTGCATTTTTGAGTTATAGCAGTTTTTACGTTTTTATTGCTCCAAAAGCCTTTTCAGCCCGTGAACAGTTGTTTGTGAGTTTTCGAAAAAAGTGCAAGAGCTATTCGAACCCTTTTTGCTGGGCAAGTAGGACCTGTAAATCTACACAATATATAGCTTAAAGTTTGAGTCTATCATATTAGGTTTTGGATTTATAGCTGTTTTTGTGTCTATTGCTTCAAAAGCATTTTCAGATAATTTGTGTGTTCTGAAGAAACTACAAGAGATATCTAACCCAAACTTTCTGTGCAAGAGGGGCTTGTACATCTGCACAACATGTCTTTTAAAGTTTGAACTTATCTTATTGCATTTTTGAGTTATTGCAGTTTTTAAGTTTTTATTGCTCCAAAAGCCTTTTCAGCCCATGAACAGTTGTTTGTGAGTTTCGAAAAAAGTGCAAGAGCTATTCGAACCCTTTTTGCTGGGCAAGTAGGACCTGTAAATCTACACAATATATAGTTTAAAGTTTGAGTCTATCATATTAGGTTTTGGATTTATAGCTGTTTTTGTGTCTATTGCTTCAAAAGCATTTTCAGATAATTTGTGTGTTCTGAAGAAACTACAAGAGATATCTAACCCAAACTTTCTGTGCAAGAGGGGCTTGTACATCTGCACAACATGTCTTTTAAAGTTTGAACTTATCTTATTGCATTTTTGAGTTATTGCAGTTTTTAAGTTTTTATTACTCCAAAAGCCTTTTCAGCCCATGAACAGTTAATTGTGAGTTTCGAAAAAAGTGCAAGAGCTATTCGAACCCTTTTTGCTGGGCAAGTAGGACATGTAAATCTACACAATATAGAGTTTAAAGTTTGAGTCTATCATATTAGGTTTTGGATTTATAGCTGTTTTTGTGTCTATTGCTTCAAAAGCATTTTCAGATAATTTGTGTGTTCTGAAGAAACTACAAGAGATATCTAACCCAAACTTTCTGTGCAAGAGGGGCTTGTACATCTGCACAACGTGTCTTTTAAAGTTTGAACTTATCTTATTGAATTTTTGAGTTATAGCAGTTTTTACGTTTTTATTGCTCCAAAAGCCTTTTCAGCCCGTGAACAGTTGTTTGTGAGTTTTCGAAAAAAGTGCAAGAGCTATTCGAACCCTTTTTGCTGGGCAAGTAGGACCTGTAAATCTACACAATATATAGTTTAAAGTTTGAGTCTATCATATTAGGTTTTGGATTTATAGCTGTTTTTGTGTCTGTTGCTTCAAAAGCATTTTCAGATAATTTGTGTGTTCTGAAGAAACTACAAGAGATATCTAACCCAAACTTTCTGTGCAAGAGGGGCTTGTACATCTGCACAACATGTTTTTTAAAGTTTGAACTTATCTTATTGCATTTTTGAGTTATAGCAGTTTTTAAGTTTTTATTGCTCCAAAAGCCTTTTCAGCCCATGAACAGTTGTGTGAGTTTCGAAAAAAGTGCAAGAGCTATTCCAACCCTTTTTGCTGGGCAAGTAGGACCTGTAAATCTACACAATATATAGTTTAAAGTTTGAGTCTATCATATAAGGTTTTGGATTTATAGCTGTTTTTGTGTCTATTGCTTCAAAAGCATTTTCAGATAATTTGTGTGTTCTGAAGAAACTACAAGAGATATCTAACCCAAACTTTCAGTGCAAGAGGGGCTTGTACATCTGCACAACATGTCTTTTAAAGTTTGAACTTATCTTATTGAATTTTTGAGTTATAGCAGTTTTTACGTTTTTATTGCTCCAAAAGCCTTTTCAGCCCGTGAACAGTTGTTTGTGAGTTTTCGAAAAAAGTGCAAGAGCTATTCGAACCCTTTTTGCTGGGCAAGTAGGACCTGTAAATCTACACAATATATAGTTTAAAGTTTGAGTCTATCATATTAGGTTTTGGATTTATAGCTGTTTTTGTGTCTATTGCTTCAAAAGCATTTTCAGATAATTTGTGTGTTCTGAAGAAACTACAAGAGATATCTAACCCAAACTTTCTGTGCAAGAGGGGCTTGTACATCTGCACAACATGTCTTTTAAAGTTTGAACTTATCTTATTGCATTTTTGAGTTATAGCAGTTTTTAAGTTTTTATTGCTCCAAAAGCCTTTTCAGCCCATGAACAGTTGTGTGAGTTTCAAAAAAAGTGCAAGAGCTATTCGAACCCTTTTTGCTGGGCAAGTAGGACCTGTAAATCTACACAATACCTGGTTTAAAGTTTGAGTCTATCATATTAGGTTTTGGATTTATAGCTGTTTTTGTGTCTATTGCTTCAAAAGCATTTTCAGATAATTTGTGTGTTCTGAAGAAACTACAAGAGATATCTAACCCAAACTTTCTGTGCAAGAGGGGCTTGTACATCTGCACAACATGTCTTTTAAAGTTTGAACTTATCTTATTGCATTTTTGAGTTATTGCAGTTTTTAAGTTTTTATTGCTCCAAAAGCCTTTTCAGCCCATGAACAGTTGTTTGTGAGTTTCAAAAAAAGTGCAAGAGCTATTCGAACCCTTTTTGCTGGGCAAGTAGGACCTGTAAATCTACACAATATATAGTTTAAAGTTTGAGTCTATCATATTAGGTTTTGGATTTATAGCTGTTTTTGTGTCTATTGCTTCAAAAGCATTTTCAGATAATTTGTGTGTTCTGAAGAAACTACAAGAGATATCTAACCCAAACTTTCTGTGCAAGAGGGGCTTGTACATCTGCACAACATGTCTTTTAAAGTTTGAACTTATCTTATTGCATTTTTGAGTTATAGCAGTTTTTACGTTTTTATTGCTCCAAAAGCCTTTTCAGCCCGTGAACAGTTGTTTGTGAGTTTTCGAAAAAAGTGCAAGAGCTATTCGAACCCTTTTTGCTGGGCAAGTAGGACCTGTAAATCTACACAATATATAGTTTAAAGTTTGAGTCTATCATATTAGGTTTTGGATTTATAGCTGTTTTTGTGTCTATTGCTTCTAAAGCATTTTTAGATAATTTGTGTGTTCTGAAGAAACTACAAGAGATATCTAACCCAAACTTTCTGTGCAAGAGGGGCTTGTACATCTGCACAACATGTCTTTTAAAGTTTGAACCTATCTTGTTGCATTTTTGAGTTATAACAGTTTTTACGTTTTTATTGCCCCAAAAGCCTTTTCAGCCCATGAACAGTTGTTTGTGAGTTTCGAAAAAAGTGCAAGAGCTATTCAAACCCTTTTTGCTGGGCAAGTAGGACCTGTAAATCTACACAATATATAGTTTAAAGTTTGAGTCTATCATATTAGGTTTTGGATTTATAGCTGTTTTTGTGTCTATTGCTTCAAAAGCATTTTCAGATAATTTGTGTGTTCTGAAGAAACTACAAGAGATATCTAACCCAAACTTTCTGTGCAAGAGGGGCTTGTACATCTGCACAACATGTCTTTTAAAGTTTGAACTTATCTTATTGCATTTTTGAGTTATTGCAGTTTTTAAGTTTTTATTGCTCCAAAAGCCTTTTCAGCCCATGAACAGTTGTTTGTGAGTTTCGAAAAAAGTGCAAGAGCTATTCGAACCCTTTTTGCTGGGCAAGTAGGACCTGTAAATCTACACAATATATAGTTTAAAGTTTGAGTCTATCATATTAGGTTTTGGATTTATAGCTGTTTTTGTGTCTATTGCTTCAAAAGCATTTTCAGATAATTTGTGTGTTCTGAAAAAACTACAAGAGATATCTAACCCAAACTTTCCGTGCAAGAGGGGCTTGTACATCTGCACAACATGTCTTTTAAAGTTTGAACTTATCTTATTGCATTTTTGAGTTATAGCAGTTTTTAAGTTTTTATTGCTCCAAAAGCCTTTTCAGCTCATGAACAGTTGTTTGTGAGTTTTCGAAAAAAGTGCAAGAGCTATTCGAACCCTTTTTGCTGGGCAAGTAGGACCTGTAAATCTACACAATATGTAGTTTAAAGTTTGAGTCTATCATATTAGGTTTTGGATTTATAGCTGTTTTTGTGTCTATTGCTTCAAAAGCATTTTCAGATAATTTGTGTGTTCTGAAGAAACTACAAGAGATATCTAACCCAAACTTTCTGTGCAAGAGGGGCTTGTACATCTGCACAACATGTCTTTTAAAGTTTGAACTTATCTTATTGAATTTTTGAGTTATAGCAGTTTTTACGTTTTTATTGCTCCAAAAGCCTTTTCAGCCCGTGAACAGTTGTTTGTGAGTTTTCGAAAAAAGTGCAAGAGCTATTCGAACCCTTTTTGCTGGGCAAGTAGGACCTGTAAATCTACACAATATGTAGTTTAAAGTTTGAGTCTATCATATTAGGTTTTGGATTTATAGCTGTTTTTGTGTCTATTGCTTCAAAAGCATTTTCAGATAATTTGTGTGTTCTGAAGAAACTACAAGAGATATCTAACCCAAACTTTCTGTGCAAGAGGGGCTTGTACATCTGCACAACATGTCTTTTAAAGTTTGAACTTATCTTATTGAATTTTTGAGTTATAGCAGTTTTTACGTTTTTATTGCTCCAAAAGCCTTTTCAGCCCATGAACAGTTGTGTGCGTTTCGAAAAAAGTGCAAGAGCTATTCAAACCCTTTTTGCTGGGCAAGTAGGACTTGTAAATCTACACAATATATAGTTTAAAGTTTGAGTCTATCATATTAGGTTTTGGATTTATAGCTGTTTTTGTGTCTATTGCTTCAAAAGCATTTTCAGATAATTTGTGTGTTCTGAAGAAACTACAAGAGATATCTAACCCAAACTTTCTGTGCAAGAGGGGCTTGTACATCTGCACAACATGTCTTTTAAAGTTTGAACTTATCTTATTGCATTTTTGAGTTATAGCAGTTTTTACGTTTTTATTGCTCCAAAAGCCTTTTCAGCCCGTGAACAGTTGTTTGTGAGTTTTCGAAAAAAGTGCAAGAGCTATTCGAACCTTTTTTGCTGGGCAAGTAGGACCTGTAAATCTACACAATATATAGTTTAAAGTTTGAGTCTATCATATTAGGTTTTGGATTTATAGCTGTTTTTGTGTCTATTGCTTCAAAAGCATTTTCAGATAATTTGTGTGTTCTGAAGAAACTACAAGAGATATCTAACCCAAACTTTCTGTGCAAGAGGGGCTTGTACATCTGCACAACATGTCTTTTAAAGTTTGAACTTATCTTGTTGCATTTTTGAGTTATAACAGTTTTTACGTTTTTATTGCCCCAAAAGCCTTTTCAGCCCATGAACAGTTGTTTGTGAGTTTCGAAAAAAGTGCAAGAGCTATTCAAACCCTTTTTGCTGGGCAAGTAGGACCTGTAAATCTACACAATATATAGTTTAAAGTTTGAGTCTATCATATTAGGTTTTGGATTTATAGCTGTTTTTGTGTCTATTGCTTCAAAAGCATTTTCAGATAATTTGTGTGTTCTGAAGAAACTACAAGAGATATCTAACCCAAACTTTCTGTGCAAGAGGGGCTTGTACATTTGCACAACATGTCTTTTAAAGTTTGAACTTATGTTATTGCATTTTTGAGTTATTGCAGTTTTTAAGTTTTTATTGCTCCAAAAGCCTTTTCAGCCCATGAACAGTTGTTTGTGAGTTTCGAAAAAAGTGCAAGAGCTATTCGAACCCTTTTTGCTGGGCAAGTAGGACCTGTAAATCTACACAATATGTAGTTTAAAGTTTGAGTCTATCATATTAGGTTTTGGATTTATAGCTGTTTTTGTGTCTATTGCTTCAAAAGCATTTTCAGATAATTTGTGTGTTCTGAAGAAACTACAAGAGATATCTAACCCAAACTTTCTGTGCAAGAGGGGCTTGTACATCTGCACAACATGTCTTTTAAAGTTTGAACTTATCTTATTGAATTTTTGAGTTATAGCAGTTTTTACGTTTTTATTGCTCCAAAAGCCTTTTCAGCCCATGAACAGTTGTGTGCGTTTCGAAAAAAGTGCAAGAGCTATTCAAACCCTTTTTGCTGGGCAAGTAGGACCTGTAAATCTACACAATACATAGTTTAAAGTTTGAGTCTATCATATTAGGTTTTGGATTTATAGCTATTTTTGTGTCTATTGCTTCAAAAGCATTTTCAGATAATTTGTGTGTTCTGAAGAAACTACAAGAGATATCTAACCCAAACTTTCTGTGCAAGAGGGGCTTCTACATCTGCACAACATGTCTTTTAAAGTTTGAACTTATCTTATTGCATTTTTGAGTTATAGCAGTTTTTAAGTTTTTATTGCTCCAAAAGCCTTTTCAGCCCATGAACAGTTGTTTGTGAGTTTCAAAAAAAGTGCAAGAGCTATTCAAACCCTTTTTGCTGGGAAAGTAGGACCTGTAAATCTACACAATATATAGTTTAAAGTTTGAGTCTATCATATTAGGTTTTGGATTTATAGCTGTTTTTGTGTCTATTGCTTCAAAAGCATTTTCAGATAATTTGTGTGTTCTGAAGAAACTACAAGAGATATCTAACCCAAACTTTCTGTGCAAGAGGGGCTTGTACATCTGCACAACATGTCTTTTAAAGTTTGAACTTATCTTATTGCATTTTTGAGTTATAGCAGTTTTTACGTTTTTATTGCTCCAAAAGCCTTTTCAGCCCATGAACAGTTGTTTGTGAGTTTTCGAAAAAAGTGCAAAAGCTATTCGAACCCTTTTTGCTGGGCAAGTAGGACCTGTAAATATACACAATACATAGTTTAAAGTTTGAGTCTATCATATTAGGTTTTGGATTTATAGCTGTTTTTGTGTCTATTGCTTCAAAAGCAGTTTCAGATAATTTGTGTGTTCTGAAGAAACTACAAGAGATATCTAACCCAAACTTTCTGTGCAAGAGGGGCTTGTACATCTGCACAACATGTCTTTTAAAGTTTGAACTTATCTTATTGCATTTTTGAGTTATAGCAGTTTTTAAGTTTTTATTGCTCCAAAAGCCTTTTCAGCCCATGAACAGTTGTTTGTGAGTTTCAAAAAAAGTGCAAGAGCTATTCGAACCCTTTTTGCTGGGCAAGTAGGACCTGTAAATCTACAAAATATATCGTTTAAAGTTTGAGTCTATCATATTAAGTTTTGGATTTATAGCTGTTTTTGTGTCTTTTGCTTCAAAAGCATTTTCAGATAATTTGTGTGTTCTGAAGAAACTACAAGAGATATCTAACCCAAACTTTCTTTGCAAGAGGGGCTTGTATATCTGCACAACATGTCTTTTAAAGTTTGAACTTATCTTGTTGCATTTTTGAGTTATAACAGTTTTTACGTTTTTATTGCTCCAAAAGCCTTTTCAGGCCATGAACAGTTGTTTGTGAGTTTCAAAAAAAGTGCAAGAGCTATTCGAACCCTTTTTGCTGGGCAAGTAGGACCTGTAAATCTACACAATATATAGTTTAAAGTTTGAGTCTATCATATTAGGTTTTGGATATATAGCTGTTTTGTGTCTATTGCTTCAAAAGCATTTTCAGATAATTTGTGTGTTCTGAAGAAACTACAAGAGATATCTAACCCAAACTTTCCGTGCAAGAGGGGCTTGTACATCTGCACAACATGTCTTTTAAAGTTTGAACTTATCTTATTGAATTTTTGAGTTATAGCAGTTTTTACGTTTTTATTGCTCCAAAAGCCTTTTCAGCCCGTGAACAGTTGTTTGTAAGTTTTCGAAAAAATTGCAAGAGCTATTCGAACCCTTTTTGCTGGGCAAGTAGGACCTGTAAATCTACACAATATATAGTTTAAAGTTTGAGTCTATCATATTAGGTTTTGGATTTATAGCTGTTTTTGTGTCTATTGCTTCAAAAGCATTTTCAGATAATTTGTGTGTTCTGAAGAAACTACAAGAGATATCTAACCCAAACTTTCTGTGCAAGAGGGGCTTGTACATCTGCACAACATGTCTTTTAAAGTTTGAACCTATCTTGTTGCATTTTTGAGTTATAACAGTTTTTACGTTTTTATTGCTCCAAAAGCCTTTTCAGGCCATGAACAGTTGTTTGTGAGTTTCAAAAAAAGTGCAAGAGCTATTCGAACCCTTTTTGCTGGGCAAGTAGGACCTGTAAATATACACAATACATAGTTTAAAGTTTGAGTCTATCATATTAGGTTTTGGATTTATAGCTGTTTTTGTGTCTATTGCTTCAAAAGCAGTTTCAGATAATTTGTGTGTTCTGAAGAAACTACAAGAGATATCTAACCCAAACTTTCCGTGCAAGAGGGGCTTGTACATCTGCACAACATGTCTTTTAAAGTTTGAACTTATCTTATTGCATTTTTGAGTTATAGCAGTTTTTAAGTTTTTATTGCTCCAAAAGCCTTTTCAGCCCATGAACAGTTGTTTGTGAGTTTCAAAAAAAGTGCAAGAGCTATTCGAACCCTTTTTGCTGGGCAAGTAGGACCTGTAAATCTACAAAATATATCGTTTAAAGTTTGAGTCTATCATATTAAGTTTTGGATTTATAGCTGTTTTTGTGTCTGTTGCTTCAAAAGCATTTTCAGATAATTTGTGTGTTCTGAAGAAACTACAAGAGATATCTAACCCAAACTTTCTTTGCAAGAGGGGCTTGTATATCTGCACAACATGTCTTTTAAAGTTTGAACTTATCTTGTTGCATTTTTGAGTTATAACAGTTTTTACGTTTTTATTGCTCCAAAAGCCTTTTCAGGCCATGAACAGTTGTTTGTGAGTTTCAAAAAAAGTGCAAGAGCTATTCGAACCCTTTTTGCTGGGCAAGTAGGACCTGTAAATCTACACAATATATAGTTTAAAGTTTGAGTCTATCATATTAGGTTTTGGATATATAGCTGTTTTGTGTCTATTGCTTCAAAAGCATTTTCAGATAATTTGTGTGTTCTGAAGAAACTACAAGAGATATCTAACCCAAACTTTCCGTGCAAGAGGGGCTTGTACATCTGCACAACATGTCTTTTAAAGTTTGAACTTATCTTATTGAATTTTTGAGTTATAGCAGTTTTTACGTTTTTATTGCTCCAAAAGCCTTTTCAGCCCGTGAACAGTTGTTTGTAAGTTTTCGAAAAAATTGCAAGAGCTATTCGAACCCTTTTTGCTGGGCAAGTAGGACCTGTAAATCTACACAATATATAGTTTAAAGTTTGAGTCTATCATATTAGGTTTTGGATTTATAGCTGTTTTTGTGTCTATTGCTTCAAAAGCATTTTCAGATAATTTGTGTGTTCTGAAGAAACTACAAGAGATATCTAACCCAAACTTTCTGTGCAAGAGGGGCTTGTACATCTGCACAACATGTCTTTTAAAGTTTGAACCTATCTTGTTGCATTTTTGAGTTATAACAGTTTTTACGTTTTTATTGCTCCAAAAGCCTTTTCAGGCCATGAACAGTTGTTTGTGAGTTTCAAAAAAAGTGCAAGAGCTATTCGAACCCTTTTTGCTGGGCAAGTAGGACCTGTAAATATACACAATACATAGTTTAAAGTTTGAGTCTATCATATTAGGTTTTGGATTTATAGCTGTTTTTGTGTCTATTGCTTCAAAAGCAGTTTCAGATAATTTGTGTGTTCTGAAGAAACTACAAGAGATATCTAACCCAAACTTTCTGTGCAAGAGGGGCTTGTACATCTGCACAACATGTCTTTTAAAGTTTGAACTTATCTTATTGCATTTTTGAGTTATAGCAGTTTTTAAGTTTTTATTGCTCCAAAAGCCTTTTCAGCCCATGAACAGTTGTTTGTGAGTTTCAAAAAAAGTGCAAGAGCTATTCGAACCCTTTTTGCTGGGCAAGTAGGACCTGTAAATCTACAAAATATATCGTTTAAAGTTTGAGTCTATCATATTAAGTTTTGGATTTATAGCTGTTTTTGTGTCTTTTGCTTCAAAAGCATTTTCAGATAATTTGTGTGTTCTGAAGAAACTACAAGAGATATCTAACCCAAACTTTCTTTGCAAGAGGGGCTTGTATATCTGCACAACATGTCTTTTAAAGTTTGAACTTATCTTGTTGCATTTTTGAGTTATAACAGTTTTTACGTTTTTATTGCTCCAAAAGCCTTTTCAGGCCATGAACAGTTGTTTGTGAGTTTCAAAAAAAGTGCAAGAGCTATTCGAACCCTTTTTGCTGGGCAAGTAGGACCAGTAAATCTACACAATATATAGTTTAAAGTTTGAGTCTATCATATTAGGTTTTGGATATATAGCTGTTTTGTGTCTATTGCTTCAAAAGCATTTTCAGATAATTTGTGTGTTCTGAAGAAACTACAAGAGATATCTAACCCAAACTTTCCGTGCAAGAGGGGCTTGTACATCTGCACAACATGTCTTTTAAAGTTTGAACTTATCTTATTGAATTTTTGAGTTATAGCAGTTTTTACGTTTTTATTGCTCCAAAAGCCTTTTCAGCCCGTGAACAGTTGTTTGTAAGTTTTCGAAAAAAGTGCAAGAGCTATTCGAACCCTTTTTGCTGGGCAAGTAGGACCTGTAAATCTACACAATATATAGTTTAAAGTTTGAGTCTATCATATTAGGTTTTGGATTTATAGCTGTTTTTGTGTCTGTTGCTTCAAAAGCATTTTCAGATAATTTGTGTGTTCTGAAGAAACTACAAGAGATATCTAACCCAAACTTTCTGTGCAAGAGGGGCTTGTACATCTGCACAACATGTCTTTTAAAGTTTGAACCTATCTTGTTGCATTTTTGAGTTATAACAGTTTTTACGTTTTTATTGCCCCAAAAGCCTTTTCAGCCCATGAACAGTTGTTTGTGAGTTTCGAAAAAAGTGCAAGAGCTATTCAAACCCTTTTTGCTGGGCAAGTAGGACCTGTAAATCTACACAATATATAGTTTAAAGTTTGAGTCTATCATATTAGGTTTTGGATTTATAGCTGTTTTTGTGTCTATTGCTTCAAAAGCATTTTCAGATAATTTGTGTGTTCTGAAGAAACTACAAGAGATATCTAACCCAAACTTTCTGTGCAAGAGGGGCTTGTACATCTGCACAACATGTCTTTTAAAGTTTGAACTTATCTTATTGCATTTTTGAGTTATTGCAGTTTTTAAGTTTTTATTGCTCCAAAAGCCTTTTCAGCCCATGAACAGTTGTTTGTGAGTTTCGAAAAAAGTGCAAGAGCTATTCGAACCCTTTTTGCTGGGCAAGTAGGACCTGTAAATCTACACAATACATAGTTTAAAGTTTGAGTCTATCATATTAGGTTTTGGATTTATAGCTGTTTTTGTGTCTATTGCTTCAAAAGCATTTTCAGATAATTTGTGTGTTCTGAAAAAACTACAAGAGATATCTAACCCAAACTTTCCGTGCAAGAGGGGCTTGTACATCTGCACAACATGTCTTTTAAAGTTTGAACTTATCTTATTGCATTTTTGAGTTATAGCAGTTTTTACGTTTTTATTGCTCCAAAAGCCTTTTTAGCTCATGAACAGTTGTTTGTGAGTTTTCGAAAAAAGTGCAAGAGCTATTCGAACCCTTTTTGCTGGGCAAGTAGGACCTGTAAATCTACACAATATGTAGTTTAAAATTTGAGTCTATCATATTAGGTTTTGGATTTATAGCTGTTTTTGTGTCTATTGCTTCAAAAGCATTTTCAGATAATTTGTGTGTTCTGAAGAAACTACAAGAGATATCTAACCCAAACTTTCTGTGCAAGAGGGGCTTGTACATCTGCACAACATGTCTTTTAAAGTTTGAACTTATCTTATTGCATTTTTGAGTTATTGCAGTTTTTAAGTTTTTATTGCTCCAAAAGCCTTTTCAGCCCATGAACAGTTGTTTGTGAGTTTCGAAAAAAGTGCAAGAGCTATTCGAACCCTTTTTGCTGGGCAAGTAGGACCTGTAAATCTACACAATACATAGTTTAAAGTTTGAGTCTATCATATTAGGTTTTGGATTTATAGCTGTTTTTGTGTCTATTGCTTCAAAAGCATTTTCAGATAATTTGTGTGTTCTGAAAAAACTACAAGAGATATCTAACCCAAACTTTCCGTGCAAGAGGGGCTTGTACATCTGCACAACATGTCTTTTAAAGTTTGAACTTATCTTATTGCATTTTTGAGTTATAGCAGTTTTTAAGTTTTTATTGCTCCAAAAGCCTTTTTAGCTCATGAACAGTTGTTTGTGAGTTTTCGAAAAAAGTGCAAGAGCTATTCGAACCCTTTTTGCTGGGCAAGTAGGACCTGTAAATCTACACAATATGTAGTTTAAAATTTGAGTCTATCATATTAGGTTTTGGATTTATAGCTGTTTTTGTGTCTATTGCTTCAAAAGCATTTTCAGATAATTTGTGTGTTCTGAAGAAACTACAAGAGATATCTAACCCAAACTTTCTGTGCAAGAGGGGCTTGTACATCTGCACAACATGTCTTTTAAAGTTTGAACTTATCTTATTGCATTTTTGAGTTATAGCAGTTTTTACGTTTTTATTGCTCCAAAAGCCTTTTCAGCCCATGAACAGTTGTTTGTGAGTTTTCGAAAAAAGTGCAAAAGCTATTCGAACCCTTTTTGCTGGGCAAGTAGGACCTGTAAATCTACACAATATATAGTTTAAAGTTTGAGTCTATCATATTAGGTTTTGGATTTATAGCTGTTTTTGTGTCTATTGCTTCAAAAGCATTTTCAGATAATTTGTGTGTTCTGAAGAAACTACAAGAGATATCTAACCCAAACTTTCTGTGCAAGAGGGGCTTGTACATCTGCACAACATGTCTTTTAAAGTTTGAACCTATCTTGTTGCATTTTTGAGTTATAACAGTTTTTACGTTTTTATTGCTCCAAAAGCCTTTTCAGGCCATGAACAGTTGTTTGTGAGTTTCAAAAAAAGTGCAAGAGCTATTCGAACCCTTTTTGCTGGGCAAGTAGGACCTGTAAATCTACACAATATATAGTTTAAAGTTTGAGTCTATCATATTAGGTTTTGGATATATAGCTGTTTTTGTGTCTATTGCTTCAAAAGCATTTTCAGATAATTTGTGTGTTCTGAAGAAACTACAAGAGATATCTAACCCAAACTTTCCGTGCAAGAGGGGCTTGTACATCTGCACAACATGTCTTTTAAAGTTTGAACTTATCTTATTGAATTTTTGAGTTATAGCAGTTTTTACGTTTTTATTGCTCCAAAAGCCTTTTCAGCCCGTGAACAGTTGTTTGTAAGTTTTCGAAAAAAGTGCAAGAGCTATTCGAACCCTTTTTGCTGGGCAAGTAGGACCTGTAAATCTACACAATATATAGTTTAAAGTTTGAGTCTATCATATTAGGTTTTGGATTTATAGCTGTTTTTGTGTCTGTTGCTTCAAAAGCATTTTCAGATAATTTGTGTGTTCTGAAGAAACTACAAGAGATATCTAACCCAAACTTTCTGTGCAAGAGGGGCTTGTACATCTGCACAACATGTCTTTTAAAGTTTGAACCTATCTTGTTGCATTTTTGAGTTATAACAGTTTTTACGTTTTTATTGCCCCAAAAGCCTTTTCAGCCCATGAACAGTTGTTTGTGAGTTTCGAAAAAAGTGCAAGAGCTATTCAAACCCTTTTTGCTGGGCAAGTAGGACCTGTAAATCTACACAATATATAGTTTAAAGTTTGAGTCTATCATATTAGGTTTTGGATTTATAGCTGTTTTTGTGTCTATTGCTTCAAAAGCATTTTCAGATAATTTGTGTGTTCTGAAGAAACTACAAGAGATATCTAACCCAAACTTTCTGTGCAAGAGGGGCTTGTACATCTGCACAACATGTCTTTTAAAGTTTGAACTTATCTTATTGCATTTTTGAGTTATTGCAGTTTTTAAGTTTTTATTGCTCCAAAAGCCTTTTCAGCCCATGAACAGTTGTTTGTGAGTTTCGAAAAAAGTGCAAGAGCTATTCGAACCCTTTTTGCTGGGCAAGTAGGACCTGTAAATCTACACAATACATAGTTTAAAGTTTGAGTCTATCATATTAGGTTTTGGATTTATAGCTGTTTTTGTGTCTATTGCTTCAAAAGCATTTTCAGATAATTTGTGTGTTCTGAAAAAACTACAAGAGATATCTAACCCAAACTTTCCGTGCAAGAGGGGCTTGTACATCTGCACAACATGTCTTTTAAAGTTTGAACTTATCTTATTGCATTTTTGAGTTATAGCAGTTTTTAAGTTTTTATTGCTCCAAAAGCCTTTTTAGCTCATGAACAGTTGTTTGTGAGTTTTCGAAAAAAGTGCAAGAGCTATTCGAACCCTTTTTGCTGGGCAAGTAGGACCTGTAAATCTACACAATATGTAGTTTAAAATTTGAGTCTATCATATTAGGTTTTGGATTTATAGCTGTTTTTGTGTCTATTGCTTCAAAAGCATTTTCAGATAATTTGTGTGTTCTGAAGAAACTACAAGAGATATCTAACCCAAACTTTCTGTGCAAGAGGGGCTTGTACATCTGCACAACATGTCTTTTAAAGTTTGAACTTATCTTATTGAATTTTTGAGTTATAGCAGTTTTTACGTTTTTATTGCTCCAAAAGCCTTTTCAGCCCGTGAACAGTTGTTTGTGAGTTTTCGAAAAAAGTGCAAGAGCTATTCGAACCCTTTTTGCTGGGCAAGTAGGACCTGTAAATCTACACAATATGTAGTTTAAAGTTTGAGTCTATCATATTAGGTTTTGGATTTATAGCTGTTTTTGTGTCTATTGCTTCAAAAGCATTTTCAGATAATTTGTGTGTTCTGAAGAAACTACAAGAGATATCTAACCCAAACTTTCTGTGCAAGAGGGGCTTGTACATCTGCACAACATGTCTTTTAAAGTTTGAACTTATCTTATTGAATTTTTGAGTTATAGCAGTTTTTACGTTTTTATTGCTCCAAAAGCCTTTTCAGCCCATGAACAGTTGTGTGCGTTTCGAAAAAAGTGCAAGAGCTATTCAAACCCTTTTTGCTGGGCAAGTAGGACCTGTAAATCTACACAATACATAGTTTAAAGTTTGAGTCTATCATATTAGGTTTTGGATTTATAGCTGTTTTTGTGTCTATTGCTTCAAAAGCATTTTCAGATAATTTGTGTGTTCTAAAGAAACTACAAGAGATATCTAACCCAAACTTTCTGTGCAAGAGGGGCTTGTACATCTGCACAACATGTCTTTTAAAGTTTGAACTTATCTTATTGCATTTTTGAGTTATAGCAGTTTTTAAGTTTTTATTGCTCCAAAAGCCTTTTCAGCCCATGAACAGTTGTTTGTGAGTTTCGAAAAAAGTGCAAGAGCTATTCGAACCCTTTTTGCTGGGCAAGTAGGACCTGTAAATCTACACAATACATAGTTTAAAGTTTGAGTCTATCATATTAGGTTTTGGATTTATAGCTATTTTTGTGTCTATTGCTTCAAAAGCATTTTCAGATAATTTGTGTGTTCTGAAGAAACTACAAGAGATATCTAACCCAAACTTTCTGTGCAAGAGGGGCTTCTACATCTGCACAACATGTCTTTTAAAGTTTGAACTTATCTTATTGCATTTTTGAGTTATAGCAGTTTTTAAGTTTTTATTGCTCCAAAAGCCTTTTCAGCCCATGAACAGTTGTTTGTGAGTTTCAAAAAAAGTGCAAGAGCTATTCAAACCCTTTTTGCTGGGAAAGTAGGACCTGTAAATCTACACAATATATAGTTTAAAGTTTGAGTCTATCATATTAGGTTTTGGATTTATAGCTGTTTTTGTGTCTATTGCTTCAAAAGCATTTTCAGATAATTTGTGTGTTCTGAAGAAACTACAAGAGATATCTAACCCAAACTTTCTGTGCAAGAGGGGCTTGTACATCTGCACAACATGTCTTTTAAAGTTTGAACTTATCTTATTGCATTTTTGAGTTATAGCAGTTTTTACGTTTTTATTGCTCCAAAAGCCTTTTCAGCCCATGAACAGTTGTTTGTGAGTTTTCGAAAAAAGTGCAAAAGCTATTCGAACCCTTTTTGCTGGGCAAGTAGGACCTGTAAATCTACACAATACATAGTTTAAAGTTTGAGTCTATCATATTAGGTTTTGGATTTGTAGCTGTTTTTGTGTCTATTGCTTCAAAAGCATTTTCAGATAATTTGTGTGTTCTGAAGAAACTACAAGAGATATCTAACCCAAACTTTCCGTGCAAGAGGGGCTTGTACATCTGCAAAACATGTCTTTTAAAGTTTGAACTTATCTTATTGAATTTTTGAGTTATAGCAGTTTTTACGTTTTTATTGCTCCAAAAGCCTTTTCAGCCCATGAACAGTTGTGTGCGTTTCGAAAAAAGTGCAAGAGCTATTCAAACCCTTTTTGCTGGGCAAGTAGGACCTGTAAATATACACAATACATAGTTTAAAGTTTGAGTCTATCATATTAGGTTTTGGATTTATAGCTGTTTTTGTGTCTATTGCTTCAAAAGCATTTTCAGATAATTTGTGTGTTCTGAAGAAACTACAAGAGATATCTAACCCAAACTTTCTCTGCAAGAGGGGCTTGTACATCTGCACAACATGTCTTTTAAAGTTTGAACTTATCTTATTGCATTTTTGAGTTATAGCAGTTTTTAAGTTTTTATTGCTCCAAAAGCCTTTTCAGCCCATGAACAGTTGTTTGTGAGTTTCAAAAAAAGTGCAAGAGCTATTCGAACCCTTTTTGCTGGGCAAGTAGGACCTGTAAATCTACACAATATATAGTTTAAAGTTTGAGTCTATCATATTAGGTTTTGGATTTATAGCTGTTTTTGTGTCTATTGCTTCAAAAGCATTTTCAGATAATTTGTGTGTTCTGAAAAAACTACAAGAGATATCTAACCCAAACTTTCCGTGCAAGAGGGGCTTGTACATCTGCACAACATGTCTTTTAAAGTTTGAACTTATCTTATTGCATTTTTGAGTTATAGCAGTTTTTAAGTTTTTATTGCTCCAAAAGCCTTTTTAGCTCATGAACAGTTGTTTGTGAGTTTTCGAAAAAAGTGCAAGAGCTATTCGAACCCTTTTTGCTGGGCAAGTAGGACCTGTAAATCTACACAATATGTAGTTTAAAATTTGAGTCTATCATATTAGGTTTTGGATTTATAGCTGTTTTTGTGTCTATTGCTTCAAAAGCATTTTCAGATAATTTGTGTGTTCTGAAGAAACTACAAGAGATATCTAACCCAAACTTTCTGTGCAAGAGGGGCTTGTACATCTGCACAACATGTCTTTTAAAGTTTGAACTTATCTTATTGAATTTTTGAGTTATAGCAGTTTTTACGTTTTTATTGCTCCAAAAGCCTTTTCAGCCCGTGAACAGTTGTTTGTGAGTTTTCGAAAAAAGTGCAAGAGCTATTCGAACCCTTTTTGCTGGGCAAGTAGGACCTGTAAATCTACACAATATGTAGTTTAAAGTTTGAGTCTATCATATTAGGTTTTGGATTTATAGCTGTTTTTGTGTCTATTGCTTCAAAAGCATTTTCAGATAATTTGTGTGTTCTGAAGAAACTACAAGAGATATCTAACCCAAACTTTCTGTGCAAGAGGGGCTTGTACATCTGCACAACATGTCTTTTAAAGTTTGAACTTATCTTATTGAATTTTTGAGTTATAGCAGTTTTTACGTTTTTATTGCTCCAAAAGCCTTTTCAGCCCATGAACAGTTGTGTGCGTTTCGAAAAAAGTGCAAGAGCTATTCAAACCCTTTTTGCTGGGCAAGTAGGACCTGTAAATCTACACAATACATAGTTTAAAGTTTGAGTCTATCATATTAGGTTTTGGATTTATAGCTGTTTTTGTGTCTATTGCTTCAAAAGCATTTTCAGATAATTTGTGTGTTCTGAAGAAACTACAAGAGATATCTAACCCAAACTTTCTGTGCAAGAGGGGCTTGTACATCTGCACAACATGTCTTTTAAAGTTTGAACTTATCTTATTGCATTTTTGAGTTATAGCAGTTTTTAAGTTTTTATTGCTCCAAAAGCCTTTTCAGCCCATGAACAGTTGTTTGTGAGTTTCGAAAAAAGTGCAAGAGCTATTCGAACCCTTTTTGCTGGGCAAGTAGGACCTGTAAATCTACACAATACATAGTTTAAAGTTTGAGTCTATCATATTAGGTTTTGGATTTATAGCTATTTTTGTGTCTATTGCTTCAAAAGCATTTTCAGATAATTTGTGTGTTCTGAAGAAACTACAAGAGATATCTAACCCAAACTTTCTGTGCAAGAGGGGCTTCTACATCTGCACAACATGTCTTTTAAAGTTTGAACTTATCTTATTGCATTTTTGAGTTATAGCAGTTTTTAAGTTTTTATTGCTCCAAAAGCCTTTTCAGCCCATGAACAGTTGTTTGTGAGTTTCAAAAAAAGTGCAAGAGTTATTCAAACCCTTTTTGCTGGGAAAGTAGGACCTGTAAATCTACACAATATATAGTTTAAAGTTTGAGTCTATCATATTAGGTTTTGGATTTATAGCTGTTTTTGTGTCTATTGCTTCAAAAGCATTTTCAGATAATTTGTGTGTTCTGAAGAAACTACAAGAGATATCTAACCCAAACTTTCTGTGCAAGAGGGGCTTGTACATCTGCACAACATGTCTTTTAAAGTTTGAACTTATCTTATTGCATTTTTGAGTTATAGCAGTTTTTACGTTTTTATTGCTCCAAAAGCCTTTTCAGCCCATGAACAGTTGTTTGTGAGTTTTCGAAAAAAGTGCAAAAGCTATTCGAACCCTTTTTGCTGGGCAAGTAGGACCTGTAAATCTACACAATACATAGTTTAAAGTTTGAGTCTATCATATTAGGTTTTGGATTTGTAGCTGTTTTTGTGTCTATTGCTTCAAAAGCATTTTCAGATAATTTGTGTGTTCTGAAGAAACTACAAGAGATATCTAACCCAAACTTTCCGTGCAAGAGGGGCTTGTACATCTGCAAAACATGTCTTTTAAAGTTTGAACTTATCTTATTGAATTTTTGAGTTATAGCAGTTTTTACGTTTTTATTGCTCCAAAAGCCTTTTCAGCCCATGAACAGTTGTGTGCGTTTCGAAAAAAGTGCAAGAGCTATTCAAACCCTTTTTGCTGGGCAAGTAGGACCTGTAAATATACACAATACATAGTTTAAAGTTTGAGTCTATCATATTAGGTTTTGGATTTATAGCTGTTTTTGTGTCTATTGCTTCAAAAGCATTTTCAGATAATTTGTGTGTTCTGAAGAAACTACAAGAGATATCTAACCCAAACTTTCTCTGCAAGAGGGGCTTGTACATCTGCACAACATGTCTTTTAAAGTTTGAACTTATCTTATTGCATTTTTGAGTTATAGCAGTTTTTAAGTTTTTATTGCTCCAAAAGCCTTTTCAGCCCATGAACAGTTGTTTGTGAGTTTCAAAAAAAGTGCAAGAGCTATTCGAACCCTTTTTGCTGGGCAAGTAGGACCTGTAAATCTACACAATATATAGTTTAAAGTTTGAGTCTATCATATTAGGTTTTGGATTTATAGCTGTTTTTGTGTCTATTGCTTCAAAAGCATTTTCAGATAATTTGTGTGTTCTGAAAAAACTACAAGAGATATCTAACCCAAACTTTCCGTGCAAGAGGGGCTTGTACATCTGCACAACATGTCTTTTAAAGTTTGAACTTATCTTATTGCATTTTTGAGTTATAGCAGTTTTTAAGTTTTTATTGCTCCAAAAGCCTTTTTAGCTCATGAACAGTTGTTTGTGAGTTTTCGAAAAAAGTGCAAGAGCTATTCGAACCCTTTTTGCTGGGCAAGTAGGACCTGTAAATCTACACAATATGTAGTTTAAAATTTGAGTCTATCATATTAGGTTTTGGATTTATAGCTGTTTTTGTGTCTATTGCTTCAAAAGCATTTTCAGATAATTTGTGTGTTCTGAAGAAACTACAAGAGATATCTAACCCAAACTTTCTGTGCAAGAGGGGCTTGTACATCTGCACAACATGTCTTTTAAAGTTTGAACTTATCTTATTGAATTTTTGAGTTATAGCAGTTTTTACGTTTTTATTGCTCCAAAAGCCTTTTCAGCCCGTGAACAGTTGTTTGTGAGTTTTCGAAAAAAGTGCAAGAGCTATTCGAACCCTTTTTGCTGGGCAAGTAGGACCTGTAAATCTACACAATATGTAGTTTAAAGTTTGAGTCTATCATATTAGGTTTTGGATTTATAGCTGTTTTTGTGTCTATTGCTTCAAAAGCATTTTCAGATAATTTGTGTGTTCTGAAGAAACTACAAGAGATATCTAACCCAAACTTTCTGTGCAAGAGGGGCTTGTACATCTGCACAACATGTCTTTTAAAGTTTGAACTTATCTTATTGAATTTTTGAGTTATAGCAGTTTTTACGTTTTTATTGCTCCAAAAGCCTTTTCAGCCCATGAACAGTTGTGTGCGTTTCGAAAAAAGTGCAAGAGCTATTCAAACCCTTTTTGCTGGGCAAGTAGGACCTGTAAATCTACACAATACATAGTTTAAAGTTTGAGTCTATCATATTAGGTTTTGGATTTATAGCTGTTTTTGTGTCTATTGCTTCAAAAGCATTTTCAGATAATTTGTGTGTTCTGAAGAAACTACAAGAGATATCTAACCCAAACTTTCTGTGCAAGAGGGGCTTGTACATCTGCACAACATGTCTTTTAAAGTTTGAACTTATCTTATTGCATTTTTGAGTTATAGCAGTTTTTAAGTTTTTATTGCTCCAAAAGCCTTTTCAGCCCATGAACAGTTGTTTGTGAGTTTCGAAAAAAGTGCAAGAGCTATTCGAACCCTTTTTGCTGGGCAAGTAGGACCTGTAAATCTACACAATACATAGTTTAAAGTTTGAGTCTATCATATTAGGTTTTGGATTTATAGCTATTTTTGTGTCTATTGCTTCAAAAGCATTTTCAGATAATTTGTGTGTTCTGAAGAAACTACAAGAGATATCTAACCCAAACTTTCTGTGCAAGAGGGGCTTCTACATCTGCACAACATGTCTTTTAAAGTTTGAACTTATCTTATTGCATTTTTGAGTTATAGCAGTTTTTAAGTTTTTATTGCTCCAAAAGCCTTTTCAGCCCATGAACAGTTGTTTGTGAGTTTCAAAAAAAGTGCAAGAGCTATTCAAACCCTTTTTGCTGGGAAAGTAGGACCTGTAAATCTACACAATATATAGTTTAAAGTTTGAGTCTATCATATTAGGTTTTGGATTTATAGCTGTTTTTGTGTCTATTGCTTCAAAAGCATTTTCAGATAATTTGTGTGTTCTGAAGAAACTACAAGAGATATCTAACCCAAACTTTCTGTGCAAGAGGGGCTTGTACATCTGCACAACATGTCTTTTAAAGTTTGAACTTATCTTATTGCATTTTTGAGTTATAGCAGTTTTTACGTTTTTATTGCTCCAAAAGCCTTTTCAGCCCATGAACAGTTGTTTGTGAGTTTTCGAAAAAAGTGCAAAAGCTATTCGAACCCTTTTTGCTGGGCAAGTAGGACCTGTAAATCTACACAATACATAGTTTAAAGTTTGAGTCTATCATATTAGGTTTTGGATTTGTAGCTGTTTTTGTGTCTATTGCTTCAAAAGCATTTTCAGATAATTTGTGTGTTCTGAAGAAACTACAAGAGATATCTAACCCAAACTTTCCGTGCAAGAGGGGCTTGTACATCTGCAAAACATGTCTTTTAAAGTTTGAACTTATCTTATTGAATTTTTGAGTTATAGCAGTTTTTACGTTTTTATTGCTCCAAAAGCCTTTTCAGCCCATGAACAGTTGTGTGCGTTTCGAAAAAAGTGCAAGAGCTATTCAAACCCTTTTTGCTGGGCAAGTAGGACCTGTAAATATACACAATACATAGTTTAAAGTTTGAGTCTATCATATTAGGTTTTGGATTTATAGCTGTTTTTGTGTCTATTGCTTCAAAAGCATTTTCAGATAATTTGTGTGTTCTGAAGAAACTACAAGAGATATCTAACCCAAACTTTCTCTGCAAGAGGGGCTTGTACATCTGCACAACATGTCTTTTAAAGTTTGAACTTATCTTATTGCATTTTTGAGTTATAGCAGTTTTTAAGTTTTTATTGCTCCAAAAGCCTTTTCAGCCCATGAACAGTTGTTTGTGAGTTTCAAAAAAAGTGCAAGAGCTATTCGAACCCTTTTTGCTGGGCAAGTAGGACCTGTAAATCTACACAATATATAGTTTAAAGTTTGAGTCTATCATATTAGGTTTTGGATTTATAGCTGTTTTTGTGTCTATTGCTTCAAAAGCATTTTCAGATAATTTGTGTGTTCTGAAGAAACTACAAGAGATATCTAACCCAAACTTTCTGTGCAAGAGGGGCTTGTACATCTGCACAACACGTCTTTTAAAGTTTGAACCTATCTTGTTGCATTTTTGAGTTATAACAGTTTTTACGTTTTTATTGCTCCAAAAGCCTTTTCAGGCCATGAACAGTTGTTTGTGAGTTTCAAAAAAAGTGCAAGAGCTATTCGAACCCTTTTTGCTGGGCAAGTAGGACCTGTAAATCTACACAATATATAGTTTAAAGTTTGAGTCTATCATATTAGGTTTTGGATATATAGCTGTTTTTGTGTCTATTGCTTCAAAAGCATTTTCAGATAATTTGTGTGTTCTGAAGAAACTACAAGAGATATCTAACCCAAACTTTCCGTGCAAGAGGGGCTTGTACATCTGCACAACATGTCTTTTAAAGTTTGAACTTATCTTATTGAATTTTTGAGTTATAGCAGTTTTTACGTTTTTATTGCTCCAAAAGCCTTTTCAGCCCGTGAACAGTTGTTTGTAAGTTTTCGAAAAAAGTGCAAGAGCTATTCGAACCCTTTTTGCTGGGCAAGTAGGACCTGTAAATCTACACAATATATAGTTTAAAGTTTGAGTCTATCATATTAGGTTTTGGATTTATAGCTGTTTTTGTGTCTATTGCTTCAAAAGCATTTTCAGATAATTTGTGTGTTCTGAAGAAACTACAAGAGATATCTAACCCAAACTTTCTGTGCAAGAGGGGCTTGTACATCTGCACAACATGTCTTTTAAAGTTTGAACCTATCTTGTTGCATTTTTGAGTTATAACAGTTTTTACGTTTTTATTGCCCCAAAAGCCTTTTCAGCCCATGAACAGTTGTTTGTGAGTTTCGAAAAAAGTGCAAGAGCTATTCAAACCCTTTTTGCTGGGCAAGTAGGACCTGTAAATCTACACAATATATAGTTTAAAGTTTGAGTCTATCATATTAGGTTTTGGATTTATAGCTGTTTTTGTGTCTATTGCTTCAAAAGCATTTTCAGATAATTTGTGTGTTCTGAAGAAACTACAAGAGATATCTAACCCAAACTTTCTGTGCAAGAGGGGCTTGTACATCTGCACAACATGTCTTTTAAAGTTTGAACTTATCTTATTGCATTTTTGAGTTATTGCAGTTTTTAAGTTTTTATTGCTCCAAAAGCCTTTTCAGTCCATGAACAGTTGTTTGTGAGTTTCGAAAAAAGTGCAAGAGCTATTCGAACCCTTTTTGCTGGGCAAGTAGGACCTGTAAATCTACACAATATATAGTTTAAAGTTTGAGTCTATCATATTAGGTTTTGGATTTATAGCTGTTTTTGTGTCTATTGCTTCAAAAGCATTTTCAGATAATTTGTGTGTTCTGAAAAAACTACAAGAGATATCTAACCCAAACTTTCCGTGCAAGAGGGGCTTGTACATCTGCACAACATGTCTTTTAAAGTTTGAACTTATCTTATTGCATTTTTGAGTTATAGCAGTTTTTAAGTTTTTATTGCTCCAAAAGCCTTTTTAGCTCATGAAGAGTTGTTTGTGAGTTTTCGAAAAAAGTGCAAGAGCTATTCGAACCCTTTTTGCTGGGCAAGTAGGACCTGTAAATCTACACAATATGTAGTTTAAAGTTTGAGTCTATCATATTAGGTTTTGGATTTATAGCTGTTTTTGTGTCTATTGCTTCAAAAGCATTTTCAGATAATTTGTGTGTTCTGAAGAAACTACAAGAGATATCTAACCCAAACTTTCTGTGCAAGAGGGGCTTGTACATCTGCACAACATGTCTTTTAAAGTTTGAACTTATCTTATTGAATTTTTGAGTTATAGCAGTTTTTACGTTTTTATTGCTCCAAAAGCCTTTTCAGCCCGTGAACAGTTGTTTGTGAGTTTTCGAAAAAAGTGCAAGAGCTATTCGAACCCTTTTTGCTGGGCAAGTAGGACCTGTAAATCTACACAATATGTAGTTTAAAGTTTGAGTCTATCATATTAGGTTTTGGATTTATAGCTGTTTTTGTGTCTATTGCTTCAAAAGCATTTTCAGATAATTTGTGTGTTCTGAAGAAACTACAAGAGATATCTAACCCAAACTTTCTGTGCAAGAGGGGCTTGTACATCTGCACAACATGTCTTTTAAAGTTTGAACTTATCTTATTGAATTTTTGAGTTATAGCAGTTTTTACGTTTTTATTGCTCCAAAAGCCTTTTCAGCCCATGAACAGTTGTGTGCGTTTCGAAAAAAGTGCAAGAGCTATTCAAACCCTTTTTGCTGGGCAAGTAGGACCTGTAAATCTACACAATACATAGTTTAAAGTTTGAGTCTATCATATTAGGTTTTGGATTTATAGCTGTTTTTGTGTCTATTGCTTCAAAAGCATTTTCAGATAATTTGTGTGTTCTGAAGAAACTACAAGAGATATCTAACCCAAACTTTCTGTGCAAGAGGGGCTTGTACATCTGCACAACATGTCTTTTAAAGTTTGAACTTATCTTATTGCATTTTTGAGTTATAGCAGTTTTTACGTTTTTATTGCTCCAAAAGCCTTTTCAGCCCATGAACAGTTGTGTGCGTTTCGAAAAAAGTGCAAGAGCTATTCAAACCCTTTTTGCTGGGCAAGTAGGACCTGTAAATATACACAATACATAGTTTAAAGTTTGAGTCTATCATATTAGGTTTTGGATTTATAGCTGTTTTTGTGTCTATTGCTTCAAAAGCATTTTCAGATAATTTGTGTGTTCTGAAGAAACTACAAGAGATATCTAACCCAAACTTTCTCTGCAAGAGGGGCTTGTACATCTGCACAACATGTCTTTTAAAGTTTGAACTTATCTTATTGCATTTTTGAGTTATAGCAGTTTTTAAGTTTTTATTGCTCCAAAAGCCTTTTCAGCCCATGAACAGTTGTTTGTGAGTTTCAAAAAAAGTGCAAGAGCTATTCGAACCCTTTTTGCTGGGCAAGTAGGACCTGTAAATCTACACAATATATAGTTTAAAGTTTGAGTCTATCATATTAGGTTTTGGATTTATAGCTGTTTTTGTGTCTATTGCTTCAAAAGCATTTTCAGATAATTTGTGTGTTCTGAAGAAACTACAAGAGATATCTAACCCAAACTTTCTGTGCAAGAGGGGCTTGTACATCTGCACAACATGTCTTTTAAAGTTTGAACCTATCTTGTTGCATTTTTGAGTTATAACAGTTTTTACGTTTTTATTGCTCCAAAAGCCTTTTCAGGCCATGAACAGTTGTTTGTGAGTTTCAAAAAAAGTGCAAGAGCTATTCGAACCCTTTTTGCTGGGCAAGTAGGACCTGTAAATCTACACAATATATAGTTTAAAGTTTGAGTCTATCATATTAGGTTTTGGATATATAGCTGTTTTTGTGTCTATTGCTTCAAAAGCATTTTCAGATAATTTGTGTGTTCTGAAGAAACTACAAGAGATATCTAACCCAAACTTTCCGTGCAAGAGGGGCTTGTACATCTGCACAACATGTCTTTTAAAGTTTGAACTTATCTTATTGAATTTTTGAGTTATAGCAGTTTTTACGTTTTTATTGCTCCAAAAGCCTTTTCAGCCCGTGAACAGTTGTTTGTAAGTTTTCGAAAAAAGTGCAAGAGCTATTCGAACCCTTTTTGCTGGGCAAGTAGGACCTGTAAATCTACACAATATATAGTTTAAAGTTTGAGTCTATCATATTAGGTTTTGGATTTATAGCTGTTTTTGTGTCTATTGCTTCAAAAGCATTTTCAGATAATTTGTGTGTTCTGAAGAAACTACAAGAGATATCTAACCCAAACTTTCTGTGCAAGAGGGGCTTGTACATCTGCACAACATGTCTTTTAAAGTTTGAACCTATCTTGTTGCATTTTTGAGTTATAACAGTTTTTACGTTTTTATTGCTCCAAAAGCCTTTTCAGCCCATGAACAGTTGTTTGTGAGTTTCGAAAAAAGTGCAAGAGCTATTCAAACCCTTTTTGCTGGGCAAGTAGGACCTGTAAATCTACACAATATATAGTTTAAAGTTTGAGTCTATCATATTAGGTTTTGGATTTATAGCTGTTTTTGTGTCTATTGCTTCAAAAGCATTTTCAGATAATTTGTGTGTTCTGAAGAAACTACAAGAGATATCTAACCCAAACTTTCTGTGCAAGAGGGGCTTGTACATCTGCACAACATGTCTTTTAAAGTTTGAACTTATCTTATTGCATTTTTGAGTTATTGCAGTTTTTAAGTTTTTATTGCTCCAAAAGCCTTTTCAGCCCATGAACAGTTGTTTGTGAGTTTCGAAAAAAGTGCAAGAGCTATTCGAACCCTTTTTGCTGGGCAAGTAGGACCTGTAAATCTACACAATATATAGTTTAAAGTTTGAGTCTATCATATTAGGTTTTGGATTTATAGCTGTTTTTGTGTCTATTGCTTCAAAAGCATTTTCAGATAATTTGTGTGTTCTGAAAAAACTACAAGAGATCTCTAACCCAAACTTTCCGTGCAAGAGGGGCTTGTACATCTGCACAACATGTCTTTTAAAGTTTGAACTTATCTTATTGCATTTTTGAGTTATAGCAGTTTTTAAGTTTTTATTGCTCCAAAAGCCTTTTTAGCTCATGAACAGTTGTTTGTGAGTTTTCGAAAAAAGTGCAAGAGCTATTCGAACCCTTTTTGCTGGGCAAGTAGGACCTGTAAATCTACACAATATGTAGTTTAAAGTTTGAGTCTATCATATTAGGTTTTGGATTTATAGCTGTTTTTGTGTCTATTGCTTCAAAAGCATTTTCAGATAATTTGTGTGTTCTGAAGAAACTACAAGAGATATCTAACCCAAACTTTCTGTGCAAGAGGGGCTTGTACATCTGCACAACATGTCTTTTAAAGTTTGAACTTATCTTATTGAATTTTTGAGTTATAGCAGTTTTTACGTTTTTATTGCTCCAAAAGCCTTTTCAGCCCGTGAACAGTTGTTTGTGAGTTTTCGAAAAAAGTGCAAGAGCTATTCGAACCCTTTTTGCTGGGCAAGTAGGACCTGTAAATCTACACAATATGTAGTTTAAAGTTTGAGTCTATCATATTAGGTTTTGGATTTATAGCTGTTTTTGTGTCTATTGCTTCAAAAGCATTTTCAGATAATTTGTGTGTTCTGAAGAAACTACAAGAGATATCTAACCCAAACTTTCTGTGCAAGAGGGGCTTGTACATCTGCACAACATGTCTTTTAAAGTTTGAACTTATCTTATTGAATTTTTGAGTTATAGCAGTTTTTACGTTTTTATTGCTCCAAAAGCCTTTTCAGCCCATGAACAGTTGTGTGCGTTTCGAAAAAAGTGCAAGAGCTATTCAAACCCTTTTTGCTGGGCAAGTAGGACCTGTAAATCTACACAATACATAGTTTAAAGTTTGAGTCTATCATATTAGGTTTTGGATTTATAGCTGTTTTTGTGTCTATTGCTTCAAAAGCATTTTCAGATAATTTGTGTGTTCTGAAGAAACTACAAGAGATATCTAACCCAAACTTTCTGTGCAAGAGGGGCTTGTACATCTGCACAACATGTCTTTTAAAGTTTGAACTTATCTTATTGCATTTTTGAGTTATAGCAGTTTTTAAGTTTTTATTGCTCCAAAAGCCTTTTCAGCCCATGAACAGTTGTTTGTGAGTTTCGAAAAAAGTGCAAGAGCTATTCGAACCCTTTTTGCTGGGCAAGTAGGACCTGTAAATCTACACAATACATAGTTTAAAGTTTGAGTCTATCATATTAGGTTTTGGATTTATAGCTATTTTTGTGTCTATTGCTTCAAAAGCATTTTCAGATAATTTGTGTGTTCTGAAGAAACTACAAGAGATATCTAACCCAAACTTTCTGTGCAAGAGGGGCTTCTACATCTGCACAACATGTCTTTTAAAGTTTGAACTTATCTTATTGCATTTTTGAGTTATAGCAGTTTTTAAGTTTTTATTGCTCCAAAAGCCTTTTCAGCCCATGAACAGTTGTTTGTGAGTTTCAAAAAAAGTGCAAGAGCTATTCAAACCCTTTTTGCTGGGAAAGTAGGACCTGTAAATCTACACAATATATAGTTTAAAGTTTGAGTCTATCATATTAGGTTTTGGATTTATAGCTGTTTTTGTGTCTATTGCTTCAAAAGCATTTTCAGATAATTTGTGTGTTCTGAAGAAACTACAAGAGATATCTAACCCAAACTTTCTGTGCAAGAGGGGCTTGTACATCTGCACAACATGTCTTTTAAAGTTTGAACTTATCTTATTGCATTTTTGAGTTATAGCAGTTTTTACGTTTTTATTGCTCCAAAAGCCTTTTCAGCCCATGAACAGTTGTTTGTGAGTTTTCGAAAAAAGTGCAAAAGCTATTCGAACCCTTTTTGCTGGGCAAGTAGGACCTGTAAATCTACACAATACATAGTTTAAAGTTTGAGTCTATCATATTAGGTTTTGGATTTATAGCTGTTTTTGTGTCTATTGCTTCAAAAGCATTTTCAGATAATTTGTGTGTTCTGAAGAAACTACAAGAGATATCTAACCCAAACTTTCTCTGCAAGAGGGGCTTGTACATCTGCACAACATGTCTTTTAAAGTTTGAACTTATCTTATTGCATTTTTGAGTTATAGCAGTTTTTAAGTTTTTATTGCTCCAAAAGCCTTTTTAGCTCATGAACAGTTGTTTGTGAGTTTTCGAAAAAAGTGCAAGAGCTATTCGAACCCTTTTTGCTGGGCAAGTAGGACCTGTAAATCTACACAATATGTAGTTTAAAGTTTGAGTCTATCATATTAGGTTTTGGATTTATAGCTGTTTTTGTGTCTATTGCTTCAAAAGCATTTTCAGATAATTTGTGTGTTCTGAAGAAACTACAAGAGATATCTAACCCAAACTTTCTGTGCAAGAGGGGCTTGTACATCTGCACAACATGTCTTTTAAAGTTTGAACTTATCTTATTGAATTTTTGAGTTATAGCAGTTTTTACGTTTTTATTGCTCCAAAAGCCTTTTCAGCCCGTGAACAGTTGTTTGTGAGTTTTCGAAAAAAGTGCAAGAGCTATTCGAACCCTTTTTGCTGGGCAAGTAGGACCTGTAAATCTACACAATATGTAGTTTAAAGTTTGAGTCTATCATATTAGGTTTTGGATTTATAGCTGTTTTTGTGTCTATTGCTTCAAAAGCATTTTCAGATAATTTGTGTGTTCTGAAGAAACTACAAGAGATATCTAACCCAAACTTTCTGTGCAAGAGGGGCTTGTACATCTGCACAACATGTCTTTTAAAGTTTGAACTTATCTTATTGAATTTTTGAGTTATAGCAGTTTTTACGTTTTTATTGCTCCAAAAGCCTTTTCAGCCCATGAACAGTTGTGTGCGTTTCGAAAAAAGTGCAAGAGCTATTCAAACCCTTTTTGCTGGGCAAGTAGGACCTGTAAATCTACACAATACATAGTTTAAAGTTTGAGTCTATCATATTAGGTTTTGGATTTATAGCTGTTTTTGTGTCTATTGCTTCAAAAGCATTTTCAGATAATTTGTGTGTTCTGAAGAAACTACAAGAGATATCTAACCCAAACTTTCTGTGCAAGAGGGGCTTGTACATCTGCACAACATGTCTTTTAAAGTTTGAACTTATCTTATTGCATTTTTGAGTTATAGCAGTTTTTAAGTTTTTATTGCTCCAAAAGCCTTTTCAGCCCATGAACAGTTGTTTGTGAGTTTCGAAAAAAGTGCAAGAGCTATTCGAACCCTTTTTGCTGGGCAAGTAGGACCTGTAAATCTACACAATACATAGTTTAAAGTTTGAGTCTATCATATTAGGTTTTGGATTTATAGCTATTTTTGTGTCTATTGCTTCAAAAGCATTTTCAGATAATTTGTGTGTTCTGAAGAAACTACAAGAGATATCTAACCCAAACTTTCTGTGCAAGAGGGGCTTCTACATCTGCACAACATGTCTTTTAAAGTTTGAACTTATCTTATTGCATTTTTGAGTTATAGCAGTTTTTAAGTTTTTATTGCTCCAAAAGCCTTTTCAGCCCATGAACAGTTGTTTGTGAGTTTCAAAAAAAGTGCAAGAGCTATTCAAACCCTTTTTGCTGGGAAAGTAGGACCTGTAAATCTACACAATATATAGTTTAAAGTTTGAGTCTATCATATTAGGTTTTGGATTTATAGCTGTTTTTGTGTCTATTGCTTCAAAAGCATTTTCAGATAATTTGTGTGTTCTGAAGAAACTACAAGAGATATCTAACCCAAACTTTCTGTGCAAGAGGGGCTTGTACATCTGCACAACATGTCTTTTAAAGTTTGAACTTATCTTATTGCATTTTTGAGTTATAGCAGTTTTTACGTTTTTATTGCTCCAAAAGCCTTTTCAGCCCATGAACAGTTGTTTGTGAGTTTTCGAAAAAAGTGCAAAAGCTATTCGAACCCTTTTTGCTGGGCAAGTAGGACCTGTAAATCTACACAATACATAGTTTAAAGTTTGAGTCTATCATATTAGGTTTTGGATTTATAGCTGTTTTTGTGTCTATTGCTTCAAAAGCATTTTCAGATAATTTGTGTGTTCTGAAGAAACTACAAGAGATATCTAACCCAAACTTTCTCTGCAAGAGGGGCTTGTACATCTGCACAACATGTCTTTTAAAGTTTGAACTTATCTTATTGCATTTTTGAGTTATAGCAGTTTTTAAGTTTTTATTGCTCCAAAAGCCTTTTCAGCCCATGAACAGTTGTTTGTGAGTTTCAAAAAAAGTGCAAGAGCTATTCGAACCCTTTTTGCTGGGCAAGTAGGACCTGTAAATCTACACAATATAAAGTTTAAAGTTTGAGTCTATCATATTAGGTTTTGGATTTATAGCTGTTTTTGTGTCTATTGCTTCAAAAGCATTTTCAGATAATTTGTGTGTTCTGAAGAAACTACAAGAGATATCTAACCCAAACTTTCTGTGCAAGAGGGGCTTGTACATCTGCACAACATGTCTTTTAAAGTTTGAACCTATCTTGTTGCATTTTTGAGTTATAACAGTTTTTACGTTTTTATTGCTCCAAAAGCCTTTTCAGCCCATGAACAGTTGTTTGTGAGTTTCAAAAAAAGTGCAAGAGCTATTCGAACCCTTTTTGCTGGGCAAGTAGGACCTGTAAATCTACACAATATATAGTTTAAAGTTTGAGTCTATCATATTAGGTTTTGGATATATAGCTGTTTTTGTGTCTATTGCTTCAAAAGCATTTTCAGATAATTTGTGTGTTCTGAAGAAACTACAAGAGATATCTAACCCAAACTTTCCGTGCAAGAGGGGCTTGTACATCTGCACAACATGTCTTTTAAAGTTTGAACTTATCTTATTGAATTTTTGAGTTATAGCAGTTTTTACGTTTTTATTGCTCCAAAAGCCTTTTCAGCCCGTGAACAGTTGTTTGTAAGTTTTCGAAAAAATTGCAAGAGCTATTCGAACCCTTTTTGCTGGGCAAGTAGGACCTGTAAATCTACACAATATATAGTTTAAAGTTTGAGTCTATCATATTAGGTTTTGGATTTATAGCTGTTTTTTTGTCTATTGCTTCAAAAGCATTTTCAGATAATTTGTGTGTTCTGAAGAAACTACAAGAGATATCTAACCCAAACTTTCTGTGCAAGAGGGGCTTGTACATCTGCACAACATGTTTTTTAAAGTTTGAACCTATCTTGTTGCATTTTTGAGTTATAACAGTTTTTACGTTTTTATTGCTCCAAAAGCCTTTTCAGGCCATGAACAGTTGTTTGTGAGTTTCAAAAAAAGTGCAAGAGCTATTCGAACCCTTTTTGCTGGGCAAGTAGGACCTGTAAATCTACACAATATATAGTTTAAAGTTTGAGTCTATCATATTAGGTTTTGGATATATAGCTGTTTTTGTGTCTATTGCTTCAAAAGCATTTTCAGATAATTTGTGTGTTCTGAAGAAACTACAAGAGATATCTAACCCAAACTTTCCGTGCAAGAGGGGCTTGTACATCTGCACAACATGTCTTTTAAAGTTTGAACTTATCTTATTGAATTTTTGAGTTATAGCAGTTTTTACGTTTTTATTGCTCCAAAAGCCTTTTCAGCCCGTGAACAGTTGTTTGTAAGTTTTCGAAAAAAGTGCAAGAGCTATTCGAACCCTTTTTGCTGGGCAAGTAGGACCTGTAAATCTACACAATATATAGTTTAAAGTTTGAGTCTATCATATTAGGTTTTGGATTTATAGCTGTTTTTGTGTCTATTGCTTCAAAAGCATTTTCAGATAATTTGTGTGTTCTGAAGAAACTACAAGAGATATCTAACCCAAACTTTCTGTGCAAGAGGGGCTTGTACATCTGCACAACATGTCTTTTAAAGTTTGAACCTATCTTGTTGCATTTTTGAGTTATAACAGTTTTTACGTTTTTATTGCCCCAAAAGCCTTTTCAGCCCATGAACAGTTGTTTGTGAGTTTCGAAAAAAGTGCAAGAGCTATTCAAACCCTTTTTGCTGGGCAAGTAGGACCTGTAAATCTACACAATATATAGTTTAAAGTTTGAGTCTATCATATTAGGTTTTGGATTTATAGCTGTTTTTGTGTCTATTGCTTCAAAAGCATTTTCAGATAATTTGTGTGTTCTGAAGAAACTACAAGAGATATCTAACCCAAACTTTCTGTGCAAGAGGGGCTTGTACATCTGCACAACATGTCTTTTAAAGTTTGAACTTATCTTATTGCATTTTTGAGTTATTGCAGTTTTTAAGTTTTTATTGCTCCAAAAGCCTTTTCAGCCCATGAACAGTTGTTTGTGAGTTTCGAAAAAAGTGCAAGAGCTATTCGAACCCTTTTTGCTGGGCAAGTAGGACCTGTAAATCTACACAATATATAGTTTAAAGTTTGAGTCTATCATATTAGGTTTTGGATTTATAGCTGTTTTTGTGTCTATTGCTTCAAAAGCATTTTCAGATAATTTGTGTGTTCTGAAGAAACTACAAGAGATATCTAACCCAAACTTTCTGTGCAAGAGGGGCTTGTACATCTGCACAACATGTCTTTTAAAGTTTGAACTTATCTTATTGAATTTTTGAGTTATAGCAGTTTTTACGTTTTTATTGCTCCAAAAGCCTTTTCAGCCCATGAACAGTTGTGTGCGTTTCGAAAAAAGTGCAAGAGCTATTCAAACCCTTTTTGCTGGGCAAGTAGGACCTGTAAATCTACACAATACATAGTTTAAAGTTTGAGTCTATCATATTAGGTTTTGGATTTATAGCTGTTTTTGTGTCTATTGCTTCAAAAGCATTTTCAGATAATTTGTGTGTTCTGAAGAAACTACAAGAGATATCTAACCCAAACTTTCTGTGCAAGAGGGGCTTGTACATCTGCACAACATGTCTTTTAAAGTTTGAACTTATCTTATTGCATTTTTGAGTTATAGCAGTTTTTACGTTTTTATTGCTCCAAAAGCCTTTTCAGCCCATGAACAGTTGTTTGTGAGTTTTCGAAAAAAGTGCAAAAGCTATTCGAACCCTTTTTGCTGGGCAAGTAGGACCTGTAAATCTACACAATACATAGTTTAAAGTTTGAGTCTATCATATTAGGTTTTGGATTTATAGCTGTTTTTGTGTCTATTGCTTCAAAAGCATTTTCAGATAATTTGTGTGTTCTGAAGAAACTACAAGAGATATCTAACCCAAACTTTCTCTGCAAGAGGGGCTTGTACATCTGCACAACATGTCTTTTAAAGTTTGAACTTATCTTATTGCATTTTTGAGTTATAGCAGTTTTTAAGTTTTTATTGCTCCAAAAGCCTTTTCAGCCCATGAACAGTTGTTTGTGAGTTTCAAAAAAAGTGCAAGAGCTATTCGAACCCTTTTTGCTGGGCAAGTAGGACCTGTAAATCTACACAATATAAAGTTTAAAGTTTGAGTCTATCATATTAGGTTTTGGATTTATAGCTGTTTTTGTGTCTATTGCTTCAAAAGCATTTTCAGATAATTTGTGTGTTCTGAAGAAACTACAAGAGATATCTAACCCAAACTTTCTGTGCAAGAGGGGCTTGTACATCTGCACAACATGTCTTTTAAAGTTTGAACCTATCTTGTTGCATTTTTGAGTTATAACAGTTTTTACGTTTTTATTGCTCCAAAAGCCTTTTCAGCCCATGAACAGTTGTTTGTGAGTTTCAAAAAAAGTGCAAGAGCTATTCGAACCCTTTTTGCTGGGCAAGTAGGACCTGTAAATCTACACAATATATAGTTTAAAGTTTGAGTCTATCATATTAGGTTTTGGATATATAGCTGTTTTTGTGTCTATTGCTTCAAAAGCATTTTCAGATAATTTGTGTGTTCTGAAGAAACTACAAGAGATATCTAACCCAAACTTTCCGTGCAAGAGGGGCTTGTACATCTGCACAACATGTCTTTTAAAGTTTGAACTTATCTTATTGAATTTTTGAGTTATAGCAGTTTTTACGTTTTTATTGCTCCAAAAGCCTTTTCAGCCCGTGAACAGTTGTTTGTAAGTTTTCGAAAAAATTGCAAGAGCTATTCGAACCCTTTTTGCTGGGCAAGTAGGACCTGTAAATCTACACAATATATAGTTTAAAGTTTGAGTCTATCATATTAGGTTTTGGATTTATAGCTGTTTTTTTGTCTATTGCTTCAAAAGCATTTTCAGATAATTTGTGTGTTCTGAAGAAACTACAAGAGATATCTAACCCAAACTTTCTGTGCAAGAGGGGCTTGTACATCTGCACAACATGTTTTTTAAAGTTTGAACCTATCTTGTTGCATTTTTGAGTTATAACAGTTTTTACGTTTTTATTGCTCCAAAAGCCTTTTCAGGCCATGAACAGTTGTTTGTGAGTTTCAAAAAAAGTGCAAGAGCTATTCGAACCCTTTTTGCTGGGCAAGTAGGACCTGTAAATCTACACAATATATAGTTTAAAGTTTGAGTCTATCATATTAGGTTTTGGATATATAGCTGTTTTTGTGTCTATTGCTTCAAAAGCATTTTCAGATAATTTGTGTGTTCTGAAGAAACTACAAGAGATATCTAACCCAAACTTTCCGTGCAAGAGGGGCTTGTACATCTGCACAACATGTCTTTTAAAGTTTGAACTTATCTTATTGAATTTTTGAGTTATAGCAGTTTTTACGTTTTTATTGCTCCAAAAGCCTTTTCAGCCCGTGAACAGTTGTTTGTAAGTTTTCGAAAAAAGTGCAAGAGCTATTCGAACCCTTTTTGCTGGGCAAGTAGGACCTGTAAATCTACACAATATATAGTTTAAAGTTTGAGTCTATCATATTAGGTTTTGGATTTATAGCTGTTTTTGTGTCTATTGCTTCAAAAGCATTTTCAGATAATTTGTGTGTTCTGAAGAAACTACAAGAGATATCTAACCCAAACTTTCTGTGCAAGAGGGGCTTGTACATCTGCACAACATGTCTTTTAAAGTTTGAACCTATCTTGTTGCATTTTTGAGTTATAACAGTTTTTACGTTTTTATTGCCCCAAAAGCCTTTTCAGCCCATGAACAGTTGTTTGTGAGTTTCGAAAAAAGTGCAAGAGCTATTCAAACCCTTTTTGCTGGGCAAGTAGGACCTGTAAATCTACACAATATATAGTTTAAAGTTTGAGTCTATCATATTAGGTTTTGGATTTATAGCTGTTTTTGTGTCTATTGCTTCAAAAGCATTTTCAGATAATTTGTGTGTTCTGAAGAAACTACAAGAGATATCTAACCCAAACTTTCTGTGCAAGAGGGGCTTGTACATCTGCACAACATGTCTTTTAAAGTTTGAACTTATCTTATTGCATTTTTGAGTTATTGCAGTTTTTAAGTTTTTATTGCTCCAAAAGCCTTTTCAGCCCATGAACAGTTGTTTGTGAGTTTCGAAAAAAGTGCAAGAGCTATTCGAACCCTTTTTGCTGGGCAAGTAGGACCTGTAAATCTACACAATATATAGTTTAAAGTTTGAGTCTATCATATTAGGTTTTGGATTTATAGCTGTTTTTGTGTCTATTGCTTCAAAAGCATTTTCAGATAATTTGTGTGTTCTGAAGAAACTACAAGAGATATCTAACCCAAACTTTCTGTGCAAGAGGGGCTTGTACATCTGCACAACATGTCTTTTAAAGTTTGAACTTATCTTATTGAATTTTTGAGTTATAGCAGTTTTTACGTTTTTATTGCTCCAAAAGCCTTTTCAGCCCATGAACAGTTGTGTGCGTTTCGAAAAAAGTGCAAGAGCTATTCAAACCCTTTTTGCTGGGCAAGTAGGACCTGTAAATCTACACAATACATAGTTTAAAGTTTGAGTCTATCATATTAGGTTTTGGATTTATAGCTGTTTTTGTGTCTATTGCTTCAAAAGCATTTTCAGATAATTTGTGTGTTCTGAAGAAACTACAAGAGATATCTAACCCAAACTTTCTGTGCAAGAGGGGCTTGTACATCTGCACAACATGTCTTTTAAAGTTTGAACTTATCTTATTGCATTTTTGAGTTATAGCAGTTTTTACGTTTTTATTGCTCCAAAAGCCTTTTCAGCCCATGAACAGTTGTGTGCGTTTCGAAAAAAGTGCAAGAGCTATTCAAACCCTTTTTGCTGGGCAAGTAGGACCTGTAAATATACACAATACATAGTTTAAAGTTTGAGTCTATCATATTAGGTTTTGGATTTATAGCTGTTTTTGTGTCTATTGCTTCAAAAGCATTTTCAGATAATTTGTGTGTTCTGAAGAAACTACAAGAGATATCTAACCCAAACTTTCTCTGCAAGAGGGGCTTGTACATCTGCACAACATGTCTTTTAAAGTTTGAACTTATCTTATTGCATTTTTGAGTTATAGCAGTTTTTAAGTTTTTATTGCTCCAAAAGCCTTTTCAGCCCATGAACAGTTGTTTGTGAGTTTCAAAAAAAGTGCAAGAGCTATTCGAACCCTTTTTGCTGGGCAAGTAGGACCTGTAAATCTACACAATATATAGTTTAAAGTTTGAGTCTATCATATTAGGTTTTGGATTTATAGCTGTTTTTGTGTCTATTGCTTCAAAAGCATTTTCAGATAATTTGTGTGTTCTGAAGAAACTACAAGAGATATCTAACCCAAACTTTCTGTGCAAGAGGGGCTTGTACATCTGCACAACATGTCTTTTAAAGTTTGAACCTATCTTGTTGCATTTTTGAGTTATAACAGTTTTTACGTTTTTATTGCTCCAAAAGCCTTTTCAGGCCATGAACAGTTGTTTGTGAGTTTCAAAAAAAGTGCAAGAGCTATTCGAACCCTTTTTGCTGGGCAAGTAGGACCTGTAAATCTACACAATATATAGTTTAAAGTTTGAGTCTATCATATTAGGTTTTGGATATATAGCTGTTTTTGTGTCTATTGCTTCAAAAGCATTTTCAGATAATTTGTGTGTTCTGAAGAAACTACAAGAGATATCTAACCCAAACTTTCCGTGCAAGAGGGGCTTGTACATCTGCACAACATGTCTTTTAAAGTTTGAACTTATCTTATTGAATTTTTGAGTTATAGCAGTTTTTACGTTTTTATTGCTCCAAAAGCCTTTTCAGCCCGTGAACAGTTGTTTGTAAGTTTTCGAAAAAAGTGCAAGAGCTATTCGAACCCTTTTTGCTGGGCAAGTAGGACCTGTAAATCTACACAATATATAGTTTAAAGTTTGAGTCTATCATATTAGGTTTTGGATTTATAGCTGTTTTTGTGTCTATTGCTTCAAAAGCATTTTCAGATAATTTGTGTGTTCTGAAGAAACTACAAGAGATATCTAACCCAAACTTTCTGTGCAAGAGGGGCTTGTACATCTGCACAACATGTCTTTTAAAGTTTGAACCTATCTTGTTGCATTTTTGAGTTATAACAGTTTTTACGTTTTTATTGCTCCAAAAGCCTTTTCAGCCCATGAACAGTTGTTTGTGAGTTTCGAAAAAAGTGCAAGAGCTATTCAAACCCTTTTTGCTGGGCAAGTAGGACCTGTAAATCTACACAATATATAGTTTAAAGTTTGAGTCTATCATATTAGGTTTTGGATTTATAGCTGTTTTTGTGTCTATTGCTTCAAAAGCATTTTCAGATAATTTGTGTGTTCTGAAGAAACTACAAGAGATATCTAACCCAAACTTTCTGTGCAAGAGGGGCTTGTACATCTGCACAACATGTCTTTTAAAGTTTGAACTTATCTTATTGCATTTTTGAGTTATTGCAGTTTTTAAGTTTTTATTGCTCCAAAAGCCTTTTCAGCCCATGAACAGTTGTTTGTGAGTTTCGAAAAAAGTGCAAGAGCTATTCGAACCCTTTTTGCTGGGCAAGTAGGACCTGTAAATCTACACAATATATAGTTTAAAGTTTGAGTCTATCATATTAGGTTTTGGATTTATAGCTGTTTTTGTGTCTATTGCTTCAAAAGCATTTTCAGATAATTTGTGTGTTCTGAAAAAACTACAAGAGATCTCTAACCCAAACTTTCCGTGCAAGAGGGGCTTGTACATCTGCACAACATGTCTTTTAAAGTTTGAACTTATCTTATTGCATTTTTGAGTTATAGCAGTTTTTAAGTTTTTATTGCTCCAAAAGCCTTTTTAGCTCATGAACAGTTGTTTGTGAGTTTTCGAAAAAAGTGCAAGAGCTATTCGAACCCTTTTTGCTGGGCAAGTAGGACCTGTAAATCTACACAATATGTAGTTTAAAGTTTGAGTCTATCATATTAGGTTTTGGATTTATAGCTGTTTTTGTGTCTATTGCTTCAAAAGCATTTTCAGATAATTTGTGTGTTCTGAAGAAACTACAAGAGATATCTAACCCAAACTTTCTGTGCAAGAGGGGCTTGTACATCTGCACAACATGTCTTTTAAAGTTTGAACTTATCTTATTGAATTTTTGAGTTATAGCAGTTTTTACGTTTTTATTGCTCCAAAAGCCTTTTCAGCCCATGAACAGTTGTGTGCGTTTCGAAAAAAGTGCAAGAGCTATTCAAACCCTTTTTGCTGGGCAAGTAGGACCTGTAAATCTACACAATACATAGTTTAAAGTTTGAGTCTATCATATTAGGTTTTGGATTTATAGCTGTTTTTGTGTCTATTGCTTCAAAAGCATTTTCAGATAATTTGTGTGTTCTGAAGAAACTACAAGAGATATCTAACCCAAACTTTCTGTGCAAGAGGGGCTTGTACATCTGCACAACATGTCTTTTAAAGTTTGAACTTATCTTATTGCATTTTTGAGTTATAGCAGTTTTTAAGTTTTTATTGCTCCAAAAGCCTTTTCAGCCCATGAACAGTTGTTTGTGAGTTTCGAAAAAAGTGCAAGAGCTATTCGAACCCTTTTTGCTGGGCAAGTAGGACCTGTAAATCTACACAATACATAGTTTAAAGTTTGAGTCTATCATATTAGGTTTTGGATTTATAGCTATTTTTGTGTCTATTGCTTCAAAAGCATTTTCAGATAATTTGTGTGTTCTGAAGAAACTACAAGAGATATCTAACCCAAACTTTCTGTGCAAGAGGGGCTTCTACATCTGCACAACATGTCTTTTAAAGTTTGAACTTATCTTATTGCATTTTTGAGTTATAGCAGTTTTTAAGTTTTTATTGCTCCAAAAGCCTTTTCAGCCCATGAACAGTTGTTTGTGAGTTTCAAAAAAAGTGCAAGAGCTATTCAAACCCTTTTTGCTGGGAAAGTAGGACCTGTAAATCTACACAATATATAGTTTAAAGTTTGAGTCTATCATATTAGGTTTTGGATTTATAGCTGTTTTTGTGTCTATTGCTTCAAAAGCATTTTCAGATAATTTGTGTGTTCTGAAGAAACTACAAGAGATATCTAACCCAAACTTTCTGTGCAAGAGGGGCTTGTACATCTGCACAACATGTCTTTTAAAGTTTGAACTTATCTTATTGCATTTTTGAGTTATAGCAGTTTTTACGTTTTTATTGCTCCAAAAGCCTTTTCAGCCCATGAACAGTTGTTTGTGAGTTTTCGAAAAAAGTGCAAAAGCTATTCGAACCCTTTTTGCTGGGCAAGTAGGACCTGTAAATCTACACAATACATAGTTTAAAGTTTGAGTCTATCATATTAGGTTTTGGATTTATAGCTGTTTTTGTGTCTATTGCTTCAAAAGCATTTTCAGATAATTTGTGTGTTCTGAAGAAACTACAAGAGATATCTAACCCAAACTTTCTCTGCAAGAGGGGCTTGTACATCTGCACAACATGTCTTTTAAAGTTTGAACTTATCTTATTGCATTTTTGAGTTATAGCAGTTTTTAAGTTTTTATTGCTCCAAAAGCCTTTTCAGCCCATGAACAGTTGTTTGTGAGTTTCAAAAAAAGTGCAAGAGCTATTCGAACCCTTTTTGCTGGGCAAGTAGGACCTGTAAATCTACACAATATATAGTTTAAAGTTTGAGTCTATCATATTAGGTTTTGGATTTATAGCTGTTTTTGTGTCTATTGCTTCAAAAGCATTTTCAGATAATTTGTGTGTTCTGAAAAAACTACAAGAGATCTCTAACCCAAACTTTCCGTGCAAGAGGGGCTTGTACATCTGCACAACATGTCTTTTAAAGTTTGAACTTATCTTATTGCATTTTTGAGTTATAGCAGTTTTTAAGTTTTTATTGCTCCAAAAGCCTTTTTAGCTCATGAACAGTTGTTTGTGAGTTTTCGAAAAAAGTGCAAGAGCTATTCGAACCCTTTTTGCTGGGCAAGTAGGACCTGTAAATCTACACAATATGTAGTTTAAAGTTTGAGTCTATCATATTAGGTTTTGGATTTATAGCTGTTTTTGTGTCTATTGCTTCAAAAGCATTTTCAGATAATTTGTGTGTTCTGAAGAAACTACAAGAGATATCTAACCCAAACTTTCTGTGCAAGAGGGGCTTGTACATCTGCACAACATGTCTTTTAAAGTTTGAACTTATCTTATTGAATTTTTGAGTTATAGCAGTTTTTACGTTTTTATTGCTCCAAAAGCCTTTTCAGCCCGTGAACAGTTGTTTGTGAGTTTTCGAAAAAAGTGCAAGAGCTATTCGAACCCTTTTTGCTGGGCAAGTAGGACCTGTAAATCTACACAATATGTAGTTTAAAGTTTGAGTCTATCATATTAGGTTTTGGATTTATAGCTGTTTTTGTGTCTATTGCTTCAAAAGCATTTTCAGATAATTTGTGTGTTCTGAAGAAACTACAAGAGATATCTAACCCAAACTTTCTGTGCAAGAGGGGCTTGTACATCTGCACAACATGTCTTTTAAAGTTTGAACTTATCTTATTGAATTTTTGAGTTATAGCAGTTTTTACGTTTTTATTGCTCCAAAAGCCTTTTCAGCCCATGAACAGTTGTGTGCGTTTCGAAAAAAGTGCAAGAGCTATTCAAACCCTTTTTGCTGGGCAAGTAGGACCTGTAAATCTACACAATACATAGTTTAAAGTTTGAGTCTATCATATTAGGTTTTGGATTTATAGCTGTTTTTGTGTCTATTGCTTCAAAAGCATTTTCAGATAATTTGTGTGTTCTGAAGAAACTACAAGAGATATCTAACCCAAACTTTCTGTGCAAGAGGGGCTTGTACATCTGCACAACATGTCTTTTAAAGTTTGAACTTATCTTATTGCATTTTTGAGTTATAGCAGTTTTTAAGTTTTTATTGCTCCAAAAGCCTTTTCAGCCCATGAACAGTTGTTTGTGAGTTTCGAAAAAAGTGCAAGAGCTATTCGAACCCTTTTTGCTGGGCAAGTAGGACCTGTAAATCTACACAATACATAGTTTAAAGTTTGAGTCTATCATATTAGGTTTTGGATTTATAGCTATTTTTGTGTCTATTGCTTCAAAAGCATTTTCAGATAATTTGTGTGTTCTGAAGAAACTACAAGAGATATCTAACCCAAACTTTCTGTGCAAGAGGGGCTTCTACATCTGCACAACATGTCTTTTAAAGTTTGAACTTATCTTATTGCATTTTTGAGTTATAGCAGTTTTTAAGTTTTTATTGCTCCAAAAGCCTTTTCAGCCCATGAACAGTTGTTTGTGAGTTTCAAAAAAAGTGCAAGAGCTATTCAAACCCTTTTTGCTGGGAAAGTAGGACCTGTAAATCTACACAATATATAGTTTAAAGTTTGAGTCTATCATATTAGGTTTTGGATTTATAGCTGTTTTTGTGTCTATTGCTTCAAAAGCATTTTCAGATAATTTGTGTGTTCTGAAGAAACTACAAGAGATATCTAACCCAAACTTTCTGTGCAAGAGGGGCTTGTACATCTGCACAACATGTCTTTTAAAGTTTGAACTTATCTTATTGCATTTTTGAGTTATAGCAGTTTTTACGTTTTTATTGCTCCAAAAGCCTTTTCAGCCCATGAACAGTTGTTTGTGAGTTTTCGAAAAAAGTGCAAAAGCTATTCGAACCCTTTTTGCTGGGCAAGTAGGACCTGTAAATCTACACAATACATAGTTTAAAGTTTGAGTCTATCATATTAGGTTTTGGATTTATAGCTGTTTTTGTGTCTATTGCTTCAAAAGCATTTTCAGATAATTTGTGTGTTCTGAAGAAACTACAAGAGATATCTAACCCAAACTTTCTCTGCAAGAGGGGCTTGTACATCTGCACAACATGTCTTTTAAAGTTTGAACTTATCTTATTGCATTTTTGAGTTATAGCAGTTTTTAAGTTTTTATTGCTCCAAAAGCCTTTTCAGCCCATGAACAGTTGTTTGTGAGTTTCAAAAAAAGTGCAAGAGCTATTCGAACCCTTTTTGCTGGGCAAGTAGGACCTGTAAATCTACACAATATAAAGTTTAAAGTTTGAGTCTATCATATTAGGTTTTGGATTTATAGCTGTTTTTGTGTCTATTGCTTCAAAAGCATTTTCAGATAATTTGTGTGTTCTGAAGAAACTACAAGAGATATCTAACCCAAACTTTCTGTGCAAGAGGGGCTTGTACATCTGCACAACATGTCTTTTAAAGTTTGAACCTATCTTGTTGCATTTTTGAGTTATAACAGTTTTTACGTTTTTATTGCTCCAAAAGCCTTTTCAGCCCATGAACAGTTGTTTGTGAGTTTCAAAAAAAGTGCAAGAGCTATTCGAACCCTTTTTGCTGGGCAAGTAGGACCTGTAAATCTACACAATATATAGTTTAAAGTTTGAGTCTATCATATTAGGTTTTGGATATATAGCTGTTTTTGTGTCTATTGCTTCAAAAGCATTTTCAGATAATTTGTGTGTTCTGAAGAAACTACAAGAGATATCTAACCCAAACTTTCCGTGCAAGAGGGGCTTGTACATCTGCACAACATGTCTTTTAAAGTTTGAACTTATCTTATTGAATTTTTGAGTTATAGCAGTTTTTACGTTTTTATTGCTCCAAAAGCCTTTTCAGCCCGTGAACAGTTGTTTGTAAGTTTTCGAAAAAATTGCAAGAGCTATTCGAACCCTTTTTGCTGGGCAAGTAGGACCTGTAAATCTACACAATATATAGTTTAAAGTTTGAGTCTATCATATTAGGTTTTGGATTTATAGCTGTTTTTTTGTCTATTGCTTCAAAAGCATTTTCAGATAATTTGTGTGTTCTGAAGAAACTACAAGAGATATCTAACCCAAACTTTCTGTGCAAGAGGGGCTTGTACATCTGCACAACATGTTTTTTAAAGTTTGAACCTATCTTGTTGCATTTTTGAGTTATAACAGTTTTTACGTTTTTATTGCTCCAAAAGCCTTTTCAGGCCATGAACAGTTGTTTGTGAGTTTCAAAAAAAGTGCAAGAGCTATTCGAACCCTTTTTGCTGGGCAAGTAGGACCTGTAAATCTACACAATATATAGTTTAAAGTTTGAGTCTATCATATTAGGTTTTGGATATATAGCTGTTTTTGTGTCTATTGCTTCAAAAGCATTTTCAGATAATTTGTGTGTTCTGAAGAAACTACAAGAGATATCTAACCCAAACTTTCCGTGCAAGAGGGGCTTGTACATCTGCACAACATGTCTTTTAAAGTTTGAACTTATCTTATTGAATTTTTGAGTTATAGCAGTTTTTACGTTTTTATTGCTCCAAAAGCCTTTTCAGCCCGTGAACAGTTGTTTGTAAGTTTTCGAAAAAAGTGCAAGAGCTATTCGAACCCTTTTTGCTGGGCAAGTAGGACCTGTAAATCTACACAATATATAGTTTAAAGTTTGAGTCTATCATATTAGGTTTTGGATTTATAGCTGTTTTTGTGTCTATTGCTTCAAAAGCATTTTCAGATAATTTGTGTGTTCTGAAGAAACTACAAGAGATATCTAACCCAAACTTTCTGTGCAAGAGGGGCTTGTACATCTGCACAACATGTCTTTTAAAGTTTGAACCTATCTTGTTGCATTTTTGAGTTATAACAGTTTTTACGTTTTTATTGCCCCAAAAGCCTTTTCAGCCCATGAACAGTTGTTTGTGAGTTTCGAAAAAAGTGCAAGAGCTATTCAAACCCTTTTTGCTGGGCAAGTAGGACCTGTAAATCTACACAATATATAGTTTAAAGTTTGAGTCTATCATATTAGGTTTTGGATTTATAGCTGTTTTTGTGTCTATTGCTTCAAAAGCATTTTCAGATAATTTGTGTGTTCTGAAGAAACTACAAGAGATATCTAACCCAAACTTTCTGTGCAAGAGGGGCTTGTACATCTGCACAACATGTCTTTTAAAGTTTGAACTTATCTTATTGCATTTTTGAGTTATTGCAGTTTTTAAGTTTTTATTGCTCCAAAAGCCTTTTCAGCCCATGAACAGTTGTTTGTGAGTTTCGAAAAAAGTGCAAGAGCTATTCGAACCCTTTTTGCTGGGCAAGTAGGACCTGTAAATCTACACAATATATAGTTTAAAGTTTGAGTCTATCATATTAGGTTTTGGATTTATAGCTGTTTTTGTGTCTATTGCTTCAAAAGCATTTTCAGATAATTTGTGTGTTCTGAAAAAACTACAAGAGATATCTAACCCAAACTTTCCGTGCAAGAGGGGCTTGTACATCTGCACAACATGTCTTTTATAAAGTTTGAACTTATCTTATTGCATTTTTGAGTTATAGCAGTTTTTAAGTTTTTATTGCTCCAAAAGCCTTTTTAGCTCATGAACAGTTGTTTGTGAGTTTTCGAAAAAAGTGCAAGAGCTATTCGAACCCTTTTTGCTGGGCAAGTAGGACCTGTAAATCTACACAATATGTAGTTTAAAGTTTGAGTCTATCATATTAGGTTTTGGATTTATAGCTGTTTTTGTGTCTATTGCTTCAAAAGCATTTTCAGATAATTTGTGTGTTCTGAAGAAACTACAAGAGATATCTAACCCAAACTTTCTGTGCAAGAGGGGCTTGTACATCTGCACAACATGTCTTTTAAAGTTTGAACTTATCTTATTGAATTTTTGAGTTATAGCAGTTTTTACGTTTTTATTGCTCCAAAAGCCTTTTCAGCCCATGAACAGTTGTGTGCGTTTCGAAAAAAGTGCAAGAGCTATTCAAACCCTTTTTGCTGGGCAAGTAGGACCTGTAAATCTACACAATACATAGTTTAAAGTTTGAGTCTATCATATTAGGTTTTGGATTTATAGCTGTTTTTGTGTCTATTGCTTCAAAAGCATTTTCAGATAATTTGTGTGTTCTGAAGAAACTACAAGAGATATCTAACCCAAACTTTCTGTGCAAGAGGGGCTTGTACATCTGCACAACATGTCTTTTAAAGTTTGAACTTATCTTATTGCATTTTTGAGTTATAGCAGTTTTTAAGTTTTTATTGCTCCAAAAGCCTTTTCAGCCCATGAACAGTTGTTTGTGAGTTTCGAAAAAAGTGCAAGAGCTATTCAAACCCTTTTTGCTGGGCAAGTAGGACCTGTAAATCTACAAAATATATCGTTTAAAGTTTGAGTCTTTCATATTAGGTTTTGGATTTATAGCTGTTTTTGTGTCTATTGCTTCAAAAGCATTTTCAGATAATTTGTGTGTTCTGAAGAAACTACAAGAGATATCTAACCCAAACTTTCTGTGCAAGAGGGGCTTGTACATCTGCACAACATGTCTTTTAAAGTTTGAACCTATCTTGTTGCATTTTTGAGTTATAACAGTTTTTACGTTTTTATTGCTCCAAAAGCCTTTTCAGGCCATGAACAGTTGTTTGTGAGTTTCAAAAAAAGTGCAAGAGCTATTCGAACCCTTTTTGCTGGGCAAGTAGGACCTGTAAATCTACACAATATATAGTTTAAAGTTTGAGTCTATCATATTAGGTTTTGGATATATAGCTGTTTTTGTGTCTATTGCTTCAAAAGCATTTTCAGATAATTTGTGTGTTCTGAAGAAACTACAAGAGATATCTAACCCAAACTTTCTGTGCAAGAGGGGCTTGTACATCTGCACAACATGTCTTTTAAAGTTTGAACTTATCTTATTGCATTTGTGAGTTATAGCAGTTTTTACGTTTTTATTGCTCCAAAAGCCTTTTCAGCCCGTGAACAGTTGTTTGTGAGTTTTCGAAAAAAGTGCAAGAGCTATTCGAACCCTTTTTGCTGGGCAAGTAGGACCTGTAAATCTACACAATATATAGTTTAAAGTTTGAGTCTATCATATTAGGTTTTGGATTTATAGCTATTTTTGTGTCTATTGCTTCAAAAGCATTTTCAGATAATTTGTGTGTTCTGAAGAAACTACAAGAGATATCTAACCCAAACTTTCTGTGCAAGAGGGGCTTGTACATCTGCACAACATGTCTTTTAAAGTTTGAACTTATCTTATTGCATTTTTGAGTTATAGCAGTTTTTAAGTTTTTATTGCTCCAAAAGCCTTTTCAGCCCATGAACAGTTGTTTGTGAGTTTCAAAAAAAGTGCAAGAGCTATTCGAACCCTTTTTGCTGGGCAAGTAGGACCTGTAAATCTACACAATATATAGTTTAAAGTTTGAGTCTATCATATTAGGTTTTGGATTTATAGCTGTTTTTGTGTCTATTGCTTCAAAAGCATTTTCAGATAATTTGTGTGTTCTTAAGAAACTACAAGAGATATCTAACCCAAACTTTCTGTGCAAGAGGGGCTTGTACATCTGCACAACATGTCTTTTAAAGTTTGAACTTATCTTATTGCATTTTTGAGTTATAGCAGTTTTTACGTTTTTATTGCTCCAAAAGCCTTTTCAGCCCGTGAACAGTTGTTTGTGAGTTTCAAAAAAAGTGCAAGAGCTATTCGAACCCTTTTTGCTGGGCAAGTAGGACCTGTAAATCTACACAATATATAGTTTAAAGTTTGAGTCTATCATATTAGGTTTTGGATTTATAGCTGTTTTTGTGTCTATTGCTTCAAAAGCATTTTCAGATAATTTGTGTGTTCTGAAGAAACTACAAGAGATATCTAACCCAAACTTTCCGTGCAAGAGGGGCTTGTACATCTGCACAACATGTCTTTTAAAGTTTGAACTTATCTTATTGAATTTTTGAATTATAGCAGTTTTTACGTTTTTATTGCTCCAAAAGCCTTTTCAGCCCATGAACAGTTGTGTGCGTTTCGAAAAAAGTGCAAGAGCTATTCAAACCCTTTTTGCTGGGCAAGTAGGACCTGTAAATCTACACAATATATAGTTTAAAGTTTGAGTCTATCATATTAGGTTTTGGATTTATAGCTGTTTTTGTGTCTATTGCTTCAAAAGCATTTTCAGATAATTTGTGTGTTCTTAAGAAACTACAAGAGATATCTAACCCAAACTTTCTGTGCAAGAGGGGCTTGTACATCTGCACAACATGTCTTTTAAAGTTTGAACTTATCTTATTGCATTTGTGAGTTATAGCAGTTTTTACGTTTTTATTGCTCCAAAAGCCTTTTCAGCCCGTGAACAGTTGTTTGTGAGTTTTCGAAAAAAGTGCAAGAGCTATTCGAACCCTTTTTGCTGGGCAAGTAGGACCTGTAAATCTACACAATACATAGTTTAAAGTTTGAGTCTATCATATTAGGTTTTGGATTTGTAGCTGTTTTTGTGTCTATTGCTTCAAAAGCATTTTCAGATAATTTGTGTGTTCTGAAGAAACTACAAGAGATATCTAACCCAAACTTTCCGTGCAAGAGGGGCTTGTACATCTGCAAAACATGTCTTTTAAAGTTTGAACTTATCTTATTGAATTTTTGAGTTATAGCAGTTTTTACGTTTTTATTGCTCCAAAAGCCTTTTCAGCCCATGAACAGTTGTGTGCGTTTCGAAAAAAGTGCAAGAGCTATTCAAACCCTTTTTGCTGGGCAAGTAGGACCTGTAAATATACACAATACATAGTTTAAAGTTTGAGTCTATCATATTAGGTTTTGGATTTATAGCTGTTTTTGTGTCTATTGCTTCAAAAGCATTTTCAGATAATTTGTGTGTTCTGAAGAAACTACAAGAGATATCTAACCCAAACTTTCTCTGCAAGAGGGGCTTGTACATCTGCACAACATGTCTTTTAAAGTTTGAACTTATCTTATTGCATTTTTGAGTTATAGCAGTTTTTAAGTTTGTATTGCTCCAAAAGCCTTTTCAGCCCATGAACAGTTGTTTGTGAGTTTCAAAAAAGGTGCAAGAGCTATTCAAACCCTTTTTGCTGGGAAAGTAGGACCTGTAAATCTACACAATATATAGTTTAAAGTTTGAGTCTATCATATTAGGTTTTGGATTTATAGCTGTTTTTGTGTCTATTGCTTCAAAAGCATTTTCAGATAATTTGTGTGTTCTGAAGAAACTACAAGAGATATCTAACCCAAACTTTCTGTGCAAGAGGGGCTTGTACATCTGCACAACATGTCTTTTAAAGTTTGAACTTATCTTATTGCATTTTTGAGTTATATCAGTTTTTACGTTTTTATTGCTCCAAAAGCCTTTTCAGCCCATGAACAGTTGTTTGTGAGTTTTCGAAAAAAGTGCAAAAGCTATTCGAACCCTTTTTGCTGGGCAAGTAGGACCTGTAAATCTACACAATACATAGTTTAAAGTTTGAGTCTATCATATTAGGTTTTGGATTTATAGCTGTTTTTGTGTCTATTGCTTCAAAAGCATTTTCAGATAATTTGTGTGTTCTGAAGAAACTACAAGAGATATCTAACCCAAACTTTCTGTGCAAGAGGGGCTTGTACATCTGCACAACATGTCTTTTAAAGTTTGAACCTATCTTGTTGCATTTTTGAGTTATAACAGTTTTTACGTTTTTATTGCTCCAAAAGCCTTTTCAGGCCATGAACAGTTGTTTGTGAGTTTCAAAAAAAGTGCAAGAGCTATTCGAACCCTTTTTGCTGGGCAAGTAGGACCTGTAAATCTACACAATATATAGTTTAAAGTTTGAGTCTATCATATTAGGTTTTGGATATATAGCTGTTTTTGTGTCTATTGCTTCAAAAGCATTTTCAGATAATTTGTGTGTTCTGAAGAAACTACAAGAGATATCTAACCCAAACTTTCCGTGCAAGAGGGGCTTGTACATCTGCACAACATGTCTTTTAAAGTTTGAACTTATCTTATTGAATTTTTGAGTTATAGCAGTTTTTACGTTTTTATTGCTCCAAAAGCCTTTTCAGCCCGTGAACAGTTGTTTGTAAGTTTTCGAAAAAATTGCAAGAGCTATTCGAACCCTTTTTGCTGGGCAAGTAGGACCTGTAAATCTACACAATATATAGTTTAAAGTTTGAGTCTATCATATTAGGTTTTGGATTTATAGCTGTTTTTGTGTCTATTGCTTCAAAAGCATTTTCAGATAATTTGTGTGTTCTGAAGAAACTACAAGAGATATCTAACCCAAACTTTCTGTGCAAGAGGGGCTTGTACATCTGCACAACATGTCTTTTAAAGTTTGAACCTATCTTGTTGCATTTTTGAGTTATAACAGTTTTTACGTTTTTATTGCTCCAAAAGCCTTTTCAGGCCATGAACAGTTGTTTGTGAGTTTCAAAAAAAGTGCAAGAGCTATTCGAACCCTTTTTGCTGGGCAAGTAGGACCTGTAAATCTACACAATATATAGTTTAAAGTTTGAGTCTATCATATTAGGTTTTGGATTTATAGCTGTTTTTGTGTCTATTGCTTCAAAAGCATTTTCAGATAATTTGTGTGTTCTGAAGAAACTACAAGAGATATCTAACCCAAACTTTCTGTGCAAGAGGGGCTTGTACATCTGCACAACATGTCTTTTAAAGTTTGAACCTATCTTGTTGCATTTTTGAGTTATAACAGTTTTTACGTTTTTATTGCCCCAAAAGCCTTTTCAGCCCATGAACAGTTGTTTGTGAGTTTCGAAAAAAGTGCAAGAGCTATTCAAACCCTTTTTGCTGGGCAAGTAGGACCTGTAAATCTACACAATATATAGTTTAAAGTTTGAGTCTATCATATTAGGTTTTGGATTTATAGCTGTTTTTGTGTCTATTGCTTCAAAAGCATTTTCAGATAATTTGTGTGTTCTGAAGAAACTACAAGAGATATCTAACCCAAACTTTCCGTGCAAGAGGGGCTTGTACATCTGCACAACATGTCTTTCAAAGTTTGAACCTATCTTATTGCATTTTTGAGTTATAGCAGTTTTTAAGTTTTTATTGCTCCAAAAGCCTTTTCAGCCCATGAACAGTTGTTTGTGAGTTTCGAAAAAAGTGCAAGAGCTATTCAAACCCTTTTTGCTGGGCAAGTAGGACCTGTAAATCTACACAATATATAGTTTAAAGTTTGAGTCTATCATATTAGGTTTTGGATTTATAGCTGTTTTTGTGTCTATTGCTTCAAAAGCATTTTCAGATAATTTGTGTGTTCTGAAGAAACTACAAGAGATATCTAACCCAAACTTTCCGTGCAAGAGGGGCTTGTACATCTGCACAACATGTCTTTCAAAGTTTGAACCTATCTTATTGCATTTTTGAGTTATAGCAGTTTTTAAGTTTTTATTGCTCCAAAAGCCTTTTCAGCCCATGAACAGTTGTTTGTGAGTTTCGAAAAAAGTGCAAGAGCTATTCGAACCCTTTTTGCTGGGCAAGTAGGACCTGTAAATCTACACAATATATAGTTTAAAGTTTGAGTCTATCATATTAGGTTTTGGATTTATAGCTGTTTTTGTGTCTATTGCTTCAAAAGCATTTTCAGATAATTTGTGTGTTCTGAAGAAACTACAAGAGATATCTAACCCAAACTTTCCGTGCAAGAGGGGCTTGTACATCTGCACAACATGTCTTTCAAAGTTTGAACCTATCTTATTGCATTTTTGAGTTATAGCAGTTTTTAAGTTTTTATTGCTCCAAAAGCCTTTTCAGCCCATGAACAGTTGTTTGTGAGTTTCGAAAAAAGTGCAAGAGCTATTCGAACCCTTTTTGCTGGGCAAGTAGGACCTGTAAATCTACACAATATGTAGTTTAAAGTTTGAGTCTTTCATATTAGGTTTTGGATTTATAGCTGTTTTTGTGTCTATTGCTTCAAAAGCATTTTCAGATAATTTGTGTGTTCTGAAGAAACTACAAGAGATATCTAACCCAAACTTTCTGTGCAAGAGGGGCTTGTACATCTGCACAACATGTCTTTTAAAGTTTGAACTTATCTTATTGAATTTTTGAGTTATAGCAGTTTTTACGTTTTTATTGCTCCAAAAGCCTTTTCAGCCCATGAACAGTTGTGTGCGTTTCGAAAAAAGTGCAAGAGCTATTCAAACCCTTTTTGCTGGGCAAGTAGGACCTGTAAATCTACACAATACATAGTTTAAAGTTTGAGTCTATCATATTAGGTTTTGGATTTATAGCTGTTTTTGTGTCTATTGCTTCAAAAGCATTTTCAGATAATTTGTGTGTTCTGAAGAAACTACAAGAGATATCTAACCCAAACTTTCTGTGCAAGAGGGGCTTGTACATCAGCACAACATGTCTTTTAAAGTTTGAACTTATCTTATTGCATTTTTGAGTTATAGCAGTTTTTAAGTTTTTATTGCTCCAAAAGCCTTTTCAGCCCATGAACAGTTGTTTGTGAGTTTCGAAAAAAGTGCAAGAGCTATTCGAACCCTTTTTGCTGGGCAAGTAGGACCTGTAAATCTACACAATACATAGTTTAAAGTTTGAGTCTATCATATTAGGTTTTGGATTTATAGCTATTTTTGTGTCTATTGCTTCAAAAGCATTTTCAGATAATTTGTGTGTTCTGAAGAAACTACAAGAGATATCTAACCCAAACTTTCTGTGCAAGAGGGGCTTCTACATCTGCACAACATGTCTTTTAAAGTTTGAACTTATCTTATTGCATTTTTGAGTTATTGCAGTTTTTAAGTTTTTATTGCTCCAAAAGCCTTTTCAGCCCATGAACAGTTGTTTGTGAGTTTCGAAAAAAGTGCAAGAGCTATTCGAACCCTTTTTGCTGGGCAAGTAGGACCTGTAAATCTACACAATATATACTTTAAAGTTTGAGTCTATCATATTAGGTTTTGGATTTATAGCTGTTTTTGTGTCTATTGCTTCAAAAGCATTTTCAGATAATTTGTGTGTTCTGAAGAAACTACAAGAGATATCTAACCCAAACTTTCCGTGCAAGAGGGGCTTGTACATCTGCACAACATGTCTTTCAAAGTTTGAACCTATCTTATTGCATTTTTGAGTTATAGCAGTTTTTAAGTTTTTATTGCTCCAAAAGCCTTTTCAGCCCATGAACAGTTGTTTGTGAGTTTCGAAAAAAGTGCAAGAGCTATTCGAACCCTTTTTGCTGGGCAAGTAGGACCTGTAAATCTACACAATATGTAGTTTAAAGTTTGAGTCTATCATATTAGGTTTTGGATTTATAGCTGTTTTTGTGTCTATTGCTTCAAAAGCATTTTCAGATAATTTGTGTGTTCTGAAGAAACTACAAGAGATATCTAACCCAAACTTTCTGTGCAAGAGGGGCTTGTACATCTGCACAACATGTCTTTTAAAGTTTGAACTTATCTTATTGAATTTTTGAGTTATAGCAGTTTTTACGTTTTTATTGCTCCAAAAGCCTTTTCAGCCCATGAACAGTTGTGTGCGTTTCGAAAAAAGTGCAAGAGCTATTCAAACCCTTTTTGCTGGGCAAGTAGGACCTGTAAATCTACACAATACATAGTTTAAAGTTTGAGTCTATCATATTAGGTTTTGGATTTATAGCTGTTTTTGTGTCTATTGCTTCAAAAGCATTTTCAGATAATTTGTGTGTTCTGAAGAAACTACAAGAGATATCTAACCCAAACTTTCTGTGCAAGAGGGGCTTGTACATCAGCACAACATGTCTTTTAAAGTTTGAACTTATCTTATTGCATTTTTGAGTTATAGCAGTTTTTAAGTTTTTATTGCTCCAAAAGCCTTTTCAGCCCATGAACAGTTGTTTGTGAGTTTCGAAAAAAGTGCAAGAGCTATTCGAACCCTTTTTGCTGGGCAAGTAGGACCTGTAAATCTACACAATACATAGTTTAAAGTTTGAGTCTATCATATTAGGTTTTGGATTTATAGCTATTTTTGTGTCTATTGCTTCAAAAGCATTTTCAGATAATTTGTGTGTTCTGAAGAAACTACAAGAGATATCTAACCCAAACTTTCTGTGCAAGAGGGGCTTCTACATCTGCACAACATGTCTTTTAAAGTTTGAACTTATCTTATTGCATTTTTGAGTTATATCAGTTTTTACGTTTTTATTGCTCCAAAAGCCTTTTCAGCCCATGAACAGTTGTTTGTGAGTTTTCGAAAAAAGTGCAAAAGCTATTCGAACCCTTTTTGCTGGGCAAGTAGGACCTGTAAATCTACACAATACATAGTTTAAAGTTTGAGTCTATCATATTAGGTTTTGGATTTGTAGCTGTTTTTGTGTCTATTGCTTCAAAAGCATTTTCAGATAATTTGTGTGTTCTGAAGAAACTACAAGAGATATCTAACCCAAACTTTCCGTGCAAGAGGGGCTTGTACATCTGCAAAACATGTCTTTTAAAGTTTGAACTTATCTTATTGAATTTTTGAGTTATAGCAGTTTTTACGTTTTTATTGCTCCAAAAGCCTTTTCAGCCCATGAACAGTTGTGTGCGTTTCGAAAAAAGTGCAAGAGCTATTCAAACCCTTTTTGCTGGGCAAGTAGGACCTGTAAATATACACAATACATAGTTTAAAGTTTGAGTCTATCATATTAGGTTTTGGATTTATAGCTGTTTTTGTGTCTATTGCTTCAAAAGCATTTTCAGATAATTTGTGTGTTCTGAAGAAACTACAAGAGATATCTAACCCAAACTTTCTCTGCAAGAGGGGCTTGTACATCTGCACAACATGTCTTTTAAAGTTTGAACTTATCTTATTGCATTTTTGAGTTATAGCAGTTTTTAAGTTTTTATTGCTCCAAAAGCCTTTTCAGCCCATGAACAGTTGTTTGTGAGTTTCAAAAAAAGTGCAAGAGCTATTCGAACCCTTTTTGCTGGGCAAGTAGGACCTGTAAATCTACACAATATATAGTTTAAAGTTTGAGTCTATCATATTAGGTTTTGGATTTATAGCTGTTTTTGTGTCTATTGCTTCAAAAGCATTTTCAGATAATTTGTGTGTTCTGAAGAAACTACAAGAGATATCTAACCCAAACTTTCTGTGCAAGAGGGGCTTGTACATCTGCACAACATGTCTTTTAAAGTTTGAACCTATCTTGTTGCATTTTTGAGTTATAACAGTTTTTACGTTTTTATTGCCCCAAAAGCCTTTTCAGCCCATGAACAGTTGTTTGTGAGTTTCGAAAAAAGTGCAAGAGCTATTCAAACCCTTTTTGCTGGGCAAGTAGGACCTGTAAATCTACAAAATATATCGTTTAAAGTTTGAGTCTATCATATTAGGTTTTGGATTTATAGCTGTTTTTGTGTCTATTGCTTCAAAAGCATTTTCAGATAATTTGTGTGTTCTGAAGAAACTACAAGAGATATCTAACCCAAACTTTCTGTGCAAGAGGGGCTTGTACATCTGCACAACATGTCTTTTAAAGTTTGAACCTATCTTGTTGCATTTTTGAGTTATAACAGTTTTTACGTTTTTATTGCTCCAAAAGCCTTTTCAGGCCATGAACAGTTGTTTGTGAGTTTCAAAAAAAGTGCAAGAGCTATTCGAACCCTTTTTGCTGGGCAAGTAGGACCTGTAAATCTACACAATATATAGTTTAAAGTTTGAGTCTATCATATTAGGTTTTGGATATATAGCTGTTTTTGTGTCTATTGCTTCAAAAGCATTTTCAGATAATTTGTGTGTTCTGAAGAAACTACAAGAGATATCTAACCCAAACTTTCTGTGCAAGAGGGGCTTGTACATCTGCACAACATGTCTTTTAAAGTTTGAACTTATCTTATTGCATTTGTGAGTTATAGCAGTTTTTACGTTTTTATTGCTCCAAAAGCCTTTTCAGCCCGTGAACAGTTGTTTGTGAGTTTTCGAAAAAAGTGCAAGAGCTATTCGAACCCTTTTTGCTGGGCAAGTAGGACCTGTAAATCTACACAATATATAGTTTAAAGTTTGAGTCTATCATATTAGGTTTTGGATTTATAGCTATTTTTGTGTCTATTGCTTCAAAAGCATTTTCAGATAATTTGTGTGTTCTGAAGAAACTACAAGAGATATCTAACCCAAACTTTCTGTGCAAGAGGGGCTTGTACATCTGCACAACATGTCTTTTAAAGTTTGAACTTATCTTATTGCATTTTTGAGTTATAGCAGTTTTTAAGTTTTTATTGCTCCAAAAGCCTTTTCAGCCCATGAACAGTTGTTTGTGAGTTTCAAAAAAAGTGCAAGAGCTATTCGAACCCTTTTTGCTGGGCAAGTAGGACCTGTAAATCTACACAATATATAGTTTAAAGTTTGAGTCTATCATATTAGGTTTTGGATTTATAGCTGTTTTTGTGTCTATTGCTTCAAAAGCATTTTCAGATAATTTGTGTGTTCTGAAGAAACTACAAGAGATATCTAACCCAAACTTTCCGTGCAAGAGGGGCTTGTACATCTGCACAACATGTCTTTTAAAGTTTGAACTTATCTTATTGAATTTTTGAGTTATAGCAGTTTTTACGTTTTTATTGCTCCAAAAGCCTTTTCAGCCCATGAACAGTTGTGTGCGTTTCGAAAAAAGTGCAAGAGCTATTCAAACCCTTTTTGCTGGGCAAGTAGGACCTGTAAATCTACACAATACATAGTTTAAAGTTTGAGTCTATCATATTAGGTTTTGGATTTATAGCTGTTTTTGTGTCTATTGCTTCAAAAGCATTTTCAGATAATTTGTGTGTTCTTAAGAAACTACAAGAGATATCTAACCCAAACTTTCTGTGCAAGAGGGGCTTGTACATCTGCACAACATGTCTTTTAAAGTTTGAACTTATCTTATTGCATTTTTGAGTTATAGCAGTTTTTACGTTTTTATTGCTCCAAAAGCCTTTTCAGCCCGTGAACAGTTGTTTGTGAGTTTCAAAAAAAGTGCAAGAGCTATTCGAACCCTTTTTGCTGGGCAAGTAGGACCTGTAAATCTACACAATATATAGTTTAAAGTTTGAGTCTATCATATTAGGTTTTGGATTTATAGCTGTTTTTGTGTCTATTGCTTCAAAAGCATTTTCAGATAATTTGTGTGTTCTGAAGAAACTACAAGAGATATCTAACCCAAACTTTCTGTGCAAGAGGGGCTTGTACATCTGCACAACATGTCTTTTAAAGTTTGAACCTATCTTGTTGCATTTTTGAGTTATAACAGTTTTTACGTTTTTATTGCCCCAAAAGCCTTTTCAGCCCATGAACAGTTGTTTGTGAGTTTCGAAAAAAGTGCAAGAGCTATTCAAACCCTTTTTGCTGGGCAAGTAGGACCTGTAAATCTACAAAATATATCGTTTAAAGTTTGAGTCTATCATATTAGGTTTTGGATTTATAGCTGTTTTTGTGTCTATTGCTTCAAAAGCATTTTCAGATAATTTGTGTGTTCTGAAGAAACTACAAGAGATATCTAACCCAAACTTTCTGTGCAAGAGGGGCTTGTACATCTGCACAACATGTCTTTTAAAGTTTGAACCTATCTTGTTGCATTTTTGAGTTATAACAGTTTTTACGTTTTTATTGCTCCAAAAGCCTTTTCAGGCCATGAACAGTTGTTTGTGAGTTTCAAAAAAAGTGCAAGAGCTATTCGAACCCTTTTTGCTGGGCAAGTAGGACCTGTAAATCTACACAATATATAGTTTAAAGTTTGAGTCTATCATATTAGGTTTTGGATATATAGCTGTTTTTGTGTCTATTGCTTCAAAAGCATTTTCAGATAATTTGTGTGTTCTGAAGAAACTACAAGAGATATCTAACCCAAACTTTCTGTGCAAGAGGGGCTTGTACATCTGCACAACATGTCTTTTAAAGTTTGAACTTATCTTATTGCATTTGTGAGTTATAGCAGTTTTTACGTTTTTATTGCTCCAAAAGCCTTTTCAGCCCGTGAACAGTTGTTTGTGAGTTTTCGAAAAAAGTGCAAGAGCTATTCGAACCCTTTTTGCTGGGCAAGTAGGACCTGTAAATCTACACAATATATAGTTTAAAGTTTGAGTCTATCATATTAGGTTTTGGATTTATAGCTATTTTTGTGTCTATTGCTTCAAAAGCATTTTCAGATAATTTGTGTGTTCTGAAGAAACTACAAGAGATATCTAACCCAAACTTTCTGTGCAAGAGGGGCTTGTACATCTGCACAACATGTCTTTTAAAGTTTGAACTTATCTTATTGCATTTTTGAGTTATAGCAGTTTTTAAGTTTTTATTGCTCCAAAAGCCTTTTCAGCCCATGAACAGTTGTTTGTGAGTTTCAAAAAAAGTGCAAGAGCTATTCGAACCCTTTTTGCTGGGCAAGTAGGACCTGTAAATCTACACAATATATAGTTTAAAGTTTGAGTCTATCATATTAGGTTTTGGATTTATAGCTGTTTTTGTGTCTATTGCTTCAAAAGCATTTTCAGATAATTTGTGTGTTCTGAAGAAACTACAAGAGATATCTAACCCAAACTTTCCGTGCAAGAGGGGCTTGTACATCTGCACAACATGTCTTTTAAAGTTTGAACTTATCTTATTGAATTTTTGAGTTATAGCAGTTTTTACGTTTTTATTGCTCCAAAAGCCTTTTCAGCCCATGAACAGTTGTGTGCGTTTCGAAAAAAGTGCAAGAGCTATTCAAACCCTTTTTGCTGGGCAAGTAGGACCTGTAAATCTACACAATACATAGTTTAAAGTTTGAGTCTATCATATTAGGTTTTGGATTTATAGCTGTTTTTGTGTCTATTGCTTCAAAAGCATTTTCAGATAATTTGTGTGTTCTTAAGAAACTACAAGAGATATCTAACCCAAACTTTCTGTGCAAGAGGGGCTTGTACATCTGCACAACATGTATTTTAAAGTTTGAACTTATCTTATTGCATTTTTGAGTTATAGCAGTTTTTACGTTTTTATTGCTCCAAAAGCCTTTTCAGCCCGTGAACAGTTGTTTGTGAGTTTCAAAAAAAGTGCAAGAGCTATTCGAACCCTTTTTGCTGGGCAAGTAGGACCTGTAAATCTACACAATATATAGTTTAAAGTTTGAGTCTATCATATTAGGTTTTGGATTTATAGCTGTTTTTGTGTCTATTGCTTCAAAAGCATTTTCAGATAATTTGTGTGTTCTGAAGAAACTACAAGAGATATCTAACCCAAACTTTCCGTGCAAGAGGGGCTTGTACATCTGCACAACATGTCTTTTAAAGTTTGAACTTATCTTATTGAATTTTTGAATTATAGCAGTTTTTACGTTTTTATTGCTCCAAAAGCCTTTTCAGCCCATGAACAGTTGTGTGCGTTTCGAAAAAAGTGCAAGAGCTATTCAAACCCTTTTTGCTGGGCAAGTAGGACCTGTAAATCTACACAATACATAGTTTAAAGTTTGAGTCTATCATATTAGGTTTTGGATTTATAGCTGTTTTTGTGTCTATTGCTTCAAAAGCATTTTCAGATAATTTGTGTGTTCTTAAGAAACTACAAGAGATATCTAACCCAAACTTTCTGTGCAAGAGGGGCTTGTACATCTGCACAACATGTCTTTTAAAGTTTGAACTTATCTTATTGCATTTGTGAGTTATAGCAGTTTTTACGTTTTTATTGCTCCAAAAGCCTTTTCAGCCCGTGAACAGTTGTTTGTGAGTTTTCGAAAAAAGTGCAAGAGCTATTCGAACCCTTTTTGCTGGGCAAGTAGGACCTGTAAATCTACACAATACATAGTTTAAAGTTTGAGTCTATCATATTAGGTTTTGGATTTATAGCTGTTTTTGTGTCTATTGCTTCAAAAGCATTTTCAGATAATTTGTGTGTTCTGAAGAAACTACAAGAGATATCTAACCCAAACTTTCTCTGCAAGAGGGGCTTGTACATCTGCAAAACATGTCTTTTAAAGTTTGAACTTATCTTATTGAATTTTTGAGTTATAGCAGTTTTTACGTTTTTATTGCTCCAAAAGCCTTTTCAGCCCATGAACAGTTGTGTGCGTTTCGAAAAAAGTGCAAGAGCTATTCAAACCCTTTTTGCTGGGCAAGTTGGACCTGTAAATATACACAATACATAGTTTAAAGTTTGAGTCTATCATATTAGGTTTTGGATTTATAGCTGTTTTTGTGTCTATTGCTTCAAAAGCATTTTCAGATAATTTGTGTGTTCTGAAGAAACTACAAGAGATATCTAACCCAAACTTTCTCTGCAAGAGGGGCTTGTACATCTGCACAACATGTCTTTTAAAGTTTGAACTTATCTTATTGCATTTTTGAGTTATAGCAGTTTTTAAGTTTGTATTGCTCCAAAAGCCTTTTCAGCCCATGAACAGTTGTTTGTGAGTTTCAAAAAAAGTGCAAGAGCTATTCAAACCCTTTTTGCTGGGAAAGTAGGACCTGTAAATCTACACAATATATAGTTTAAAGTTTGAGTCTATCATATTAGGTTTTGGATTTATAGCTGTTTTTGTGTCTATTGCTTCAAAAGCATTTTCAGATAATTTGTGTGTTCTGAAGAAACTACAAGAGATATCTAACCCAAACTTTCTGTGCAAGAGGGGCTTGTACATCTGCACAACATGTCTTTTAAAGTTTGAACTTATCTTATTGCATTTTTGAGTTATATCAGTTTTTACGTTTTTATTGCTCCAAAAGCCTTTTCAGGCCGTGAACAGTTGTTTGTGAGTTTTCGAAAAAAGTGCAAGAGCTATTCGAACCCTTTTTGCTGGGCAAGTAGGACCTGTAAATCTACACAATATATAGTTTAAAGTTTGAGTCTATCATATTAGGTTTTGGATTTATAGCTGTTTTTGTGTCTATTGCTTCAAAAGCATTTTCAGATAATTTGTGTGTTCTGAAGAAACTACAAGAGATATCTAACCCAAACTTTCTCTGCAAGAGGGGCTTGTACATCTGCACAACATGTCTTTTAAAGTTTGAACTTATCTTATTGCATTTTTGAGTTATAGCAGTTTTTAAGTTTTTATTGCTCCAAAAGCCTTTTCAGCCCATGAACAGTTGTTTGTGAGTTTCAAAAAAAGTGCAAGAGCTATTCGAACCCTTTTTGCTGGGCAAGTAGGACCTGTAAATCTACACAATACATAGTTTAAAGTTTGAGTCTATCATATTAGGTTTTGGATTTGTAGCTGTTTTTGTGTCTATTGCTTCAAAAGCATTTTCAGATAATTTGTGTGTTCTGAAGAAACTACAAGAGATATCTAACCCAAACTTTCCGTGCAAGAGGGGCTTGTACATCTGCAAAACATGTCTTTTAAAGTTTGAACTTATCTTATTGAATTTTTGAGTTATAGCAGTTTTTACGTTTTTATTGCTCCAAAAGCCTTTTCAGCCCTTGAACAGTTGTGTGCGTTTCGAAAAAAGTGCAAGAGCTATTCAAACCCTTTTTGCTGGGCAAGTAGGACCTGTAAATATACACAATACATAGTTTAAAGTTTGAGTCTATCATATTAGGTTTTGGATTTATAGCTGTTTTTGTGTCTATTGCTTCAAAAGCATTTTCAGATAATTTGTGTGTTCTGAAGAAACTACAAGAGATATCTAACCCAAACTTTCTCTGCAAGAGGGGCTTGTACATCTGCACAACATGTCTTTTAAAGTTTGAACTTATCTTATTGCATTTTTGAGTTATAGTAGTTTTTAAGTTTTTATTGCTCCAAAAGCCTTTTCAGCCCATGAACAGTTGTTTGTGAGTTTCAAAAAAAGTGCAAGAGCTATTCGAACCCTTTTTGCTGGGCAAGTAGGACCTGTAAATCTACACAATATATAGTTTAAAGTTTGAGTCTATCATATTAGGTTTTGGATTTATAGCTGTTTTTGTGTCTATTGCTTCAAAAGCATTTTCAGATAATTTGTGTGTTCTGAAGAAACTACAAGAGATATCTAACCCAAACTTTCTGTGCAAGAGGGGCTTGTACATCTGCACAACATGTCTTTTAAAGTTTGAACCTATCTTGTTGCATTTTTGAGTTATAACAGTTTTTACGTTTTTATTGCCCCAAAAGCCTTTTCAGCCCATGAACAGTTGTTTGTGAGTTTCGAAAAAAGTGCAAGAGCTATTCAAACCCTTTTTGCTGGGCAAGTAGGACCTGTAAATCTACAAAATATATCGTTTAAAGTTTGAGTCTATCATATTAGGTTTTGGATTTATAGCTGTTTTTGTGTCTATTGCTTCAAAAGCATTTTCAGATAATTTGTGTGTTCTGAAGAAACTACAAGAGATATCTAACCCAAACTGTCTGTGCAAGAGGGGCTTGTACATCTGCACAACATGTCTTTTAAAGTTTGAACCTATCTTGTTGCATTTTTGAGTTATAACAGTTTTTACGTTTTTATTGCTCCAAAAGCCTTTTCAGGCCATGAACAGTTGTTTGTGAGTTTCAAAAAAAGTGCAAGAGCTATTCGAACCCTTTTTGCTGGGCAAGTAGGACCTGTAAATCTACACAATATATAGTTTAAAGTTTGAGTCTATCATATTAGGTTTTGGATATATAGCTGTTTTTGTGTCTATTGCTTCAAAAGCATTTTCAGATAATTTGTGTGTTCTGAAGAAACTACAAGAGATATCTAACCCAAACTTTCTGTGCAAGAGGGGCTTGTACATCTGCACAACATGTCTTTTAAAGTTTGAACTTATCTTATTGCATTTGTGAGTTATAGCAGTTTTTACGTTTTTATTGCTCCAAAAGCCTTTTCAGCCCGTGAACAGTTGTTTGTGAGTTTTCGAAAAAAGTGCAAGAGCTATTCGAACCCTTTTTGCTGGGCAAGTAGGACCTGTAAATCTACACAATATATAGTTTAAAGTTTGAGTCTATCATATTAGGTTTTGGATTTATAGCTATTTTTGTGTCTATTGCTTCAAAAGCATTTTCAGATAATTTGTGTGTTCTGAAGAAACTACAAGAGATATCTAACCCAAACTTTCTGTGCAAGAGGGGCTTGTACATCTGCACAACATGTCTTTTAAAGTTTGAACTTATCTTATTGCATTTTTGAGTTATAGCAGTTTTTAAGTTTTTATTGCTCCAAAAGCCTTTTCAGCCCATGAACAGTTGTTTGTGAGTTTCAAAAAAAGTGCAAGAGCTATTCGAACCCTTTTTGCTGGGCAAGTAGGACCTGTAAATCTACACAATATATAGTTTAAAGTTTGAGTCTATCATATTAGGTTTTGGATTTATAGCTGTTTTTGTGTCTATTGCTTCAAAAGCATTTTCAGATAATTTGTGTGTTCTGAAGAAACTACAAGAGATATCTAATCCAAACTTTCCGTGCAAGAGGGGCTTGTACATCTGCACAACATGTCTTTTAAAGTTTGAACTTATCTTATTGACATTTTGAGTTATAGCAGTTTTTACGTTTTTATTGCTCCAAAAGCCTTTTCAGCCCATGAACAGTTGTGTGCGTTTCGAAAAAAGTGCAAGAGCTATTCAAACCCTTTTTGCTGGGCAAGTAGGACCTGTAAATCTACACAATACATAGTTTAAAGTTTGAGTCTATCATATTAGGTTTTGGATTTATAGCTGTTTTTGTGTCTATTGCTTCAAAAGCATTTTCAGATAATTTGTGTGTTCTTAAGAAACTACAAGAGATATCTAACCCAAACTTTCTGTGCAAGAGGGGCTTGTACATCTGCACAACATGTCTTTTAAAGTTTGAACTTATCTTATTGCATTTTTGAGTTATAGCAGTTTTTACGTTTTTATTGCTCCAAAAGCCTTTTCAGCCCGTGAACAGTTGTTTGTGAGTTTCAAAAAAAGTGCAAGAGCTATTCAAACCCTTTTTGCTGGGCAAGTAGGACCTGTAAATCTACACAATATATAGTTTAAAGTTTGAGTCTATCATATTAGGTTTTGGATTTATAGCTGTTTTTGTGTCTATTGCTTCAAAAGCATTTTCAGATAATTTGTGTGTTCTGAAGAAACTACAAGAGATATCTAACCCAAACTTTCCGTGCAAGAGGGGCTTGTACATCTGCACAACATGTCTTTTAAAGTTTGAACTTATCTTATTGAATTTTTGAGTTATAGCAGTTTTTACGTTTTTATTGCTCCAAAAGCCTTTTCAGCCCATGAACAGTTGTGTGCGTTTCGAAAAAAGTGCAAGAGCTATTCAAACCCTTTTTGCTGGGCAAGTAGGACCTGTAAATCTACACAATACATAGTTTAAAGTTTGAGTCTATCATATTAGGTTTTGGATTTATAGCTGTTTTTGTGTCTATTGCTTCAAAAGCATTTTCAGATAATTTGTGTGTTCTTAAGAAACTACAAGAGATATCTAACCCAAACTTTCTGTGCAAGAGGGGCTTGTACATCTGCACAACATGTCTTTTAAAGTTTGAACTTATCTTATTGCATTTGTGAGTTATAGCAGTTTTTACGTTTTTATTGCTCCAAAAGCCTTTTCAGCCCGTGAACAGTTGTTTGTGAGTTTTCGAAAAAAGTGCAAGAGCTATTCGAACCCTTTTTGCTGGGCAAGTAGGACCTGTAAATCTACACAATACATAGTTTAAAGTTTGAGTCTATCATATTAGGTTTTGGATTTGTAGCTGTTTTTGTGTCTATTGCTTCAAAAGCATTTTCAGATAATTTGTGTGTTCTGAAGAAACTACAAGAGATATCTAACCCAAACTTTCCGTGCAAGAGGGGCTTGTACATCTGCAAAACATGTCTTTTAAAGTTTGAACTTATCTTATTGAATTTTTGAGTTATAGCAGTTTTTACGTTTTTATTGCTCCAAAAGCCTTTTCAGCCCATGAACAGTTGTGTGCGTTTCGAAAAAAGTGCAAGAGCTATTCAAACCCTTTTTGCTGGGCAAGTAGGACCTGTAAATATACACAATACATAGTTTAAAGTTTGAGTCTATCATATTAGGTTTTGGATTTATAGCTGTTTTTGTGTCTATTGCTTCAAAAGCATTTTCAGATAATTTGTGTGTTCTGAAGAAACTACAAGAGATATCTAACCCAAACTTTCTCTGCAAGAGGGGCTTGTACATCTGCACAACATGTCTTTTAAAGTTTGAACTTATCTTATTGCATTTTTGAGTTATAGCAGTTTTTAAGTTTGTATTGCTCCAAAAGCCTTTTCAGCCCATGAACAGTTGTGTGCGTTTCGAAAAAAGTGCAAGAGCTATTCAAACCCTTTTTGCTGGGCAAGTAGGACCTGTAAATCTACACAATACATAGTTTAAAGTTTGAGTCTATCATATTAGGTTTTGGATTTATAGCTGTTTTTGTGTCTATTGCTTCAAAAGCATTTTCAGATAATTTGTGTGTTCTTAAGAAACTACAAGAGATATCTAACCCAAACTTTCTGTGCAAGAGGGGCTTGTACATCTGCACAACATGTCTTTTAAAGTTTGAACTTATCTTATTGCATTTGTGAGTTATAGCAGTTTTTACGTTTTTATTGCTCCAAAAGCCTTTTCAGCCCGTGAACAGTTGTTTGTGAGTTTTCGAAAAAAGTGCAAGAGCTATTCGAACCCTTTTTGCTGGGCAAGTAGGACCTGTAAATCTACACAATATATAGTTTAAAGTTTGAGTCTATCATATTAGGTTTTGGATTTATAGCTGTTTTTGTGTCTATTGCTTCAAAAGCATTTTCAGATAATTTGTGTGTTCTGAAGAAACTACAAGAGATATCTAACCCAAACTTTCTCTGCAAGAGGGGCTTGTACATCTGCACAACATGTCTTTTAAAGTTTGAACTTATCTTATTGCATTTTTGAGTTATAGCAGTTTTTAAGTTTTTATTGCTCCAAAAGCCTTTTCAGCCCATGAACAGTTGTTTGTGAGTTTCAAAAAAAGTGCAAGAGCTATTCGAACCCTTTTTGCTGGGCAAGTAGGACCTGTAAATCTACACAATATATAGTTTAAAGTTTGAGTCTATCATATTAGGTTTTGGATTTATAGCTGTTTTTGTGTCTATTGCTTCAAAAGCATTTTCAGATAATTTGTGTGTTCTGAAGAAACTACAAGAGATATCTAACCCAAACTTTCTGTGCAAGAGGGGCTTGTACATCTGCACAACATGTCTTTTAAAGTTTGAACCTATCTTGTTGCATTTTTGAGTTATAACAGTTTTTACGTTTTTATTGCCCCAAAAGCCTTTTCAGCCCATGAACAGTTGTTTGTGAGTTTCGAAAAAAGTGCAAGAGCTATTCAAACCCTTTTTGCTGGGCAAGTAGGACCTGTAAATCTACAAAATATATCGTTTAAAGTTTGAGTCTATCATATTAGGTTTTGGATTTATAGCTGTTTTTGTGTCTATTGCTTCAAAAGCATTTTCAGATAATTTGTGTGTTCTGAAGAAACTACAAGAGATATCTAACCCAAACTTTCTGTGCAAGAGGGGCTTGTACATCTGCACAACATGTCTTTTAAAGTTTGAACCTATCTTGTTGCATTTTTGAGTTATAACAGTTTTTACGTTTTTATTGCTCCAAAAGCCTTTTCAGGCCATGAACAGTTGTTTGTGAGTTTCAAAAAAAGTGCAAGAGCTATTCGAACCCTTTTTGCTGGGCAAGTAGGACCTGTAAATCTACACAATATATAGTTTAAAGTTTGAGTCTATCATATTAGGTTTTGGATATATAGCTGTTTTTGTGTCTATTGCTTCAAAAGCATTTTCAGATAATTTGTGTGTTCTGAAGAAACTACAAGAGATATCTAACCCAAACTTTCTGTGCAAGAGGGGCTTGTACATCTGCACAACATGTCTTTTAAAGTTTGAACTTATCTTATTGCATTTGTGAGTTATAGCAGTTTTTACGTTTTTATTGCTCCAAAAGCCTTTTCAGCCCGTGAACAGTTGTTTGTGAGTTTTCGAAAAAAGTGCAAGAGCTATTCGAACCCTTTTTGCTGGGCAAGTAGGACCTGTAAATCTACACAATATATAGTTTAAAGTTTGAGTCTATCATATTAGGTTTTGGATTTATAGCTATTTTTGTGTCTATTGCTTCAAAAGCATTTTCAGATAATTTGTGTGTTCTGAAGAAACTACAAGAGATATCTAACCCAAACTTTCTGTGCAAGAGGGGCTTGTACATCTGCACAACATGTCTTTTAAAGTTTGAACTTATCTTATTGCATTTTTGAGTTATAGCAGTTTTTAAGTTTTTATTGCTCCAAAAGCCTTTTCAGCCCATGAACAGTTGTTTGTGAGTTTCAAAAAAAGTGCAAGAGCTATTCGAACCCTTTTTGCTGGGCAAGTAGGACCTGTAAATCTACACAATATATAGTTTAAAGTTTGAGTCTATCATATTAGGTTTTGGATTTATAGCTGTTTTTGTGTCTATTGCTTCAAAAGCATTTTCAGATAATTTGTGTGTTCTTAAGAAACTACAAGAGATATCTAACCCAAACTTTCTGTGCAAGAGGGGCTTGTACATCTGCACAACATGTCTTTTAAAGTTTGAACTTATCTTATTGCATTTGTGAGTTATAGCAGTTTTTACGTTTTTATTGCTCCAAAAGCCTTTTCAGCCCGTGAACAGTTGTTTGTGAGTTTTCGAAAAAAGTGCAAGAGCTATTCGAACCCTTTTTGCTGGGCAAGTAGGACCTGTAAATCTACACAATACATAGTTTAAAGTTTGAGTCTATCATATTAGGTTTTGGATTTATAGCTGTTTTTGTGTCTATTGCTTCAAAAGCATTTTCAGATAATTTGTGTGTTCTGAAGAAACTACAAGAGATATCTAACCCAAACTTTCCGTGCAAGAGGGGCTTGTACATCTGCAAAACATGTCTTTTAAAGTTTGAACTTATCTTATTGAATTTTTGAGTTATAGCAGTTTTTACGTTTTTATTGCTCCAAAAGCCTTTTCAGCCCATGAACAGTTGTGTGCGTTTCGAAAAAAGTGCAAGAGCTATTCAAACCCTTTTTGCTGGGCAAGTAGGACCTGTAAATATACACAATACATAGTTTAAAGTTTGAGTCTATCATATTAGGTTTTGGATTTATAGCTGTTTTTGTGTCTATTGCTTCAAAAGCATTTTCAGATAATTTGTGTGTTCTGAAGAAACTACAAGAGATATCTAACCCAAACTTTCTCTGCAAGAGGGGCTTGTACATCTGCACAACATGTCTTTTAAAGTTTGAACTTATCTTATTGCATTTTTGAGTTATAGCAGTTTTTAAGTTTGTATTGCTCCAAAAGCCTTTTCAGCCCATGAACAGTTGTGTGCGTTTCGAAAAAAGTGCAAGAGCTATTCAAACCCTTTTTGCTGGGCAAGTAGGACCTGTAAATCTACACAATACATAGTTTAAAGTTTGAGTCTATCATATTAGGTTTTGGATTTATAGCTGTTTTTGTGTCTATTGCTTCAAAAGCATTTTCAGATAATTTGTGTGTTCTTAAGAAACTACAAGAGATATCTAACCCAAACTTTCTGTGCAAGAGGGGCTTGTACATCTGCACAACATGTCTTTTAAAGTTTGAACTTATCTTATTGCATTTGTGAGTTATAGCAGTTTTTACGTTTTTATTGCTCCAAAAGCCTTTTCAGCCCGTGAACAGTTGTTTGTGAGTTTTCGAAAAAAGTGCAAGAGCTATTCGAACCCTTTTTGCTGGGCAAGTAGGACCTGTAAATCTACACAATATATAGTTTAAAGTTTGAGTCTATCATATTAGGTTTTGGATTTATAGCTGTTTTTGTGTCTATTGCTTCAAAAGCATTTTCAGATAATTTGTGTGTTCTGAAGAAACTACAAGAGATATCTAACCCAAACTTTCTCTGCAAGAGGGGCTTGTACATCTGCACAACATGTCTTTTAAAGTTTGAACTTATCTTATTGCATTTTTGAGTTATAGCAGTTTTTAAGTTTTTATTGCTCCAAAAGCCTTTTCAGCCCATGAACAGTTGTTTGTGAGTTTCAAAAAAAGTGCAAGAGCTATTCGAACCCTTTTTGCTGGGCAAGTAGGACCTGTAAATCTACACAATATATAGTTTAAAGTTTGAGTCTATCATATTAGGTTTTGGATTTATAGCTGTTTTTGTGTCTATTGCTTCAAAAGCATTTTCAGATAATTTGTGTGTTCTGAAGAAACTACAAGAGATATCTAACCCAAACTTTCTGTGCAAGAGGGGCTTGTACATCTGCACAACATGTCTTTTAAAGTTTGAACCTATCTTGTTGCATTTTTGAGTTATAACAGTTTTTACGTTTTTATTGCCCCAAAAGCCTTTTCAGCCCATGAACAGTTGTTTGTGAGTTTCGAAAAAAGTGCAAGAGCTATTCAAACCCTTTTTGCTGGGCAAGTAGGACCTGTAAATCTACAAAATATATCGTTTAAAGTTTGAGTCTATCATATTAGGTTTTGGATTTATAGCTGTTTTTGTGTCTATTGCTTCAAAAGCATTTTCAGATAATTTGTGTGTTCTGAAGAAACTACAAGAGATATCTAACCCAAACTTTCTGTGCAAGAGGGGCTTGTACATCTGCACAACATGTCTTTTAAAGTTTGAACCTATCTTGTTGCATTTTTGAGTTATAACAGTTTTTACGTTTTTATTGCTCCAAAAGCCTTTTCAGGCCATGAACAGTTGTTTGTGAGTTTCAAAAAAAGTGCAAGAGCTATTCGAACCCTTTTTGCTGGGCAAGTAGGACCTGTAAATCTACACAATATATAGTTTAAAGTTTGAGTCTATCATATTAGGTTTTGGATATATAGCTGTTTTTGTGTCTATTGCTTCAAAAGCATTTTCAGATAATTTGTGTGTTCTGAAGAAACTACAAGAGATATCTAACCCAAACTTTCTGTGCAAGAGGGGCTTGTACATCTGCACAACATGTCTTTTAAAGTTTGAACTTATCTTATTGCATTTGTGAGTTATAGCAGTTTTTACGTTTTTATTGCTCCAAAAGCCTTTTCAGCCCGTGAACAGTTGTTTGTGAGTTTTCGAAAAAAGTGCAAGAGCTATTCGAACCCTTTTTGCTGGGCAAGTAGGACCTGTAAATCTACACAATATATAGTTTAAAGTTTGAGTCTATCATATTAGGTTTTGGATTTATAGCTATTTTTGTGTCTATTGCTTCAAAAGCATTTTCAGATAATTTGTGTGTTCTGAAGAAACTACAAGAGATATCTAACCCAAACTTTCTGTGCAAGAGGGGCTTGTACATCTGCACAACATGTCTTTTAAAGTTTGAACTTATCTTATTGCATTTTTGAGTTATAGCAGTTTTTAAGTTTTTATTGCTCCAAAAGCCTTTTCAGCCCATGAACAGTTGTTTGTGAGTTTCAAAAAAAGTGCAAGAGCTATTCGAACCCTTTTTGCTGGGCAAGTAGGACCTGTAAATCTACACAATATATAGTTTAAAGTTTGAGTCTATCATATTAGGTTTTGGATTTATAGCTGTTTTTGTGTCTATTGCTTCAAAAGCATTTTCAGATAATTTGTGTGTTCTTAAGAAACTACAAGAGATATCTAACCCAAACTTTCTGTGCAAGAGGGGCTTGTACATCTGCACAACATGTCTTTTAAAGTTTGAACTTATCTTATTGCATTTGTGAGTTATAGCAGTTTTTACGTTTTTATTGCTCCAAAAGCCTTTTCAGCCCGTGAACAGTTGTTTGTGAGTTTTCGAAAAAAGTGCAAGAGCTATTCGAACCCTTTTTGCTGGGCAAGTAGGACCTGTAAATCTACACAATACATAGTTTAAAGTTTGAGTCTATCATATTAGGTTTTGGATTTATAGCTGTTTTTGTGTCTATTGCTTCAAAAGCATTTTCAGATAATTTGTGTGTTCTGAAGAAACTACAAGAGATATCTAACCCAAACTTTCTCTGCAAGAGGGGCTTGTACATCTGCAAAACATGTCTTTTAAAGTTTGAACTTATCTTATTGAATTTTTGAGTTATAGCAGTTTTTACGTTTTTATTGCTCCAAAAGCCTTTTCAGCCCATGAACAGTTGTGTGCGTTTCGAAAAAAGTGCAAGAGCTATTCAAACCCTTTTTGCTGGGCAAGTAGGACCTGTAAATATACACAATACATAGTTTAAAGTTTGAGTCTATCATATTAGGTTTTGGATTTATAGCTGTTTTTGTGTCTATTGCTTCAAAAGCATTTTCAGATAATTTGTGTGTTCTGAAGAAACTACAAGAGATATCTAACCCAAACTTTCTCTGCAAGAGGGGCTTGTACATCTGCACAACATGTCTTTTAAAGTTTGAACTTATCTTATTGCATTTTTGAGTTATAGCAGTTTTTAAGTTTGTATTGCTCCAAAAGCCTTTTCAGCCCATGAACAGTTGTTTGTGAGTTTCAAAAAAAGTGCAAGAGCTATTCAAACCCTTTTTGCTGGGAAAGTAGGACCTGTAAATCTACACAATATATAGTTTAAAGTTTGAGTCTATCATATTAGGTTTTGGATTTATAGCTGTTTTTGTGTCTATTGCTTCAAAAGCATTTTCAGATAATTTGTGTGTTCTGAAGAAACTACAAGAGATATCTAACCCAAACTTTCTGTGCAAGAGGGGCTTGTACATCTGCACAACATGTCTTTTAAAGTTTGAACTTATCTTATTGCATTTTTGAGTTATATCAGTTTTTACGTTTTTATTGCTCCAAAAGCCTTTTCAGGCCGTGAACAGTTGTTTGTGAGTTTTCGAAAAAAGTGCAAGAGCTATTCGAACCCTTTTTGCTGGGCAAGTAGGACCTGTAAATCTACACAATATATAGTTTAAAGTTTGAGTCTATCATATTAGGTTTTGGATTTATAGCTGTTTTTGTGTCTATTGCTTCAAAAGCATTTTCAGATAATTTGTGTGTTCTGAAGAAACTACAAGAGATATCTAACCCAAACTTTCTCTGCAAGAGGGGCTTGTACATCTGCACAACATGTCTTTTAAAGTTTGAACTTATCTTATTGCATTTTTGAGTTATAGCAGTTTTTAAGTTTTTATTGCTCCAAAAGCCTTTTCAGCCCATGAACAGTTGTTTGTGAGTTTCAAAAAAAGTGCAAGAGCTATTCGAACCCTTTTTGCTGGGCAAGTAGGACCTGTAAATCTACACAATACATAGTTTAAAGTTTGAGTCTATCATATTAGGTTTTGGATTTGTAGCTGTTTTTGTGTCTATTGCTTCAAAAGCATTTTCAGATAATTTGTGTGTTCTGAAGAAACTACAAGAGATATCTAACCCAAACTTTCCGTGCAAGAGGGGCTTGTACATCTGCAAAACATGTCTTTTAAAGTTTGAACTTATCTTATTGAATTTTTGAGTTATAGCAGTTTTTACGTTTTTATTGCTCCAAAAGCCTTTTCAGCCCTTGAACAGTTGTGTGCGTTTCGAAAAAAGTGCAAGAGCTATTCAAACCCTTTTTGCTGGGCAAGTAGGACCTGTAAATATACACAATACATAGTTTAAAGTTTGAGTCTATCATATTAGGTTTTGGATTTATAGCTGTTTTTGTGTCTATTGCTTCAAAAGCATTTTCAGATAATTTGTGTGTTCTGAAGAAACTACAAGAGATATCTAACCCAAACTTTCTCTGCAAGAGGGGCTTGTACATCTGCACAACATGTCTTTTAAAGTTTGAACTTATCTTATTGCATTTTTGAGTTATAGTAGTTTTTAAGTTTTTATTGCTCCAAAAGCCTTTTCAGCCCATGAACAGTTGTTTGTGAGTTTCAAAAAAAGTGCAAGAGCTATTCGAACCCTTTTTGCTGGGCAAGTAGGACCTGTAAATCTACACAATATATAGTTTAAAGTTTGAGTCTATCATATTAGGTTTTGGATTTATAGCTGTTTTTGTGTCTATTGCTTCAAAAGCATTTTCAGATAATTTGTGTGTTCTGAAGAAACTACAAGAGATATCTAACCCAAACTTTCTGTGCAAGAGGGGCTTGTACATCTGCACAACATGTCTTTTAAAGTTTGAACCTATCTTGTTGCATTTTTGAGTTATAACAGTTTTTACGTTTTTATTGCCCCAAAAGCCTTTTCAGCCCATGAACAGTTGTTTGTGAGTTTCGAAAAAAGTGCAAGAGCTATTCAAACCCTTTTTGCTGGGCAAGTAGGACCTGTAAATCTACAAAATATATCGTTTAAAGTTTGAGTCTATCATATTAGGTTTTGGATTTATAGCTGTTTTTGTGTCTATTGCTTCAAAAGCATTTTCAGATAATTTGTGTGTTCTGAAGAAACTACAAGAGATATCTAACCCAAACTTTCTGTGCAAGAGGGGCTTGTACATCTGCACAACATGTCTTTTAAAGTTTGAACCTATCTTGTTGCATTTTTGAGTTATAACAGTTTTTACGTTTTTATTGCTCCAAAAGCCTTTTCAGCCCATGAACAGTTGTGTGCGTTTCGAAAAAAGTGCAAGAGCTATTCAAACCCTTTTTGCTGGGCAAGTAGGACCTGTAAATCTACACAATACATAGTTTAAAGTTTGAGTCTATCATATTAGGTTTTGGATTTATAGCTGTTTTTGTGTCTATTGCTTCAAAAGCATTTTCAGATAATTTGTGTGTTCTTAAGAAACTACAAGAGATATCTAACCCAAACTTTCTGTGCAAGAGGGGCTTGTACATCTGCACAACATGTCTTTTAAAGTTTGAACTTATCTTATTGCATTTTTGAGTTATAGCAGTTTTTACGTTTTTATTGCTCCAAAAGCCTTTTCAGCCCGTGAACAGTTGTTTGTGAGTTTCAAAAAAAGTGCAAGAGCTATTCAAACCCTTTTTGCTGGGCAAGTAGGACCTGTAAATCTACACAATATATAGTTTAAAGTTTGAGTCTATCATATTAGGTTTTGGATTTATAGCTGTTTTTGTGTCTATTGCTTCAAAAGCATTTTCAGATAATTTGTGTGTTCTGAAGAAACTACAAGAGATATCTAACCCAAACTTTCCGTGCAAGAGGGGCTTGTACATCTGCACAACATGTCTTTTAAAGTTTGAACTTATCTTATTGAATTTTTGAGTTATAGCAGTTTTTACGTTTTTATTGCTCCAAAAGCCTTTTCAGCCCATGAACAGTTGTGTGCGTTTCGAAAAAAGTGCAAGAGCTATTCAAACCCTTTTTGCTGGGCAAGTAGGACCTGTAAATCTACACAATACATAGTTTAAAGTTTGAGTCTATCATATTAGGTTTTGGATTTATAGCTGTTTTTGTGTCTATTGCTTCAAAAGCATTTTCAGATAATTTGTGTGTTCTTAAGAAACTACAAGAGATATCTAACCCAAACTTTCTGTGCAAGAGGGGCTTGTACATCTGCACAACATGTCTTTTAAAGTTTGAACTTATCTTATTGCATTTGTGAGTTATAGCAGTTTTTACGTTTTTATTGCTCCAAAAGCCTTTTCAGCCCGTGAACAGTTGTTTGTGAGTTTTCGAAAAAAGTGCAAGAGCTATTCGAACCCTTTTTGCTGGGCAAGTAGGACCTGTAAATCTACACAATACATAGTTTAAAGTTTGAGTCTATCATATTAGGTTTTGGATTTGTAGCTGTTTTTGTGTCTATTGCTTCAAAAGCATTTTCAGATAATTTGTGTGTTCTGAAGAAACTACAAGAGATATCTAACCCAAACTTTCCGTGCAAGAGGGGCTTGTACATCTGCAAAACATGTCTTTTAAAGTTTGAACTTATCTTATTGAATTTTTGAGTTATAGCAGTTTTTACGTTTTTATTGCTCCAAAAGCCTTTTCAGCCCATGAACAGTTGTGTGCGTTTCGAAAAAAGTGCAAGAGCTATTCAAACCCTTTTTGCTGGGCAAGTAGGACCTGTAAATATACACAATACATAGTTTAAAGTTTGAGTCTATCATATTAGGTTTTGGATTTATAGCTGTTTTTGTGTCTATTGCTTCAAAAGCATTTTCAGATAATTTGTGTGTTCTGAAGAAACTACAAGAGATATCTAACCCAAACTTTCTCTGCAAGAGGGGCTTGTACATCTGCACAACATGTCTTTTAAAGTTTGAACTTATCTTATTGCATTTTTGAGTTATAGCAGTTTTTAAGTTTGTATTGCTCCAAAAGCCTTTTCAGCCCATGAACAGTTGTGTGCGTTTCGAAAAAAGTGCAAGAGCTATTCAAACCCTTTTTGCTGGGCAAGTAGGACCTGTAAATCTACACAATACATAGTTTAAAGTTTGAGTCTATCATATTAGGTTTTGGATTTATAGCTGTTTTTGTGTCTATTGCTTCAAAAGCATTTTCAGATAATTTGTGTGTTCTTAAGAAACTACAAGAGATATCTAACCCAAACTTTCTGTGCAAGAGGGGCTTGTACATCTGCACAACATGTCTTTTAAAGTTTGAACTTATCTTATTGCATTTGTGAGTTATAGCAGTTTTTACGTTTTTATTGCTCCAAAAGCCTTTTCAGCCCGTGAACAGTTGTTTGTGAGTTTTCGAAAAAAGTGCAAGAGCTATTCGAACCCTTTTTGCTGGGCAAGTAGGACCTGTAAATCTACACAATATATAGTTTAAAGTTTGAGTCTATCATATTAGGTTTTGGATTTATAGCTGTTTTTGTGTCTATTGCTTCAAAAGCATTTTCAGATAATTTGTGTGTTCTGAAGAAACTACAAGAGATATCTAACCCAAACTTTCTCTGCAAGAGGGGCTTGTACATCTGCACAACATGTCTTTTAAAGTTTGAACTTATCTTATTGCATTTTTGAGTTATAGCAGTTTTTAAGTTTTTATTGCTCCAAAAGCCTTTTCAGCCCATGAACAGTTGTTTGTGAGTTTCAAAAAAAGTGCAAGAGCTATTCGAACCCTTTTTGCTGGGCAAGTAGGACCTGTAAATCTACACAATATATAGTTTAAAGTTTGAGTCTATCATATTAGGTTTTGGATTTATAGCTGTTTTTGTGTCTATTGCTTCAAAAGCATTTTCAGATAATTTGTGTGTTCTGAAGAAACTACAAGAGATATCTAACCCAAACTTTCTGTGCAAGAGGGGCTTGTACATCTGCACAACATGTCTTTTAAAGTTTGAACCTATCTTGTTGCATTTTTGAGTTATAACAGTTTTTACGTTTTTATTGCCCCAAAAGCCTTTTCAGCCCATGAACAGTTGTTTGTGAGTTTCGAAAAAAGTGCAAGAGCTATTCAAACCCTTTTTGCTGGGCAAGTAGGACCTGTAAATCTACAAAATATATCGTTTAAAGTTTGAGTCTATCATATTAGGTTTTGGATTTATAGCTGTTTTTGTGTCTATTGCTTCAAAAGCATTTTCAGATAATTTGTGTGTTCTGAAGAAACTACAAGAGATATCTAACCCAAACTTTCTGTGCAAGAGGGGCTTGTACATCTGCACAACATGTCTTTTAAAGTTTGAACCTATCTTGTTGCATTTTTGAGTTATAACAGTTTTTACGTTTTTATTGCTCCAAAAGCCTTTTCAGGCCATGAACAGTTGTTTGTGAGTTTCAAAAAAAGTGCAAGAGCTATTCGAACCCTTTTTGCTGGGCAAGTAGGACCTGTAAATCTACACAATATATAGTTTAAAGTTTGAGTCTATCATATTAGGTTTTGGATATATAGCTGTTTTTGTGTCTATTGCTTCAAAAGCATTTTCAGATAATTTGTGTGTTCTGAAGAAACTACAAGAGATATCTAACCCAAACTTTCTGTGCAAGAGGGGCTTGTACATCTGCACAACATGTCTTTTAAAGTTTGAACTTATCTTATTGCATTTGTGAGTTATAGCAGTTTTTACGTTTTTATTGCTCCAAAAGCCTTTTCAGCCCGTGAACAGTTGTTTGTGAGTTTTCGAAAAAAGTGCAAGAGCTATTCGAACCCTTTTTGCTGGGCAAGTAGGACCTGTAAATCTACACAATATATAGTTTAAAGTTTGAGTCTATCATATTAGGTTTTGGATTTATAGCTATTTTTGTGTCTATTGCTTCAAAAGCATTTTCAGATAATTTGTGTGTTCTGAAGAAACTACAAGAGATATCTAACCCAAACTTTCTGTGCAAGAGGGGCTTGTACATCTGCACAACATGTCTTTTAAAGTTTGAACTTATCTTATTGCATTTTTGAGTTATAGCAGTTTTTAAGTTTTTATTGCTCCAAAAGCCTTTTCAGCCCATGAACAGTTGTTTGTGAGTTTCAAAAAAAGTGCAAGAGCTATTCGAACCCTTTTTGCTGGGCAAGTAGGACCTGTAAATCTACACAATATATAGTTTAAAGTTTGAGTCTATCATATTAGGTTTTGGATTTATAGCTGTTTTTGTGTCTATTGCTTCAAAAGCATTTTCAGATAATTTGTGTGTTCTGAAGAAACTACAAGAGATATCTAACCCAAACTTTCCGTGCAAGAGGGGCTTGTACATCTGCACAACATGTCTTTTAAAGTTTGAACTTATCTTATTGAATTTTTGAGTTATAGCAGTTTTTACGTTTTTATTGCTCCAAAAGCCTTTTCAGCCCATGAACAGTTGTGTGCGTTTCGAAAAAAGTGCAAGAGCTATTCAAACCCTTTTTGCTGGGCAAGTAGGACCTGTAAATCTACACAATACATAGTTTAAAGTTTGAGTCTATCATATTAGGTTTTGGATTTATAGCTGTTTTTGTGTCTATTGCTTCAAAAGCATTTTCAGATAATTTGTGTTTTCTTAAGAAACTACAAGAGATATCTAACCCAAACTTTCTGTGCAAGAGGGGCTTGTACATCTGCACAACATGTCTTTTAAAGTTTGAACTTATCTTATTGCATTTTTGAGTTATAGCAGTTTTTACGTTTTTATTGCTCCAAAAGCCTTTTCAGCCCGTGAACAGTTGTTTGTGAGTTTCAAAAAAAGTGCAAGAGCTATTCGAACCCTTTTTGCTGGGCAAGTAGGACCTGTAAATCTACACAATATATAGTTTAAAGTTTGAGTCTATCATATTAGGTTTTGGATTTATAGCTGTTTTTGTGTCTATTGCTTCAAAAGCATTTTCAGATAATTTGTGTGTTCTGAAGAAACTACAAGAGATATCTAACCCAAACTTTCCGTGCAAGAGGGGCTTGTACATCTGCACAACATGTCTTTTAAAGTTTGAACTTATCTTATTGAATTTTTGAATTATAGCAGTTTTTACGTTTTTATATCTCCAAAAGCCTTTTCAGCCCATGAACAGTTGTGTGCGTTTCGAAAAAAGTGCAAGAGCTATTCAAACCCTTTTTGCTGGGCAAGTAGGACCTGTAAATCTACACAATACATAGTTTAAAGTTTGAGTCTATCATATTAGGTTTTGGATTTATAGCTGTTTTTGTGTCTATTGCTTCAAAAGCATTTTCAGATAATTTGTGTGTTCTTAAGAAACTACAAGAGATATCTAACCCAAACTTTCTGTGCAAGAGGGGCTTGTACATCTGCACAACATGTCTTTTAAAGTTTGAACTTATCTTATTGCATTTGTGAGTTATAGCAGTTTTTACGTTTTTATTGCTCCAAAAGCCTTTTCAGCCCGTGAACAGTTGTTTGTGAGTTTTCGAAAAAAGTGCAAGAGCTATTCGAACCCTTTTTGCTGGGCAAGTAGGACCTGTAAATCTACACAATACATAGTTTAAAGTTTGAGTCTATCATATTAGGTTTTGGATTTGTAGCTGTTTTTGTGTCTATTGCTTCAAAAGCATTTTCAGATAATTTGTGTGTTCTGAAGAAACTACAAGAGATATCTAACCCAAACTTTCCGTGCAAGAGGGGCTTGTACATCTGCAAAACATGTCTTTTAAAGTTTGAACTTATCTTATTGAATTTTTGAGTTATAGCAGTTTTTACGTTTTTATTGCTCCAAAAGCCTTTTCAGCCCATGAACAGTTGTGTGCGTTTCGAAAAAAGTGCAAGAGCTATTCAAACCCTTTTTGCTGGGCAAGTAGGACCTGTAAATATACACAATACATAGTTTAAAGTTTGAGTCTATCATATTAGGTTTTGGATTTATAGCTGTTTTTGTGTCTATTGCTTCAAAAGCATTTTCAGATAATTTGTGTGTTCTGAAGAAACTACAAGAGATATCTAACCCAAACTTTCTCTGCAAGAGGGGCTTGTACATCTGCACAACATGTCTTTTAAAGTTTGAACTTATCTTATTGCATTTTTGAGTTATAGCAGTTTTTAAGTTTGTATTGCTCCAAAAGCCTTTTCAGCCCATGAACAGTTGTTTGTGAGTTTCAAAAAAAGTGCAAGAGCTATTCAAACCCTTTTTGCTGGGCAAGTAGGACATGTAAATCTACACAATATATAGTTTAAATTTTGAGTCTATCATATTAGGTTTTGGATTTATAGCTGTTTTTGTGTCTATTGCTTCAAAAGCATTTTCAGATAATTTGTGTTTTCTTAAGAAACTACAAGAGATATCTAACCCAAACTTTCTGTGCAAGAGGGGCTTGTACATCTGCACAACATGTCTTTTAAAGTTTGAACTTATCTTATTGCATTTTTGAGTTATAGCAGTTTTTACGTTTTTATTGCTCCAAAAGCCTTTTCAGCCCGTGAACAGTTGTTTGTGAGTTTCAAAAAAAGTGCAAGAGCTATTCGAACCCTTTTTGCTGGGCAAGTAGGACCTGTAAATCTACACAATATATAGTTTAAAGTTTGAGTCTATCATATTAGGTTTTGGATTTATAGCTGTTTTTGTGTCTATTGCTTCAAAAGCATTTTCAGATAATTTGTGTGTTCTGAAGAAACTACAAGAGATATCTAACCCAAACTTTCCGTGCAAGAGGGGCTTGTACATCTGCACAACATGTCTTTTAAAGTTTGAACTTATCTTATTGAATTTTTGAATTATAGCAGTTTTTACGTTTTTATTGCTCCAAAAGCCTTTTCAGCCCATGAACAGTTGTGTGCGTTTCGAAAAAAGTGCAAGAGCTATTCAAACCCTTTTTGCTGGGCAAGTAGGACCTGTAAATCTACACAATACATAGTTTAAAGTTTGAGTCTATCATATTAGGTTTTGGATTTATAGCTGTTTTTGTGTCTATTGCTTCAAAAGCATTTTCAGATAATTTGTGTGTTCTTAAGAAACTACAAGAGATATCTAACCCAAACTTTCTGTGCAAGAGGGGCTTGTACATCTGCACAACATGTCTTTTAAAGTTTGAACTTATCTTATTGCATTTGTGAGTTATAGCAGTTTTTACGTTTTTATTGCTCCAAAAGCCTTTTCAGCCCGTGAACAGTTGTTTGTGAGTTTTCGAAAAAAGTGCAAGAGCTATTCGAACCCTTTTTGCTGGGCAAGTAGGACCTGTAAATCTACACAATACATAGTTTAAAGTTTGAGTCTATCATATTAGGTTTTGGATTTATAGCTGTTTTTGTGTCTATTGCTTCAAAAGCATTTTCAGATAATTTGTGTGTTCTGAAGAAACTACAAGAGATATCTAACCCAAACTTTCTCTGCAAGAGGGGCTTGTACATCTGCAAAACATGTCTTTTAAAGTTTGAACTTATCTTATTGAATTTTTGAGTTATAGCAGTTTTTACGTTTTTATTGCTCCAAAAGCCTTTTCAGCCCATGAACAGTTGTGTGCGTTTCGAAAAAAGTGCAAGAGCTATTCAAACCCTTTTTGCTGGGCAAGTAGGACCTGTAAATATACACAATACATAGTTTAAAGTTTGAGTCTATCATATTAGGTTTTGGATTTATAGCTGTTTTTGTGTCTATTGCTTCAAAAGCATTTTCAGATAATTTGTGTGTTCTGAAGAAACTACAAGAGATATCTAACCCAAACTTTCTCTGCAAGAGGGGCTTGTACATCTGCACAACATGTCTTTTAAAGTTTGAACTTATCTTATTGCATTTTTGAGTTATAGCAGTTTTTAAGTTTGTATTGCTCCAAAAGCCTTTTCAGCCCATGAACAGTTGTTTGTGAGTTTCAAAAAAAGTGCAAGAGCTATTCAAACCCTTTTTGCTGGGAAAGTAGGACCTGTAAATCTACACAATATATAGTTTAAAGTTTGAGTCTATCATATTAGGTTTTGGATTTATAGCTGTTTTTGTGTCTATTGCTTCAAAAGCATTTTCAGATAATTTGTGTGTTCTGAAGAAACTACAAGAGATATCTAACCCAAACTTTCTGTGCAAGAGGGGCTTGTACATCTGCACAACATGTCTTTTAAAGTTTGAACTTATCTTATTGCATTTTTGAGTTATATCAGTTTTTACGTTTTTATTGCTCCAAAAGCCTTTTCAGGCCGTGAACAGTTGTTTGTGAGTTTTCGAAAAAAGTGCAAGAGCTATTCGAACCCTTTTTGCTGGGCAAGTAGGACCTGTAAATCTACACAATATATAGTTTAAAGTTTGAGTCTATCATATTAGGTTTTGGATTTATAGCTGTTTTTGTGTCTATTGCTTCAAAAGCATTTTCAGATAATTTGTGTGTTCTGAAGAAACTACAAGAGATATCTAACCCAAACTTTCTCTGCAAGAGGGGCTTGTACATCTGCACAACATGTCTTTTAAAGTTTGAACTTATCTTATTGCATTTTTGAGTTATAGCAGTTTTTAAGTTTTTATTGCTCCAAAAGCCTTTTCAGCCCATGAACAGTTGTTTGTGAGTTTCAAAAAAAGTGCAAGAGCTATTCGAACCCTTTTTGCTGGGCAAGTAGGACCTGTAAATCTACACAATACATAGTTTAAAGTTTGAGTCTATCATATTAGGTTTTGGATTTGTAGCTGTTTTTGTGTCTATTGCTTCAAAAGCATTTTCAGATAATTTGTGTGTTCTGAAGAAACTACAAGAGATATCTAACCCAAACTTTCCGTGCAAGAGGGGCTTGTACATCTGCAAAACATGTCTTTTAAAGTTTGAACTTATCTTATTGAATTTTTGAGTTATAGCAGTTTTTACGTTTTTATTGCTCCAAAAGCCTTTTCAGCCCTTGAACAGTTGTGTGCGTTTCGAAAAAAGTGCAAGAGCTATTCAAACCCTTTTTGCTGGGCAAGTAGGACCTGTAAATATACACAATACATAGTTTAAAGTTTGAGTCTATCATATTAGGTTTTGGATTTATAGCTGTTTTTGTGTCTATTGCTTCAAAAGCATTTTCAGATAATTTGTGTGTTCTGAAGAAACTACAAGAGATATCTAACCCAAACTTTCTCTGCAAGAGGGGCTTGTACATCTGCACAACATGTCTTTTAAAGTTTGAACTTATCTTATTGCATTTTTGAGTTATAGTAGTTTTTAAGTTTTTATTGCTCCAAAAGCCTTTTCAGCCCATGAACAGTTGTTTGTGAGTTTCAAAAAAAGTGCAAGAGCTATTCGAACCCTTTTTGCTGGGCAAGTAGGACCTGTAAATCTACACAATATATAGTTTAAAGTTTGAGTCTATCATATTAGGTTTTGGATTTATAGCTGTTTTTGTGTCTATTGCTTCAAAAGCATTTTCAGATAATTTGTGTGTTCTGAAGAAACTACAAGAGATATCTAACCCAAACTTTCTGTGCAAGAGGGGCTTGTACATCTGCACAACATGTCTTTTAAAGTTTGAACCTATCTTGTTGCATTTTTGAGTTATAACAGTTTTTACGTTTTTATTGCCCCAAAAGCCTTTTCAGCCCATGAACAGTTGTTTGTGAGTTTCGAAAAAAGTGCAAGAGCTATTCAAACCCTTTTTGCTGGGCAAGTAGGACCTGTAAATCTACAAAATATATCGTTTAAAGTTTGAGTCTATCATATTAGGTTTTGGATTTATAGCTGTTTTTGTGTCTATTGCTTCAAAAGCATTTTCAGATAATTTGTGTGTTCTGAAGAAACTACAAGAGATATCTAACCCAAACTTTCTGTGCAAGAGGGGCTTGTACATCTGCACAACATGTCTTTTAAAGTTTGAACCTATCTTGTTGCATTTTTGAGTTATAACAGTTTTTACGTTTTTATTGCTCCAAAAGCCTTTTCAGCCCATGAACAGTTGTGTGCGTTTCGAAAAAAGTGCAAGAGCTATTCAAACCCTTTTTGCTGGGCAAGTAGGACCTGTAAATCTACACAATACATAGTTTAAAGTTTGAGTCTATCATATTAGGTTTTGGATTTATAGCTGTTTTTGTGTCTATTGCTTCAAAAGCATTTTCAGATAATTTGTGTGTTCTTAAGAAACTACAAGAGATATCTAACCCAAACTTTCTGTGCAAGAGGGGCTTGTACATCTGCACAACATGTCTTTTAAAGTTTGAACTTATCTTATTGCATTTTTGAGTTATAGCAGTTTTTACGTTTTTATTGCTCCAAAAGCCTTTTCAGCCCGTGAACAGTTGTTTGTGAGTTTCAAAAAAAGTGCAAGAGCTATTCAAACCCTTTTTGCTGGGCAAGTAGGACCTGTAAATCTACACAATATATAGTTTAAAGTTTGAGTCTATCATATTAGGTTTTGGATTTATAGCTGTTTTTGTGTCTATTGCTTCAAAAGCATTTTCAGATAATTTGTGTGTTCTGAAGAAACTACAAGAGATATCTAACCCAAACTTTCCGTGCAAGAGGGGCTTGTACATCTGCACAACATGTCTTTTAAAGTTTGAACTTATCTTATTGAATTTTTGAGTTATAGCAGTTTTTACGTTTTTATTGCTCCAAAAGCCTTTTCAGCCCATGAACAGTTGTGTGCGTTTCGAAAAAAGTGCAAGAGCTATTCAAACCCTTTTTGCTGGGCAAGTAGGACCTGTAAATCTACACAATACATAGTTTAAAGTTTGAGTCTATCATATTAGGTTTTGGATTTATAGCTGTTTTTGTGTCTATTGCTTCAAAAGCATTTTCAGATAATTTGTGTGTTCTTAAGAAACTACAAGAGATATCTAACCCAAACTTTCTGTGCAAGAGGGGCTTGTACATCTGCACAACATGTCTTTTAAAGTTTGAACTTATCTTATTGCATTTGTGAGTTATAGCAGTTTTTACGTTTTTATTGCTCCAAAAGCCTTTTCAGCCCGTGAACAGTTGTTTGTGAGTTTTCGAAAAAAGTGCAAGAGCTATTCGAACCCTTTTTGCTGGGCAAGTAGGACCTGTAAATCTACACAATACATAGTTTAAAGTTTGAGTCTATCATATTAGGTTTTGGATTTGTAGCTGTTTTTGTGTCTATTGCTTCAAAAGCATTTTCAGATAATTTGTGTGTTCTGAAGAAACTACAAGAGATATCTAACCCAAACTTTCCGTGCAAGAGGGGCTTGTACATCTGCAAAACATGTCTTTTAAAGTTTGAACTTATCTTATTGAATTTTTGAGTTATAGCAGTTTTTACGTTTTTATTGCTCCAAAAGCCTTTTCAGCCCATGAACAGTTGTGTGCGTTTCGAAAAAAGTGCAAGAGCTATTCAAACCCTTTTTGCTGGGCAAGTAGGACCTGTAAATATACACAATACATAGTTTAAAGTTTGAGTCTATCATATTAGGTTTTGGATTTATAGCTGTTTTTGTGTCTATTGCTTCAAAAGCATTTTCAGATAATTTGTGTGTTCTGAAGAAACTACAAGAGATATCTAACCCAAACTTTCTCTGCAAGAGGGGCTTGTACATCTGCACAACATGTCTTTTAAAGTTTGAACTTATCTTATTGCATTTTTGAGTTATAGCAGTTTTTAAGTTTGTATTGCTCCAAAAGCCTTTTCAGCCCATGAACAGTTGTGTGCGTTTCGAAAAAAGTGCAAGAGCTATTCAAACCCTTTTTGCTGGGCAAGTAGGACCTGTAAATCTACACAATACATAGTTTAAAGTTTGAGTCTATCATATTAGGTTTTGGATTTATAGCTGTTTTTGTGTCTATTGCTTCAAAAGCATTTTCAGATAATTTGTGTGTTCTTAAGAAACTACAAGAGATATCTAACCCAAACTTTCTGTGCAAGAGGGGCTTGTACATCTGCACAACATGTCTTTTAAAGTTTGAACTTATCTTATTGCATTTGTGAGTTATAGCAGTTTTTACGTTTTTATTGCTCCAAAAGCCTTTTCAGCCCGTGAACAGTTGTTTGTGAGTTTTCGAAAAAAGTGCAAGAGCTATTCGAACCCTTTTTGCTGGGCAAGTAGGACCTGTAAATCTACACAATATATAGTTTAAAGTTTGAGTCTATCATATTAGGTTTTGGATTTATAGCTGTTTTTGTGTCTATTGCTTCAAAAGCATTTTCAGATAATTTGTGTGTTCTGAAGAAACTACAAGAGATATCTAACCCAAACTTTCTCTGCAAGAGGGGCTTGTACATCTGCACAACATGTCTTTTAAAGTTTGAACTTATCTTATTGCATTTTTGAGTTATAGCAGTTTTTAAGTTTTTATTGCTCCAAAAGCCTTTTCAGCCCATGAACAGTTGTTTGTGAGTTTCAAAAAAAGTGCAAGAGCTATTCGAACCCTTTTTGCTGGGCAAGTAGGACCTGTAAATCTACACAATATATAGTTTAAAGTTTGAGTCTATCATATTAGGTTTTGGATTTATAGCTGTTTTTGTGTCTATTGCTTCAAAAGCATTTTCAGATAATTTGTGTGTTCTGAAGAAACTACAAGAGATATCTAACCCAAACTTTCTGTGCAAGAGGGGCTTGTACATCTGCACAACATGTCTTTTAAAGTTTGAACCTATCTTGTTGCATTTTTGAGTTATAACAGTTTTTACGTTTTTATTGCCCCAAAAGCCTTTTCAGCCCATGAACAGTTGTTTGTGAGTTTCGAAAAAAGTGCAAGAGCTATTCAAACCCTTTTTGCTGGGCAAGTAGGACCTGTAAATCTACAAAATATATCGTTTAAAGTTTGAGTCTATCATATTAGGTTTTGGATTTATAGCTGTTTTTGTGTCTATTGCTTCAAAAGCATTTTCAGATAATTTGTGTGTTCTGAAGAAACTACAAGAGATATCTAACCCAAACTTTCTGTGCAAGAGGGGCTTGTACATCTGCACAACATGTCTTTTAAAGTTTGAACCTATCTTGTTGCATTTTTGAGTTATAACAGTTTTTACGTTTTTATTGCTCCAAAAGCCTTTTCAGGCCATGAACAGTTGTTTGTGAGTTTCAAAAAAAGTGCAAGAGCTATTCGAACCCTTTTTGCTGGGCAAGTAGGACCTGTAAATCTACACAATATATAGTTTAAAGTTTGAGTCTATCATATTAGGTTTTGGATATATAGCTGTTTTTGTGTCTATTGCTTCAAAAGCATTTTCAGATAATTTGTGTGTTCTGAAGAAACTACAAGAGATATCTAACCCAAACTTTCTGTGCAAGAGGGGCTTGTACATCTGCACAACATGTCTTTTAAAGTTTGAACTTATCTTATTGCATTTGTGAGTTATAGCAGTTTTTACGTTTTTATTGCTCCAAAAGCCTTTTCAGCCCGTGAACAGTTGTTTGTGAGTTTTCGAAAAAAGTGCAAGAGCTATTCGAACCCTTTTTGCTGGGCAAGTAGGACCTGTAAATCTACACAATATATAGTTTAAAGTTTGAGTCTATCATATTAGGTTTTGGATTTATAGCTATTTTTGTGTCTATTGCTTCAAAAGCATTTTCAGATAATTTGTGTGTTCTGAAGAAACTACAAGAGATATCTAACCCAAACTTTCTGTGCAAGAGGGGCTTGTACATCTGCACAACATGTCTTTTAAAGTTTGAACTTATCTTATTGCATTTTTGAGTTATAGCAGTTTTTAAGTTTTTATTGCTCCAAAAGCCTTTTCAGCCCATGAACAGTTGTTTGTGAGTTTCAAAAAAAGTGCAAGAGCTATTCGAACCCTTTTTGCTGGGCAAGTAGGACCTGTAAATCTACACAATATATAGTTTAAAGTTTGAGTCTATCATATTAGGTTTTGGATTTATAGCTGTTTTTGTGTCTATTGCTTCAAAAGCATTTTCAGATAATTTGTGTGTTCTGAAGAAACTACAAGAGATATCTAACCCAAACTTTCCGTGCAAGAGGGGCTTGTACATCTGCACAACATGTCTTTTAAAGTTTGAACTTATCTTATTGAATTTTTGAGTTATAGCAGTTTTTACGTTTTTATTGCTCCAAAAGCCTTTTCAGCCCATGAACAGTTGTGTGCGTTTCGAAAAAAGTGCAAGAGCTATTCAAACCCTTTTTGCTGGGCAAGTAGGACCTGTAAATCTACACAATACATAGTTTAAAGTTTGAGTCTATCATATTAGGTTTTGGATTTATAGCTGTTTTTGTGTCTATTGCTTCAAAAGCATTTTCAGATAATTTGTGTTTTCTTAAGAAACTACAAGAGATATCTAACCCAAACTTTCTGTGCAAGAGGGGCTTGTACATCTGCACAACATGTCTTTTAAAGTTTGAACTTATCTTATTGCATTTTTGAGTTATAGCAGTTTTTACGTTTTTATTGCTCCAAAAGCCTTTTCAGCCCGTGAACAGTTGTTTGTGAGTTTCAAAAAAAGTGCAAGAGCTATTCGAACCCTTTTTGCTGGGCAAGTAGGACCTGTAAATCTACACAATATATAGTTTAAAGTTTGAGTCTATCATATTAGGTTTTGGATTTATAGCTGTTTTTGTGTCTATTGCTTCAAAAGCATTTTCAGATAATTTGTGTGTTCTGAAGAAACTACAAGAGATATCTAACCCAAACTTTCCGTGCAAGAGGGGCTTGTACATCTGCACAACATGTCTTTTAAAGTTTGAACTTATCTTATTGAATTTTTGAATTATAGCAGTTTTTACGTTTTTATATCTCCAAAAGCCTTTTCAGCCCATGAACAGTTGTGTGCGTTTCGAAAAAAGTGCAAGAGCTATTCAAACCCTTTTTGCTGGGCAAGTAGGACCTGTAAATCTACACAATACATAGTTTAAAGTTTGAGTCTATCATATTAGGTTTTGGATTTATAGCTGTTTTTGTGTCTATTGCTTCAAAAGCATTTTCAGATAATTTGTGTGTTCTTAAGAAACTACAAGAGATATCTAACCCAAACTTTCTGTGCAAGAGGGGCTTGTACATCTGCACAACATGTCTTTTAAAGTTTGAACTTATCTTATTGCATTTGTGAGTTATAGCAGTTTTTACGTTTTTATTGCTCCAAAAGCCTTTTCAGCCCGTGAACAGTTGTTTGTGAGTTTTCGAAAAAAGTGCAAGAGCTATTCGAACCCTTTTTGCTGGGCAAGTAGGACCTGTAAATCTACACAATACATAGTTTAAAGTTTGAGTCTATCATATTAGGTTTTGGATTTGTAGCTGTTTTTGTGTCTATTGCTTCAAAAGCATTTTCAGATAATTTGTGTGTTCTGAAGAAACTACAAGAGATATCTAACCCAAACTTTCCGTGCAAGAGGGGCTTGTACATCTGCAAAACATGTCTTTTAAAGTTTGAACTTATCTTATTGAATTTTTGAGTTATAGCAGTTTTTACGTTTTTATTGCTCCAAAAGCCTTTTCAGCCCATGAACAGTTGTGTGCGTTTCGAAAAAAGTGCAAGAGCTATTCAAACCCTTTTTGCTGGGCAAGTAGGACCTGTAAATATACACAATACATAGTTTAAAGTTTGAGTCTATCATATTAGGTTTTGGATTTATAGCTGTTTTTGTGTCTATTGCTTCAAAAGCATTTTCAGATAATTTGTGTGTTCTGAAGAAACTACAAGAGATATCTAACCCAAACTTTCTCTGCAAGAGGGGCTTGTACATCTGCACAACATGTCTTTTAAAGTTTGAACTTATCTTATTGCATTTTTGAGTTATAGCAGTTTTTAAGTTTGTATTGCTCCAAAAGCCTTTTCAGCCCATGAACAGTTGTTTGTGAGTTTCAAAAAAAGTGCAAGAGCTATTCAAACCCTTTTTGCTGGGCAAGTAGGACATGTAAATCTACACAATATATAGTTTAAATTTTGAGTCTATCATATTAGGTTTTGGATTTATAGCTGTTTTTGTGTCTATTGCTTCAAAAGCATTTTCAGATAATTTGTGTTTTCTTAAGAAACTACAAGAGATATCTAACCCAAACTTTCTGTGCAAGAGGGGCTTGTACATCTGCACAACATGTCTTTTAAAGTTTGAACTTATCTTATTGCATTTTTGAGTTATAGCAGTTTTTACGTTTTTATTGCTCCAAAAGCCTTTTCAGCCCGTGAACAGTTGTTTGTGAGTTTCAAAAAAAGTGCAAGAGCTATTCGAACCCTTTTTGCTGGGCAAGTAGGACCTGTAAATCTACACAATATATAGTTTAAAGTTTGAGTCTATCATATTAGGTTTTGGATTTATAGCTGTTTTTGTGTCTATTGCTTCAAAAGCATTTTCAGATAATTTGTGTGTTCTGAAGAAACTACAAGAGATATCTAACCCAAACTTTCCGTGCAAGAGGGGCTTGTACATCTGCACAACATGTCTTTTAAAGTTTGAACTTATCTTATTGAATTTTTGAATTATAGCAGTTTTTACGTTTTTATTGCTCCAAAAGCCTTTTCAGCCCATGAACAGTTGTGTGCGTTTCGAAAAAAGTGCAAGAGCTATTCAAACCCTTTTTGCTGGGCAAGTAGGACCTGTAAATCTACACAATACATAGTTTAAAGTTTGAGTCTATCATATTAGGTTTTGGATTTATAGCTGTTTTTGTGTCTATTGCTTCAAAAGCATTTTCAGATAATTTGTGTGTTCTTAAGAAACTACAAGAGATATCTAACCCAAACTTTCTGTGCAAGAGGGGCTTGTACATCTGCACAACATGTCTTTTAAAGTTTGAACTTATCTTATTGCATTTGTGAGTTATAGCAGTTTTTACGTTTTTATTGCTCCAAAAGCCTTTTCAGCCCATGAACAGTTGTGTGCGTTTCGAAAAAAGTGCAAGAGCTATTCAAACCCTTTTTGCTGGGCAAGTAGGACCTGTAAATATACACAATACATAGTTTAAAGTTTGAGTCTATCATATTAGGTTTTGGATTTATAGCTGTTTTTGTGTCTATTGCTTCAAAAGCATTTTCAGATAATTTGTGTGTTCTGAAGAAACTACAAGAGATATCTAACCCAAACTTTCTCTGCAAGAGGGGCTTGTACATCTGCACAACATGTCTTTTAAAGTTTGAACTTATCTTATTGCATTTTTGAGTTATAGCAGTTTTTAAGTTTGTATTGCTCCAAAAGCCTTTTCAGCCCATGAACAGTTGTTTGTGAGTTTCAAAAAAAGTGCAAGAGCTATTCAAACCCTTTTTGCTGGGAAAGTAGGACCTGTAAATCTACACAATATATAGTTTAAAGTTTGAGTCTATCATATTAGGTTTTGGATTTATAGCTGTTTTTGTGTCTATTGCTTCAAAAGCATTTTCAGATAATTTGTGTGTTCTGAAGAAACTACAAGAGATATCTAACCCAAACTTTCCGTGCAAGAGGGGCTTGTACATCTGCACAACATGTCTTTTAAAGTTTGAACTTATCTTATTGAATTTTTGAATTATAGCAGTTTTTACGTTTTTATTGCTCCAAAAGCCTTTTCAGCCCATGAACAGTTGTGTGCGTTTCGAAAAAAGTGCAAGAGCTATTCAAACCCTTTTTGCTGGGCAAGTAGGACCTGTAAATCTACACAATACATAGTTTAAAGTTTGAGTCTATCATATTAGGTTTTGGATTTATAGCTGTTTTTGTGTCTATTGCTTCAAAAGCATTTTCAGATAATTTGTGTGTTCTTAAGAAACTACAAGAGATATCTAACCCAAACTTTCTGTGCAAGAGGGGCTTGTACATCTGCACAACATGTCTTTTAAAGTTTGAACTTATCTTATTGCATTTGTGAGTTATAGCAGTTTTTACGTTTTTATTGCTCCAAAAGCCTTTTCAGCCCGTGAACAGTTGTTTGTGAGTTTTCGAAAAAAGTGCAAGAGCTATTCGAACCCTTTTTGCTGGGCAAGTAGGACCTGTAAATCTACACAATACATAGTTTAAAGTTTGAGTCTATCATATTAGGTTTTGGATTTGTAGCTGTTTTTGTGTCTATTGCTTCAAAAGCATTTTCAGATAATTTGTGTGTTCTGAAGAAACTACAAGAGATATCTAACCCAAACTTTCCGTGCAAGAGGGGCTTGTACATCTGCAAAACATGTCTTTTAAAGTTTGAACTTATCTTATTGAATTTTTGAGTTATAGCAGTTTTTACGTTTTTATTGCTCCAAAAGCCTTTTCAGCCCATGAACAGTTGTGTGCGTTTCGAAAAAAGTGCAAGAGCTATTCAAACCCTTTTTGCTGGGCAAGTAGGACCTGTAAATATACACAATACATAGTTTAAAGTTTGAGTCTATCATATTAGGTTTTGGATTTATAGCTGTTTTTGTGTCTATTGCTTCAAAAGCATTTTCAGATAATTTGTGTGTTCTGAAGAAACTACAAGAGATATCTAACCCAAACTTTCTCTGCAAGAGGGGCTTGTACATCTGCACAACATGTCTTTTAAAGTTTGAACTTATCTTATTGCATTTTTGAGTTATAGCAGTTTTTAAGTTTGTATTGCTCCAAAAGCCTTTTCAGCCCATGAACAGTTGTTTGTGAGTTTCAAAAAAAGTGCAAGAGCTATTCAAACCCTTTTTGCTGGGAAAGTAGGACCTGTAAATCTACACAATATATAGTTTAAAGTTTGAGTCTATCATATTAGGTTTTGGATTTATAGCTGTTTTTGTGTCTATTGCTTCAAAAGCATTTTCAGATAATTTGTGTGTTCTGAAGAAACTACAAGAGATATCTAACCCAAACTTTCCGTGCAAGAGGGGCTTGTACATCTGCACAACATGTCTTTTAAAGTTTGAACTTATCTTATTGCATTTTTGAATTATAGCAGTTTTTACGTTTTTATTGCTCCAAAAGCCTTTTCAGCCCATGAACAGTTGTGTGCGTTTCGAAAAAAGTGCAAGAGCTATTCAAACCCTTTTTGCTGGGCAAGTAGGACCTGTAAATCTACACAATACATAGTTTAAAGTTTGAGTCTATCATATTAGGTTTTGGATTTATAGCTGTTTTTGTGTCTATTGCTTCAAAAGCATTTTCAGATAATTTGTGTGTTCTTAAGAAACTACAAGAGATATCTAACCCAAACTTTCTGTGCAAGAGGGGCTTGTACATCTGCACAACATGTCTTTTAAAGTTTGAACTTATCTTATTGCATTTGTGAGTTATAGCAGTTTTTACGTTTTTATTGCTCCAAAAGCCTTTTCTGCCCGTGAACAGTTGTTTGTGAGTTTTCGAAAAAAGTGCAAGAGCTATTCGAACCCTTTTTGCTGGGCAAGTAGGACCTGTAAATCTACACAATACATAGTTTAAAGTTTGAGTCTATCATATTAGGTTTTGGATTTGTAGCTGTTTTTGTGTCTATTGCTTCAAAAGCATTTTCAGATAATTTGTGTGTTCTGAAGAAACTACAAGAGATATCTAACCCAAACTTTCCGTGCAAGAGGGGCTTGTACATCTGCAAAACATGTCTTTTAAAGTTTGAACTTATCTTATTGAATTTTTGAGTTATAGCAGTTTTTACGTTTTTATTGCTCCAAAAGCCTTTTCAGCCCATGAACAGTTGTGTGCGTTTCGAAAAAAGTGCAAGAGCTATTCAAACCCTTTTTGCTGGGCAAGTAGGACCTGTAAATATACACAATACATAGTTTAAAGTTTGAGTCTATCATATTAGGTTTTGGATTTATAGCTGTTTTTGTGTCTATTGCTTCAAAAGCATTTTCAGATAATTTGTGTGTTCTGAAGAAACTACAAGAGATATCTAACCCAAACTTTCTCTGCAAGAGGGGCTTGTACATCTGCACAACATGTCTTTTAAAGTTTGAACTTATCTTATTGCATTTTTGAGTTATAGCAGTTTTTAAGTTTGTATTGCTCCAAAAGCCTTTTCAGCCCATGAACAGTTGTTTGTGAGTTTCAAAAAAAGTGCAAGAGCTATTCAAACCCTTTTTGCTGGGAAAGTAGGACCTGTAAATCTACACAATACATAGTTTAAAGTTTGAGTCTATCATATTAGGTTTTGGATTTGTAGCTGTTTTTGTGTCTATTGCTTCAAAAGCATTTTCAGATAATTTGTGTGTTCTGAAGAAACTACAAGAGATATCTAACCCAAACTTTCCGTGCAAGAGGGGCTTGTACATCTGCAAAACATGTCTTTTAAAGTTTGAACTTATCTTATTGAATTTTTGAGTTATAGCAGTTTTTACGTTTTTATTGCTCCAAAAGCCTTTTCAGCCCATGAACAGTTGTGTGCGTTTCGAAAAAAGTGCAAGAGCTATTCAAACCCTTTTTGCTGGGCAAGTAGGACCTGTAAATATACACAATACATAGTTTAAAGTTTGAGTCTATCATATTAGGTTTTGGATTTATAGCTGTTTTTGTGTCTATTGCTTCAAAAGCATTTTCAGATAATTTGTGTGTTCTGAAGAAACTACAAGAGATATCTAACCCAAACTTTCTCTGCAAGAGGGGCTTGTACATCTGCACAACATGTCTTTTAAAGTTTGAACTTATCTTATTGCATTTTTGAGTTATAGCAGTTTTTAAGTTTGTATTGCTCCAAAAGCCTTTTCAGCCCATGAACAGTTGTTTGTGAGTTTCAAAAAAAGTGCAAGAGCTATTCAAACCCTTTTTGCTGGGAAAGTAGGACCTGTAAATCTACACAATATATAGTTTAAAGTTTGAGTCTATCATATTAGGTTTTGGATTTATAGCTGTTTTTGTGTCTATTGCTTCAAAAGCATTTTCAGATAATTTGTGTGTTCTGAAGAAACTACAAGAGATATCTAACCCAAACTTTCTGTGCAAGAGGGGCTTGTACATCTGCACAACATGTCTTTTAAAGTTTGAACTTATCTTATTGCATTTTTGAGTTATATCAGTTTTTACGTTTTTATTGCTCCAAAAGCCTTTTCAGCCCATGAACAGTTGTTTGTGAGTTTTCGAAAAAAGTGCAAAAGCTATTCGAACCCTTTTTGCTGGGCAAGTAGGACCTGTAAATCTACACAATACATAGTTTAAAGTTTGAGTCTATCATATTAGGTTTTGGATTTGTAGCTGTTTTTGTGTCTATTGCTTCAAAAGCATTTTCAGATAATTTGTGTGTTCTGAAGAAACTACAAGAGATATCTAACCCAAACTTTCCGTGCAAGAGGGGCTTGTACATCTGCAAAACATGTCTTTTAAAGTTTGAACTTATCTTATTGAATTTTTGAGTTATAGCAGTTTTTACGTTTTTATTGCTCCAAAAGCCTTTTCAGCCCATGAACAGTTGTGTGCGTTTCGAAAAAAGTGCAAGAGCTATTCAAACCCTTTTTACTGGGCAAGTAGGACCTGTAAATATACACAATACATAGTTTAAAGTTTGAGTCTATCATATTAGGTTTTGGATTTATAGCTGTTTTTGTGTCTATTGCTTCAAAAGCATTTTCAGATAATTTGTGTGTTCTGAAGAAACTACAAGAGATATCTAACCCAAACTTTCTGTGCAAGAGGGGCTTGTACATCTGCACAACATGTCTTTTAAAGTTTGAACTTATCTTATTGCATTTTTGAGTTATTGCAGTTTTTAATTTTTTATTGCTCCAAAAGCCTTTTCAGCCCATGAACAGTTGTTTGTGAGTTTCGAAAAAAGTACAAGAGCTATTCGAACCCTTTTTGCTGGGCAAGTAGGACCTGTAAATCTACACAATATGTAGTTTAAAGTTTGAGTCTATCATATTAGGTTTTGGATTTATAGCTGTTTTTGTGTCTATTGCTTCAAAAGCATTTTCAGATAATTTGTGTGTTCTGAAGAAACTACAAGAGATATCTAACCCAAACTTTCTGTGCAAGAGGGGCTTGTACATCTGCACAACATGTCTTTTAAAGTTTGAACTTATCTTATTGCATTTTTGAGTTATTGCAGTTTTTAAGTTTTTATTGCTCCAAAAGCCTTTTCAGCCCATGAACAGTTGTTTGTGAGTTTTCAAAAAAAGTGCAAAAGCTGTTCGAACCCTTTTTGCTGGGCAAGTAGGACCTGTAAATCTACACAATACATAGTTTAAAGTTTGAGTCTATCATATTAGGTTTTGGATTTGTAGCTGTTTTTGTGTCTATTGCTTCAAAAGCATTTTCAGATAATTTGTGTGTTCTGAAGAAACTACAAGAGATATCTAACCCAAACTTTCTGTGCAAGAGGGGCTTGTACATCTGCACAACATGTCTTTTAAAGTTTGAACTTATCTTATTGAATTTTTGAGTTATAGCAGTTTTTACGTTTTTATTGCTCCAAAAGCCTTTTCAGCCCATGAACAGTTGTTTGTGCGTTTCGAAAGAAGTGCAAGAGCTATTCAAACCCTTTTTGCTGAGCAAGTAGGACCTGTAAATCTACACAATACATAGTTTAAAGTTTGAGTCTATCATATTAAGTTTTGGATTTATAGCTGTTTTTGTGTCTTTTGCTTCAAAAGCATTTTCAGATAATTTGTGTGTTCTGAAGAAACTACAAGAGATATCTAACCCAAACTTTCTGTGCAAGAGGGGCTTGTACATCTGCACATTATGTCTTTAAAAGTTTGAACTTATCTTATTGCATTTTTGAGTTATAGCAGTTTTTACGTTTTTATTGCTCCAAAAGCCTTTTCAGCCCATGAACAGTTGTTTGTGAGTTTCGAAAAAAGTGCAAGAGCTATTCGAACCCTTTTTGCTGGGCAAGTAGGACCTGTAAATCTACACAATATATAGTTTAAAGTTTGAGTCTATCATATTAGATTTTGGATTTATAGCTGTTTTTGTGTCTTTTGCTTCAAAAGCATTTTCAGATAATTTGTGTGTTCTGAAGAAACTACAAGAGATATCTAACCCAAATTTTCTGTGCAAGAGGGGCTTGTACATCTGCACAACATGTCTTTTAAAGTTTGAACTTATCTTATTGCATTTTTGAGTTATAGTAGTTTTTAAGTTTTTATTGCTCCAAAAGCCTTTTCAGCCCATGAACAGTTGTTTGTGAGTTTCGAAAAAAGTGCAAGAGCTATTCAAACCCTTTTTGCTGGGCAAGTAGGACCTGTAAATCTACACAATACATAGTTTAAAGTTTGAGTCTATCATATTAGGTTTTGGATTTATAGCTGTTTTTGTGTCTATTGCTTCAAAAGCATTTTCAGATAATTTGTGTGTTCTGAAGAAACTACAAGAGATATCTAACCCAAACTTTCTGTGCAAGAGGGGCTTGTACATCTGCACAACATGTCTTTTAAAGTTTGAACTTATCTTATTGCATTTTTGAGTTATAGCAGTTTTTAAGTTTTTATTGCTCCAAAAGCCTTTTCAGCCCATGAACAGTTGTTTGTGAGTTTCAAAAAAAGTGCAAGAGCTATTCGAACCCTTTTTGCTGGGCAAGTAGGACCTGTAAATCTACACAATATATAGTTTAAAGTTTGAGTCTATCATATTAGGTTTTGGATTTATAGCTGTTTTTGTGTCTATTGCTTCAAAAGCATTTTCAGATAATTTGTGTGTTCTGAAGAAACTACAAGAGATATCTAACCCAAACTTTCTGTGCAAGAGGGGCTTGTACATCTGCACAACATGTCTTTTAAAGTTTGAACCTATCTTTTTGCATTTTTGAGTTATAACAGTTTTTACGTTTTTATTGCCCCAAAAGCCTTTTCAGCCCATGAACAGTTGTTTGTGAGTTTCAAAAAAAGTGCAAGAGCTATTCAAACCCTTTTTGCTGGGCAAGTAGGACCTGTAAATCTACACAATACATAGTTTAAAGTTTGAGTCTATCATATTAGGTTTTGGATTTATAGCTGTTTTTGTGTCTATTGCTTCAAAAGCATTTTCAGATAATTTGTGTGTTCTGAAGAAACTACAAGAGATATCTAACCCAAACTTTCTGTGCAAGAGGGGCTTGTACATCTGCACAACATGTCTTTTAAAGTTTGAACTTATCTTATTGCATTTTTGAGTTATTGCAGTTTTTAAGTTTTTATTGCTCCAAAAGCCTTTTCAGCCCATGAACAGTTGTTTGTGAGTTTCGAAAAAAGTGCAAGAGCTATTCGAACCCTTTTTGCTGGGCAAGTAGGACCTGTAAATCTACACAATATGTAGTTTAAAGTTTGAGTCTATCATATTAGGTTTTGGATTTATAGCTGTTTTTGTGTCTTATTGCTTCAAAAGCATTTTCAGATAATTTGTGTGTTCTGAAGAAACTACAAGAGATATCTAACCCAAACTTTCTGTGCAAGAGGGGCTTGTACATCTGCACAACATGTCTTTTAAAGTTTGAACTTATCTTATTGCATTTTTGAGTTATTGCAGTTTTTAAGTTTTTATTGCTCCAAAAGCCTTTTCAGCCCATGAACAGTTGTTTGTGAGTTTTCGAAAAAAGTGCAAAAGCTGTTCGAACCCTTTTTGCTGGGCAAGTAGGACCTGTAAATCTACACAATACATAGTTTAAAGTTTGAGTCTATCATATTAGGTTTTGGATTTGTAGCTGTTTTTGTGTCTATTGCTTCAAAAGCATTTTCAGATAATTTGTGTGTTCTGAAGAAACTACAAGAGATATCTAACCCAAACTTTCTGTGCAAGAGGGGCTTGTACATCTGCACAACATGTCTTTTAAAGTTTGAACTTATCTTATTGAATTTTTGAGTTATAGCAGTTTTTACGTTTTTATTGCTCCAAAAGCCTTTTCAGCCCATGAACAGTTGTTTGTGCGTTTCGAAAAAAGTGCAAGAGCTATTCAAACCCTTTTTGCTGAGCAAGTAGGACCTGTAAATCTACACAATACATAGTTTAAAGTTTGAGTCTATCATATTAAGTTTTGGATTTATAGCTGTTTTTGTGTCTTTTGCTTCAAAAGCATTTTCAGATAATTTGTGTGTTCTGAAGAAACTACAAGAGATATCTAACCCAAACTTTCTGTGCAAGAGGGGCTTGTACATCTGCACATTATGTCTTTAAAAGTTTGAACTTATCTTATTGCATTTTTGAGTTATAGCAGTTTTTACGTTTTTATTGCTCCAAAAGCCTTTTCAGCCCATGAACAGTTGTTTGTGAGTTTCGAAAAAAGTGCAAGAGCTATTCGAACCCTTTTTGCTGGGCAAGTAGGACCTGTAAATCTACACAATATATAGTTTAAAGTTTGAGTCTATCATATTAGGTTTTGGATTTATAGCTGTTTTTGTGTCTTTTGCTTTAAAAGCATTTTCAGATAATTTGTGTGTTCTGAAGAAACTACAAGAGATATCTAACCCAAATTTTCTGTGCAAGAGGGGCTTGTACATCTGCACAACATGTCTTTTAAAGTTTGAACTTATCTTATTGCATTTTTGAGTTATAGCAGTTTTTAAGTTTTTATTGCTCCAAAAGCCTTTTCAGCCCATGAACAGTTGTTTGTGAGTTTCGAAAAAAGTGCAAGAGCTATTCAAACCCTTTTTGCTGGGCAAGTAGGACCTGTAAATCTACACAATACATAGTTTAAAGTTTGAGTCTATCATATTAGGTTTTGGATTTATAGCTGTTTTTGTGTCTATTGCTTCAAAAGCATTTTCAGATAATTTGTGTGTTCTGAAGAAACTACAAGAGATATCTAACCCAAACTTTCCGTGCAAGAGGGGCTTGTACATCTGCACAACATGTCTTTTAAAGTTTGAACTTATCTTATTGAATTTTTGAATTATAGCAGTTTTTACGTTTTTATTGCTCCAAAAGCCTTTTCAGCCCATGAACAGTTGTGTGCGTTTCGAAAAAAGTGCAAGAGCTATTCAAACCCTTTTTGCTGGGCAAGTAGGACCTGTAAATCTACACAATACATAGTTTAAAGTTTGAGTCTATCATATTAGGTTTTGGATTTATAGCTGTTTTTGTGTCTATTGCTTCAAAAGCATTTTCAGATAATTTGTGTGTTCTTAAGAAACTACAAGAGATATCTAACCCAAACTTTCTGTGCAAGAGGGGCTTGTACATCTGCACAACATGTCTTTTAAAGTTTGAACTTATCTTATTGCATTTGTGAGTTATAGCAGTTTTTACGTTTTTATTGCTCCAAAAGCCTTTTCAGCCCGTGAACAGTTGTTTGTGAGTTTTCGAAAAAAGTGCAAGAGCTATTCGAACCCTTTTTGCTGGGCAAGTAGGACCTGTAAATCTACACAATACATAGTTTAAAGTTTGAGTCTATCATATTAGGTTTTGGATTTGTAGCTGTTTTTGTGTCTATTGCTTCAAAAGCATTTTCAGATAATTTGTGTGTTCTGAAGAAACTACAAGAGATATCTAACCCAAACTTTCCGTGCAAGAGGGGCTTGTACATCTGCAAAACATGTCTTTTAAAGTTTGAACTTATCTTATTGAATTTTTGAGTTATAGCAGTTTTTACGTTTTTATTGCTCCAAAAGCCTTTTCAGCCCATGAACAGTTGTGTGCGTTTCGAAAAAAGTGCAAGAGCTATTCAAACCCTTTTTGCTGGGCAAGTAGGACCTGTAAATATACACAATACATAGTTTAAAGTTTGAGTCTATCATATTAGGTTTTGGATTTATAGCTGTTTTTGTGTCTATTGCTTCAAAAGCATTTTCAGATAATTTGTGTGTTCTGAAGAAACTACAAGAGATATCTAACCCAAACTTTCTCTGCAAGAGGGGCTTGTACATCTGCACAACATGTCTTTTAAAGTTTGAACTTATCTTATTGCATTTTTGAGTTATAGCAGTTTTTAAGTTTGTATTGCTCCAAAAGCCTTTTCAGCCCATGAACAGTTGTTTGTGAGTTTCAAAAAAAGTGCAAGAGCTATTCAAACCCTTTTTGCTGGGAAAGTAGGACCTGTAAATCTACACAATATATAGTTTAAAGTTTGAGTCTATCATATTAGGTTTTGGATTTATAGCTGTTTTTGTGTCTATTGCTTCAAAAGCATTTTCAGATAATTTGTGTGTTCTGAAGAAACTACAAGAGATATCTAACCCAAACTTTCCGTGCAAGAGGGGCTTGTACATCTGCACAACATGTCTTTTAAAGTTTGAACTTATCTTATTGCATTTTTGAATTATAGCAGTTTTTACGTTTTTATTGCTCCAAAAGCCTTTTCAGCCCATGAACAGTTGTGTGCGTTTCGAAAAAAGTGCAAGAGCTATTCAAACCCTTTTTGCTGGGCAAGTAGGACCTGTAAATCTACACAATACATAGTTTAAAGTTTGAGTCTATCATATTAGGTTTTGGATTTATAGCTGTTTTTGTGTCTATTGCTTCAAAAGCATTTTCAGATAATTTGTGTGTTCTTAAGAAACTACAAGAGATATCTAACCCAAACTTTCTGTGCAAGAGGGGCTTGTACATCTGCACAACATGTCTTTTAAAGTTTGAACTTATCTTATTGCATTTGTGAGTTATAGCAGTTTTTACGTTTTTATTGCTCCAAAAGCCTTTTCAGCCCGTGAACAGTTGTTTGTGAGTTTTCGAAAAAAGTGCAAGAGCTATTCGAACCCTTTTTGCTGGGCAAGTAGGACCTGTAAATCTACACAATACATAGTTTAAAGTTTGAGTCTATCATATTAGGTTTTGGATTTGTAGCTGTTTTTGTGTCTATTGCTTCAAAAGCATTTTCAGATAATTTGTGTGTTCTGAAGAAACTACAAGAGATATCTAACCCAAACTTTCCGTGCAAGAGGGGCTTGTACATCTGCAAAACATGTCTTTTAAAGTTTGAACTTATCTTATTGAATTTTTGAGTTATAGCAGTTTTTACGTTTTTATTGCTCCAAAAGCCTTTTCAGCCCATGAACAGTTGTGTGCGTTTCGAAAAAAGTGCAAGAGCTATTCAAACCCTTTTTGCTGGGCAAGTAGGACCTGTAAATATACACAATACATAGTTTAAAGTTTGAGTCTATCATATTAGGTTTTGGATTTATAGCTGTTTTTGTGTCTATTGCTTCAAAAGCATTTTCAGATAATTTGTGTGTTCTGAAGAAACTACAAGAGATATCTAACCCAAACTTTCTCTGCAAGAGGGGCTTGTACATCTGCACAACATGTCTTTTAAAGTTTGAACTTATCTTATTGAATTTTTGAGTTATAGCAGTTTTTAAGTTTGTATTGCTCCAAAAGCCTTTTCAGCCCATGAACAGTTGTTTGTGAGTTTCAAAAAAAGTGCAAGAGCTATTCAAACCCTTTTTGCTGGGAAAGTAGGACCTGTAAATCTACACAATACATAGTTTAAAGTTTGAGTCTATCATATTAGGTTTTGGATTTGTAGCTGTTTTTGTGTCTATTGCTTCAAAAGCATTTTCAGATAATTTGTGTGTTCTGAAGAAACTACAAGAGATATCTAACCCAAACTTTCCGTGCAAGAGGGGCTTGTACATCTGCAAAACATGTCTTTTAAAGTTTGAACTTATCTTATTGAATTTTTGAGTTATAGCAGTTTTTACGTTTTTATTGCTCCAAAAGCCTTTTCAGCCCATGAACAGTTGTGTGCGTTTCGAAAAAAGTGCAAGAGCTATTCAAACCCTTTTTGCTGGGCAAGTAGGACCTGTAAATATACACAATACATAGTTTAAAGTTTGAGTCTATCATATTAGGTTTTGGATTTATAGCTGTTTTTGTGTCTATTGCTTCAAAAGCATTTTCAGATAATTTGTGTGTTCTGAAGAAACTACAAGAGATATCTAACCCAAACTTTCTCTGCAAGAGGGGCTTGTACATCTGCACAACATGTCTTTTAAAGTTTGAACTTATCTTATTGCATTTTTGAGTTATAGCAGTTTTTAAGTTTGTATTGCTCCAAAAGCCTTTTCAGCCCATGAACAGTTGTTTGTGAGTTTCAAAAAAAGTGCAAGAGCTATTCAAACCCTTTTTGCTGGGAAAGTAGGACCTGTAAATCTACACAATATATAGTTTAAAGTTTGAGTCTATCATATTAGGTTTTGGATTTATAGCTGTTTTTGTGTCTATTGCTTCAAAAGCATTTTCAGATAATTTGTGTGTTCTGAAGAAACTACAAGAGATATCTAACCCAAACTTTCTGTGCAAGAGGGGCTTGTACATCTGCACAACATGTCTTTTAAAGTTTGAACTTATCTTATTGCATTTTTGAGTTATATCAGTTTTTACGTTTTTATTGCTCCAAAAGCCTTTTCAGCCCATGAACAGTTGTTTGTGAGTTTTCGAAAAAAGTGCAAAAGCTATTCGAACCCTTTTTGCTGGGCAAGTAGGACCTGTAAATCTACACAATACATAGTTTAAAGTTTGAGTCTATCATATTAGGTTTTGGATTTGTAGCTGTTTTTGTGTCTATTGCTTCAAAAGCATTTTCAGATAATTTGTGTGTTCTGAAGAAACTACAAGAGATATCTAACCCAAACTTTCCGTGCAAGAGGGGCTTGTACATCTGCAAAACATGTCTTTTAAAGTTTGAACTTATCTTATTGAATTTTTGAGTTATAGCAGTTTTTACGTTTTTATTGCTCCAAAAGCCTTTTCAGCCCATGAACAGTTGTGTGCGTTTCGAAAAAAGTGCAAGAGCTATTCAAACCCTTTTTACTGGGCAAGTAGGACCTGTAAATATACACAATACATAGTTTAAAGTTTGAGTCTATCATATTAGGTTTTGGATTTATAGCTGTTTTTGTGTCTATTGCTTCAAAAGCATTTTCAGATAATTTGTGTGTTCTGAAGAAACTACAAGAGATATCTAACCCAAACTTTCTCTGCAACATGTCTTTTAAAGTTTGAACTTATCTTATTGCATTTTTGAGTTATAGCAGTTTTTAAGTTTGTATTGCTCCAAAAGCCTTTTCAGCCCATGAACAGTTGTTTGTGAGTTTCAAAAAAAGTGCAAGAGCTATTCAAACCCTTTTTGCTGGGCAAGTAGGACCTGTAAATCTACACAATACATAGTTTAAAGTTTGAGTCTATCATATTAGGTTTTGGATTTATAGCTGTTTTTGTGTCTATTGCTTCAAAAGCATTTTCAGATAATTTGTGTGTTCTGAAGAAACTACAAGAGATATCTAACCCAAACTTTCTGTGCAAGAGGGGCTTGTACATCTGCACAACATGTCTTTTAAAGTTTGAACTTATCTTATTGCATTTTTGAGTTATTGCAGTTTTTAATTTTTTATTGCTCCAAAAGCCTTTTCAGCCCATGAACAGTTGTTTGTGAGTTTCGAAAAAAGTACAAGAGCTATTCGAACCCTTTTTGCTGGGCAAGTAGGACCTGTAAATCTACACAATATGTAGTTTAAAGTTTGAGTCTATCATATTAGGTTTTGGATTTATAGCTGTTTTTGTGTCTATTGCTTCAAAAGCATTTTCAGATAATTTGTGTGTTCTGAAGAAACTACAAGAGATATCTAACCCAAACTTTCTGTGCAAGAGGGGCTTGTACATCTGCACAACATGTCTTTTAAAGTTTGAACTTATCTTATTGCATTTTTGAGTTATTGCAGTTTTTAAGTTTTTATTGCTCCAAAAGCCTTTTCAGCCCATGAACAGTTGTTTGTGAGTTTTCAAAAAAAGTGCAAAAGCTGTTCGAACCCTTTTTGCTGGGCAAGTAGGAACTGTAAATCTACACAATACATAGTTTAAAGTTTGAGTCTATCATATTAGGTTTTGGATTTGTAGCTGTTTTTGTGTCTATTGCTTCAAAAGCATTTTCAGATAATTTGTGTGTTCTGAAGAAACTACAAGAGATATCTAACCCAAACTTTCTGTGCAAGAGGGGCTTGTACATCTGCACAACATGTCTTTTAAAGTTTGAACTTATCTTATTGAATTTTTGAGTTATAGCAGTTTTTACGTTTTTATTGCTCCAAAAGCCTTTTCAGCCCATGAACAGTTGTTTGTGCGTTTCGAAAGAAGTGCAAGAGCTATTCAAACCCTTTTTGCTGAGCAAGTAGGACCTGTAAATCTACACAATACATAGTTTAAAGTTTGAGTCTATCATATTAAGTTTTGGATTTATAGCTGTTTTTGTGTCTTTTGCTTCAAAAGCATTTTCAGATAATTTGTGTGTTCTGAAGAAACTACAAGAGATATCTAACCCAAACTTTCTGTGCAAGAGGGGCTTGTACATCTGCACATTATGTCTTTAAAAGTTTGAACTTATCTTATTGCATTTTTGAGTTATAGCAGTTTTTACGTTTTTATTGCTCCAAAAGCCTTTTCAGCCCATGAACAGTTGTTTGTGAGTTTCGAAAAAAGTGCAAGAGCTATTCGAACCCTTTTTGCTGGGCAAGTAGGACCTGTAAATCTACACAATATATAGTTTAAAGTTTGAGTCTATCATATTAGATTTTGGATTTATAGCTGTTTTTGTGTCTTTTGCTTCAAAAGCATTTTCAGATAATTTGTGTGTTCTGAAGAAACTACAAGAGATATCTAACCCAAATTTTCTGTGCAAGAGGGGCTTGTACATCTGCACAACATGTCTTTTAAAGTTTGAACTTATCTTATTGCATTTTTGAGTTATAGTAGTTTTTAAGTTTTTATTGCTCCAAAAGCCTTTTCAGCCCATGAACAGTTGTTTGTGAGTTTCGAAAAAAGTGCAAGAGCTATTCAAACCCTTTTTGCTGGGCAAGTAGGACCTGTAAATCTACACAATACATAGTTTAAAGTTTGAGTCTATCATATTAGGTTTTGGATTTATAGCTGTTTTTGTGTCTATTGCTTCAAAAGCATTTTCAGATAATTTGTGTGTTCTGAAGAAACTACAAGAGATATCTAACCCAAACTTTCTGTGCAAGAGGGGCTTGTACATCTGCACAACATGTCTTTTAAAGTTTGAACTTATCTTATTGCATTTTTGAGTTATAGCAGTTTTTAAGTTTTTATTGCTCCAAAAGCCTTTTCAGCCCATGAACAGTTGTTTGTGAGTTTCAAAAAAAGTGCAAGAGCTATTCGAACCCTTTTTGCTGGGCAAGTAGGACCTGTAAATCTACACAATATATAGTTTAAAGTTTGAGTCTATCATATTAGGTTTTGGATTTATAGCTGTTTTTGTGTCTATTGCTTCAAAAGCATTTTCAGATAATTTGTGTGTTCTGAAGAAACTACAAGAGATATCTAACCCAAACTTTCTGTGCAAGAGGGGCTTGTACATCTGCACAACATGTCTTTTAAAGTTTGAACCTATCTTTTTGCATTTTTGAGTTATAACAGTTTTTACGTTTTTATTGCCCCAAAAGCCTTTTCAGCCCATGAACAGTTGTTTGTGAGTTTCGAAAAAAGTGCAAGAGCTATTCGAACCCTTTTTGCTGGGCAAGTAGGACCTGTAAATCTACACAATATGTAGTTTAAAGTTTGAGTCTATCATATTAGGTTTTGGATTTATAGCTGTTTTTGTGTCTTATTGCTTCAAAAGCATTTTCAGATAATTTGTGTGTTCTGAAGAAACTACAAGAGATATCTAACCCAAACTTTCTGTGCAAGAGGGGCTTGTACATCTGCACAACATGTCTTTTAAAGTTTGAACTTATCTTATTGCATTTTTGAGTTATTGCAGTTTTTAAGTTTTTATTGCTCCAAAAGCCTTTTCAGCCCATGAACAGTTGTTTGTGAGTTTTCGAAAAAAGTGCAAAAGCTGTTCGAACCCTTTTTGCTGGGCAAGTAGGACCTGTAAATCTACACAATACATAGTTTAAAGTTTGAGTCTATCATATTAGGTTTTGGATTTGTAGCTGTTTTTGTGTCTATTGCTTCAAAAGCATTTTCAGATAATTTGTGTGTTCTGAAGAAACTACAAGAGATATCTAACCCAAACTTTCTGTGCAAGAGGGGCTTGTACATCTGCACAACATGTCTTTTAAAGTTTGAACTTATCTTATTGAATTTTTGAGTTATAGCAGTTTTTACGTTTTTATTGCTCCAAAAGCCTTTTCAGCCCATGAACAGTTGTTTGTGCGTTTCGAAAAAAGTGCAAGAGCTATTCAAACCCTTTTTGCTGAGCAAGTAGGACCTGTAAATCTACACAATACATAGTTTAAAGTTTGAGTCTATCATATTAAGTTTTGGATTTATAGCTGTTTTTGTGTCTTTTGCTTCAAAAGCATTTTCAGATAATTTGTGTGTTCTGAAGAAACTACAAGAGATATCTAACCCAAACTTTCTGTGCAAGAGGGGCTTGTACATCTGCACATTATGTCTTTAAAAGTTTGAACTTATCTTATTGCATTTTTGAGTTATAGCAGTTTTTACGTTTTTATTGCTCCAAAAGCCTTTTCAGCCCATGAACAGTTGTTTGTGAGTTTCGAAAAAAGTGCAAGAGCTATTCGAACCCTTTTTGCTGGGCAAGTAGGACCTGTAAATCTACACAATATATAGTTTAAAGTTTGAGTCTATCATATTAGGTTTTGGATTTATAGCTGTTTTTGTGTCTTTTGCTTTAAAAGCATTTTCAGATAATTTGTGTGTTCTGAAGAAACTACAAGAGATATCTAACCCAAATTTTCTGTGCAAGAGGGGCTTGTACATCTGCACAACATGTCTTTTAAAGTTTGAACTTATCTTATTGCATTTTTGAGTTATAGCAGTTTTTAAGTTTTTATTGCTCCAAAAGCCTTTTCAGCCCATGAACAGTTGTTTGTGAGTTTCGAAAAAAGTGCAAGAGCTATTCAAACCCTTTTTGCTGGGCAAGTAGGACCTGTAAATCTACACAATACATAGTTTAAAGTTTGAGTCTATCATATTAGGTTTTGGATTTATAGCTGTTTTTGTGTCTATTGCTTCAAAAGCATTTTCAGATAATTTGTGTGTTCTGAAGAAACTACAAGAGATATCTAACCCAAACTTTCTGTGCAAGAGGGGCTTGTACATCTGCACAACATGTCTTTTAAAGTTTGAACTTATCTTATTGCATTTTTGAGTTATAGCAGTTTTTAAGTTTTTATTGCTCCAAAAGCCTTTTCAGCCCATGAACAGTTGTTTGTGAGTTTCAAAAAAAGTGCAAGAGCTATTCGAACCCTTTTTGCTGGGCAAGTAGGACCTGTAAATCTACACAATATATAGTTTAAAGTTTGAGTCTATCATATTAGGTTTTGGATTTATAGCTGTTTTTGTGTCTATTGCTTCAAAAGCATTTTCAGATAATTTGTGTGTTCTGAAGAAACTACAAGAGATATCTAACCCAAACTTTCTGTGCAAGAGGGGCTTGTACATCTGCACAACATGTCTTTTAAAGTTTGAACCTATCTTGTTGCATTTTTGAGTTATAACAGTTTTTACGTTTTTATTGCCCAAAAGCCTTTTCCGCCCATGAACAGTTGTTTGTGAGTTTCGAAAAAAGTGCAAGAGCTATTCAAACCCTTTTTGCTGGGCAAGTAGGACCTGTAAATCTACAAAATATATCGTTTAAAGTTTGAGTCTATCATATTAAGTTTTGGATTTATAGCTGTTTTTGTGTCTTTTGCTTCAAAAGCATTTTCAGATAATTTGTGTGTTCTGAAGAAACTACAAGAGATATCTAACCCAAACTTTCTGTGCAAGAGGGGCTTGTATATCTGCACAACATGTCTTTTAAAGTTTGAACTTATCTTATTGCATTTTTGAGTTATAACAGTTTTTACGTTTTTATTGCTCCAAAAGCCTTTTCAGCCCGTGAACAGTTGTTTGTAAGTTTTCGAAAAAAGTGCAAGAGCTATTCGAACCCTTTTTGCTGGGCAAGTAGGACCTGTAAATCTACACAATATATAGTTTAAAGTTTGAGTCTATCATATTAGGTTTTGGATTTATAGCTGTTTTTGTGTCTATTGCTTCAAAAGCATTTTCAGATAATTTGTGTGTTCTGAAGAAACTACAAGAGATATCTAACCCAAACTTTCTGTGCAAGAGGGGCTTTTACATCTGCACAACATGTCTTTTAAAGTTTGAACTTATCTTATTGCATTTGTGAGTTATAGCAGTTTTTACGTTTTTATTGCTCCAAAAGCCTTTTCAGCCCGTGAACAGTTGTTTGTGAGTTTTCGAAAAAAGTGCAAGAGCTATTCGAACCCTTTTTGCTGGGCAAGTAGGACCTGTAAATCTACACAATATATAGTTTAAAGTTTGAGTCTATCATATTAGGTTTTGGATTTATAGCTGTTTTTGTGTCTATTGCTTCAAAAGCATTTTCAGATAATTTGTGTGTTCTGAAGAAACTACAAGAGATATCTAACCCAAACTTTCTGTGCAAGAGGGGCTTGTACATCTGCACAACATGTCTTTTAAAGTTTGAACTTATCTTATTGCATTTTTGAGTTATAGCAGTTTTTAAGTTTTTATTGCTCCAAAAGCCTTTTCAGCCCATGAACAGTTGTTTGTGAGTTTCAAAAAAAGTGCAAGAGCTATTCGAACCCTTTTTGCTGGGCAAGTAGCACCTGTAAATCTACACAATATATAGTTTAAAGTTTGAGTCTATCATATTAGGTTTTGGATTTATAGCTGTTTTTGTGTCTATTGCTTCAGAAGCATTTTCAGAAAATTTGTGTGTTCTGAAGAAACTACAAGAGATATCTAACCCAAACTTTCCGTGCAAGAGGGGTTTGTACATCTGCACAACATGTCTTTTAAAGTTTGAACTTATCTTATTGAATTTTTGAGTTATAGCAGTTTTTACGTTTTTATTGCTCCAAAAGCCTTTTCAGCCCATGAACAGTTGTGTGCGTTTCGAAAAAAGTGCAAGAGCTATTCAAACCCTTTTTGCTGGGCAAGTAGGACCTGTAAATCTACACAATACATAGTTTAAAGTTTGAGTCTATCATATTAGGTTTTGGATTTATAGCTGTTTTTGTGTCTATTGCTTCAAAAGCATTTTCAGATAATTTGTGTGTTCTTAAGAAACTACAAGAGATATCTAACCCAAACTTTCTGTGCAAGAGGGGCTTGTACATCTGCACAACATGTCTTTTAAAGTTTGAACTTATCTTATTGCATTTTTGAGTTATAGCAGTTTTTACGTTTTTATTGCTCCAAAAGCCTTTTCAGCCCGTGAACAGTTGTTTGTGAGTTTTCGAAAAAAGTGCAAGAGCTATTCGAACCCTTTTTGCTGGGCAAGTAGGACCTGTAAATCTACACAATATATAGTTTAAAGTTTGAGTCTATCATATTAGGTTTTGGATTTATAGCTGTTTTTGTGTCTATTGCTTCAAAAGCATTTTCAGATAATTTGTGTGTTCTGAAGAAACTACAAGAGATATCTAACCCAAACCTTCCGTGCAAGAGGGGCTTGTACATCTGCACAACATGTCTTTTAAAGTTTGAACCTATCTTGTTGCATTTTTGAGTTATAACAGTTTTTACGTTTTTATTGCCCAAAAGCCTTTTCCGCCCATGAACAGTTGTTTGTGAGTTTCGAAAAAAGTGCAAGAGCTATTCAAACCCTTTTTGCTGGGCAAGTAGGACCTGTAAATCTACAAAATATATCGTTTAAAGTTTGAGTCTATCATATTAAGTTTTGGATTTATAGCTGTTTTTGTGTCTTTTGCTTCAAAAGCATTTTCAGATAATTTGTGTGTTCTGAAGAAACTACAAGAGATATCTAACCCAAACTTTCTGTGCAAGAGGGGCTTGTATATCTGCACAACATGTCTTTTAAAGTTTGAACTTATCTTATTGCATTTTTGAGTTATAACAGTTTTTACGTTTTTATTGCTCCAAAAGCCTTTTCAGCCCGTGAACAGTTGTTTGTAAGTTTTCGAAAAAAGTGCAAGAGCTATTCGAACCCTTTTTGCTGGGCAAGTAGGACCTGTAAATCTACACAATATATAGTTTAAAGTTTGAGTCTATCATATTAGGTTTTGGATTTATAGCTGTTTTTGTGTCTATTGCTTCAAAAGCATTTTCAGATAATTTGTGTGTTCTGAAGAAACTACAAGAGATATCTAACCCAAACTTTCTGTGCAAGAGGGGCTTTTACATCTGCACAACATGTCTTTTAAAGTTTGAACTTATCTTATTGCATTTGTGAGTTATAGCAGTTTTTACGTTTTTATTGCTCCAAAAGCCTTTTCAGCCCGTGAACAGTTGTTTGTGAGTTTTCGAAAAAAGTGCAAGAGCTATTCGAACCCTTTTTGCTGGGCAAGTAGGACCTGTAAATCTACACAATATATAGTTTAAAGTTTGAGTCTATCATATTAGGTTTTGGATTTATAGCTGTTTTTGTGTCTATTGCTTCAAAAGCATTTTCAGATAATTTGTGTGTTCTGAAGAAACTACAAGAGATATCTAACCCAAACTTTCTGTGCAAGAGGGGCTTGTACATCTGCACAACATGTCTTTTAAAGTTTGAACTTATCTTATTGCATTTTTGAGTTATAGCAGTTTTTAAGTTTTTATTGCTCCAAAAGCCTTTTCAGCCCATGAACAGTTGTTTGTGAGTTTCAAAAAAAGTGCAAGAGCTATTCGAACCCTTTTTGCTGGGCAAGTAGCACCTGTAAATCTACACAATATATAGTTTAAAGTTTGAGTCTATCATATTAGGTTTTGGATTTATAGCTGTTTTTGTGTCTATTGCTTCAGAAGCATTTTCAGAAAATTTGTGTGTTCTGAAGAAACTACAAGAGATATCTAACCCAAACTTTCCGTGCAAGAGGGGTTTGTACATCTGCACAACATGTCTTTTAAAGTTTGAACTTATCTTATTGAATTTTTGAGTTATAGCAGTTTTTACGTTTTTATTGCTCCAAAAGCCTTTTCAGCCCATGAACAGTTGTGTGCGTTTCGAAAAAAGTGCAAGAGCTATTCAAACCCTTTTTGCTGGGCAAGTAGGACCTGTAAATCTACACAATACATAGTTTAAAGTTTGAGTCTATCATATTAGGTTTTGGATTTATAGCTGTTTTTGTGTCTATTGCTTCAAAAGCATTTTCAGATAATTTGTGTGTTCTTAAGAAACTACAAGAGATATCTAACCCAAACTTTCTGTGCAAGAGGGGCTTGTACATCTGCACAACATGTCTTTTAAAGTTTGAACTTATCTTATTGCATTTTTGAGTTATAGCAGTTTTTACGTTTTTATTGCTCCAAAAGCCTTTTCAGCCCGTGAACAGTTGTTTGTGAGTTTTCGAAAAAAGTGCAAGAGCTATTCGAACCCTTTTTGCTGGGCAAGTAGGACCTGTAAATCTACACAATATATAGTTTAAAGTTTGAGTCTATCATATTAGGTTTTGGATTTATAGCTGTTTTTGTGTCTATTGCTTCAAAAGCATTTTCAGATAATTTGTGTGTTCTGAAGAAACTACAAGAGATATCTAACCCAAACCTTCCGTGCAAGAGGGGCTTGTACATCTGCACAACATGTCTTTTAAAGTTTGAACTTATCTTATTGAATTTTTGAGTTATAGCAGTTTTTACGTTTTTATTGCTCCAAAAGCCTTTTCAGCCCATGAACAGTTGTGTGCGTTTCGAAAAAAGTGCAAGAGCTATTCAAACCCTTTTTGCTGGGCAAGTATGACTTGTAAATCTACACAATATATAGTTTAAAGTTTGAGTCTATCATATTAGGTTTTGGATTTATAGCTGTTTTTGTGTCTATTGCTTCAAAAGCATTTTCAGATAATTTGTGTGTTCTGAAGAAACTACAAGAGATATCTAACCCAAACTTTCTGTGCAAGAGGGGCTTGTACATCTGCACAACATGTCTTTTAAAGTTTGAACTTATCTTATTGCATTTTTGAGTTATAGCAGTTTTTACGTTTTTATTGCTCCAAAAGCCTTTTTAGCCCGTGAACAGTTGTTTGTGAGTTTTCGAAAAAAGTGCAAGAGCTATTCGAACCCTTTTTGCTGGGCAAGTAGGACCTGTAAATCTACACAATATATAGTTTAAAGTTTGAGTCTATCATATTAGGTTTTGGATTTATAGCTGTTTTTGTGTCTATTGCTTCAAAAGCATTTTCAGATAATTTGTGTGTTCTGAAGAAACTACAAGAGATATCTAACCCAAACTTTCTGTGCAAGAGGGGCTTGTACATCTGCACAACATGTCTTTTAAAGTTTGAACCTATCTTGTTGCATTTTTGAGTTATAACAGTTTTTACGTTTTTATTGCCCCAAAAGCCTTTTCAGCCCATGAACAGTTGTTTGTGAGTTTCGAAAAAAGTGCAAGAGCTATTCAAACCCTTTTTGCTGGGCAAGTAGGACCTGTAAATCTACACAATATATCGTTTAAAGTTTGAGTCTATCATATTAGGTTTTGGATTTATAGCTGTTTTTGTGTCTTTTGCTTCAAAAGCATTTTCAGATAATTTGTGTGTTCTGAAGAAACTACAAGAGATATCTAACCCAAACTTTCTGTGCAAGAGGGGCTTGTACATCTGCACAACATGTCTTTTAAAGTTTGAACTTATCTTATTGCATTTTTGAGTTATTGCAGTTTTTAAGTTTTTATTGCTCCAAAAGCCTTTTCAGCCCATGAACAGTTGTTTGTGAGTTTCAAAAAAAGTGCAAGAGCTATTCGAACCCTTTATGCTGGGCAAGTAGGACCTGTAAATCTACACAATATATAGTTTAAAGTTTGAGTCTATCATATTAGGTTTTGGATTTATAGCTGTTTTTGTGTCTATTGCTTCAAAAGCATTTTCAGATAATTTGTGTGTTCTGAAGAAACTACAAGAGATATCTAACCCAAACTTTCTGTGCAAGAGGGGCTTGTACATCTGCACAACATGTCTTTTAAAGTTTGAACCTATCTTGTTGCATTTTTGAGTTATAACAGTTTTTACGTTTTTATTGCTCCAAAAGCCTTTTCAGGCCATGAACAGTTGTTTGTGAGTTTCGAAAAAAGTGCAAGAGCTATTCGAACCCTTTTTGCTGGGCAAGTAGGACCTGTAAATCTACACAATATATAGTTTAAAGTTTGAGTCTATCATATTAGGTTTTGGATATATAGCTGTTTTTGTGTCTATTGCTTCAAAAGCATTTTCAGATCATTTGTGTGTTCTGAAGAAACTGCAAGAGATATCTAACCCAAACTTTCCGTGCAAGAGGGGCTTGTACATCTGCACAACATGTCTTTTAAAGTTTGAACTTATCTTATTGAATTTTTGAGTTATAGCAGTTTTTACGTTTTTATTGCTCCAAAAGCCTTTTCAGCACGTGAACAGTTGTTTGTAAGTTTTCGAAAAAAGTGCAAGAGCTATTCGAACCCTTTTTGCTGGGCAAGTAGGACCTGTAAATCTACACAATATATAGTTTAAAGTTTGAGTCTATCATATTAGGTTTTGGATTTATAGCTGTTTTTGTGTCTATTGCGTCAAAAGCATTTTCAGATAATTTGTGTGTTCTGAAGAAACTACAAGAGATATCTAACCCAAACTTTCTGTGCAAGAGGGGCTTGTACATCTGCACAACATGTCTTTTAAAGTTTGAACTTATCTTATTGCATTTTTGAGTTATAGCAGTTTTTAACTTTGTATTGCTCCAAAAGCCTTTTCAGCCCATGAACAGTTGTGTGCGTTTCGAAAAAAGTGCAAGAGCTATTCAAACCCTTTTTGCTGGGCAAGTAGGGCTTGTAAATCTACACAATATATAGTTTAAAGTTTGAGTCTATCATATTAGGTTTTGGATTTATAGCTGTTTTTGTGTCTATTGCTTCAAAAGCATTTTCAGATAATTTGTGTGTTCTGAAGAAACTACAAGAGATATCTAACCCAAACTTTCTGTGCAAGAGGGGCTTGTACATCTGCACAACATGTCTTTTAAAGTTTGAACTTATCTTATTGCATTTGTGAGTTATAGCAGTTTTTACGTTTTTATTGCTCCAAAAGCCTTTTCAGCCCGTGAACAGTTGTTTGTGAGTTTTCGAAAAAAGTGCAAGAGCTATTCGAACCCTTTTTGCTGGGCAAGTAGGACCTGTAAATCTACACAATACATAGTTTAAAGTTTGAGTGTATCATATTAGGTTTTGGATTTATAGCTATTTTTGTGTCTATTGCTTCAAAAGCATTTTCAGATAATTTGTGTGTTCTGAAGAAACTACAAGAGATATCTAACCCAAACTTTCTGTGCAAGAGGGGCTTGTACATCTGCACAACATGTCTTTTAAAGTTTGAACTTATCTTATTGCATTTTTGAGTTATAGCAGTTTTTAAGTTTTTATTGCTCCAAAAGCCTTTTCAGCCCATGAACAGTTGTTTGTGAGTTTCAAAAAAAGTGCAGGAGCTATTCGAACCCTTTTTGCTGGGCAAGTAGGACCTGTAAATCTACACAATATATAGTTTAAAGTTTGAGTCTATCATATTAGGTTTTGGATTTATAGCTGTTTTTGTGTCTATTGCTTCAAAAGCATTTTCAGATAATTTGTGTGTTCTGAAGAAACTACAAGAGATATCTAACCCAAACTTTCTGTGCAAGAGGGGCTTGTACATCTGCACAACATGTCTTTTAAAGTTTGAACCTATCTTGTTGCATTTTTGAGTTATAACAGTTTTTACGTTTTTATTGCTCCAAAAGCCTTTTCAGGCCATGAACAGTTGTTTGTGAGTTTCGAAAAAAGTGCAAGAGCTATTCGAACACTTTTTGCTGGGCAAGTAGGACCTGTAAATCTACACAATATATAGTTTAAAGTTTGAGTCTATCATATTAGGTTTTGGATATATAGCTGTTTTTGTGTCTATTGCTTCAAAAGCATTTTCAGATCATTTGTGTGTTCTGAAGAAACTACAAGAGATATCTAACCCAAACTTTCCGTGCAAGAGGGGCTTGTACATCTGCACAACATGTCTTTTAAAGTTTGAACTTATCTTATTGAATTTTTGAGTTATAGCAGTTTTTACGTTTTTATTGCTCCAAAAGCCTTTTCAGCCCGTGAACAGTTGTTTGTAAGTTTTCGAAAAAAGTGCAAGAGCTATTCGAACCCTTTTTGCTGGGCAAGTAGGACCTGTAAATCTACACAATATGTAGTTTAAAGTTTGAGTCTATCATATTAGGTTTTGGATTTATAGCTGTTTTTGTATCTATTGCTTCAAAAGCATTTTCAGATAATTTGTGTGTTCTGAAGAAACTACAAGAGATATCTAACCCAAACTTTCTGTGCAAGAGGGGCTTGTACATCTGCACAACATGTCTTTTAAAGTTTGAACTTATCTTATTGCATTTTTGAGTTATAGCAGTTTTTAACTTTGTATTGCTCCAAAAGCCTTTTCAGCCCATGAACAGTTGTGTGCGTTTCGAAAAAAGTGCAAGAGCTATTCAAACCCTTTTTGCTGGGCAAGTAGGACTTGTAAATCTACACAATATATAGTTTAAAGTTTGAGTCTATCATATTAGGTTTTGGATTTATAGCTGTTTTTGTGTCTATTGCTTCAAAAGCATTTTCAGATAATTTGTGTGTTCTGAAGAAACTACAAGAGATATCTAACCCAAACTTTCTGTGCAAGAGGGGCTTGTACATCTGCACAACATGTCTTTTAAAGTTTGAACTTATCTTATTGCATTTGTGAGTTATAGCAGTTTTTACATTTTTATTGCTCCAAAAGCCTTTTCAGCCCGTGAACAGTTGTTTGTGAGTTTTCGAAAAAAGTGCAAGAGCTATTCGAACCCTTTTTGCTGGGCAAGTAGGACCTGTAAATCTACACAATACATAGTTTAAAGTTTGAGTGTATCATATTAGGTTTTGGATTTATAGCTATTTTTGTGTCTATTGCTTCAAAAGCATTTTCAGATAATTTGTGTGTTCTGAAGAAACTACAAGAGATATCTAACCCAAACTTTCTGTGCAAGAGGGGCTTGTACATCTGCACAACATGTCTTTTAAAGTTTGAACCTATCTTGTTGCATTTTTGAGTTATAACAGTTTTTACGTTTTTATTGCTCCAAAAGCCTTTTCAGGCCATGAACAGTTGTTTGTGAGTTTCGAAAAAAGTGCAAGAGCTATTCGAACCCTTTTTGCTGGGCAAGTAGGACCTGTAAATCTACACAATATATAGTTTAAAGTTTGAGTCTATCATATTAGGTTTTGGATATATAGCTGTTTTTGTGTCTATTGCTTCAAAAGCATTTTCAGATCATTTGTGTGTTCTGAAGAAACTACAAGAGATATCTAACCCAAACTTTCCGTGCAAGAGGGGCTTGTACATCTGCACAACATGTCTTTTAAAGTTTGAACTTATCTTATTGAATTTTTGAGTTATAGCAGTTTTTACGTTTTTATTGCTCCAAAAGCCTTTTCAGCCCGTGAACAGTTGTTTGTAAGTTTTCGAAAAAAGTGCAAGAGCTATTCGAACCCTTTTTGCTGGGCAAGTAGGACCTGTAAATCTACACAATATATAGTTTAAAGTTTGAGTCTATCATATTAGGTTTTGGATTTATAGCTGTTTTTGTGTCTGTTGCTTCAAAAGCATTTTCAGATAATTTGTGTGTTCTGAAGAAACTACAAGAGATATCTAACCCAAACTTTCTGTGCAAGAGGGGCTTGTACATCTGCACAACATGTCTTTTAAAGTTTGAACTTATCTTATTGCATTTGTGAGTTATAGCAGTTTTTACGTTTTTATTGCTCCAAAAGCCTTTTCAGCCCGTGAACAGTTGTTTGTGAGTTTTCGAAAAAAGTGCAAGAGCTATTCGAACCCTTTTTGCTGGGCAAGTAGGACCTGTAAATCTACACAATATATAGTTTAAAGTTTGAGTCTATCATATTAGGTTTTGGATTTATAGCTATTTTTGTGTCTATTGCTTCAAAAGCATTTTCAGATAATTTGTGTGTTCTGAAGAAACTACAAGAGATATCTAACCCAAACTTTCTGTGCAAGAGGGGCTTGTACATCTGCACAACATGTCTTTTAAAGTTTGAACTTATCTTATTGCATTTTTGAGTTATAGCAGTTTTTAAGTTTTTATTGCTCCAAAAGCCTTTTCAGCCCATGAACAGTTGTTTGTGAGTTTCAAAAAAAGTGCAAGAGCTATTCGAACTCTTTTTGCTGGGCAAGTAGGACCTGTAAATCTACACAATATATAGTTTAAAGTTTGAGTCTATCATATTAGGTTTTGGATTTATAGCTGTTTTTGTGTCTATTGCTTCAAAAGCATTTTCAGAAAATTTGTGTGTTCTGAAGAAACTACAAGAGATATCTAACCCAAACTTTCCGTGCAAGAGGGGCTTGTACATCTGCACAACATGTCTTTTAAAGTTTGAACTTATCTTATTGAATTTTTGAGTTATAGCAGTTTTTACGTTTTTATTGCTCCAAAAGCCTTTTCAGCCCATGAACAGTTGTGTGCGTTTCGAAAAAAGTGCAAGAGCTATTCAAACCCTTTTTGCTGGGCAAGTAGGACCTGTAAATCTACACAATACATAGTTTAAAGTTTGAGTCTATCATATTAGGTTTTGGATTTATAGCTGTTTTTGTGTCTATTGCTTCAAAAGCATTTTCAGATAATTTGTGTGTTCTTAAGAAACTACAAGAGATATCTAACCCAAACTTTCTGTGCAAGAGGGGCTTGTACATCTGCACAACATGTCTTTTAAAGTTTGAACTTATCTTATTGAATTTTTGAGTTATAGCAGTTTTTACGTTTTTATTGCTCCAAAAGCCTTTTCAGCCCTTGAACAGTTGTTTGTGAGTTTTCGAAAAAAGTGCAAGAGCTATTCGAACCCTTTTTGCTGGGCAAGTAGGACCTGTAAATCTACACAATATATAGTTTAAAGTTTGAGTCTATCATATTAGGTTTTGGATATATAGCTGTTTTTGTGTCTATTGCTTCAAAAGCATTTTCAGATCATTTGTGTGTTCTGAAGAAACTACAAGAGATATCTAACCCAAACTTTCCGTGCAAGAGGGGCTTGTACATCTGCACAACATGTCTTTTAAAGTTTGAACTTATCTTATTGAATTTTTGAGTTATAGCAGTTTTTACGTTTTTATTGCTCCAAAAGCCTTTTCAGCCCGTGAACAGTTGTTTGTAAGTTTTCGAAAAAAGTGCAAGAGCTATTCGAACCCTTTTTGCTGGGCAAGTAGGACCTGTAAATCTACACAATATATAGTTTAAAGTTTGAGTCTATCATATTAGGTTTTGGATTTATAGCTGTTTTTGTGTCTGTTGCTTCAAAAGCATTTTCAGATAATTTGTGTGTTCTGAAGAAACTACAAGAGATATCTAACCCAAACTTTCTGTGCAAGAGGGGCTTGTACATCTGCACAACATGTCTTTTAAAGTTTGAACTTATCTTATTGCATTTGTGAGTTATAGCAGTTTTTACGTTTTTATTGCTCCAAAAGCCTTTTCAGCCCGTGAACAGTTGTTTGTGAGTTTTCGAAAAAAGTGCAAGAGCTATTCGAACCCTTTTTGCTGGGCAAGTAGGACCTGTAAATCTACACAATATATAGTTTAAAGTTTGAGTCTATCATATTAGGTTTTGGATTTATAGCTATTTTTGTGTCTATTGCTTCAAAAGCATTTTCAGATAATTTGTGTGTTCTGAAGAAACTACAAGAGATATCTAACCCAAACTTTCTGTGCAAGAGGGGCTTGTACATCTGCACAACATGTCTTTTAAAGTTTGAACTTATCTTATTGCATTTTTGAGTTATAGCAGTTTTTAAGTTTTTATTGCTCCAAAAGCCTTTTCAGCCCATGAACAGTTGTTTGTGAGTTTCAAAAAAAGTGCAAGAGCTATTCGAACTCTTTTTGCTGGGCAAGTAGGACCTGTAAATCTACACAATATATAGTTTAAAGTTTGAGTCTATCATATTAGGTTTTGGATTTATAGCTGTTTTTGTGTCTATTGCTTCAAAAGCATTTTCAGAAAATTTGTGTGTTCTGAAGAAACTACAAGAGATATCTAACCCAAACTTTCCGTGCAAGAGGGGCTTGTACATCTGCACAACATGTCTTTTAAAGTTTGAACTTATCTTATTGAATTTTTGAGTTATAGCAGTTTTTACGTTTTTATTGCTCCAAAAGCCTTTTCAGCCCATGAACAGTTGTGTGCGTTTCGAAAAAAGTGCAAGAGCTATTCAAACCCTTTTTGCTGGGCAAGTAGGACCTGTAAATCTACACAATACATAGTTTAAAGTTTGAGTCTATCATATTAGGTTTTGGATTTATAGCTGTTTTTGTGTCTATTGCTTCAAAAGCATTTTCAGATAATTTGTGTGTTCTTAAGAAACTACAAGAGATATCTAACCCAAACTTTCTGTGCAAGAGGGGCTTGTACATCTGCACAACATGTCTTTTAAAGTTTGAACTTATCTTATTGCATTTTTGAGTTATAGCAGTTTTTACGTTTTTATTGCTCCAAAAGCCTTTTCAGCCCATGAACAGTTGTGTGCGTTTCGAAAAAAGTGCAAGAGCTATTCAAACCCTTTTTGCTGGGCAAGTAGGACCTGTAAATCTACACAATACATAGTTTAAAGTTTGAGTCTATCATATTAGGTTTTGGATTTATAGCTGTTTTTGTGTCTATTGCTTCAAAAGCATTTTCAGATAATTTGTGTGTTCTTAAGAAACTACAAGAGATATCTAACCCAAACTTTCTGTGCAAGAGGGGCTTGTACATCTGCACAACATGTCTTTTAAAGTTTGAACTTATCTTATTGCATTTTTGAGTTATAGCAGTTTTTACGTTTTTATTGCTCCAAAAGCCTTTTCAGCCCGTGAACAGTTGTTTGTGAGTTTTCGAAAAAAGTGCAAGAGCTATTCGAACCCTTTTTGCTGGGCAAGTAGGACCTGTAAATCTACACAATATATAGTTTAAAGTTTGAGTCTATCATATTAGGTTTTGGATTTATAGCTGTTTTTGTGTCTATTGCTTCAAAAGCATTTTCAGATAATTTGTGTGTTCTGAAGAAACTACAAGAGATATCTAACCCAAACCTTCCGTGCAAGAGGGGCTTGTACATCTGCACAACATGTCTTTTAAAGTTTGAACTTATCTTATTGAATTTTTGAGTTATAGCAGTTTTTACGTTTTTATTGCTCCAAAAGCCTTTTCAGCCCATGAACAGTTGTGTGCGTTTCGAAAAAAGTGCAAGAGCTATTCAAACCCTTTTTGCTGGGCAAGTATGACTTGTAAATCTACACAATATATAGTTTAAAGTTTGAGTCTATCATATTAGGTTTTGGATTTATAGCTGTTTTTGTGTCTATTGCTTCAAAAGCATTTTCAGATAATTTGTGTGTTCTGAAGAAACTACAAGAGATATCTAACCCAAACTTTCTGTGCAAGAGGGGCTTGTACATCTGCACAACATGTCTTTTAAAGTTTGAACTTATCTTATTGCATTTTTGAGTTATAGCAGTTTTTACGTTTTTATTGCTCCAAAAGCCTTTTCAGCCCGTGAACAGTTGTTTGTGAGTTTTCGAAAAAAGTGCAAGAGCTATTCGAACCCTTTTTGCTGGGCAAGTAGGACCTGTAAATCTACACAATATATAGTTTAAAGTTTGAGTCTATCATATTAGGTTTTGGATTTATAGCTGTTTTTGTGTCTATTGCTTCAAAAGCATTTTCAGATAATTTGTTTGTTCTGAAGAAACTACAAGAGATATCTAACCCAAACTTTCTGTGCAAGAGGGGCTTGTACATCTGCACAACATGTCTTTTAAAGTTTGAACCTATCTTGTTGCATTTTTGAGTTATAACAGTTTTTACGTTTTTATTGCCCCAAAAGCCTTTTCAGCCCATGAACAGTTGTTTGTGAGTTTCGAAAAAAGTGCAAGAGCTATTCAAACCTTTTTTGCTGGGCAAGTAGGACCTGTAAATCTACACAATATATCGTTTAAAGTTGGAGTCTATCATATTAAGTTTTGGATTTATAGCTGTTTTTGTGTCTTTTGCTTCAAAAGCATTTTCAGATAATTTGTGTGTTCTGAAGAAACTACAAGAGATATCTAACCCAAACTGTCTGTGCAAGAGGGGCTTGTATATCTGCACAACATGTCTTTTAAAGTTTGAACTTATCTTATTGCATTTTTGAGTTATAGCAGTTTTTAAGTTTTTATTGCTCCAAAAGCCTTTTCAGCCCATGAACAGTTGTTTGTGAGTTTCAAAAAAAGTGCAAGAGCTATTCGAACCCTTTTTGCTGGGCAAGTAGGACCTGTAAATCTACACAATACATAGTTTAAAGTTTGAGTCTATCATATTAGGTTTTGGATTTATAGCTGTTTTTGTGTCTATTGCTTCAAAAGCATTTTCAGATAATTTGTGTGTTCTGAAGAAACTACAAGAGATATCTAACCCAAACTTTCTGTGCAAGAGGGGCTTGTACATCTGCACAACATGTCTTTTAAAGTTTGAACCTATCTTGTTGCATTTTTGAGTTATAACAGTTTTTACGTTTTTATTGCTCCAAAAGCCTTTTCAGGCCATGAACAGTTGTTTGTGAGTTTCGAAAAAAGTGCAAGAGCTATTCGAACCCTTTTTGCTGGGCAAGTAGGACCTGTAAATCTACACAATATATAGTTTAAAGTTTGAGTCTATCATATTAGGTTTTGGATATATAGCTGTTTTTGTGTCTATTGCTTCAAAAGCATTTTCAGATCATTTGTGTGTTCTGAAGAAACTGCAAGAGATATCTAACCCAAACTTTCCGTGCAAGAGGGGCTTGTACATCTGCACAACATGTCTTTTAAAGTTTGAACTTATCTTATTGAATTTTTGAGTTATAGCAGTTTTTACGTTTTTATTGCTCCAAAAGCCTTTTCAGCCCGTGAACAGTTGTTTGTAAGTTTTCGAAAAAAGTGCAAGAGCTATTCGAACCCTTTTTGCTGGGCAAGTAGGACCTGTAAATCTACACAATATGTAGTTTAAAGTTTGAGTCTATCATATTAGGTTTTGGATTTATAGCTGTTTTTGTGTCTATTGCGTCAAAAGCATTTTCAGATAATTTGTGTGTTCTGAAGAAACTACAAGAGATATCTAACCCAAACTTTCTGTGCAAGAGGGGCTTGTACATCTGCACAACATGTCTTTTAAAGTTTGAACTTATCTTATTGCATTTTGAGTTATAGCAGTTTTTAACTTTGTATTGCTCCAAAAGCCTTTTCAGCCCATGAACAGTTGTGTGCGTTTCGAAAAAAGTGCAAGAGCTATTCAAACCCTTTTTGCTGGGCAAGTAGGACTTGTAAATCTACACAATATATAGTTTAAAGTTTGAGTCTATCATATTAGGTTTTGGATTTATAGCTGTTTTTGTGTCTATTGCTTCAAAAGCATTTTCAGATAATTTGTGTGTTCTGAAGAAACTACAAGAGATATCTAACCCAAACTTTCTGTGCAAGAGGGGCTTGTACATCTGCACAACATGTCTTTTAAAGTTTGAACTTATCTTATTGCATTTGTGAGTTATAGCAGTTTTTACGTTTTTATTGCTCCAAAAGCCTTTTCAGCCCTTGAACAGTTGTTTGTGAGTTTTCGAAAAAAGTGCAAGAGCTATTCGAACCCTTTTTGCTGGGCAAGTAGGACCTGTAAATCTACACAATACATAGTTTAAAGTTTGAGTCTATCATATTAGGTTTTGGATTTATAGCTATTTTTGTGTCTATTGCTTCAAAAGCATTTTCAGATAATTTGTGTGTTCTGAAGAAACTACAAGTGATATCTAACCCAAACTTTCTGTGCAAGAGGGGCTTGTACATCTGCACAACATGTCTTTTAAAGTTTGAACTTATCTTATTGCATTTTTGAGTTATAGCAGTTTTTAAGTTTTTATTGCTCCAAAAGCCTTTTCAGCCCATGAACAGTTGTTTGTGAGTTTCAAAAAAAGTGCAAGAGCTATTCGAACCCTTTTTGCTGGGCAAGTAGGACCTGTAAATCTACACAATATATAGTTTAAAGTTTGAGTCTATCATATTAGGTTTTGGATTTATAGCTGTTTTTGTGTCTATTGCTTCAAAAGCATTTTCAGATAATTTGTGTGTTCTGAAGAAACTACAAGAGATATCTAACCCAAACTTTCTGTGCAAGAGGGGCTTGTACATCTGCACAACATGTCTTTTAAAGTTTGAACCTATCTTGTTGCATTTTTGAGTTATAACAGTTTTTACGTTTTTATTGCTCCAAAAGCCTTTTCAGGCCATGAACAGTTGTTTGTGAGTTTCGAAAAAAGTGCAAGAGCTATTCGAACCCTTTTTGCTGGGCAAGTAGGACCTGTAAATCTACACAATATATAGTTTAAAGTTTGAGTCTATCATATTAGGTTTTGGATATATAGCTGTTTTTGTGTCTATTGCTTCAAAAGCATTTTCAGATCATTTGTGTGTTCTGAAGAAACTACAAGAGATATCTAACCCAAACTTTCCGTGCAAGAGGGGCTTGTACATCTGCACAACATGTCTTTTAAAGTTTGAACTTATCTTATTGCATTTTTGAGTTATAGCAGTTTTTACGTTTTTATTGCTCCAAAAGCCTTTTCAGCCCATGAACAGTTGTGTGCGTTTCGAAAAAAGTGCAAGAGCTATTCAAACCCTTTTTGCTGGGCAAGTATGACTTGTAAATCTACACAATATATAGTTTAAAGTTTGAGTCTATCATATTAGGTTTTGGATTTATAGCTGTTTTTGTGTCTATTGCTTCAAAAGCATTTTCAGATAATTTGTGTGTTCTGAAGAAACTACAAGAGATATCTAACCCAAACTTTCTGTGCAAGAGGGGCTTGTACATCTGCACAACATGTCTTTTAAAGTTTGAACTTATCTTATTGCATTTTTGAGTTATAGCAGTTTTTACGTTTTTATTGCTCCAAAAGCCTTTTCAGCCCGTGAACAGTTGTTTGTGAGTTTTCGAAAAAAGTGCAAGAGCTATTCGAACCCTTTTTGCTGGGCAAGTAGGACCTGTAAATCTACACAATATATAGTTTAAAGTTTGAGTCTATCATATTAGGTTTTGGATTTATAGCTGTTTTTGTGTCTATTGCTTCAAAAGCATTTTCAGATAATTTGTGTGTTCTGAAGAAACTACAAGAGATATCTAACCCAAACTTTCTGTGCAAGAGGGGCTTGTACATCTGCACAACATGTCTTTTAAAGTTTGAACCTATCTTGTTGCATTTTTGAGTTATAACAGTTTTTACGTTTTTATTGCTCCAAAAGCCTTTTCAGGCCATGAACAGTTGTTTGTGAGTTTCGAAAAAAGTGCAAGAGCTATTCGAACCCTTTTTGCTGGGCAAGTAGGACCTGTAAATCTACACAATATATAGTTTAAAGTTTGAGTCTATCATATTAGGTTTTGGATATATAGCTGTTTTTGTGTCTATTGCTTCAAAAGCATTTTCAGATCATTTGTGTGTTCTGAAGAAACTACAAGAGATATCTAACCCAAACTTTCCGTGCAAGAGGGGCTTGTACATCTGCACAACATGTCTTTTAAAGTTTGAACTTATCTTATTGAATTTTTGAGTTATAGCAGTTTTTACGTTTTTATTGCTCCAAAAGCCTTTTCAGCCCGTGAACAGTTGTTTGTAAGTTTTCGAAAAAAGTGCAAGAGCTATTCGAACCCTTTTTGCTGGGCAAGTAGGACCTGTAAATCTACACAATATATAGTTTAAAGTTTGAGTCTATCATATTAGGTTTTGGATTTATAGCTGTTTTTGTGTCTGTTGCTTCAAAAGCATTTTCAGATAATTTGTGTGTTCTGAAGAAACTACAAGAGATATCTAACCCAAACTTTCTGTGCAAGAGGGGCTTGTACATCTGCACAACATGTCTTTTAAAGTTTGAACTTATCTTATTGCATTTGTGAGTTATAGCAGTTTTTACGTTTTTATTGCTCCAAAAGCCTTTTCAGCCCGTGAACAGTTGTTTGTGAGTTTTCGAAAAAAGTGCAAGAGCTATTCGAACCCTTTTTGCTGGGCAAGTAGGACCTGTAAATCTACACAATATATAGTTTAAAGTTTGAGTCTATCATATTAGGTTTTGGATTTATAGCTATTTTTGTGTCTATTGCTTCAAAAGCATTTTCAGATAATTTGTGTGTTCTGAAGAAACTACAAGAGATATCTAACCCAAACTTTCTGTGCAAGAGGGGCTTGTACATCTGCACAACATGTCTTTTAAAGTTTGAACTTATCTTATTGCATTTTTGAGTTATAGCAGTTTTTAAGTTTTTATTGCTCCAAAAGCCTTTTCAGCCCATGAACAGTTGTTTGTGAGTTTCAAAAAAAGTGCAAGAGCTATTCGAACTCTTTTTGCTGGGCAAGTAGGACCTGTAAATCTACACAATATATAGTTTAAAGTTTGAGTCTATCATATTAGGTTTTGGATTTATAGCTGTTTTTGTGTCTATTGCTTCAAAAGCATTTTCAGAAAATTTGTGTGTTCTGAAGAAACTACAAGAGATATCTAACCCAAACTTTCCGTGCAAGAGGGGCTTGTACATCTGCACAAAATGCCTTTTAAAGTTTGAACTTATCTTATTGAATTTTTGAGTTATAGCAGTTTTTACGTTTTTATTGCTCCAAAAGCCTTTTCAGCCCATGAACAGTTGTGTGCGTTTCGAAAAAAGTGCAAGAGCTATTCAAACCCTTTTTGCTGGGCAAGTAGGACCTGTAAATCTACACAATACATAGTTTAAAGTTTGAGTCTATCATATTAGGTTTTGGATTTATAGCTGTTTTTGTGTCTATTGCTTCAAAAGCATTTTCAGATAATTTGTGTGTTCTTAAGAAACTACAAGAGATATCTAACCCAAACTTTCTGTGCAAGAGGGGCTTGTACATCTGCACAACATGTCTTTTAAAGTTTGAACCTATCTTGTTGCATTTTTGAGTTATAACAGTTTTTACGTTTTTATTGCCCCAAAAGCCTTTTCAGCCCATGAACAGTTGTTTGTGAGTTTCGAAAAAAGTGCAAGAGCTATTCAAACCTTTTTTGCTGGGCAAGTAGGACCTGTAAATCTACACAATATATCGTTTAAAGTTGGAGTCTATCATATTAGGTTTTGGATTTATAGCTGTTTTTGTGTCTTTTGCTTCAAAAGCATTTTCAGATAATTTGTGTGTTCTGAAGAAACTACAAGAGATATCTAACCCAAACTGTCTGTGCAAGAGGGGCTTGTATATCTGCACAACATGTCTTTTAAAGTTTGAACTTATCTTATTGCATTTTTGAGTTATAGCAGTTTTTAAGTTTTTATTGCTCCAAAAGCCTTTTCAGCCCATGAACAGTTGTTTGTGAGTTTCAAAAAAAGTGCAAGAGCTATTCGAACCCTTTATGCTGGGCAAGTAGGACCTGTAAATCTACACAATATATAGTTTAAAGTTTGAGTCTATCATATTAGGTTTTGGATTTATAGCTGTTTTTGTGTCTATTGCTTCAAAAGCATTTTCAGATAATTTGTGTGTTCTGAAGAAACTACAAGAGATATCTAACCCAAACTTTCTGTGCAAGAGGGGCTTGTACATCTGCACAACATGTCTTTTAAAGTTTGAACCTATCTTGTTGCATTTTTGAGTTATAACAGTTTTTACGTTTTTATTGCTCCAAAAGCCTTTTCAGGCCATGAACAGTTGTTTGTGAGTTTCGAAAAAAGTGCAAGAGCTATTCGAACCCTTTTTGCTGGGCAAGTAGGACCTGTAAATCTACACAATATATAGTTTAAAGTTTGAGTCTATCATATTAGGTTTTGGATATATAGCTGTTTTTGTGTCTATTGCTTCAAAAGCATTTTCAGATCATTTGTGTGTTCTGAAGAAACTGCAAGAGATATCTAACCCAAACTTTCCGTGCAAGAGGGGCTTGTACATCTGCACAACATGTCTTTTAAAGTTTGAACTTATCTTATTGAATTTTTGAGTTATAGCAGTTTTTACGTTTTTATTGCTCCAAAAGCCTTTTCAGCCCGTGAACAGTTGTTTGTAAGTTTTCGAAAAAAGTGCAAGAGCTATTCGAACCCTTTTTGCTGGGCAAGTAGGACCTGTAAATCTACACAATATGTAGTTTAAAGTTTGAGTCTATCATATTAGGTTTTGGATTTATAGCTGTTTTTGTGTCTATTGCGTCAAAAGCATTTTCAGATAATTTGTGTGTTCTGAAGAAACTACAAGAGATATCTAACCCAAACTTTCTGTGCAAGAGGGGCTTGTACATCTGCACAACATGTCTTTTAAAGTTTGAACTTATCTTATTGCATTTTGAGTTATAGCAGTTTTTAACTTTGTATTGCTCCAAAAGCCTTTTCAGCCCATGAACAGTTATGTGCGTTTCGAAAAAAGTGCAAGAGCTATTCAAACCCTTTTTGCTGGGCAAGTAGGACTTGTAAATCTACACAATATATAGTTTAAAGTTTGAGTCTATCATATTAGGTTTTGGATTTATAGCTGTTTTTGTGTCTATTGCTTCAAAAGCATTTTCAGATAATTTGTGTGTTCTGAAGAAACTACAAGAGATATCTAACCCAAACTTTCTGTGCAAGAGGGGCTTGTACATCTGCACAACATGTCTTTTAAAGTTTGAACTTATCTTATTGCATTTGTGAGTTATAGCAGTTTTTACGTTTTTATTGCTCCAAAAGCCTTTTCAGCCCTTGAACAGTTGTTTGTGAGTTTTCGAAAAAAGTGCAAGAGCTATTCGAACCCTTTTTGCTGGGCAAGTAGGACCTGTAAATCTACACAATACATAGTTTAAAGTTTGAGTCTATCATATTAGGTTTTGGATTTATAGCTATTTTTGTGTCTATTGCTTCAAAAGCATTTTCAGATAATTTGTGTGTTCTGAAGAAACTACAAGTGATATCTAACCCAAACTTTCTGTGCAAGAGGGGCTTGTACATCTGCACAACATGTCTTTTAAAGTTTGAACTTATCTTATTGCATTTTTGAGTTATAGCAGTTTTTAAGTTTTTATTGCTCCAAAAGCCTTTTCAGCCCATGAACAGTTGTTTGTGAGTTTCAAAAAAAGTGCAAGAGCTATTCGAACCCTTTTTGCTGGGCAAGTAGGACCTGTAAATCTACACAATATATAGTTTAAAGTTTGAGTCTATCATATTAGGTTTTGGATTTATAGCTGTTTTTGTGTCTATTGCTTCAAAAGCATTTTCAGATAATTTGTGTGTTCTGAAGAAACTACAAGAGATATCTAACCCAAACTTTCTGTGCAAGAGGGGCTTGTACATCTGCACAACATGTCTTTTAAAGTTTGAACCTATCTTGTTGCATTTTTGAGTTATAACAGTTTTTACGTTTTTATTGCTCCAAAAGCCTTTTCAGGCCATGAACAGTTGTTTGTGAGTTTCGAAAAAAGTGCAAGAGCTATTCGAACCCTTTTTGCTGGGCAAGTAGGACCTGTAAATCTACACAATATATAGTTTAAAGTTTGAGTCTATCATATTAGGTTTTGGATATATAGCTGTTTTTGTGTCTATTGCTTCAAAAGCATTTTCAGATCATTTGTGTGTTCTGAAGAAACTACAAGAGATATCTAACCCAAACTTTCCGTGCAAGAGGGGCTTGTACATCTGCACAACATGTCTTTTAAAGTTTGAACTTATCTTATTGCATTTTTGAGTTATAGCAGTTTTTACGTTTTTATTGCTCCAAAAGCCTTTTCAGCCCATGAACAGTTGTGTGCGTTTCGAAAAAAGTGCAAGAGCTATTCAAACCCTTTTTGCTGGGCAAGTATGACTTGTAAATCTACACAATATATAGTTTAAAGTTTGAGTCTATCATATTAGGTTTTGGATTTATAGCTGTTTTTGTGTCTATTGCTTCAAAAGCATTTTCAGATAATTTGTGTGTTCTGAAGAAACTACAAGAGATATCTAACCCAAACTTTCTGTGCAAGAGGGGCTTGTACATCTGCACAACATGTCTTTTAAAGTTTGAACTTATCTTATTGCATTTTTGAGTTATAGCAGTTTTTACGTTTTTATTGCTCCAAAAGCCTTTTCAGCCCGTGAACAGTTGTTTGTGAGTTTTCGAAAAAAGTGCAAGAGCTATTCGAACCCTTTTTGCTGGGCAAGTAGGACCTGTAAATCTACACAATATATAGTTTAAAGTTTGAGTCTATCATATTAGGTTTTGGATTTATAGCTGTTTTTGTGTCTATTGCTTCAAAAGCATTTTCAGATAATTTGTGTGTTCTGAAGAAACTACAAGAGATATCTAACCCAAACTTTCTGTGCAAGAGGGGCTTGTACATCTGCACAACATGTCTTTTAAAGTTTGAACCTATCTTGTTGCATTTTTGAGTTATAACAGTTTTTACGTTTTTATTGCTCCAAAAGCCTTTTCAGGCCATGAACAGTTGTTTGTGAGTTTCGAAAAAAGTGCAAGAGCTATTCGAACCCTTTTTGCTGGGCAAGTAGGACCTGTAAATCTACACAATATATAGTTTAAAGTTTGAGTCTATCATATTAGGTTTTGGATATATAGCTGTTTTTGTGTCTATTGCTTCAAAAGCATTTTCAGATCATTTGTGTGTTCTGAAGAAACTACAAGAGATATCTAACCCAAACTTTCCGTGCAAGAGGGGCTTGTACATCTGCACAACATGTCTTTTAAAGTTTGAACTTATCTTATTGAATTTTTGAGTTATAGCAGTTTTTACGTTTTTATTGCTCCAAAAGCCTTTTCAGCCCGTGAACAGTTGTTTGTAAGTTTTCGAAAAAAGTGCAAGAGCTATTCGAACCCTTTTTGCTGGGCAAGTAGGACCTGTAAATCTACACAATATATAGTTTAAAGTTTGAGTCTATCATATTAGGTTTTGGATTTATAGCTGTTTTTGTGTCTGTTGCTTCAAAAGCATTTTCAGATAATTTGTGTGTTCTGAAGAAACTACAAGAGATATCTAACCCAAACTTTCTGTGCAAGAGGGGCTTGTACATCTGCACAACATGTCTTTTAAAGTTTGAACTTATCTTATTGCATTTGTGAGTTATAGCAGTTTTTACGTTTTTATTGCTCCAAAAGCCTTTTCAGCCCGTGAACAGTTGTTTGTGAGTTTTCGAAAAAAGTGCAAGAGCTATTCGAACCCTTTTTGCTGGGCAAGTAGGACCTGTAAATCTACACAATATATAGTTTAAAGTTTGAGTCTATCATATTAGGTTTTGGATTTATAGCTATTTTTGTGTCTATTGCTTCAAAAGCATTTTCAGATAATTTGTGTGTTCTGAAGAAACTACAAGAGATATCTAACCCAAACTTTCTGTGCAAGAGGGGCTTGTACATCTGCACAACATGTCTTTTAAAGTTTGAACTTATCTTATTGCATTTTTGAGTTATAGCAGTTTTTAAGTTTTTATTGCTCCAAAAGCCTTTTCAGCCCATGAACAGTTGTTTGTGAGTTTCAAAAAAAGTGCAAGAGCTATTCGAACTCTTTTTGCTGGGCAAGTAGGACCTGTAAATCTACACAATATATAGTTTAAAGTTTGAGTCTATCATATTAGGTTTTGGATTTATAGCTGTTTTTGTGTCTATTGCTTCAAAAGCATTTTCAGAAAATTTGTGTGTTCTGAAGAAACTACAAGAGATATCTAACCCAAACTTTCCGTGCAAGAGGGGCTTGTACATCTGCACAAAATGCCTTTTAAAGTTTGAACTTATCTTATTGAATTTTTGAGTTATAGCAGTTTTTACGTTTTTATTGCTCCAAAAGCCTTTTCAGCCCATGAACAGTTGTGTGCGTTTCGAAAAAAGTGCAAGAGCTATTCAAACCCTTTTTGCTGGGCAAGTAGGACCTGTAAATCTACACAATACATAGTTTAAAGTTTGAGTCTATCATATTAGGTTTTGGATTTATAGCTGTTTTTGTGTCTATTGCTTCAAAAGCATTTTCAGATAATTTGTGTGTTCTTAAGAAACTACAAGAGATATCTAACCCAAACTTTCTGTGCAAGAGGGGCTTGTACATCTGCACAACATGTCTTTTAAAGTTTGAACTTATCTTATTGCATTTTTGAGTTATAGCAGTTTTTACGTTTTTATTGCTCCAAAAGCCTTTTCAGCCCGTGAACAGTTGTTTGTGAGTTTTCGAAAAAAGTGCAAGAGCTATTCGAACCCTTTTTGCTGGGCAAGTAGGACCTGTAAATCTACACAATATATAGTTTAAAGTTTGAGTCTATCATATTAGGTTTTGGATTTATAGCTGTTTTTGTGTCTATTGCTTCAAAAGCATTTTCAGAAAATTTGTGTGTTCTGAAGAAACTACAAGAGATATCTAACCCAAACTTTCCGTGCAAGAGGGGCTTGTACATCTGCACAACATGTCTTTTAAAGTTTGAACTTATCTTATTGAATTTTTGAGTTATAGCAGTTTTTACGTTTTTATTGCTCCAAAAGCCTTTTCAGCCCATGAACAGTTGTGTGCGTTTCGAAAAAAGTGCAAGAGCTATTCAAACCCTTTTTGCTGGGCAAGTAGGACCTGTAAATCTACACAATACATAGTTTAAAGTTTGAGTCTATCATATTAGGTTTTGGATTTATAGCTGTTTTTGTGTCTATTGCTTCAAAAGCATTTTCAGATAATTTGTGTGTTCTTAAGAAACTACAAGAGATATCTAACCCAAACTTTCTGTGCAAGAGGGGCTTGTACATCTGCACAACATGTCTTTTAAAGTTTGAACTTATCTTATTGCATTTTTGAGTTATAGCAGTTTTTACGTTTTTATTGCTCCAAAAGCCTTTTCAGCCCGTGAACAGTTGTTTGTGAGTTTTCGAAAAAAGTGCAAGAGCTATTCGAACCCTTTTTGCTGGGCAAGTAGGACCTGTAAATCTACACAATATATAGTTTAAAGTTTGAGTCTATCATATTAGGTTTTGGATTTATAGCTGTTTTTGTGTCTATTGCTTCAAAAGCATTTTCAGATAATTTGTGTGTTCTGAAGAAACTACAAGAGATATCTAACCCAAACCTTCCGTGCAAGAGGGGCTTGTACATCTGCACAACATGTCTTTTAAAGTTTGAACTTATCTTATTGAATTTTTGAGTTATAGCAGTTTTTACGTTTTTATTGCTCCAAAAGCCTTTTCAGCCCATGAACAGTTGTGTGCGTTTCGAAAAAAGTGCAAGAGCTATTCAAACCCTTTTTGCTGGGCAAGTATGACTTGTAAATCTACACAATATATAGTTTAAAGTTTGAGTCTATCATATTAGGTTTTGGATTTATAGCTGTTTTTGTGTCTATTGCTTCAAAAGCATTTTCAGATAATTTGTGTGTTCTGAAGAAACTACAAGAGATATCTAACCCAAACTTTCTGTGCAAGAGGGGCTTGTACATCTGCACAACATGTCTTTTAAAGTTTGAACTTATCTTATTGCATTTTTGAGTTATAGCAGTTTTTACGTTTTTATTGCTCCAAAAGCCTTTTCAGCCCGTGAACAGTTGTTTGTGAGTTTTCGAAAAAAGTGCAAGAGCTATTCGAACCCTTTTTGCTGGGCAAGTAGGACCTGTAAATCTACACAATATATAGTTTAAAGTTTGAGTCTATCATATTAGGTTTTGGATTTATAGCTGTTTTTGTGTCTATTGCTTCAAAAGCATTTTCAGATAATTTGTTTGTTCTGAAGAAACTACAAGAGATATCTAACCCAAACTTTCTGTGCAAGAGGGGCTTGTACATCTGCACAACATGTCTTTTAAAGTTTGAACCTATCTTGTTGCATTTTTGAGTTATAACAGTTTTTACGTTTTTATTGCCCCAAAAGCCTTTTCAGCCCATGAACAGTTGTTTGTGAGTTTCGAAAAAAGTGCAAGAGCTATTCAAACCTTTTTTGCTGGGCAAGTAGGACCTGTAAATCTACACAATATATCGTTTAAAGTTGGAGTCTATCATATTAAGTTTTGGATTTATAGCTGTTTTTGTGTCTTTTGCTTCAAAAGCATTTTCAGATAATTTGTGTGTTCTGAAGAAACTACAAGAGATATCTAACCCAAACTGTCTGTGCAAGAGGGGCTTGTATATCTGCACAACATGTCTTTTAAAGTTTGAACTTATCTTATTGCATTTTTGAGTTATAGCAGTTTTTAAGTTTTTATTGCTCCAAAAGCCTTTTCAGCCCATGAACAGTTGTTTGTGAGTTTCAAAAAAAGTGCAAGAGCTATTCGAACCCTTTATGCTGGGCAAGTAGGACCTGTAAATCTACACAATATATAGTTTAAAGTTTGAGTCTATCATATTAGGTTTTGGATTTATAGCTGTTTTTGTGTCTATTGCTTCAAAAGCATTTTCAGATAATTTGTGTGTTCTGAAGAAACTACAAGAGATATCTAACCCAAACTTTCTGTGCAAGAGGGGCTTGTACATCTGCACAACATGTCTTTTAAAGTTTGAACCTATCTTGTTGCATTTTTGAGTTATAACAGTTTTTACGTTTTTATTGCTCCAAAAGCCTTTTCAGGCCATGAACAGTTGTTTGTGAGTTTCGAAAAAAGTGCAAGAGCTATTCGAACCCTTTTTGCTGGGCAAGTAGGACCTGTAAATCTACACAATATATAGTTTAAAGTTTGAGTCTATCATATTAGGTTTTGGATATATAGCTGTTTTTGTGTCTATTGCTTCAAAAGCATTTTCAGATCATTTGTGTGTTCTGAAGAAACTGCAAGAGATATCTAACCCAAACTTTCCGTGCAAGAGGGGCTTGTACATCTGCACAACATGTCTTTTAAAGTTTGAACTTATCTTATTGAATTTTTGAGTTATAGCAGTTTTTACGTTTTTATTGCTCCAAAAGCCTTTTCAGCCCGTGAACAGTTGTTTGTAAGTTTTCGAAAAAAGTGCAAGAGCTATTCGAACCCTTTTTGCTGGGCAAGTAGGACCTGTAAATCTACACAATATGTAGTTTAAAGTTTGAGTCTATCATATTAGGTTTTGGATTTATAGCTGTTTTTGTGTCTATTGCGTCAAAAGCATTTTCAGATAATTTGTGTGTTCTGAAGAAACTACAAGAGATATCTAACCCAAACTTTCTGTGCAAGAGGGGCTTGTACATCTGCACAACATGTCTTTTAAAGTTTGAACTTATCTTATTGCATTTTGAGTTATAGCAGTTTTTAACTTTGTATTGCTCCAAAAGCCTTTTCAGCCCATGAACAGTTGTGTGCGTTTCGAAAAAAGTGCAAGAGCTATTCAAACCCTTTTTGCTGGGCAAGTAGGACTTGTAAATCTACACAATATATAGTTTAAAGTTTGAGTCTATCATATTAGGTTTTGGATTTATAGCTGTTTTTGTGTCTATTGCTTCAAAAGCATTTTCAGATAATTTGTGTGTTCTGAAGAAACTACAAGAGATATCTAACCCAAACTTTCTGTGCAAGAGGGGCTTGTACATCTGCACAACATGTCTTTTAAAGTTTGAACTTATCTTATTGCATTTGTGAGTTATAGCAGTTTTTACGTTTTTATTGCTCCAAAAGCCTTTTCAGCCCTTGAACAGTTGTTTGTGAGTTTTCGAAAAAAGTGCAAGAGCTATTCGAACCCTTTTTGCTGGGCAAGTAGGACCTGTAAATCTACACAATACATAGTTTAAAGTTTGAGTCTATCATATTAGGTTTTGGATTTATAGCTATTTTTGTGTCTATTGCTTCAAAAGCATTTTCAGATAATTTGTGTGTTCTGAAGAAACTACAAGTGATATCTAACCCAAACTTTCTGTGCAAGAGGGGCTTGTACATCTGCACAACATGTCTTTTAAAGTTTGAACTTATCTTATTGCATTTTTGAGTTATAGCAGTTTTTAAGTTTTTATTGCTCCAAAAGCCTTTTCAGCCCATGAACAGTTGTTTGTGAGTTTCAAAAAAAGTGCAAGAGCTATTCGAACCCTTTTTGCTGGGCAAGTAGGACCTGTAAATCTACACAATATATAGTTTAAAGTTTGAGTCTATCATATTAGGTTTTGGATTTATAGCTGTTTTTGTGTCTATTGCTTCAAAAGCATTTTCAGATAATTTGTGTGTTCTGAAGAAACTACAAGAGATATCTAACCCAAACTTTCTGTGCAAGAGGGGCTTGTACATCTGCACAACATGTCTTTTAAAGTTTGAACCTATCTTGTTGCATTTTTGAGTTATAACAGTTTTTACGTTTTTATTGCTCCAAAAGCCTTTTCAGGCCATGAACAGTTGTTTGTGAGTTTCGAAAAAAGTGCAAGAGCTATTCGAACCCTTTTTGCTGGGCAAGTAGGACCTGTAAATCTACACAATATATAGTTTAAAGTTTGAGTCTATCATATTAGGTTTTGGATATATAGCTGTTTTTGTGTCTATTGCTTCAAAAGCATTTTCAGATCATTTGTGTGTTCTGAAGAAACTACAAGAGATATCTAACCCAAACTTTCCGTGCAAGAGGGGCTTGTACATCTGCACAACATGTCTTTTAAAGTTTGAACTTATCTTATTGCATTTTTGAGTTATAGCAGTTTTTACGTTTTTATTGCTCCAAAAGCCTTTTCAGCCCATGAACAGTTGTGTGCGTTTCGAAAAAAGTGCAAGAGCTATTCAAACCCTTTTTGCTGGGCAAGTATGACTTGTAAATCTACACAATATATAGTTTAAAGTTTGAGTCTATCATATTAGGTTTTGGATTTATAGCTGTTTTTGTGTCTATTGCTTCAAAAGCATTTTCAGATAATTTGTGTGTTCTGAAGAAACTACAAGAGATATCTAACCCAAACTTTCTGTGCAAGAGGGGCTTGTACATCTGCACAACATGTCTTTTAAAGTTTGAACTTATCTTATTGCATTTTTGAGTTATAGCAGTTTTTACGTTTTTATTGCTCCAAAAGCCTTTTCAGCCCGTGAACAGTTGTTTGTGAGTTTTCGAAAAAAGTGCAAGAGCTATTCGAACCCTTTTTGCTGGGCAAGTAGGACCTGTAAATCTACACAATATATAGTTTAAAGTTTGAGTCTATCATATTAGGTTTTGGATTTATAGCTGTTTTTGTGTCTATTGCTTCAAAAGCATTTTCAGATAATTTGTGTGTTCTGAAGAAACTACAAGAGATATCTAACCCAAACTTTCTGTGCAAGAGGGGCTTGTACATCTGCACAACATGTCTTTTAAAGTTTGAACCTATCTTGTTGCATTTTTGAGTTATAACAGTTTTTACGTTTTTATTGCCCCAAAAGCCTTTTCAGCCCATGAACAGTTGTTTGTGAGTTTCGAAAAAAGTGCAAGAGCTATTCAAACCTTTTTTGCTGGGCAAGTAGGACCTGTAAATCTACACAATATATCGTTTAAAGTTGGAGTCTATCATATTAAGTTTTGGATTTATAGCTGTTTTTGTGTCTTTTGCTTCAAAAGCATTTTCAGATAATTTGTGTGTTCTGAAGAAACTACAAGAGATATCTAACCCAAACTGTCTGTGCAAGAGGGGCTTGTATATCTGCACAACATGTCTTTTAAAGTTTGAACTTATCTTATTGCATTTTTGAGTTATAGCAGTTTTTAAGTTTTTATTGCTCCAAAAGCCTTTTCAGCCCATGAACAGTTGTTTGTGAGTTTCAAAAAAAGTGCAAGAGCTATTCGAACCCTTTATGCTGGGCAAGTAGGACCTGTAAATCTACACAATATATAGTTTAAAGTTTGAGTCTATCATATTAGGTTTTGGATTTATAGCTGTTTTTGTGTCTATTGCTTCAAAAGCATTTTCAGATAATTTGTGTGTTCTGAAGAAACTACAAGAGATATCTAACCCAAACTTTCTGTGCAAGAGGGGCTTGTACATCTGCACAACATGTCTTTTAAAGTTTGAACCTATCTTGTTGCATTTTTGAGTTATAACAGTTTTTACGTTTTTATTGCTCCAAAAGCCTTTTCAGGCCATGAACAGTTGTTTGTGAGTTTCGAAAAAAGTGCAAGAGCTATTCGAACCCTTTTTGCTGGGCAAGTAGGACCTGTAAATCTACACAATATATAGTTTAAAGTTTGAGTCTATCATATTAGGTTTTGGATATATAGCTGTTTTTGTGTCTATTGCTTCAAAAGCATTTTCAGATCATTTGTGTGTTCTGAAGAAACTGCAAGAGATATCTAACCCAAACTTTCCGTGCAAGAGGGGCTTGTACATCTGCACAACATGTCTTTTAAAGTTTGAACTTATCTTATTGAATTTTTGAGTTATAGTAGTTTTTACGTTTTTATTGCTCCAAAAGCCTTTTCAGCCCGTGAACAGTTGTTTGTAAGTTTTCGAAAAAAGTGCAAGAGCTATTCGAACCCTTTTTGCTGGGCAAGTAGGACCTGTAAATCTACACAATATGTAGTTTAAAGTTTGAGTCTATCATATTAGGTTTTGGATTTATAGCTGTTTTTGTGTCTATTGCGTCAAAAGCATTTTCAGATAATTTGTGTGTTCTGAAGAAACTACAAGAGATATCTAACCCAAACTTTCTGTGCAAGAGGGGCTTGTACATCTGCACAACATGTCTTTTAAAGTTTGAACTTATCTTATTGCATTTGTGAGTTATAGCAGTTTTTAAGTTTTTATTGCTCCAAAAGCCTTTTCAGCCCATGAACAGTTGTTTGTGAGTTTCAAAAAAAGTGCAAGAGCTATTCGAACCCTTTATGCTGGGCAAGTAGGACCTGTAAATCTACACAATATATAGTTTAAAGTTTGAGTCTATCATATTAGGTTTTGGATTTATAGCTGTTTTTGTGTCTATTGCTTCAAAAGCATTTTCAGATAATTTGTGTGTTCTGAAGAAACTACAAGAGATATCTAACCCAAACTTTCTGTGCAAGAGGGGCTTGTACATCTGCACAACATGTCTTTTAAAGTTTGAACCTATCTTGTTGCATTTTTGAGTTATAACAGTTTTTACGTTTTTATTGCTCCAAAAGCCTTTTCAGGCCATGAACAGTTGTTTGTGAGTTTCGAAAAAAGTGCAAGAGCTATTCGAACCCTTTTTGCTGGGCAAGTAGGACCTGTAAATCTACACAATATATAGTTTAAAGTTTGAGTCTATCATATTAGGTTTTGGATATATAGCTGTTTTTGTGTCTATTGCTTCAAAAGCATTTTCAGATCATTTGTGTGTTCTGAAGAAACTGCAAGAGATATCTAACCCAAACTTTCCGTGCAAGAGGGGCTTGTACATCTGCACAACATGTCTTTTAAAGTTTGAACTTATCTTATTGAATTTTTGAGTTATAGTAGTTTTTACGTTTTTATTGCTCCAAAAGCCTTTTCAGCCCGTGAACAGTTGTTTGTAAGTTTTCGAAAAAAGTGCAAGAGCTATTCGAACCCTTTTTGCTGGGCAAGTAGGACCTGTAAATCTACACAATATGTAGTTTAAAGTTTGAGTCTATCATATTAGGTTTTGGATTTATAGCTGTTTTTGTGTCTATTGCGTCAAAAGCATTTTCAGATAATTTGTGTGTTCTGAAGAAACTACAAGAGATATCTAACCCAAACTTTCTGTGCAAGAGGGGCTTGTACATCTGCACAACATGTCTTTTAAAGTTTGAACTTATCTTATTGCATTTGTGAGTTATAGCAGTTTTTACGTTTTTATTGCTCCAAAAGCCTTTTCAGCCCTTGAACAGTTGTTTGTGAGTTTTCGAAAAAAGTGCAAGAGCTATTCGAACCCTTTTTGCTGGGCAAGTAGGACCTGTAAATCTACACAATACATAGTTTAAAGTTTGAGTCTATCATATTAGGTTTTGGATTTATAGCTATTTTTGTGTCTATTGCTTCAAAAGCATTTTCAGATAATTTGTGTGTTCTGAAGAAACTACAAGTGATATCTAACCCAAACTTTCTGTGCAAGAGGGGCTTGTACATCTGCACAACATGTCTTTTAAAGTTTGAACTTATCTTATTGCATTTTTGAGTTATAGCAGTTTTTAAGTTTTTATTGCTCCAAAAGCCTTTTCAGCCCATGAACAGTTGTTTGTGAGTTTCAAAAAAAGTGCAAGAGCTATTCGAACCCTTTTTGCTGGGCAAGTAGGACCTGTAAATCTACACAATATATAGTTTAAAGTTTGAGTCTATCATATTAGGTTTTGGATTTATAGCTGTTTTTGTGTCTATTGCTTCAAAAGCATTTTCAGATAATTTGTGTGTTCTGAAGAAACTACAAGAGATATCTAACCCAAACTTTCTGTGCAAGAGGGGCTTGTACATCTGCACAACATGTCTTTTAAAGTTTGAACCTATCTTGTTGCATTTTTGAGTTATAACAGTTTTTACGTTTTTATTGCTCCAAAAGCCTTTTCAGGCCATGAACAGTTGTTTGTGAGTTTCGAAAAAAGTGCAAGAGCTATTCGAACCCTTTTTGCTGGGCAAGTAGGACCTGTAAATCTACACAATATATAGTTTAAAGTTTGAGTCTATCATATTAGGTTTTGGATATATAGCTGTTTTTGTGTCTATTGCTTCAAAAGCATTTTCAGATCATTTGTGTGTTCTGAAGAAACTACAAGAGATATCTAACCCAAACTTTCCGTGCAAGAGGGGCTTGTACATCTGCACAACATGTCTTTTAAAGTTTGAACTTATCTTATTGCATTTTTGAGTTATAGCAGTTTTTAAGTTTTTATTGCTCCAAAAGCCTTTTCAGCCCATGAACAGTTGTTTGTGAGTTTCAAAAAAAGTGCAAGAGCTATTCGAACCCTTTTTGCTGGGCAAGTAGGACCTGTAAATCTACACAATATATAGTTTAAAGTTTGAGTCTATCATATTAGGTTTTGGATTTATAGCTGTTTTTGTGTCTATTGCTTCAAAAGCATTTTCAGATAATTTGTGTGTTCTGAAGAAACTACAAGAGATATCTAACCCAAACTTTCTGTGCAAGAGGGGCTTGTACATCTGCACAACGTGTCTTTTAAAGTTTGAACTTATCTTATTGAATTTTTGAGTTATAGCAGTTTTTACGTTTTTATTGCTCCAAAAGCCTTTTCAGGCCATGAACAGTTGTTTGTGAGTTTCGAAAAAAGTGCAAGAGCTATTCGAACCCTTTTTGCTGGGCAAGTAGGACCTGTAAATCTACACAATATATAGTTTAAAGTTTGAGTCTATCATATTAGGTTTTGGATATATAGCTGTTTTTGTGTCTATTGCTTCAAAAGCATTTTCAGATCATTTGTGTGTTCTGAAGAAACTGCAAGAGATATCTAACCCAAACTTTCCGTGCAAGAGGGGCTTGTACATCTGCACAACATGTCTTTTAAAGTTTGAACTTATCTTATTGAATTTTTGAGTTATAGTAGTTTTTACGTTTTTATTGCTCCAAAAGCCTTTTCAGCCCGTGAACAGTTGTTTGTAAGTTTTCGAAAAAAGTGCAAGAGCTATTCGAACCCTTTTTGCTGGGCAAGTAGGACCTGTAAATCTACACAATATGTAGTTTAAAGTTTGAGTCTATCATATTAGGTTTTGGATTTATAGCTGTTTTTGTGTCTATTGCGTCAAAAGCATTTTCAGATAATTTGTGTGTTCTGAAGAAACTACAAGAGATATCTAACCCAAACTTTCTGTGCAAGAGGGGCTTGTACATCTGCACAACATGTCTTTTAAAGTTTGAACTTATCTTATTGCATTTTTGAGTTATAGCAGTTTTTAACTTTGTATTGCTCCAAAAGCCTTTTCAGCCCATGAACAGTTGTGTGCGTTTCGAAAAAAGTGCAAGAGCTATTCAAACCCTTTTTGCTGGGCAAGTAGGACTTGTAAATCTACACAATATATAGTTTAAAGTTTGAGTCTATCATATTAGGTTTTGGATTTATAGCTGTTTTTGTGTCTATTGCTTCAAAAGCATTTTCAGATAATTTGTGTGTTCTGAAGAAACTACAAGAGATATCTAACCCAAACTTTCTGTGCAAGAGGGGCTTGTACATCTGCACAACATGTCTTTTAAAGTTTGAACTTATCTTATTGCATTTGTGAGTTATAGCAGTTTTTACGTTTTTATTGCTCCAAAAGCCTTTTCAGCCCTTGAACAGTTGTTTGTGAGTTTTCGAAAAAAAGTGCAAGAGCTATTCGAACCCTTTTTGCTGGGCAAGTAGGACCTGTAAATCTACACAATACATAGTTTAAAGTTTGAGTCTATCATATTAGGTTTTGGATTTATAGCTATTTTTGTGTCTATTGCTTCAAAAGCATTTTCAGATAATTTGTGTGTTCTGAAGAAACTACAAGTGATATCTAACCCAAACTTTCTGTGCAAGAGGGGCTTGTACATCTGCACAACATGTCTTTTAAAGTTTGAACTTATCTTATTGCATTTTTGAGTTATAGCAGTTTTTAAGTTTTTATTGCTCCAAAAGCCTTTTCAGCCCATGAACAGTTGTTTGTGAGTTTCAAAAAAAGTGCAAGAGCTATTCGAACCCTTTTTGCTGGGCAAGTAGGACCTGTAAATCTACACAATATATAGTTTAAAGTTTGAGTCTATCATATTAGGTTTTGGATTTATAGCTGTTTTTGTGTCTATTGCTTCAAAAGCATTTTCAGATAATTTGTGTGTTCTGAAGAAACTACAAGAGATATCTAACCCAAACTTTCTGTGCAAGAGGGGCTTGTACATCTGCACAACATGTCTTTTAAAGTTTGAACCTATCTTGTTGCATTTTTGAGTTATAACAGTTTTTACGTTTTTATTGCTCCAAAAGCCTTTTCAGGCCATGAACAGTTGTTTGTGAGTTTCGAAAAAAGTGCAAGAGCTATTCGAACCCTTTTTGCTGGGCAAGTAGGACCTGTAAATCTACGCAATATATAGTTTAAAGTTTGAGTCTATCATATTAGGTTTTGGATATATAGCTGTTTTTGTGTCTATTGCTTCAAAAGCATTTTCAGATCATTTGTGTGTTCTGAAGAAACTACAAGAGATATCTAACCCAAACTTTCCGTGCAAGAGGGGCTTGTACATCTGCACAACATGTCTTTTAAAGTTTGAACTTATCTTATTGCATTTTTGAGTTATAGCAGTTTTTAAGTTTTTATTGCTCCAAAAGCCTTTTCAGCCCATGAACAGTTGTTTGTGAGTTTCAAAAAAAGTGCAAGAGCTATTCGAACCCTTTTTGCTGGGCAAGTAGGACCTGTAAATCTACACAATATATAGTTTAAAGTTTGAGTCTATCATATTAGGTTTTGGATTTATAGCTGTTTTTGTGTCTATTGCTTCAAAAGCATTTTCAGATAATTTGTGTGTTCTGAAGAAACTACAAGAGATATCTAACCCAAACTTTCTGTGCAAGAGGGGCTTGTACATCTGCACAACGTGTCTTTTAAAGTTTGAACTTATCTTATTGAATTTTTGAGTTATAGCAGTTTTTACGTTTTTATTGCTCCAAAAGCCTTTTCAGCCCGTGAACAGTTGTTTGTGAGTTTTCGAAAAAAGTGCAAGAGCTATTCGAACCCTTTTTGCTGGGCAAGTAGGACTTGTAAATCTACACAATATATAGTTTAAAGTTTGAGTCTATCATATTAGGTTTTGGATTTATAGCTGTTTTTGTGTCTATTGCTTCAAAAGCATTTTCAGATAATTTGTGTGTTCTGAAGAAACTACAAGAGATATCTAACCCAAACTTTCTGTGCAAGAGGGGCTTGTACATCTGCACAACATGTCTTTTAAAGTTTGAACTTATCTTATTGCATTTGTGAGTTATAGCAGTTTTTACGTTTTTATTGCTCCAAAAGCCTTTTCAGCCCATGAACAGTTGTGTGCGTTTCGAAAAAAGTGCAAGAGCTATTCAAACCCTTTTTGCTGGGCAAGTAGGACCTGTAAATCTACACAATATATAGTTTAAAGTTTGAGTCTATCATATTAGGTTTTGGATTTATAGCTGTTTTTGTGTCTATTGCTTCAAAAGCATTTTCAGATAATTTGTGTGTTCTGAAGAAACTACAAGAGATATCTAACCCAAACTTTCCGTGCAAGAGGGGCTTGTACATCTGCACAACATGTCTTTTAAAGTTTGAACTTATCTTATTGAATTTTTGAGTTATAGCAGTTTTTACGTTTTTATTGCTCCAAAAGCCTTTTCAGCCCATGAACAGTTGTGTGCGTTTCGAAAAAAGTGCAAGAGCTATTCAAACCCTTTTTGCTGGGCAAGTAGGACTTGTAAATCTACACAATATATAGTTTAAAGTTTGAGTCTATCATATTAGGTTTTGGATTTATAGCTGTTTTTGTGTCTATTGCTTCAAAAGCATTTTCAGATAATTTGTGTGTTCTGAAGAAACTACAAGAGATATCTAACCCAAACTTTCTGTGCAAGAGGGGCTTGTACATCTGCACAACATGTCTTTTAAAGTTTGAACTTATCTTATTGCATTTTTGAGTTATAGCAGTTTTTACGTTTTTATTGCTCCAAAAGCCTTTTCAGCCCGTGAACAGTTGTTTGTGAGTTTTCGAAAAAAGTGCAAGAGCTATTCGAACCCTTTTTGCTGGGCAAGTAGGACCTGTAAATCTACACAATACATAGTTTAAAGTTTGAGTCTATCACTGCACAACATGTCTTTTAAAGTTTGAACTTATCTTATTGCATTTTTGAGTTATAGCAGTTTTTACGTTTTTATTGCTCCAAAAGCCTTTTCAGCCCATGAACAGTTGTTTGTGAGTTTTCGAAAAAAGTGCAAGAGCTATTCGAACCCTTTTTGCTGGGCAAGTAGGACCTGTAAATCTACACAATATATAGTTTAAAGTTTGAGTCTATCATATTAGGTTTTGGATTTATAGCTGTTTTTGTGTCTATTGCGTCAAAAGCATTTTCAGATAATTTGTGTGTTCTGAAGAAACTACAAGAGATATCTAACCCAAACTTTCTGTGCAAGAGGGGCTTGTACATCTGCACAACATGTCTTTTAAAGTTTGAACTTATCTTATTGCATTTTTGAGTTATAGCAGTTTTTACGTTTTTATTGCTCCAAAAGCCTTTTCAGCCCGTGAACAGTTGTTTGTGAGTTTTCGAAAAAAGTGCAAGAGCTATTCGAACCCTTTTTGCTGGGCAAGTAGGACCTGTAAATCTACACAATATATAGTTTAAAGTTTGAGTCTATCATATTAGGTTTTGGATTTATAGCTGTTTTGTGTCTATTGCGTCAAAAGCATTTTCAGATAATTTGTGTGTTCTGAAGAAACTACAAGAGATATCTAACCCAAACTTTCTGTGCAAGAGGGGCTTGTACATCTGCACAACATGTCTTTTAAAGTTTGAACCTATCTTATTGCATTTTTGAGTTATAGCAGTTTTTAAGTTTTTATTGCTCCAAAAGCCTTTTCAGCCCATGAACAGTTGTTTGTGAGTTTCAAAAAAAGTGCAAGAGCTATTCGAACCCTTTTTGCTGGGCAAGTAGGACCTGTAAATCTACACAATATATAGTTTAAAGTTTGAGTCTATCATATTAGGTTTTGGATTTATAGCTGTTTTTGTGTCTATTGCTTCAAAAGCATTTTCAGATAATTTGTGTGTTCTGAAGAAACTACAAGAGATATCTAACCCAAACTTTCTGTGCAAGAGGGGCTTGTACATCTGCACAACATGTCTTTTAAAGTTTGAACCTATCTTGTTGCATTTTTGAGTTATAACAGTTTTTACGTTTTTATTGCTCCAAAAGCCTTTTCAGGCCATGAACAGTTGTTTGTGAGTTTCGAAAAAAGTGCAAGAGCTATTCGAACCCTTTTTGCTGGGCAAGTAGGACCTGTAAATCTACACAATATATAGTTTAAAGTTGGAGTCTATCATATTAGGTTTTGGATATATAGCTGTTTTTGTGTCTATTGCTTCAAAAGCATTTTCAGATCATTTGTGTGTTCTGAAGAAACTACAAGAGATATCTAACCCAAACTTTCTGTGCAAGAGGGGCTTGTACATCTGCACAACATGTCTTTTAAAGTTTGAACTTATCTTATTGCATTTTTGAGTTATAGCAGTTTTTAACTTTGTATTGCTCCAAAAGCCTTTTCAGCCCATGAACAGTTGTGTGCGTTTCGAAAAAAGTGCAAGAGCTATTCAAACCCTTTTTGCTGGGCAAGTAGGACTTGTAAATCTACACAATATATAGTTTAAAGTTTGAGTCTATCATATTAGGTTTTGGATTTATAGCTGTTTTTGTGTCTATTGCTTCAAAAGCATTTTCAGATAATTTGTGTGTTCTGAAGAAACTACAAGAGATATCTAACCCAAACTTTCTGTGCAAGAGGGGCTTGTACATCTGCACAACATGTCTTTTAAAGTTTGAACTTATCTTATTGCATTTGTGAGTTATAGCAGTTTTTACGTTTTTATTGCTCCAAAAGCCTTTTCAGCCCGTGAACAGTTGTTTGTGAGTTTTCGAAAAAAGTGCAAGAGCTATTCGAACCCTTTTTGCTGGGCAAGTAGGACCTGTAAATCTACACAATACATAGTTTAAAGTTTGAGTCTATCATATTAGGTTTTGGATTTATAGCTATTTTTGTGTCTATTGCTTCAAAAGCATTTTTAGATAATTTGTGTGTTCTGAAGAAACTACAAGAGATATCTAACCCAAACTTTCTGTGCAAGAGGGGCTTGTACATCTGCACAACATGTCTTTTAAAGTTTGAACTTATCTTATTGCATTTTTGAGTTATAGCAGTT